>NC_088393.1:56032500-56632500 GCF_037993035.2 Macaca fascicularis | reverse complement strand
TCCTGCCCCCTCCTCCGCCCCTCCGCGCACACCTCTCGGTGCAGATTGCAAAGCGCCTTCCGTTGCGAGAGCTGCAGATTTTGCAAGAGCCAGGCTCGCCCACCTTGTAGAAGGGGCGCCTTGGGTCCCCTCTCACCCTCGGTTGCAAAGGGCCGGCCGCTTGATTTGGACACCCCCTCGCCCAGACTGCATGATCTCCCGGGACCCTTTTGAGTTGCACGTTTCTGCACCGAGGACCTCAAATTCCCGTCGCTCCTAGGATTTGCAGCGTTCTGGATACTGGAGGGTTGCAGGCTACACTCGCCCGCCCCTGGGCAGACAGTCGTCCAAACCACTGGAGTGTGCCGGTGACTGGCAGGCCAGCCCTTCGCCTCTCCATGAACCCGTGAGCCTGGGGGCAGGTGCCAGGCGATGGCGCGGCCTGTGAGCGACAGGACCCCGGCCCCTCTGCTGCTGGGCGGCCCGGTCGGGACACCCCCTGGCGGGGGAGCGCTGCTTGGGCTGCGGAGCCTTCTGCAGGGGACCAGCAAGCCCAAAGAGCCGGCCAGCTGTGAGTTCTAACCCCCATCTCACCCAGTTCGGACACCCCACCCCCTTAAGGCCTCAAATGCCGTTGGTTGGGGGGTGGGGGCCCATAGACACCTCCTGTGTGGGGGGAGTCCATCTTCCCAACCTTAATCTACTCAATTATTCGGGTGTTTAGGCCCCTAGATCCCTCAGCGCCCAGGACCCAAAAGCGGCAGCTCTGAAGCCCGTCCACCCTAAGGTCCCCAAAGTCTTCCTCCCTCGGTTCACAGGAGTGTAGGCCCCAGCCTCCTCTTCCTTTGGTCCGGGAGTCTGGACCCCTGGGGTCCCAGGGAGGGGGTGTGTCGGGTGCTCACACGGTGGTGACACGGGCTTGGGCGGGGCGTCATGGGGTCACATGGAGTCTAGGGATGAGGAATGTGCCCCAGGAATAGAGCCCCTTCCTGTCCCTTACAGATGGTGGGGGAGGGGGAAGGGGGTACAGCGCGCAGGGGATGGGGTTGGGTAATTACAGCGGAATTACAGAGCTGTCATTTTTTTCTCTCACCTGCCCAACCCTCCACCTACCCTCTCCCTGCCCCCCTATTCCTGAACTTCCGTCCCTCTTTCTCTGGGTCGCTGTCTTTCTGTGTCTCAATCCCTTCCCGGCATTCTGTCCCCATCTCTGTGAATCTGTCCACCTGTCTCTGCCACCCCCGTCTCCGTTCTTTCTGGGTCTCTCTCCCACTCTGCGTCTCCGTCCCTTCATTTCCCGTCTCTCCTCTCCGACTCCCCATCCCCTCTTTCTCTGGATCTCTGCCCTGTGCCTCTCGGACTCGGGGTCTCTTCTCCCATCTCTATCTCCACCCCCCCGCCATCCCAACCCGTCTTTCCCGGCCCGCAGGTCTCCTGAAGGAAAAGGAGCGCAAGGCGGCCCTGCCCGCAGCCACAACCCCTGGGCCAGGCCTGGAGACTGCGGGCCCGGCGGATGCCCCGGCTGGGGCGGTGGTGGGCGGCGGGTCCCCGCGGGGGCGCCCGGGGCCAGTTTCCGCCCCGGGTCTGTTGGCGCCACTGCTTTGGGAGCGCACGCTGCCGTTCGGCGATGTGGAGTACGTGGACCTGGACGCCTTCCTGCTGGAGCACGGGCTCCCGCCCAGCCCGCCGCCCCCCGGTGGCCCATCGCCGGAGCCGTCGCCCGCGCGGACGCCCGCACCCTCCCCAGGGCCGGGCTCGTGCGGCTCCGCTTCCCCCCGCTCCTCTCCTGGGCACGCCCCCGCCCGGGCTGCCCTCGGGGCCGCCAGCGGCCACCGCGCAGGTGCGGCGAAGGGGGCGGGGCGGGTCCTGACGAGGCGGGGCTTGGACTCAGGGGGCGGGGCTGTGCGACGCAGGGGGCTGGGACCGTGGGACCCGGCTGCCGCCCCGCATTTTGTGTCCAGTTGTCGAGCGGTGTCGTGGGAGGGGGCCAGATTCTGTGTCTCTTAATGGGTCAGGAACTTGGTCTTCTGGCTCCATAGGGGAGGAGAGACTTGGAACCCTAAATTCCAGGAAGCCTGCCCAATGAGATTTTGTGGGTTTTTCTGTGGGACGTGGGGACAAAGGATGTGGATACTCGTGAAGCCAGAACTGGAAGTCCGGAACACCAGAGTTATTTACTGGGCAGTGGACTGACCCCAGAATCTGGGCCCATAATCGATGGAACTGGGATAGAACTGGAGCCCCTAGGTCCTTTACAGGAGCAAAGGAGGGGCGCAGAATTCTGTTTACCCAGGACATAAGAGACTGGCAGCCCAGTTCTTGGGTCCCCCAGTGGGGCGTGCTGCAGCCCCGGGTCCCAGAGTTCTTCAGAAGGGAAGACGTTAGGGATCTTGTTTCTGGATTCTCCAACTGGGGCTAGGACCAAGCTTCCTATATTCCTAGGAGAGGCGTGGGATCCCGGAATCGTGTGTACCCCAGTGGCGCGGGGCCTGGGAAGGTCCAGGAGGCCGATGCTCCCTGGAGAGCAGGGGATTGGGATCTTTGGGGGGTGAGATGTTGGAGCTAAGTGACTGGAAGAGCAAGAGGAAAGATGTTTCCCTTTGGGCATATTGAGGTCTCCAGGGACGGACTACAGTTTGGGAATTCCTGGGCACACCTGCCCCAGGTCCGACCTCCGGGCCGAACCAGGGCCCTACCCTTCCCAGCCGCACATTCCTGCGCCACGTGAGTCTCCCCTCCCTCCTCCGCGCTTCGCGCAGGCGCCTTCACGCGCGAGGGGGCGGGGCCGGGGAACGTGAGGGCGCCGATGGCAGGGGGGCCTGGGAGGGAGGGAGGAGGAGGGAAGCAGGCGTCAGCACGTGACTCGGCCCTGAACCTGTGTCCTTAGCTGGCCCCGGCTGGCTGGTGCTTAAAGGTACAGGCGCCTCCTTTCGAACCAATCTTCTGGAATCTTAGAGCAGCTTCTCCTCTTCTCTTCCCTTACTCTTCTCAGCGAGTAGCTCTTAGACTGTAACTTGAGAGCTTTTCAGTGCAGTAGATTATTTTTCTCTGGACAATCTGGGGTCTAAGCTTAGGTGGTGGATTCGGTAAGTAGGATTCAGGCTAGACTGCATCTGAAGTTCTGAGGTTTTAGAAGCAATAGCTCCATCGCTTCTTGGCCTTTTGGCTAAGATTAAGTGTAGAAGCAATAGCCCTGATTCATGTGCTATCTAGGGCAAGTCAGTTATGACTGGGACTCAGTTTCCTTGTTTTTTTTTTTTTTTTTTTTTTTTTTTTTTTTTTTTTTTTTTTTTGGAGACGGAGTCTCGCTCTGCCGCCCAGGCTGGAGTGCAGTGGCCGGATCTCAGCTCACTGCAAGCTCCGCCTCCCGGGTTTACGCCATTCTCCTGCCTCAGCCTCCCCAGTAGCTGGGACTACAGGCGCCCGCCACCTCGCCCGGCTAGTTTTTTTTTTTTGTATTTTTTTAGTAGAGACGGGGTTTCACCATGTTAGCCAGGATGGTCTCGATCTCCCGACCTCGTGATCCGCCCGTCTCGGCCTCCCAAAGTGCTGGGATTACAGGCTTGAGCCACCGCGCCCGGCCTCAGTTTCCTTGTTTGTAAAGGTGGATATGGCTCCATGATCTCTAAGCATCTTTATGGCTTAGGGGAACTTTCATTTTTCTTGTTATTTTGGAGACGGAGTCTTGCTCTGTTGTCGAGGCTGGAGTGTGGTGGTGTGATCTCGGCTCACTGCAACCTCCACCTCCCGGGTTCAAGTAATTCTCCAGCCTCAGCCTCCCTAGTAGCTGGGCTTACAGGCACCCGCCACTGCACCTGGCCAATTTTCATACTTTTAGTGAAGATGAGGCTTTGCCATGTTGGCCATGCTGGTCTCAAACTCCTGACCTCAGGTGATTTGCCGCCTCGGCTTCCCAAAGTGCTAGGGTTATCGGCATGCGAGGGAACCTTCATATTTTATATTAGGGAGATTAGTCCCTGGCCAAATTTATGCTAGATCTTAGAAGGGCTCTCCATGTGGCTATGATACCAGAGCAAGAGGTAGCTTCTGGAAACCCCTTCCCTAAAATACACACTCAGCTGACACGTGCTGTTTCTCCAAGGCCTGACCTCTCGGGACACACCCAGCCCTGTGGACCCAGACACCGTGGAGGTACTGATGACCTTTGAACCCGACCCAGCTGATCTTGCCCTATCAAGCATTCCTGGCCATGAGACCTTTGACCCTCGAAGACACCGCTTCTCAGAGGAGGAACTTAAGCCCCAGCCAATCATGAAGAAGGCGAGGAAAATCCAGGTGCCAGAGGAGCAGAAGGTGAGCAGAGCTGGATGTGGGACATAGGCGTGGCTGGAGACATGCCCCACAGCCAGGGTGGGGCCTTTTCTCACATTCAGGCCTGGGCTTCTCACTGGGATTAGTGCTCAGCCTCTCCTGGCCTGCAGCCACGGATTAGTTCTCCTTGGCCATGGGGCACAAGGGGGCAGGAGCCTGAGGTTTATGAAGATAGTGTCAGCTGGGCGAGGGGTCTCACTCGTGTAATCCCAACACTTTGGGGGCTGAGGCAAGAGGGTCGCTTGAGCTCAGGAGTTCAAGACCAGCCTGGGCAACATGGTGAAACCCCATTTCTACAAGCTACTTGGGAGGCTGAGGTGGGAGGATTGCTTGTGCCTGGGAGGTTGAGGCTGCAGTGAGCCAAGATTGCACCACCGCACTCCAGCCTGGACTACAGAGTGAGACCTTGTCTTAAAACAAAAGACAGTGTCACTGTGGGGTGCTGACTCAGCCAGCTCTGCTAGGCCTACTTGTAGAGACTTGGAGCTTCTCCTATTACTTGGATCCAGAACCCTCAGTGGGTCAGGTCTCAGGCTCCACCAGGCACAACTGCGAAGGACAGTCTTCCTTGGCAATGGGATATCAGCCTGTGGCCTGTCTCTCCTTACTCAGCAGGCCTTTGATCTCTGATGTGGGACTTCCTTTGGAGTGATTGCCTTTGGCTAGGATGCAGATTCGGCCAGCCCCTTTAGGACTTGTTTCCTGGGCCTGGGCTTCTCACTGGTGGGAGGCTTCAGCTTCTGTTAACAGCCAGGGCCACTTTCTGATTTGGGATGATTTGAGCAGTGATTGCATCTTTGCATCCTTTTTTTTTTTTTTTTTTTTGGCCATTACTGGAGTCTTCCCTAGCAAGAGTTGCTTGGGCTTCTGTTACAAGACTTTGTCATTCCAGGCCAGGCGCGATGGCTCACGCCTTGTAATCCCAGCACTTTGGGAGGCTGAGGTGGGCAGATCACTTGAGGTCAGGAATTTGAGACCAGCCTGGCCAACATGGTGAAATCTCGCCCCTACTAAAAGTACAGACATTTTCTGGGTGCAGTGTCTCATGCTTGTAATCCCAGCACTTTGGGAGGCCGAGGCTGGTGGATCACGGGATCAGGAGACCATCCTGGCAAAGATGGTGAAACCCCGTCTCTAGGCCGGGCGCGGTGGCTCGAGCCTGTAATCCCAGCACTTTGGGAGGCCGAGACGGGTGGATCACAAGGTCAGGAGATCGAGACCATCCTGGCTAACACGGTGAAACCCCGTCTCTACTAAAAAAAAATACAAAAAAAAAAAAAAAAAAAAGAAACCCCGTCTCTACTAAAAATACAAAAATTAGCTGGGCATGGTGGCACGTGTCTGTAGCCCAGGTACTTGGAAGGCTGATGTAGGAGAATCGCTTGAACCTGGGAGACGGAGGTTGCAGTGAGCCGAGAGAGACTGTGCCACTGCACTCCAGCCTGGTGATAGAGCAAGACTCCATCTCAAAAACAAAAACAAACAGGCCAGGTGTGGTGGCTCATGCCTGTAATCCCAGCACTTTGGGAGGCCGAGGCGGGCAGATCACCAGGTCAGGAGATGGAGACTATCCTGGCTAACATGGTGAAACCCCGTCTCTACTAAAAATAAAAAAAATTAGCCAGGTATGGTGTCGGACACTTGTAATCCCAGCTACTCGGGAGGCTGAGGCAGGAGAATGGCGGAGGCGGAGCTTGCAGTGAACTGAGATTGTGCCATTGCATTCCAGCCTGGGCAACAAAGTGAGACACCATCTAAAAAAAAAAAAAAAAAAAAAAATTGGCCGGGCGCGGTGGCTCAAGCCTGTAATCCCAGCACTTTGGGAGGCCGAGACGGGCGGATCACGAGGTCAGGAGATCGAGACCATCCTGGCTAACACGGTGAAACCCCGTCTCTACTAAAAAATACAAAAATCTAGCCGGGCGAGGTGGCGGGCGCCTGTAGTCCCAGCTGCTCGGGAGGCTGAGGCAGGAGAATGGCGTAAACCCGGGAGGCGGAGCTTGCAGTGAGCTGAGATCCGGCCACTGCAGTCCAGCCTGGGCAACAGAGCAAGACTCCGTCTCAAAAAAAAAAAAAAAAAAAAAAAAAAATTAGCCAGACATGGTAGCAGGCACCTATAATCCCAGCTACTCAGGAGGCTGAGGCAGGAGAATCGCTTGAACCTAGGAGGTGGAGGTTGCAGTGAGCCAAGATCATGCCACTGCACTCCAGCCTGAGTGACAGAGCGAGACTCCATCTCAAAAAACAAGACTTTGCCATACCCTCGTGCAAGACATAGCTACTTGAAGCAGCTAGGATGGGCCTATAAGTCAAATCTACACCAGTGGTTTCTCCTGCTAGAGGGCCCTATTGCTTGGGACTGGATTTACCCTCACAAGCAGGAACTGGGCTTTAATTAAATGGTGGAGTGGAGAGCATCTCTCTGAGCCCAGTGGTCCTTAGTTACTAAGGAGGAGTCCTCCTTAGGAACCAACTTCCAGGATGGGAGGACTTCAGGTATAATCCTCTGGGGAGGTCTCAGGATAGTCCCCTTTCCTAAGGGACAGCTCTTCTCTCAGTCAGGTCCTGGTGGGGAGGAGGCTATTCTCTGGCCTCAGTTCAAGGCCAGCAGGTCAGAGACTGGCCACAGCCATTGAAACCACTTAGACCTCACTATTGTTTGCCAAGGATGGATGAGGTTGCCTTGGCAACCAGGTCAGAAGGCTCCAGCTCTGGGAGGATTTTATGGGACACCAAACCCCATCACCAGGGCACCAAGATTTCCTTAGCAACCAAGATCTGGAAAGGCGATGTGCAGGGCAGTGCTTTTCAACGGGAGAAGCCCTCAGACCATGAAGGCCTTGTTGCTAGGGAACAAGCATCCTTAGCAAGCAGGAGCTAACTGCAGGCCCTTTATCATGTGGAGAGGGCTGGGGCCCCGCTTTGCAGAATGGAGACTTAAAGTGAGTTGCTTAAGGGTGGGGGTCTATCTCGTGTCTTTACTGTTGCTAGGGGCCCAATCTCCTTAGCAACCAGGGCCCTAGAAAGGCAGACCCATGGGTATCTATCCCAGCAGAGACCTGGTATGGTTTAGGCCCCGCTGCTGTGGCTCCCTTACTCTCTCGCTGGGACCTGGGTCCCTCTGGACCTCAGTGTCCTCCCCCTTTCCTCCCCCAGGACGAGAAATATTGGAGCCGCCGGTACAAGAACAACGAGGCAGCCAAGCGGTCCCGGGACGCCCGGCGGCTCAAGGAGAACCAGATATCGGTGCGGGCGGCCTTCCTGGAGAAGGAGAACGCCCTGCTGCGGCAGGAAGTGGTGGCTGTGCGCCAGGAGCTGTCCCACTACCGCGCCGTGCTGTCTCGATACCAGGCCCAACACGGGGCCCTGTGAGGCTGCCCTACATCCCCACCTGGCGGAGCTCTCCTCCGCCTTGCTGAGACTTACGCCCTGTTCCCTCCCTGCCCTGTGGCCCACGGGCCGGCCAGCTGGGTGCCCCAGGGACGTGATAATGCAGATAAATACATTTATATTTTTAAGAAAAAGCGAACCTCCCCCCTCCCTTGCGGGGGCGGGGAGGGTCCTCTGTGTGTCCCCGGCACGTCAGGGACCCCATCCTCCCACCGCCTCCGTTAACACGATCCTGAATAAATCTTGAGAACCCCAGAGCCAGCTGTTGTGGAAGAGGAGGGCAGCTCCCTGGCATACTGGCTACAGCCCGTGGGCAGCTCCGGGCTGCCGTCCATAGAGGGCAGGCGCTGCTGGAAGTGCTGGAGTCTGAGTCCTCCCGCGGGCTGTCGGATGGAGGAAGGGCAGAAGGTCTGAGAGGAAGGAAGCGACTGCCTTTATTGCATAGACCTTTTCAATTGCTTTTTAGATTGGGGACGGAGGACGCGCATGAGACGAACAGGGGATATGAATTTCCCCGCCCCCACCCGCGGGGGGAGGAATATTAGTGCAAATCCTAGCGCCGGCCCCGGGGAACCTGCCCCTCCTGGGCTGATTGGCCAGCTAAATGGAGGCACCGGAGTGGATGGGGCGAGGCTGCGGGCCCTGAAGGGCCGAATCACTGAGGCCTACCCCAGCCAGTACATTCCAGGTCCTGTCATTGGGCGACGCGTAAAACAGGCTCCGCCCTCAGCCAGCCTGGCCGGGTAGGAGCAGGTGGCTAGCTTCAGGACTAAGCCCTGCCCCTTAAGGGCGTCCCGAGATCAGACGCCAGGCCCCGCCCTCATTGATCAGGCACTACCCTCGTGACGACGCCCACTCTCCAGCATCACGTCTGGTCCCATGAAGGCGGGCGCAATCCTGAGACGGGGCCAGGGCCCTTGCACTTGCGGGCTGCCACCACAACTCTAGCAGCCAGGCCACACCCCTAGCTCAGGCTCCGCCCCATTGGAATGTAGGCCCCGCCCCCGGCGGGTTCCAACCTTGTTGAGTTTCAGGGCTCCCGCCCTGGGCAGCCAGGAGGCCCGGTGAGCAGTGTACCGAGGCCAGGGTGCATCTGTGCCTGTAGCGGCCCATACTCCACCTGCTCCCCGTCTACCGTGAGCACGCCGCGCGGCGTGAGCGGCTCTAGGCGGAAGGCACGGGCCGCGGCGTAGCCCAGCTGCGGACAGCCCAGGCTGAACTGGCTACCATGCTCCATGGCCAGGAAAAGGCGTAGCAACGCAGCCCGCGAGATGCCGCTACGCACCCAGCACAGGTGCACCAGGCCGTCGTCGAAGCGCGCGTGCGGAGCTGCCACCAGGTCAGCGCCTAGGTGGCTGGGCGATATGGCCAATATGAGCACAAAGTCCCCCTCCAGCGTCACCCAGTCTGGGGGCAGTGGGGTGCCCAGCGGAGGCAGCAGGTGGTCAGGCAGGCCGCAGGTGGAGGCCGCTACCCGGGAATCAGGGGTGGGCGGTGGGAGCCCAGAAGATGGGGGAATTACGGGGGCCCCCTCAGTGACGGGTGAGTGTAGAGCTGTCTTGGGAGAGCCAGGAGGTGAAGACAGCAGTGGGTCCGGGGACAGTGGAGCATCCCCAGCCCCACCCCAGTCCCCAGCCAGCTCTGGGCCCCCACCGTTGAGGGACAGGATGGGCAGGGGTTCTGGTGAGCCAGGGGAGGCCAGGGCAGGTTGGGGCAGGGGCAGGGGCAGGTCAGACACAGAACGATGCAGGGGTGAGTGGGCCATGGGCGGGGCTGGGTCTGGGGTTAGGGTCAGCTCTGACTTAGCACGGGGCAGGCTATGGACAGGGGTGGGCGAGGTGGGTTCCACAGTGGCGGGGAGGTAGGAGAGGCGTCCGCGGTAGGTGTGCAGTGTGGCGAGGCCCAGCACCGTGCCCAGTGTGAAGCGGGCACTGCCCAAGGCCCTGAAGCGCTCGCTCTGGATATCCACATCTGACACGAAGCCCCAGGCCACAGACAGGAAGGAGAAACAGCGGGAGCCCGAGGCCAGCGTCACGGAGAGCAGGTCCAGTGGGTGGCCGCCACCCCGGCAGAGCAACAGTGAGCAGTTGAGCAGCAGGTCGAGGCCCAGGGCTGGCTCAAATCTTCACCGCCAGAGATGGAGAGACACACAGAAGGAGTAAATAGGGGTAGGGGAAAGAGACAGGCAGGGAAGCAGGTGGCAATGAGGCCAGGAAGGCCATGGCCCAGGCCCACCACAGCCGCAGGGCCACCTCTAGGCAATTCCTTACGGGGCCAGGTTCCCGGTCATCTCTTTCATTTGCTCCCTACAATTCACTGAGTGCCTCCCATGCCAGGCAGAGTTCTGGGCACTAGGGATACAGCTGGGAGCCAGGCAGGCTGATTTACTTGACTGTGGGTTTGCCTGAGTGAGAGATATAGGGGGCCCTATCACCCCAGGAGGGGCTCATCCCTCCCTTGGTGGTATTCTCAACCTACCCCCCGTGCTGGTTCACTGCTCCGGCCAGCGCATTGCCGGAGCCACAGGGGAGGATGCCCACAGGCATCTTCACAGCTTCCTCCCAGTCAGGGCGATCTAGGAGCCCGTTCAGCACCTGGAGGGTGGGGAGACCAGAAGCCTGGGTCCTGGTGGCAGCCTCTGCAGTGCCCCAGGGCCCAGGGTTAGGGGCAGGGTGCTCCTGCTCTACCTCATGGAGCAGCCCGTCTCCTGAGACCGTGACGATGCCATCCCACTCACTCAGGCTCAGCCCCTGGACCAGCTCCCGAGCGTGGTTCTGTCGTTCTGAAGTGGGATACCGGGCCGTTAGGAAGGCTGTCCCACCCCAGCCCCATAGCCCCAGGAGTCCCACCCACCACTTTGCTCCCTTAGGACTCAGTTGTCCCAGCCCCCAGCTCCCATTCTCACTGGCCCTTACCTGTCTGGATGAGGTTGAAGGACAGCCCAGCTTCAGAAATCATGGGAAGCACGTAGTTCTTACACCACTGCCAGGCCAAGCCCCGCCCCCCAAAGGGATTGACCAATAGGAGCAACCTGGGCGGCCGAGGTAGCAGGTCAGGGGTGATCTCTGTGGAGAGAGGTTAGGGTCTGCAGAGACCAGCGACCCAGGACCCCCACCTTGGAAACAGTCCCTTCAAACAGCCCCCTACAGAATTGGTGGAGGGCTAGCACCTGGCACCTGCTGGCTCTCATCTGGCCAGGCCTAGGTATGCAGCCCTGCCCCACCACCCAGGTGCTGAGACAAAGGCAGAGCTTAGGTGTGAAACCAAATGCCCTTTGTCCCCACTTGTGGGAGGAGGGCACGAGAGCTGTAGTTCGGAGCTGTGGTTCCCACTTTCCTCACCCCGAACACCTATCACCCAGGATCAGTTTACTTCCAGCCCTTAGGGGCCCCAGGCAGGATTAGATGCCACCTCTGAACTCCAGGGAAGCCGTAGGAGACCTCTGTTGGCACCCATCACTCTGGGTGGTGCCTGGTCCTGTCTCAGGCTGCTGCTCTCACCAGCCTGGGTGACTCATCTGTGGTCAAGACCCATGCAAAGGGGAAGAGGGCAGGAGACAGAAACATAAATCTAGCAAGAGAACAGCAGATGTAAATCACTTCTCTGTCTGCCTTTTTGTTCTGTTTTTTTGTGACAGACTTTCGCTCTTGTTGCCCAGGCTTGAGTGCAATGGTGTGATCGCGGTTCACTGTAACCTCTGCCTCCCAGATTCAAGTGATTCTCCTGCCTCAGCCTCCCAAATAGCTGAAATTACAGGTATCCGTCACCACTCCCGGCTAATTTTTGTATTTTTAGTAGAGACGGGGTTTCGCCATGTTGGCCAGGCTGGTCTCAAACTCCCGACCTCAAGTGATCCACCTGCCTCAGCCTCCCAAAGTGCTGGGATTATAGACGTGAGCCACTGCACCCGACCTCTGCCTGTGCTTTTTTTTTTTTTTTCTTTTGAGACAGAGTTTTGCTCTTGTTGCCCAAGCTGGAGTGCAATGGCACAATCTTGGCTCACTGCAACCTCTGCCTCCTGAGTTCAAGCAATTCTCCTGCCTCACCTTCCTATAGCTGGGATTACAGGTGTGTGGCATCACACCCAGCTAATTTTTGGGTGTGAGCCACCACACCCGGCCCTCTGTCTTTTTGTTCCTTCTGTAGCCCATCTCTGTGTATCACTCCTAACGGATCCAGAGAGATACATCACCCAGACACAGAAAAATAGACACAGCTGCCTATGGAGGAAATTCTGCAGAGACACCAAGGTGGCCCCAGGACAGAGCAGCTGCCCAGCGCCTCACCCCCATCCCCGGGCAGCGGCAGTCCTCGGAGCAGACAGGTGAGGGCGGTGGCCCAGCGCTGGGCCTCGGCACGGTTCTCTTCGTAGGTGGTAGCCCCATCTGTCCGGAAGGTGCGGGTGGTTCTGCGCCGGCTCCCGCGCCGGCTCCGAGGGTAGGTGTAGATGCAGAAGTAGGCTGCTGAGTCTGAGGGGCTACGGCTTCGCAGGGTGCAGCAGCCTGAGACCTCGGCCAACGGGACCAGGCCACCCCGGGGCCTGGCTTCGGGTTTGGGGCGCAGCCGCTGTATGTGCAGGGCCTGCGACGTGAGGGTGAGGGCAAAGCGTGGGCCTCGGGCTGGGTAGGAGCCAAACTCGCCATGGAGGAGCGGGGTGCTGGCAGCCAGTGGCGGTGGGGGCGGGGCCATGGTCTTAGCCCTGACCAGGGTGCTCCTAGGCCTGTGGCCCCAGCTCCTGGTCAGCTCCTGTTCCGGCCTCTGTGGAAAGGGAGGAGAGAAGGAGTAAGAGTTCAGGACCCCATGGCAGGGGCAGGGGCTGTGGACAGGAGGAGACAATGAGGGGCAGTGGCAGGTGAGACAGGAGCACCAGAGACAGACAGGCTCTGACAGGTGCGGGCAGACCTTGAGGATGCAGGGCAGAGGCCAGCTGGGCAGGAAGGCCAGCATCCTGGAGGGGGCCGGAGACCCGGGCATGCAAACATTCAATCATTTATTCCCCAGTACGTATTCAGTACCCTGTATGTGCCAATCACGGTGCTAGGCCTAGCAAACACAGCAGGAAACAAAACAGCCCCAAATCCTTGCCTTCACAGGAACAGATAAACAAGAGAAAGGATTAAAATATACAGGGGGTTGGGTGATGATAACGGGCTTTGGGGGAAAAGAAGGCACAGGAAGGGGAATGGATAGTGGGATTGGAATATGCAGAAACAGACATGCAAAGACTGAAAGACACACCCCCTCCATCCCCTGCCACCACATGGTGCGGAGGGTAATAACAGCAAAACAATCACAAATGCAATAGCGATACGGTCTGAGAGCCAGAGAAACACTGAGAGGAGACAAACAGGGTCAATGAGGTGAAACCCAGGCTGATGAAAGATACTTAAGAGAGTAAGACTTCCTCACCCCAACAAGAAAGGCAAGACAGAGTGGAAGGGAGAGCAAATAGGAGGGGTAGGAGGCAGGCATGGGGACAGCTGGAGAGAAGGGATATGACAGAGGGACTGCGGGGTCTGAGAGGAGCCACATGCAAGCACCTGCAAGGGGCAGGGGCCAAGAGCTGGTCCCTGAGCACTGACCTGGGTGCCTGGCCGCCTGCTCTCCAGGGAGCAGGTGGGAGCACGACTGAGGTCCCTTCCCCCCAGGCCCTCTCCCTGCCCTCTGCCCGGACTTTGCCTCCTCCTCTCTTCGATCACCTTTGTTCCCCACTGCCCCGCCCAGCCACCTGCCAGTTCTGCCCCTCACATTCCCCAGACCCAGAGCGCCAGGACACCCCCTCCCCGTCCCGCCTGTGGACTCACCCTTAGGAACTACATCTGCTCCCCTACCCCCAGCGGCTCCCTCGGTCTAGGATGTCTGCCTCACCCCTAAACCTGCCCTAGCCCCATTATGGGAACCTCAAATCAGGCTCAAGCATAGAGCCCTAGATGTTCTCCAGTCTTGGGCCTGGGTCTCTGTCCCTGGGTCACTGAGACCTGGACCTGGGTCTCCATCCATTGGTCCCTAATCCATAGGCCTGCGTGTCTGGCCCTGGTCCTCTGAGCCGCCATCCGCACCCTATTTCCAGAACTCAGTCCCAGGCCTGGGTTCAGTCCTGGCCCAGGTTTTTCATTTCCATCTCCCACCCCGGTGCCCCAGTCCCAGGCCTGCGTCCTCTTGGTCCCTCAGTCCCCTAGACTCCGGTCCCTGCCCCGACCCCCGCACCCTCCTCACACGCCGGGTCCTCCTCCAGGCGGCCCCGCAAGTCAGCACCAACAGTCCCCATCAGACCTAGGGGTGGGGGGGAGGGTGTGCATCCGCTCAGCCAATGGCCGTGCAGCCGGCCTGGGCCGCACCAATACGAGGGCTCAGGGGGTGGAGCCAGTCAGCTCGCGAGCTTGGCGCAGGGACTGGCCGCGGGAGAGGCCGAGAACTGGGCGGGGCCTCGCGCTTCGGGAGCCTGGCCGCCATCGTAGGTGAGGGCAGACGCGCAGTGGTGACGACGTCGCGGCCCCATAGACAGCGCCGTTGTCGCCATCTTTGTTAAGGGAAAGTGGGCCTGTCCCATCCATTGAATTCACAAAAGAAAGGGGCGTGAGGGAGGAGGTCTTTAGCTGCAAAGACAGAGACTCTAACACGCGTAACAAAGGCCCAGAGATCCAGACATAGAGCAAGGCAGAGACCCAGAGAGGCTGGATGAGGCAATAAGAGAGCTGGGAGGAGAGAGTGGGGAAAGTGAAAGATACGTTTATTTTCTAACAGTTACAGAGTCAGAGAGACCCAGAGAAAAGCAGAGATATAAACAAGAGACCACAACAGTGGAATTGAGAATGTGCAAGGTAAGGATACAAGAAAACCCTGAAAATGACAGACACGGAGACAGATGGAGACAGACACTTCTGGAATGGAAGCTGGGAAGGAGAGGCTCATTAATTCAGACTTATTTACCTCAGGCTCAAACCAGAATGGAAGCGCCATGAGATAAACATCTGCCCAGTGAATGACCCAGTCACATGGGAAGACAGAGACATAGAGAGATGGGGACAGTATTTCTAGGTCAAAGGTGAGGGAGGGAGAGAATATTGGAAGCCCAGGGGCTGGGAGGAACTGGGACAGAAAGTTAAGATGTTGCCAGACTCACCGAGGCAAAGACATGGCGAAAGTGAAAGAAAGGCAAGTATATATCAAGGGACCTAGAAACAGAATTGCATAGAGAGAAAGAGATATGCATTAGGAGACAAGGACAGAGCTCGCTAGAAAGTGACAAATGTAGGCTGTAGGCTGGGCGAGGTGGCTTACGTCTGTAATCCCAGCACTTTGGGAGGCTGAGGCGGGTGGATTGCGAGGTCAGGAGTCCCACATGGTGAAACCCCTGTCTCTTTTTTTTTTTTTTTTGAGATGTAGTCTGGCTCTGTCACCAGGTTGGAGTGCAGTGGCGCGATCTCAGCTCACTGCAACCTCCGCCTCTGTGGTTCAAGCGATTCTTCTGCCTCAGCCTCCGGAGTAGCTGTGACTACAGGCACATGCCACCACATCCGGCTAGTTTTTTATATTTTTAGCAGAGACGGGGTTTCACCATGTTAGCCAGGATGGTCTTGATCTCCTGACCTCGTGATCTGCCCGCCTCGGGCTCCCAAAGTGCTGGGATTACAGGCGTTGAGTCACCACACTGGGCTGAAACCCCCGTCTCTACTAAAAATACAAAAATTAGCCAGGTGTGGTAGCACGCGCCTGTAATCCCAGCTACTCAGGAGGCTGAGGCAGGAGAACTGCTTGAACCCAAGAGGTGGAGGTTACAGTGAGCCGAGATCGTTCTACTGCACTGCAGCCTGGGTGACAGAGCAAGACTCTGTCTCAAAAAAAAAAAAAAAAAAAAAAAAAAGATAAATATAGGAAGAAGTTTGCTTATCGTCAAATCATGTACCTAGCATCCAACCCACAGCAGCAACGGCACCAGATAGTATGTGCCAAGGAATGACACGGAGAGAAAGGGGGACAGAAACCCAGTAAGACTGAGACAGGGGGCACAGCAACTGAGCTTGGGGCCCTGGGAGAAGGAAAGGCAGAGACACGGAGCAAAGAGGCTGAGATTCAAACACAGAGCCTAAGTCACAAAGACGAGAGGACAGGGAGGAGGAAAAGGCGAAAGGACCCGGCAGCTCACACAGACTTGCTGTGTGGCTGCTGGGAAGCCCCTGAATTCTTGGCCTCAGCTGTCCTGTCTGGGACATGGGAAGAAAGCTATTCACACTGAAACAGGAATTAAAAGAAATTAAAGAATGTGTAAGCAAAAACTCAGTTGTATGTAAAAAACCCAGTTCCCCCTGAGAAAGAGAAAGAGGTCGAGTCCTGCCTGTTTTTCTGTCTGTGGCTAGTGAGCCTTATCTCTCCCTTTCCCAGGCATTGTGAAGACCCTGTTTCTCTAGCTGTGCAGCTGCAAGATCACTAGACGGGATAAACTCAAGTCGTAAAACATGTTTTTCCTTGAAATGCAAGAAATAATGTAATGTATGACTCAATTGAATAACTCTTTGTTTCTCTCTTCTCTAACATGCTTCCCCGTGCACAGATCTCCCCCAGCCCCACAGAATGCCTAAAAGCTAACCTGACTGTTTGTTCGGGGCTCAGTCTTTGTTTGGATGTTAATCTGACCGGGTCGGTGCACCTAAATAATAAATAATAAGTATCCTCCTCAACCCCTCGGTCTCTCTGATTCCTGAATTATCCCACTGCAACACCTGCCTGGAGAGAAGGTCTGAGATCACTTATAGAAGGGCTTCCGGGCTGGGCGCGGTGGCTCATGCCTGTAAGCTCAACACTTTGAGAGACTGAGGTGGGAGGATCCCTTGAGCCCAGGAGTTCAAGACCAGCCTAGGCAACAGAGACCCAGTCTCCAGAAAAAATAAAAAAATTAGCCGGGTGCAGTGACTCATGCCTGTAATCCCAGCACTTTGGGAGGCCGAGGCGGGTGTATCACCTGAGGTCAGGAGTTTGAGACCAGCCTGACCAACATAGAGAAACCTCGTCTCTAGGAAAAATACAAAAGTAGCTGGGCATGGCGGCGCATGTGTGTAATCCCAGCTACTTGGGAGGTTGAGGCAGGAGAACTGCCTGAACCCGGGAGGTGGAAGTTGCAGTGAGCCGAGATCGTGCCATTTCACTCCAGCCTGGGCAACAAGAGTGAAACTCCGCCTCAAAATAAAATAAAATAAAATAAAATAAAATAAATAAAAATTAAAAAATTAGCCAGGCATGGTGGAGGCTACTTGGGAAGGTGAGGTGGGAAGATCACTTAAGCCCAGGAGGTTGCAGCTGCAGTAGGCTGTGATTGCGCCACTGCATTCCAGCCTGGGCAAGAGTGAGACCCTATTTTTTCTCACTCTGCCGCCCAGGCTGGAGTGCAGCGCGATCTCAGCTTACTGCAACCTCTGCCTCCCGGGTTCAAACGATTCTCCTGCCTCAGCCTCCTGAGTAGCTGGGATTACAGGCGCACACCACCATGCCCGGCTAACTTTTGTATTTTTAGTAGAGACGGGGTTTCACCATGTTGGCCAGGCTGAGCTCGAACTCCTGGCCTCAGGTGATCCGCAGGCCTTGGCCTCCCAGAGTGCTGGGATTACAAGCGTGAGCTACCACGCCCGGCCTCCAATCTTTTTTTTAAAAAAAAAAAAAAGGGCCGGGCGCGGTGGCTCAAGCCTGTAATCCCAGCACTTTGGGAGGTCGAGACGGGCGGATCACGAGGTCAGGAGATCGAGACCATCCTGGCTAACACGGTGAAACCCCGTCTCTACTAAAAAATACAAAAAACTAGCCGGGCGAGGTGGCGGGCGCCTGTAGTCCCAGCTACTCGGGAGGCTGAGGCAGGAGAATGGCGTAAACCCGGGAGGCGGAGCTTGCAGTGAGCTGAGATCCGGCCATTGCACTCCAGCCCGGGCGACAGAGCGAGACTCCGTCTCAAAAAAAAAAAAAAAAAAAAAAAAAAAGAAGAAGAAGAAAAGCTTTGGATTTTGTCTTTCCACAGTATGAGGATCTTGGCTTTTAGATGGTCCCTTACCTGGTCCTGCTCCTCTGCTTCAAGGAGTCCATTCATCTGCTGGTCCTCTGCTCTGTTACATCAATGGGGCCCTGGGCCTGGGTCTTAAGCCATAGTAGGCTGGTAGGAGCAAGGAGTCAGGTCTCACTTCAGCTCTGACCTTCAGCTCTGTGGAGGAGATGTGAGTGAGGAGCAGCATTGAGAGTCGACTGCAGGAGGCCCCTCCAGGCTCAGTGTGCCAAGAGACAGGGGGCCTCCCTGCGGGGGGTGCCGGGGAAGAGTAGGTAAGTCATTTTAATCACTGCCCCAGCCAGTCCATCTGGTTGCACACAATATGTATGCTATAATAGGAGTGAAGGCTAATTTTTATTGAGCACTTATTATGTGCAAAACACTGACCTCAGCAGTTTTATTAACTTTCATAATCCTGGAAAACCTCCTGTGTGCCAGGCCTGTTGTCATCCCCTTTTTGTCCATAAGGAGAGCAAGGCCCAGAGAAGTTAAGTGATTTTCCCAAGATCACAGAAAGGTTAAGTGACTTGCCCAAGGTCACCCCATTAGTACCTAGCAGAGCCAGGATTTGAATTTGATTACAGCCTTGCAAGGCCCCATCTCACCATCTTTCTTTGCCTCTACTTCTCCCTGGGTCTCCTTCCTACCCTTTGGGCCTCCATTCCCCCCACCCCCAAGCCACGGGGCCTCCCACTTTCTAGGTCTCTTTCTAGGTCAGCAAAGGGCCATGTGGGGGCCGGGGGAGAAGGAGAAGCGGAACTCAAAGGATGGGAATACAGGATGCTATAGATTGAGGTGCAGCAAGATCATCTCGGGTTAGACCTTAAGTAGGACTTCCCAAGCAGCGGCTGCGCCTACGAAGTGTAGCGCGAGATAAGGGAGAAGTGAACCTGATAAGGAAACGCCCGAAGCGTGGGGTCAGAGGTTTCCAGATGCCCCGACTAGCCCTGCCAGCCCCGCCTCCTCACCTCCAACACTCGGCCCGCCGGGTCCTCCGCGAGCCACTGAGAGGCCGTCGGCGTCGGGCCAGAGCGTCACAGCGCGACGCGTCGTGCTAGCTCCACACATCTCGCTCCTAGATCCCTTTCTTCCGGAAAACTATCGAGAACACGGCCCGGGTAGGGCCAGAGAGGCCCCCGACGTGCTGGCCCTTCCCTCTTGGACGTTGCGCTTGTTCCTCTGCTCTATGCTCTCTGAGGTTGTCGCCTGACTAGTCAGTCGTCCAACTCACCACAGAGAAGTCCGGATCGTGGTAGAGCGCCGCGTCGCACCCATGTGACGTCACGGCGGCGCCACTCGCTGGAGGCTTTCCCCGCCCACCCCGGTACTGTTCTCTCTTTCCGGACCTGGCCGAGCAGGAGGCGCCATCATGGTGAGCCCGCTTTGCGGCGTTCGGGGCTGGGCAATCCGCTGCCATCCGCTGTAGTCGCGGCCTAGGGGCACGCTGGAGGGCGGCAGGGGGTCTGCGGCTGCCTGGAGGGGGCAACTCCCGATACTGGGGGCGTACTCTGGGGGCCAGGAGAGCAGGGATGGGTCAGAGTCATAGCCGACCGCCCCCATTGAGTAGGTGACCAAGTTGAGGTGCTCGGAGGCTGATATGACTGGGTTTACAAAGCTAGGAAGTGGCGGAGCCAGGATTCCGACGCAGGTGGCTGGCTGGACCCGCAGCCGCTCGTAGTTACTTGGCTTTGCTGCTTCTATCCGGACCTGTCACTTTGTAGTACGAAAAGTCGGGTGGGAGGATCAATTTGGGGACCAGGGAGGCCTCTGAGTCTCAGGTCCCTTCCCACCTTGTGATGGTTTTTGAGCCTTTGCCCCAGTGTGACTGTTCGTTATGTACACAATAATCCCATCTGACAAGTTTGTGAATTTGGGAATAATAAACTCACAGGAAATTCTCACCACGGGGTCTTGCACACAGTGCTGAGTAAGTGGAACTATTAAAACTTAAGTAGTTCTCAATGATGGCGAACAAAGTCTGAAAAAACTTCAGTTACTCAGAAAGGCAGCAGGGAGGTAAGAGCTTTTCGAGGTGGCTCAAACCTGTTATCCTAGCCTTTAGGGAGGCCGAGGCTGGAGGATTCCTTGCCCAGGAGATCAAGACCAGCCTGGCCAATATAGTGAGACCCTGTTTCCACTTCAAAAACAATTTCTTAAAAAGACAGTACTTGGTAAGGGTTGTTGGATTGACTGATGTTGTAGGAGAGGTGATTCTGGTAGTATTGCTCGGTTCTGAATAAGGATTCGTTTCCATCATTACTGCCATTGGTTCGATATTTTTGGTTATCCTGCAGGTGTGGGAGCCAGTTTTGAGAACTTAACATTGTTGCAAAATACAAGTTGTAAAGAATTAACCTTTTTATATAAAGTTGACATGGCTGCTGTGTTACGCTGTTTTGTTTTCGGGGTTCTGTGTGCCATGGGCTGAAGGCATTGTAAGTAGCCCCTTTTTACAGAGGGGTCGGTGGCAGCCCAGAGGTCTCTTTGTGGTAGGCCTGGGATTTGAGCTGGTGTGTTCAGAGCTGGACCTGGGGCCCAGCTCTCAGTTTCAGAAATAAGTAATAATTGGCCATGGGCCGGGCGAGGTGGCTCAAGCCTGTAATCCCAGCACTTTGGGAGGCCGAGACGGGCGGATCACGAGGTCAGGAGATCGAGACCATCCTGGCTAACACAGTGAAACCCCGTCTCTACTAAAAATACAAAAAAAAAACTTAGTCGGGCGAGGTGGCGGGCGCCTGTAGTCCCAGCTACTCGGGAGGCTGAGGCAGGAGAATGGCGTGAACCCGGGAGGCGGAGCTTGCAGTGAGCTGAGATCCGGCCACTGCACTCCAGCCTGGGTGACAGAGCGAGACTCCGTCTCAAAAAAAAAAATAATAATAATAATTGGCCATGGTTGGGGGTAATTGGGTCCATGGTTGCCTCTTCACCCCCGCAGGGAGTTGACATCCGCCACAACAAGGACCGAAAGGTTCGGCGCAAGGAGCCCAAGAGCCAGGATATCTACCTGAGGCTGTTGGTCAAGGTGAGGCTGGGCCCTGAGAGGTCTTTGGGGAGGGTCACCCCAGGTCTGTGACTTGCAGATCCTCCATTCTAGTGCTGGCACCAGGCTCCTCCCTGGGGCCTGCAGGGCAGGCTTGCGTCTCTGGTTCTGTCCCAGGGCCTCCTGCATTTGTGTTTTCAGCCTCTAGGCTGTGTACAGCTTGGCTTGGGAGTGGAGCTGGGATTTTCTAGGTCCTTGGCCAGGAAGGACCTGGGCCAGCTTTCTCCCTCTAGGTTGCTGGGTTGGGGGAAAGGGATAAAGATTCTTCTAGTCCAAATCGTCATGTGTTTGCCCCTTCACTGGAAGGCTGCAGGGGAGCCAGCTGTCCCAGCTTCTCACTCTCTTCCCGTCCCTCCAGTTGTACAGGTTTCTGGCCAGAAGAACCAATTCCACATTCAACCAGGTTGTGCTGAAGAGGTTGTTTATGAGTCGCACCAACCGGCCTCCTCTGTCCCTTTCTCGGATGGTGAGTGGCTGGCCAGAGAGCACGGTGGACCTGGGAGCCACTGGGTCTTGTCTGTCTGGAAAGGAGGGAGGACTTCGAGCTCTGGGAGCAACCGGGGCATCACGGGTTTGTCTCAGCCAGCCACGAGCGGAGAGCTTGGACTGTTGGTTGGAACTGAGTGTTCATGGGCAGCGGGCGAGGCTCCTGGGCCGCTTCTCCTTATTGTGAGGTGGAGGTGTCCTGATGGCTTCAGGAGATTCCCCCAAGGCCCCAAGTCATAACTGAGTTTTATGTCAAAGGCCCTGCTGAGGGAGGCCCTGTTGGACAGTCTGCATTGTTTTTATCTAGAGCTTTCCCCAGCGGGACCTGAGGGAGGCCTGTGGGGTTTAAGGGGTGTGGTGTGAGTCGGGGGTCCCGTTAGAGGGGACGGCTGCCCTGGTCTGGGGATGCCTGAAACGGAGCTGGATGTAAACACCAAAAGGACTTACGACGTGCATCCTCCCCACCCCAAGATCCGGAAGATGAAGCTTCCTGGCCGGGAAAACAAAACGGCCGTGGTTGTGGGGACCATAACGGACGACGTGCGGGTTCAGGAGGTGCCCAAACTGAAGGTGAGTGGCGGGGGCGGGCACACCCATCAGACCCATGCCGTGCTGTGCTCGTCCTTCCTCAGTCTTGCCCCCTCTGCTGAGGCAAGCATCCTGCCTGTCCGAGTGGCTTTGAGGGTTGGAGTGGGTTGTCTCGGGTTATTGATGGTGGGGTCCCCTGGGCAGGCTTCTTCTGGGGTAGGTTGTAAACTGTTAGTGCTGGCCCCTAGAGCCAGACAGCCTGGGCTCAAGTCTAGACTCCTTTGTCACCTCTGAACAGGTCTTTTTTTGGCCCAGCTTCCTTGCTATTATTTCTAGCGTAACACTAGGGATGCGCTGTTAAAAGTTCTTGGAGATAAAGTGTTGAGAACAGCTGCTCTCAGCCCGGGGTGCTCCAGGTAATAAATGATGGTGTTGGTTTCCAGGGCTCTGCTGCGCCGAGGCAGTGGAGGGTGAGTCCCTGCAGCCCCTGGGTGACCACATGGGTCTGACCCGCCAGCCTTGTTCTCTCCACCAGGTGTGTGCACTGCGCGTAACCAGCCGGGCCCGCAGCCGCATCCTCAGGGCAGGGGGCAAGATCCTCACTTTCGACCAGCTGGCCCTGGACTCCCCCAAGGGCTGCGGCACTGTTCTGCTCTCCGGTGAGTGATGCCTAGTCGACGGGGTTGGAGTGAGCTGTGTGGCTACTGGCAGCCTTCACTCTCCTGGATCTGGGAGGCCAAAAGCTGGGCGCCAGATCCCTGTCTCAGCTGGTTCTCCTTCCCCTTCCCTAGGTCCTCGCAAGGGCCGAGAGGTGTACCGGCATTTCGGCAAGGCCCCAGGAACCCCGCACAGCCACACCAAGTGAGTATCAGGCCCCCAGCTCTGCCCTCTACCCAGACTCAACCTGCAGAGCCGGGCCTGGCCACACTTGGGCTGCTTCTCCTGTCCCTGGTATCAGCCAGCCCCAGGCCTTCTGCAACTCTCAGCTGCCTCATCTCGCCTGCTTTTCCCTTCAACACTTTGCTTGGAGCTCTGTTTTCCAGGGCCTGAGCTGGCATCTCCTGGGGAGCATGAGGTTCACTGGCCTCTGCTGCCCGGGCTGGGGCCCTGCAGGTGGTGGGACAGGTGCTTCCGTAGCCCCTCCTGGCTCCTTGGCTTCCCACTCTGCCAAGCTTTTCCAGCAGCCACTGACTCTCCTGGGGCTGAATGTGACATGCGTGTGGGGTTCCTGTGCCACTCCATGATGGCTTCCTGTAAGAGGGCCCCCCTCTCACTCTCTTCTCTCCCCACAGACCCTACGTCCGCTCCAAGGGCCGGAAGTTCGAGCGTGCCAGAGGCCGACGGGCCAGTCGAGGCTACAAAAACTAACCTTGGATCCTACCCTCTTATTAAAAAGATTTTGAATGCTGACAGTCCTGTGTGTGTGTTATTGGGGGACGGGTTGGGGGGTTGGCGCCTGCAGGTGAGAATGCATTTGGTTTGGGGACAGGGACGCCATGCCAGCGAAGACCAGCCCTCCTCCTGCCCCCACTGCCCCGGAAGCTCCCTGCCCCCTAGGGTCTGAGCCCTGCCTCCTTCCCAACAGCCAGGTGGCAGGTGTTCCCACACCTGCTTCCTTGGGTCAGCCACGCCCGCCCCTCTTAAAGGATCCTGTGCCCCTCCCTGGCGCTGGGATGGCGGGCGGGGTGTGGACCGGGAAGTGCAGGGTGCAGGCAGGCAGGGCTGCGGGGAGGGAGCGGCTGCCTGGAAACAGGTGAGGTGATCTCAACTCCCCACGCCGCGACCGGGAAGCCTGGGTCTGAAGGGGCGTTCACCCCAGTGAGGACAGGTAAAGAAAGTGTGAGCTGGACCTCTCCTGGTGGCCTGTGGGGGCCCTCCTGTGTTTACACAAGGGGTAGGGCTCCCCGGATTCCAGGTGGAGGCCTGAGGACAGGCCAGAGGCCAGGAAGTGCCGGAGAACCACAGCCGTGTCCTCGGAAAAGGCAAGTGCCGGAAGGGAGGCCGTGGAGCCCAGCACCAGCCGATGTGGATGGGCCCGGCGAGAGGGGGATGGGTGGGGGGTCGGGCAGGGAGGCCAGCCTGGCTTGACTCCTTCCTTCTCTTTGCAGCTCCTTGCTGTGGTCTGGAGGAAGCAGCTGCCTGGGTTGCCGGGATCCCTGAGGTTGGGTCAGGAGCTTCAAGGGGGCAACTGGGGCTTGGGAGGGAGACAGGGCGAGTTATAGAGTGGCCCCTGTGTGGGAAGAAGCATCCGGGCAGCTGGCAGGAGATAGGATTTAGGCAGAAACCAGGCTGGGGGCAGCTTGGTTAGGGCTCACCACAGATCCGAGAACGGTCTGAAACAGGTCTCAGGGCCAGGCCCCAAGCAGGGGCAGCCCGCCTCAGGAGGGCGGTTGGTTAGGTGGCACTCACACCTAGATGGGCTGCCAAGGTCCTAGACCCATCCCATAGTAATGGAGACCCCTGTAGCGCATGTCACCCTCCACTGCGGCAGCTGGAGGGAGTGTGAGGGTCCAGGGAGCAGGGTCCCCCATTGACAGGGTAGGGAAGGGTATGCCAAGCCTTCAGAATTTCTCTAAGGCTGAACGAGCAGGTCCAATGGAGAGGCATCCTGGCTGGTCTGCAGGTGAGAGCTGGTGAGTAGGAGCTGGTGAGGGCCGTTGGATTCAGTCAGAGACACATGCTCCACCAGGCAGCCAGATCCTGTGACTCAGTCGGAAGCCACTGGCATTTGCCGGACAGTGAAAGGAGAGCGTCAGTTCATTGTGCTCTTGGTCTGGGGCAGGCAGGCAGCCTGCTGTGCCTTTATTTAAGGATCTCTGGGTGATTGGAGACAGGCAGACAGCCTGTCGCCTGGAAATGATCAACTGGTCAGCCTGACCAAATTCAGGACAACTAAAGGGTCCGACTGGGCACTGTGTGACTGGTGGGTTGGAGGCTGTCGTGTGGCTGAGCATGGATGGCCAGCTGATGGGCCACACGGTTGGGGATGGTGTCAGGAGGTCAGCCTGACCAGCAGAGACGGCTGGCAGGAAGGTCACGGAAGGCCAGCCAGGCATGGTGCCACCTGGGCACAGGCAGGTGGCGGATCTGAGTGGCCTGACACACTGGGTAGTCGCTTATTTGGGCAGTGTGATTGTCAGGACAGTGAGGCAGGGGCCGCTGCAGGGAGCCATTTGGACGTCTGCAGGGGCCCCCTGGAGGCCTCGGATGGCCACATAGGGTCTGCCTATCAGGAGAACCCCCAGATGGTCACAGTCCCCAAAGACAGCCAGACCCCCGGGGACCCAGCCTCTCACAGTCAGTCCTCCCACCCGAGTGACCCTGATGGCGGCCTCCCAGCTGGCGGCGCTGGAAGGAGTGGACTCCGGTCCCAGGGTGCCCGGGGCGAGCTCCGGCTTCCTGTATTCCGAGGGCCAGCGGCTGGCACTGGAGGCTCTGCTGAGCAAGGGTGCGGAGGCGTTTCAGGCCTGTGTGCAGCGCGAGGAGCTGCGGCCTTTCCTCAGTGCAGATGAGGTCCAGGGCTTGGCAGCGGCAGCTGAAGACTGGACAGTGGCCAAGCCGGAGCCTGGCAGGATGGCAGACGGAGCCCCCACCGCCGATGGGGATGCGGGCAGCCTGAGCTACTGGCCTGGGCAGTCGGAGCAGCCGGCACCCATCCTGCGGCTGGGCTGGCCAGTGGACTCAGCGTGGAAGGGCATCACCCGGGCGCAGCTGTACACCCAGCCCCCTGGAGAGGGACAGCCGCCCCTCAAGGAGCTAGTGCGGCTGGAGATCCAGGCTGCCCACAAGGTGGGTGTCGCGGGGGCCTGGTGTCCATTCCCCAGACTGGGACGGGGACCCAGGCATTCTCTCCCTTGTCCTCCTGGGACTTGCAAGCCCACACCCCTACCCTAAAGGACCTATACCCCTGGGACCCAGGAGTCCACACCTTCCAGCCCCAGGACGCAGGTGCCTACACGCCCAGACCTCATCCTTACTCTCAGAAATGGGGGCCCAGCCGAGTGCAGTGGCTCACGCCTGTCATCTCAGCACTTTGGGAGGCTGAGGCAGACGGATCATGAGGTCAGGAGTTTGAGACCAGCCTGGCCAACATAGTGAAACCCCATCTCTACTAAAAATACAAAAATTAGCCGGGTATGGTGGTGGGTGCCTGTAGTCCCAGCTACTAGGGAGACTGAGGCAGAAGAATTGCTTGAACCCGGGAGGCAGAGGTTGCAGAGAGCCAAGATCGAGCTACTGCACTCCAGCCTGGGCGACAGAGCGAGATTCCATGCCAAAAAGAAAAAAGAAATGGGGGCCCCTACCCTCCGTCAAGACCTGGGTGCCCTTAGGTATCGATGCCCTTTGAGCCTAATTATGACACCCCCAGTCTCAGTCATTCCCTTATCCCCTCATCACCAAGCCAGAGGTCTCCACTCTCCCTCCAAGGAGGACCCAGATGTCCCCACTATAGCCCTTGGAAAGCCCACTATGTACTTCACAGTCTTAGTGTCCGCCAGCTCCTATGTGAAGGGCTTCCCAGGGACTAATGTGAATCATCGAGCCAGAACCCTGTGCCACCAGAGGGACTACTGTGACCACGGAGGCACGGGGCAGTTAAATCTCTTCCCTGCAAGTGGCCGAGTGGGGATTTGAACCCAGGCTGTCTGGTTGCTGAGTCAGGGTTTTCCACTATTTTATGCTGCCTGCAATATCCAGGCCTTCAGCACCTCTGTGTCCCCCAGGTTCGCCACAGTGGCCTAGCAGGTCAGCCCTCCTGCACCCAGCACCCAGAAAATTCCCCAGGACCCAGAAATGTAGCTGCCCACAGTGCCCTATGGGACATCCACCACTGATCTTAGAGCCAAACTGCCGTGGACATTTGGGCACCGCAGTGTCGCAGCTCAGGGGACGATGTTCTGTGTTACAAACGTGATTTGTAGGCCAGGCACGGTGGCTCATGGCCTGTAACCCCAGCACTGTGGGAGGCCGAGGCTGGGGGATCACCCGATGTCAGGGGTTCCAGACCAGCCTGGCCAACTTGGTAAAAATATGAAAATTAGCCAGGTGTGGTGGCGGGCGCCTGTAATCCCAGCTACTCTGGAGGCTGAGGCAGGAGAATAGCTTGAGCGCTGGAGGCCGCAGTTGCAGTGAGCTGATATTGTGCCACTGCATTCCAGCCTGGGCAACAACAGAGCAAGACTTCGTCTTTAAAAAGAGAAAAAAAAAAAAGCAGGGTGTGGTGGCTCACGCTTGTACTCCTAGCACTTTGGGAGGCTGAGGCAGGTGGATCACAAGGTTAGAAGATCGAGACCATCCTGCCTGACGCGGTGAAAGTACATCTCTACTAAAAATACAAAAAATTAGCTGGGCGTGGTGGGCGCCTGTAGTCCCAGCTACTCGGGAGGCCGAGGCGGGAGAATTGCTTGAACCCGGGAGGTGGAGTTTGCAGTGAGCTGAGATCGCACCCCTGCACTGCAGCCTGGGCGACAGAGCGAGACTCCGTCTCAAACACAAAAACAAAAACAAAAAAACCCCAAAAAAACAAAAAAGAAAAACAAGCAAACATATGATTTGTGATAACAATTTTCCAGCATTTAGGAGCCAGGAATCTCAAGAAGGGGCTGGGGATCTCATGGAGGGACAGCGTTTTGCTCTTTCACACATCGGTGCGGTTTGAGCAGCAGTGTATGTCTGGGAGTCTCCCCTTTAGTGCCCCCTGAATGTTAAACTCCCAGCCCCCAGAGCACTTTACTCCCAGATTCCGGATGTCAGGCTTCCCACACCCTCTGAATGTCCCCTGAACCAGCTTTCGTTCACACATCCACCTCCCCTCTCCCCACCCCCAGCTGGTGGCCGTGGTCATGGACGTCTTCACTGACCCAGACCTGCTTTTGGACTTGGTGGATGCTGCCATGCGCCGCTGGGTACCTGTCTACCTGCTCCTGGACCGCCAGCAGCTGCCTGCCTTCCTGGAGCTGGCCCAGCAGCTGGGGGTGAACCCCTGGGCCACGGAGGTAGGGGCCGGGCCAGGGGGACCTGTGAGTCCCCATTCCCCTGGCATGGGGGCGGTGGGGGCAGACCCTTCCACGGAGCCCCGGGTCATTGAGATGGATGCTAGCAGGGATGGTCCCCTGGGATCTAATGCCCACGGCATTGGGGAAGTGGGGGTGGGCACCCCAAGGAATCTTGAGTCACTGAGTTTGGGTATCCCCAAGAAACGCCTGAGGGGTGATATCAGTGGCTCTGAGGAAGCCGAGGCAGATATTTCTTTTTTTTTTCTTTTTTTTTTTTTTTGAGATGGAGTCTTGCTCTGTCACCCAGGCTGGAGTGCAGTGGCACGGTCTTGGCTCACTGCAACATCTGCCTCCCGGGTTCAAATGATTCTCCTGCCTCAAACTCCCCAGTAGCTGGGATTACAGGCATGTATCACCATGCCTGGCTAATTTTTGTACTTTTAGTAGAGACGGGGTTTCGTTATATTGGCCAGGCTGGTCTCGAACTCCTGACCTCAGGTGATTCACCCCCCCTTGGCCTCCCAAAGTGCTGGGATTACAAGCATGAGCCACCAGGCCTGGCCTTGGACAGATACTTCTATGGAGTCATGGGTCCCTCCAGTTAAAACCAGCCTGGAGGGAGCCTGAATCCGTGCAGTGGGCCTCAGCAAGGGTGTGCCGTCCACTCCCCACACCAACAGAACATGGATGTCCGCGTGGTGCGGGGCTGCAGCTTCCAGAGCCGCTGGCGGAGGCAGGTGAGCGGCACCGTGCGGGAGAAGTTCGTGCTACTGGACGGCGAGAGGGTCATCTCAGGATCCTACAGGTGTAGTCCTCGCCCCGCCCCCCACCTCCCAGCGTCCTATACCCCACTTTCCCTCAGTGTGCTCAGAGAACAGCTGGCATCCCCTGCCCAGCCCTCTCTTTTCTCATCTGTGTAATGGGGACAAAACACCCTCCCCTGGGGAGGAGATACGTGCTGCGGCCGGACCCGGTGCTGGTCTGTTTAGTGGCCTTGGGTAAGTCTGCTTCTCTTTGACCTGGTGTTTTCTCATCTGGAAAACTGGGCAAACAGTTTGGGGGTGGACTGGCACCTCGATTGGGGTCTAAGCTCTGCCTTGGGTAAATAACTCCACCTGTCTGAGCAGCTAAGAAAATACCCGGGCGTGGTGGCTCAAGCCTGTAATCCCAGCACTTTGAGAGGTCGAGGCAGGCAGATCAGCTGAGGTCAGGAGTTCAAGACCAGTCTGGCCAACATGGTGAAACCCTGTCTTCCCAGCTACTTGGGAGGTTGAGGCAGGAGAATTACTTGAACCCAGGAGACAGAGGTTGCAGTGAGCCGAGATTGCGCTGTCGCACTCCAGCCTGGGAGACAGAGCAAGACTCCGTCTCAAAAAAGCAAAAGAAAAAAGAAAAAAAAAAAAAGAAACTGCAAATAATAACAGCACCTACCTCACAGGGTCACAGCACAGTCGGGGAGGAGAGGGGTGTGGGCTCTGGGACCAGACGGCCTGGATTCAAATTCTAGCTCTGTCAGTTCCCCGTTGTGTGACTTCAGGCGACTTACTTCACCTCTCTGTGCCTCAGTTTCCCCCTCTATGTCACGGGGCTGATAGGGTTAGAGCCTCTAGAAGCAGGTCCCTCAACAGGGGTAGCATCCACACTTGGGCTGGCTGAGTCTTCCTTGCGGGGGCTGTTGGGTACACTGTGGGAGGCTGCTTGGCATCTTCTGCCTTGACCCAGCAGAGGTCAGTAGCATCACACGCCCAGTACCCCCAGCTTTCCCTGCCAATTAGAGAACCGAAAACCTCTCCAGACAGCAAAGATGCCCGCTGGGGAGCACAGGTGCCTAGCTGAGAACACTGGTCAGGAACAGTAGCTTTCAACCCTGTGCATGCACCAGAATCCCTGGGAGCACTTGTTAAAACACAGATTTGGGCTGGGCATGGTGGCTTACACCTGTAATCCCAGCACTTTGGGAGGCCAAGTCGGGCAATCACCTGAGGTCAGGAGTTCAAGACCAGCCTGGCCAACATGGTGAAACCCCATCTCTACAAAAATACAAAAATTAGCCAGGATGATGGCGGGTGCCTGTAATCCCGGCTACTCAGGAGGCTGAGGCAGGAGAATCACTTGAACCCAGGAGGCAGAAGTTGCAGCGAGCCGAGATCATGCCACTGCACTCCAGCCTAGGCGACAGAACAAGACTCCATCTCACAAAAACAAAAACAAAAACAAAACAAAAAAACCACACAGCTTTTGTAGCAGATAATTCAGGAAAAGGAAGAGGAAAAAGAAAAATGGCTGGGCGTGGTGGGTCACACCTGTAATCCCAGCACTTTGGGAGCCCAAGGCAGTGGATCACCTGAGGTCAGTTTGGTGAGGAGTTTGAGACCAGCCTGATCAACACGGTGAAACCCTGTCTCTACTAAAAATACAAAAAATTAGCCAGGCATGGTGGCGTGCACCTCTAGTCCCAGCTACTCGGGGGCTGAGGCTGGAGAATCGCTTGAACCGGGGAGGTGGAGGTTGCAGTGAGCCGAGATCGCACCATTGCACGATTACACTCCAGCCTGGGTGACCAAGCAAGACTCTGTCTCAAAAAAAGAAAAAAAAAGGAAAAGAAAAAGAAAACGGAAAAAGACTGGGCATGGTGGTTCACGTCTGTAGTCCCAGCATTTTAGGAGGCTGAGGCAGGAGGATCACTTGAGCCCAGGACTTCGAGACCAGCCTGGGCAACATAGCAGGACCCCATCTCTACAAAAATTTAAAGAAATAAAAATTAGTCAAGCATGATGGAGCATGCTTGTAGTCCCAGCTACTCAGGAGGCTGAGGTGGGAGGATCACTTGAGCCTAGGAGGTGGAGGCTGCAGTAAGCCAAGATTGCACCACTGCACTCCAGCCTGGGCAGCAGAGCAAAACCCTGTTTCACAAAGAAAAAAAAAAAAAAGAGAAAGAGAAAACAATACACAGCTTTTGGACCCCACTCCCATTCATCGTGCCTGGAACAGGGCCTGAGAATCTGCATTTTTAGTAAGTTCCCACTTGATACTGCTGCTGTTTCTGGTCCAGGGACCACACTTTGAGAACCCACTAGAGTTGAGACCGGAATGTTTGAAATGTTTGAAAGAGTGTTTACCTTCCCAGCTTTGTGTGAGGATTCCGTGGCACGTAACATAAGACAGTCTTGGCCGGGTGCCATGGCTCACACCTGTAATCCCAGCACTTTGAGAGGCTGAGGTGGGAGGATCACTTGAGCCCAGGAATCTGAGACCCCCCGGGCAACATAGCTGGATCTTATTGCTATAAAAAGGAAAAAAAAAAAAAAAAAAAAACAAAGGAAAAGGAAAAACAAAGAATGCTCCATGAACATCAGCTGTCATTTATTATGAGAGATATATATATATGTATATATATATTTTTTACCGTATTTCATGGACTCTAAGGTGCCACCAATGGAGAGAAGCATCGTGATTGAAACGTGAGAAGCTCTGCATTTTAGAACCGGTAGAATAGAGTAGTACAATCAAACCCACAGGCCGTGCTCCCCTGCTGCTCAATCAGGCCTGGGGGTGCTTCCCTGAACACCGGGCTCCTGGTGGACAGCCTTAGAAGGGATGAAGCCAGGGCCGCAAGAGGTTGTCCAGGGCCTCTCTGGCCATTTAGTGGGAGAAGGAGACGGGGACGTGAGGAGTGGCAGATCTGGGAGAACAGTCCCAGGCCTCGTCCTCCCTGTTGGTCACAGCAAACGTGAAGGGAGCAGCATACCCAGCCCCAGTGCCAGGCTGGTGGTGGCCCCCACCGTCTGGCTGCTCGAGGAGCCCAGAGCTCTGTTACACAGGCGGCCGCTGCAGCAGGTGGTGGTGAGGCTGTAGGTGACGCCCCTGTAGCTGACAGGTTCCTCCCGGCCGCAGCTGGTGGCTCGAAGGCAGCCTTTGTTGATGACCGGACCGGTGCCTGGGGCGATCCCCCGGCCTGTGAAGCAGTCCTCGTCATCACCACAGCGCATGGAGGTGCCGGGACACTGCGTGGAGTCGGTGAGCTCACAGAAGATGCACTCCTTGACGCCCGTCGTGCCTGGGGGCAGAGCCATCACCAGAAGCAGCAGCCAGCACAGGACCATGGCGGCCTGGCGGCGTTGACGCTGCCCCAGCCAGGCCGTGGGCTTCCTAGGCCTCCCGGAACTGCTGAATGAAGGACCTCCGAGGACTCCTCCTGCCCACGGGACTTTGGCCCTGGTCCTGGCCTCCCAGGGTCAGCGCCTGGAGTGTCCTCTGTTCCCAATGCCCTGTGTCCCTCTAAGTCCTGGGGATGGAGGTGAGCTGGTGGCTGCTGTCTGACAAGAGTCTGTGAATGGAATGAGTGATCTCACAGATCCCTCAGGGTTCCCACTGGCTGCTCTGGGGATGAGGTCATAAGTGAGAGGAGGGGGTGTCACAATCCAAGGGGTAGCCTGTCCCGCCAACCTGCCAGGGCGCAAGAGGGCTCTGCCACCTCCGCCAAGGTGAAGATGCCCTGAACCCAGAGAATGCTGGCCGCAAGCTTATCCACATTCTCTGTGCTGTACCCACCAAGGGCTTGACTTCAGCCTCATACCTCCCATGGTGACCCCATTTTCCAGACGGGCAAACCGAGGCTGGGGAAGGGAAAGTGATGTATCTGGGGTCCCCGAGTCAGGATGAGAGCCAGGTTCATTGAATTCCAAAGAGGCTGGGAAAAAAGAGGGTGTATTAACTGAGCATTTACTGTGTGCCAGGATTCATGCTCAGTGCTGGCTTGCTTTTATTTTATTTATATTTTTTGAGACGGAGTCTCACTCTGTCACCCAGGCTGGAGTGCAGTGGTGTGAACTCAGCTCACTGCAGCTTCTGCTTCCCAGGTTCAAGCGATTCTCATAACTCAGCCTCCCAAGCGGTTGGGACTACAGGGGCGTGCAAGCACATCTGGCTAATTTTTGTATTTTTAGTGGAGACAGGGTTTCACCATGTTGGCCAGACTGGTCGCGAACTCTTGAGCTCAAGTGATCTGCCTGCCTCGACCTCCCAAAGTGCTGGGATTACAGGCGTGAGCCACCGCGCCACACCTGGCCCTTGGTGCTTTCAATAACTACTGTGATGACAGGAAGTGTTAGGGCACTGGCTCCCACAGCTCACAGGCTTTCAGCGGTGGCCACGTGCAAGGGGCTTGACCCGTGTTCAGTCATTTGAATCTTCCTATGTTTTATTTATTTTTTAATTTAATTTTTGTTTTTAAAGTTGGCTGGGCACAGTGGCTCACAACTGTAATCCCAGCACTTTGGGAGGCCAAGGCGGGTGGATCACCTGAGGTCAGGAGTTTAAGACCAGCATGGCCAACATGGTGAAACCCCGTCTCTACTACAAATACTAAAAATACAAAAGTTAGCTGGGCGTGGTGGTGGGCACCAGTAATCCCAGCTACTCGGGAGGCTGAGGCAGGGAGAATTGCTTGAACCTGGGAGGTGGAGGTTGCAGGGAGCCAAGATTGTGCCACTGCACTTGAGCCTAGGCAACAGAGCAAGACTCCATCTCAAAAAAAAAAAAAAGAAACAAAAAAAGGATCTTGCCCTGTGGCCTAGGCTGGAGTGTAGTGGCGCGATCTTGGCTCACTGCAGCCCTGACTTCCCAGGCTCAAGTGATTCTCCTCCCTGAGCCTCCAGAGTAGCTGGGACTATAGGGGTGCACCACCATGCCCGGCTAATTTCATAAAATTTTTTGTAGAGATGGAATCTTGCTACATTGCCCAGGTTGGTCTCAAACTTCTAGCCTCAAGCAGTCCTCCCGCCTCAGCCTCCCAAAGTGCTGGGATTACAGGCGTAGCCACCGCACCCGGCCTTCCTAGGTTTTGGCTCCATATTGCAGATGAGCACTGCAGGGAGCAGCAACATGGAGAGCTTGGTGCACAGCCAGGGCTGACTAGATGGCAGTCATTCTAGGAAGCAGCTGGGTCTTAAAACAATCCCTTTTAGTGTCCAGAAGTGAATTCCATCTCTTTCCAAAGGGGAAAACTGAGGCATTCAGGTGTTCCTAAGTGGGGACCAGGTAGAGCCTGGGTTTAAACTCCAGTCTGATTCTAGATAAGTTTTTTGTTTTGTTTTGTTTCGTTTTGAGTCAGAGTCTCGCTCTGTCGCGCAGATTGGAGTGCAGTGGTGTGATCTCAGCTCACTGCAACCTCCGCCTCCCAGGTTCAAGCAATTCTCCTGCCTCAGCCTCCTGAGTAGCTGGAATTACAGCATGCACCACCATACCCAGCTAATTTCTGTATTTTTAGTAGAGATGGGGTTTCACCATGTTGGTCAGGCTGGTCTCAAACTCCTGACCTCATGATCTGCCTGCCTCAGCCTCCCAAAGTGCTGGGATTACAGGCGTGAGCCACAGTGTCCTTTTTTTTTAATTTTTTTTTTTGCGGGGCGGGGAAGGGTCTTGCTCTGCTGCCCAGGCTGGAATGCAGTGGTATTATCACGGCTCACTGCAGCCTCAATTTCCCAGGCTCAGCAGGGCGCAGTCACTCACGCCTGTAATCCCAGCACTTTGGGAGGCTGAGGCAGGTGGATCACCTGAGGTCAGGGCTTCGAGACCAGCCTGACCAACATGGTGAAACCCCATCTCTACTAAAAATACAAAAAATTAGCCGGGCATGGTGGCAGGCGCCTGTAGTCCCCAACTACTCAGGAAGCTGAGGCAGGAGAACTGCTTGAACCCGGGAGGCAAAGGTTGTAGTGAGCCGAGATCATGCCATTGCACTCCAGCCTGGGCAACAAGAGCAAAACTCCATCTCAAAAAAAAAAAAAAAAGATTTCCAGGCTCAAGGGATCCTCCCACCTCAGCCTCCCAAGTGGCTGGGAGTACAGGTGTGCACCACCACAGCTGGCTAGTTTTTTTATTTTTTGTAGAGACAGAGTCTCCCCATGTTGCCCAGGCTAGTCTCAAACTCTTGGGCTCAAGCAACCCTCCTGCCTCAGCCTCCCAAAGCGTGAGTCACTGCGCCTGGCCCCGATTAGATAAGTGTCTTAACTTGGGCTGTCTTCACTCCATCCCATCCCGGTACATACTTCAGTTGTCCCCATTCTACAGACAGGGAAGCTGAGGCTGGAGAGGTCAGGACTCGCCTGAGGTCCTACCGCCTCCCCTGGGACCTGGCTGGGGATGAGGGCGGGGCTGGGCCCTCGGGGTTGGAGACCCTGATCCCCCTGCTCCCCAACCCCCAGCTTCACGTGGAGTGACGCACGTCTGCACCGAGGCCTGGTGACCCTGCTGACCGGTGAAATCGTCGACGCCTTCAGCCTTGAGTTCCGGACGCTGTACGCGGCCTCCTGTCCGCTCCCACCTGCGCCCCCCCAGGATCCCTCGGTCACGGGGGGCCTGCAGCGGGGCCGCAGCCCGCACCGCGTGTCTCGCCGTCGCTCCGTGGCCCCCGCGTCGCCCCCGCCGCCTGACGGCCCGCTGGCCCACCGCCTGGCCGCCTGCCGCGTCTCCCCTGCCGCCCCGGGGCCCGCACTCAGCGACATCCTAAGGAGCGTGCAGCGCGCCCGGACCCCCAGCGGCCCCGCGACCCGGCCCAGCCGCTCCCTGTGGGACCTAAGCCGCCTGTCCGAGCTGTCTGGCTCCAGTGATGGGGACAACGAGGTGAGATTTTGTGGCTGGTGCCAGAAGAGCATGGAGCCCAGGAAGGGGAAGGCGTTTGCCCAGGGTGGTGCAAGCCAGGCTCCAGGGGCCCTGCTCCCAGCCATAGAGCCCGAAGCGTTTCCTGAGGGCCTGCGCCGCTAAATTCCTTATAGCGTCGTTTGTTGACTTGCTGCATGCTGGGCAGGTGGGCGCTGGGTGGCATGGGGCAGAGACAGGAGAGCCCTGGGTGCAAATCCTGACATGACACACTAGGTGGGGGGAAGCCGAGGACCTGACTTCTCTGAACCTCAGTATCCCCATCTAGGAACGGGCGGAGCAAGGGCATTCATTCTGAGTTTGGTTGAGGGAGGAATCCACATGGCTAAATAAAAATAGAGTAGTAATGATAACAACAATACATTCCTGAAACAAGGAGTTCGAGACCAGCCTGGCCAGCATGGTGAAACCCTGTCTGTACTAAAAATACAAAAAATTTAGCTGGGTGTGGTGGTGCACACCTGTAGTCCCAGCTTTCGGGAGGCTTAGGCAGAAGAACTGTTTGAGCCAGGGAGGTGGTGGTTGCAGTGAGCTGAGATCGTTCCACTGCACTCTAGCCTGGGCGACAGAGCGAGACTGTCTCAAAAAATAAATAATAATAAACAATAAATAACTTCCTGAAGTGGAATTTATTTATTTTGTGATATCCTCATCCCAGGCCAGGAAGGCTGGGAGATAGATATATTTGAGACAGGGTCTTGCTCTGCAGTGTCCTGGGAATCAGGAATCATCTCCCTCCCTCCCAGGCAAGGAAGGCTCCTAGCTGGAAAGGAGATGGGGGATGGGCAGGGGCAAGGTCCTCACCTTCACCTGGTCCTGAGCACCCTCACCCAGCATCCCCTCCCTTGGCAAATATTTGCTCCCGGCTGGCAGATGCCAGCGCTTCTGGTTCCTCCCCAGCTGCAGAGGTGGGGACCCAGTTCCTTGCCCCTCTGTAGGTTAGGGGGTCCCAGGCTTGCCCTCTCACTTCCCCCCTTCCCTCTCGGGCTCCCCACACCGTCCTCCTTGCCTGCCTCCTCCTCTGCATCCCTCTCCTTTCTGTCCCTCCTCCTGCTGCCTTCCTGCTTCTTCTTGCTCATGTCATCCTTCACCTTTCACCCCCTCTGTCTACTCTCTCTCCTTCTTGGCTCCCCTCCTCCCTCCTCTCCTTCTTTCTCCTCCCTCACCTTCTCCCTTACCCCTTCCTCTTCTTTTACCTCCCTACCTTTTTTTTTTTTTTTTGAAACAGGGTCTCGCTCTGTCTCCCAGACTGGAGTACAGTGGCATGATCTCAGCTTACTGCAGCCTCAACCTCCTTGGCTCAAGCAATCCTCCCACCTCAGCTTTCCAAGTAGCTAGGATTACAGACCCATGATACCACGCCTGGCTAATCTGTGTGTGTGTGTGTGTGTGTGTGTGTATGTGTGTGTGTGTTTTGAGACAGAGTTTCACTCTTGTTGCCCAGGCTGGAGTGCAATGGTGTGATCTCAGCTCACCACAACCTCTGCCTCCCGGATTCAAGGATTCTCCTGTCTCAGCATCCTGAGTAGTTGGGATTACAGGCATGCACCACCACACCTGGCTAACTTTGTATTTTTAGTAGAGGTAGGGTTTCTCCATGTTGGTCAGGCTGGTCTCGAACTCCTGACCTCAGGTGATCCGCCCACCTCAGCCTCCCAAAGTGCTGGGATTACAGGCATGAGCCACCACACCCAGCCTAATTTTTCTATTTTTTGGAGAGTTGAGGTCTCACTGTGTTGCCTAGGTTGGTCTTGTCTCGAACTCCTGAGCTCAAGCAATCCTCCCACCTCGGCCTCCCAAAGTGCTGGGATTACAGGCGTGAACCGTGTCCAGCCTCCATCTCTCTCCTCCCTCTCTCCTCTCTTCCCTCCCTTCCCTCCTCCATCATCTCCTTCCACCTCCCTCAAATCCTTTATCACCTTTTTCTTTTTCTTTTTTGTTTTTCTTTTTTTCCTTTTTTTTTTTTTTTTTTTTTTGAGATTGAGTCTTGTTCTATCGCCCAGGCTGGAGTACAGTGGTGCTATCTCAGCTCGCTGCAGTCTCTGCCTTCTGGGTTCAAGCAATTCTCCTGTCTCAGCCTCCCGAGTAGCTGGGATTACAGGCACCCACCACCACATCAGGCTAATTTTTGTATTTTTAGTAGAGATGGGGTTTCACCATGTTGGCCAGCTGGTCTTGAACTCCTGACCTCAAGTGATCCTCCCACCTTGGCCTCCCAAAGTGCTGGGATTACAGGTGTGAGCCACCATGCCTGGCCGTCTATCACTTTCACTGCTTCTCTCTTGCCTCACTTCCTGCCTTCTCTGGCTCTCCCCCAGGGCCCCACCTCAGCCTCCTCTCACCTCCTTCTCTTTCCTTCCACAGCTCAAGAAGTCCTGGGGTTCCAAGGACACCCCAGCCAAGGCTCTGATGAGGCAGCGGGGCGCTGGAGGAGGCCCCCGCGGGGAGGTGGACTCCCGACCTCCCTGGGGCGGTGCTCTGCCCCTGTCCCCTGCCCACCGCCTCCGCTATCTGTCCCCAGCCCGAAGGCGGTTAGCTGGGGATGCTACATTCAAACTTCAAGAGCCCAGAGGCGTCAGGCCGTCAGACTGGGCCCCGCGGGCAGGACTTGGGGGGCAACCCTGAACAGGAGACCAAGCCAAATCTGCTGGCCCACCCAAGGAGCAGTGCCGGACAACTGTCAGCTCAGAGCCCCCTGTCTCCATACCCTGCCTTGGATAAGGCTTCTGGCCTCAGCGTCTGTAAAGCAGAAGGGATGTTTTTCACTTGTTCTGCAACTTGGGGCCAGGAGTGGTGGCTCATGCCTGTAATCTCTGCACTTTGGGAGGCTACGGTGGGAGGGTTGCTTGAGGCCAGGAGTTGGAGACCAGCCTGGGCAACATAGTGAGACCCCATCTCCACAATAAATAAAACAAATTAGTTGGGCATGGTGGCACACACCTGTGGTCCCAGCTACTCTGGAGGCTGAGGTGGGAGGATCGCTTGAGCTCTGGATGTGGAGGCAGCAGTGAGCCAAGATCACGCCATTGCACTCCAGCCTGGGCAACACAGCGAGAGGCCATCTCTTTAAAAAAAAAAAAAAAAAAAAAAAGGAAAAAGAAAGGCTGAGCAAGGTGGCTCACTCCTGTAATCCCAGCACTTTGGGAGGCCGAGGCAGGTGGATCACCTGAGGTCAGGAGTTCGAGACCAGCCTGGCCAACATGGTGATACCCATCTCTACTAAATACAAAAATTAGCTGGGTGTGGTGGTGGGTGCCTGTAATCCCGGCTACTTACGAGGCTGAGACGGAAAAATTGCTTGAACCTAGGAGGCAGAGCTTGCAGTGAACCGAGATCACGCCACTGCACTCCAGCCTGGGTGACAGAGTGAGACTCCGTCTTAAAAAAAAAAAAAAGAAAATGGACTTTGGCAAGCCCATTGCCTGCACCGGACCTCAGTGTCACAGCCGAGAAAATGGGTGGGCAGCGTCCCCCGCTGCGGATCCTAAAGAACACACATGCAGCTCCCGAGGGTCAGGCCTTCCTGATGAGGGGTTCGGCTGAGGCCCTGAGCTGGAGCTGTGGAGGGGAAGATGGGGAGTCGCTGCCATGCACACTGTGCTCAGGAGCTGTGGGGAAACTGAGGCATGGAGCTGAATACTGAGGGACTGGAATGTGGTACAGCCACAGCCACAGGCGAACGGGGTGGGTGGCGGGACTTTCTGCGGGCGCTGACAGGGCGGGTCTGCCGGAGCTCCCCTTTATGTCTGCTCGGAATAAAACCACTTCATGCCAAAAACATTTGTTACCACAGCCTGGCTCTGCATCCAAGAGTCCATAACCCAGCCCCTCCTCCCTCAGACCCGGGAGTCCAGACCCCCGGCCCCTCCTCCCTCAGACCCAGGAGTCCAGGCCCCCGGCCCCTCCTCCCTCAGACCCGGGAGTCCAGGCCCCCAGTCCCCTTCTACCTCAGACTGGGGATCAGGCCCCCAGCCCGGGAAAGCCCAGCGCTGGGTTCCTGCAGCACCTTTGCTTCTGGGCAGGACTCTGAGTCGGGAAACCCGGCCTCTGGAAGCCTTGGCGTGGTGAGGATTCTCCACGCCCCGCTGCATGCCCCGCCACAGCGCATCAAGGAACCTGAGCAGAAGCGACGTGTTTATTCTCAGGGTCGCGGGTGCGGGGGCTCAGAGGCCTGGCCAGGGTTGGGGCTGGGGCTGGAGTTGGGTCTAGTTTCAGGCTCCAGACTGTTGGGCTCAAGGCTGGGCTTGGGCTTAGGATTGGGGCTGGGCTCAGGGTCCGGGCTGGCGTCCTCCTCCGGGTCTTCATCCCAGGGGAAGGTCGGCATCCCCCGCATCTGCTTGCGGTAGACACGATCGAAGGCTTCGCTCTGGGCCACCGTGAAGTGGTTCTTCCAGTCGCCGCAGACCCCTGGAGGGGAGGGCGCGCCAGGGGGTGAGAAGCCTCTGGGGAGCACCGTGCCCCTACCTCCAACATTCCAGCACCCTCTTTACCCCTCCCGGCCTTTGGCGAGGTGTTCCCTTTGCCAGAAACACCGTCCTCCCCACCCTCCACATTGCCCCCTTTGTGTCCTATGGTGGCAGAGTCTTGGCCTGTCACCTGGCACCGTTCTCACCTCCACCCTCACTGCCTCTGCTACTGCAGGCTTCCTGTCAGTCCTCCCCTTTATCCCGGACCCTTTAAGTCTCTGCCTAGAACCTCTGTCTCCAACCCCGAATTCCTGCCCACCTTACAGCTTGTGTCACCTCCTCTGCGACCAGTCCCAAACCTCCCCTGCTAGAACAAGGCCTCCTGTCTCAATGCCCCCACAACACTCCGTGCTGCAGCCATTACTGCTGGGACATGGAAGGGACGCCCTTCTGCAGGCACTGTGCTCAGGGCTGGCAACCAATTTGCGGACTGGCGCAGCACGCAAGCCTCAGCAACCCTCCAACCCTCAGTTTTCTATTTTTTTTTTTCTTTTTGAGATGGCGTCTCGCTCTGTCGCCCAGGCTGGAGTACAGTGGTGTGATCACGGCTCACTGCAACCTCCTATTCAAGCGATTCTCCTGCCTCAGCCTCCCGAGTAACTGGGATTACAGGCGTGCACCACCACACCCGGCTAATTTTTATATTTTTAGTAGAGATGGCGTTTAACCATGTTGACCAGGCTGGTCTCAAACTCCTGACCTCAGGTGCTCCACCTGCCTCGGCCTCCCAAAGCGCTGGGATTACAGGCATGAACCACTGCACCCAGTCCAAGCCTCAGTTTTCTCACTGTGGGGCTATCACCAGGGCATCACCCCTCACCTGGAAACCTGGGGCTGATAGGATTCAGGGATTCTGCTGTGGCAGCAGAATCGCTTGAACCCGGGAGGCGGAGGTTGCAGTGAGCCGAGATCGCGCCACTGCGCTCCAGCCTGGGTGACAGAGACTCTGTCTCAAAAAAAAAAAAAAAAAAAGAAAGAAGAAGATGCTTCTCTGGTGGCTTGGCAGATGGAGGAAGAGGCCATGAGCCTCGGAATGCAGGTGGGTCAACAACTGAGAAGGTGAGGCAAGAGATTCTCCCCTAGAGCCTTCAGAAGAAATATGTCCTTTTTAACACCTTGAGCTTAGCCCAGGGAGACAGACCTTAGCCCAACTCCTGACCTCCAGAAATGTTAAGAAAGTACATGCGGCCGGGCGCGGTGGCTCAAGCCTGTAATCCCAGCACTTTGGGAGGCCGAGACGGGCGGATCACAAGGTCAGGAGATCGAGACCATCCTGGCTAACATGGTGAAACCCCGTCTCTACTAAAAATACAAAAAACTAGCTGGGCGAGGTGGCGGGCGCCTGTAGTCCCAGCTACTCCGGAGGCTGAGGCAGGAGAATGGCGTGAACCCGGGAGGCGGAGCTTGCAGTGAGCTGAGACCCGGCCACTGCACTCCAGCCTGGGCGACAGAGCGAGACTCCGTCTCAAAAAAAAAAAAAAAAAAAAAAAAAAAGTACATGCAGCCAGGCGCGGTGGCTCACACCTGTAATCTCAGCACTTTGGGAGGCTGAGGCAGGAGGATTGCTTGAGCCTAGGACTTTGAGACCAGCCTGGGCAATATAGCAAGACCCCTGTCCTTATTAAAAACATATTTAAAAAAACAGGGGCCGGGCACCGTGGCTCACACCTGTAATCCCAGCACTTTGGGAAGCTGAGGCGGGCAGATCACTCGAGGTCAGGAGTTCAAGAGCAGCCTGGCCAACATGGTGAAACCCCCTCTCTACTAAAAATACAAAAATTAGCCAGGTGTGGTGGCGCATGCCTATAATCCCAGCTGCTCAGGAGGCTGAGGCAGGAGAATCGCTTGAACCCGGGAGGTGGAGGTTGCAGTGAGCTGAGATTGAGCCACTGCACTCCAGCCTTGGGGACAGAGCGAGACTCCATCTCAAAAAAAAAAAAAAGAAAAGAAAAAAAAAGCCGGGCGTGGTGGCTCACACTTGTAATCCCAGCACATTGGGAGGCTGAGACGGGTGGATCACAAGGTCAGGAGATTGAGACCATCCTGACCAACATGGTGAAACCCCGTCTCTACTAAAAATATAAAAATTAACCAGATGTGGTTTCGGGTGCCTGTAGTCCCAGCTACTCAAGGAGGCTGAGGAAGGAGAATCGCTTGAACCGGGGAGGCGGAGGTCGCAGTGAGCCGAGATCGCGCCACTGCAACCTCCAGCCCGCCTGGGCAACAGAGTGAGACTCCGTCTCAAAAAAAAAAAAAAAAAAAAGAGTAAACGTGTGTCGTTTTGAGCCATGGAGTTTGCGGTGTTCGTTACATCAGGAAGAGGAAACAACTGCGCTGCCGCCTGCACCCCATAACCCAAAGTTTGAGTATTTCTGCCGTGAACATGGCCGTGGAGGAGGATTTGTGAAGATTCTAGATCTCCTCTCTCGGGCAGACCTGGTGTTGGCAGTACTCCTGGACGTTTTGCTCTCATTGGGAGTTCTCTGGGTGGGGACGCCTCGGGTGGCTGGCACGTGTGCCAAGCCAGTGCTAAGCCCTGTGCGTGATCAACCCTGGGGCCACAGTGACCCTGTTCACCCAATGTTACAGCTGGGTGAGAAACTGAGGCCCAGAGAGGTTAAGTAACTCTCCCAGGTCACACAGCCAGGCAGTGGCCTAGTGGGCTCCGAACCCCAAAGCCCCCGCACCTTTCCGGAGGAAGGCCCCGCGACGGTGGTCCAGCAGGCTGGGAGGCAGCAGTGTGTAGTTGGACATGGTGTTGGCCTTCATGGCGCCGAAGGTCGAGTGTGCCACGACGGAGCCCAGTGCCTCCTTGCCCAGCGGACGGCCCAGGAACCCGCAGATGCGCTGCACGGAGCCCTGTAAGTCCTGCCGGCAGGGGAGACGGGTCAGCAGAGGGAGGGCACTTGGCCAAGGAAGGAGCATGGAACCTGGGGTCTGCACGTCTGGGTCCTAACCCAGGGCTGCCTGAGGGACGCTGCCTCTTTGCCTCAGTTTCCCCAGCTCCAAGCTGAGGGGTTGGGCTATATTGCCTCTAAGGGTTTTTGCAGTTTCTGTCTTTGGACGGTTCTCTAGGTGGGAGGGAATAGGTGGGCTTGGGGCAGAGGTCACAGCAGGGTCAGAGGTCAGAGCATCCCCTTATCCGGAATCACCTTCCTTTGGTTAGAGACAGGCATTGGCTGGTCTACATCTCAAACCTGCTCCTCCCCCAGCTCCCAGTGCAGGATCCCATCCACCTAGGAGCCTGGCCTCCCTCTCTGGGTACCCTTCACCCCCAAACTCTGTCCCGTCATCAGACCTGTCCCTTCCCACCTGCCTCCCCTTGCCATGTCCCCTCCTCTGTGCCCTTGTAGCCTAGCACTGCTCAGGCCTCATCCTCTCCTTCCTGGACCCATGCCCCAGCCTGCTGCTCCATAACCTCCCTGCCTCCAGTCTTCATCCCCCTCCAGCTCATCCCCCACACCCAAACTGACCCTGCTCCTCACTGGCTCCCAACTCTTCTGTGGCTCCCGAGTGCCCTGGGACAGAGTCCCAGACCCAGACCCAGACCCAGACCCAGCTTTCAAGCACAGAAGTGGGGCGGGTGCAGTGGCTCACGCCTGTAATCCTAGCACTTTGGGAGGCTGAGACGGGCGGATCACTTGAGGTCGGGAGTTGGAGACCAGTCTGGCCAACATGGTGAAACCCTGTCTTTACTAACAATACAAAAGTTAGCCGGGCATGGTGGCGAGCACCTGTAATCCAGGTGCTCGGGAGGCTGAGGCAGGAGAATCATTTGAACTGGGAGGTGGAGGTTGCAGTGAGCTGAGATTTCACCACTGTACTCCAGCCTGGGTGGCAGAGCGAGACTCCATCTCAAAAAAAAAAAAAAAAAAAAAAAAAGAGCAGATGTGGTCTGGTCTCAGCTCTTCCAATACCTGTCCCACCCTCTCCTTCTGGGACTCACCATTCCCTACACATTCCTCCCTCCAGGCCTTGGCACGGGGCTTCCAGAAGGGCCACTGCCATGGCTGCAGCTCAAATATCACCTTCCTTACTGAGTGTCTAGTATGTACCAAGCTCTGATCCAAGCCCCCCATACATTTGTGCCGATCCCACCATCAGCTTTGCAAGGGAAATGTCATTATCTCAATTGGTAAAGAGAGGCCCAGAGAGGGAGAGACACTTGTCCAAGGTCACACAGCCAGAGAGGAGCTCAGGTTCCCGGAGCCCTTAGTCCTCCCCTTTGCCCCTCTGCTTTTTTTTTTTAGACGGAGTTTCACCCTTTTTGTCCAGTCTGGAGTGCAATGGTGCAATCTCGGATCACCGCAACCTCCACCTCCTGGGTTCCAGTGATTCTCCTGCCTCAGCCTCTCGAGTAGCTGGGATTGCAGGCGTGCACCACCACGCCTGGCTAATTCTGTATTTTTAGTAGAGACAGGGTTTCTCCATGTTGGTCAGGGTAGTCTCAAACTCCCGAGCTCAGGTGATCTGCCAACCTCGGCCTCCCAAAGTGCTGGGATTACGAGACTGTGTCTCTCTTTGTCGCCCAGGCTGGAGTGCAGTGGTGCTATCTCAGCTCACTGCAACCTCCACCTCCTGGGTTCCAGTGATTCTCCTGCCTCAGCCTCCAAAGTAGCTGGGATTATAGGCATGTGCCACCATGCCCGGCTAATTTTTGTATTTTTAGTAGAGACAGGGTTTCACCACGTTGGCCAGGTTGATCTCAAACTCCTGACCTCAAGTGATCCAGCTGCCTCGGCCTCCCAAAGTGCTGGGATTACAGGCATGAGCCACTGCGCCCGGCCATCGCTGCCTTTTGATACGTAGCGCCCAGCACGGTCAGCCCTCTGGTCAGCTCCGCCAACCCCACGGCTCCTATTTTCCAGGTCATTCCTGGTTTCATAACCTTCCATCTCTTTATCTTCTTGAACCACTGACGTGTCCCAGAAATTTTAACATGTGGGCGGCACCTCACACCCAGGAGCAGCCCAGAAGCTGTTAGGCTCTGTGGCCCAGTTCTGGGTTTGGAGAAGAAAGCTTGCTGGAAAAGAGGGGGAGGAGTAGTACCAACACCTTTTCTGGAGCTTTCCATTAAAAGAAAGTTACCAGGGTGGAAAAAAATAACCACGGAGTCTGCAGGCAAGAGCCATATGCCTTGGGCAAGTTATCAACCCTCTCTGAAATTACAAACCTCCAGTTTCCTCGTCGATAAAATAGGGATAATAACAACATTTGGGAAAACCGTATAAAATTACCTTTTTTTTTTTTTTTTTTCTGGAGACAGAGTCTTGCTCTATAACCCAGCTAGAGTGCAATGGTGTGATCTCGGCTCACTGCAACCTCCAGCTCCCGGGTTCAAGCGATTCTCCTGCCTCAGCCTCCCGAGTAGCTGGGACTACAGGTGCCCGCACCATGGCCGGCTAATTTTTTTGTATTTTTAGTAGAGATAGGGTTTCACCATGTTGGCCAGGCTGGTCTCGAACTCCTGAGCTCAGGTGATCTGCCCACCTTGGCCTCCCAAAGTGCTGGGATTACAGGCGTGAGCCACCATGTCCAGCGAAAATTACCGTCTTAAGATAAACACTGGTTGGCGGGGCAACAAGAGCGAAACTCTGTCTCAAAACTGAATACATTAATTAAATTAAATAAATACAAATAAATAAAGACTGGTTGAATACAGACATTTCATGTGGTTCAATCTTTTTTCTTTCTATTTTTTGGAACAAGGTCTTGCTCTGTCGCCCAGGCTGGAGTGCAGTGGTGCGATCTCAGCTCACCACAACCTCCGCCTTCTGGGTTCAAGTCATTCTCCTGCCTCAGCCTCCTGAGTAGCCGGGACTACAGGCATGTGCCACTGTGCCCAGCTAATTTTTGTATTTTTAGTAGAGATGTGGTTTCACCATGTTGGCCAGGCTGGTCTCGAACTCCTAACCTCAAGTGATCCACCTGCTTTGGGCTCCCAAAGTGCTGGGATTACAGGTGTGAGCTACCACACCTGGCCCTCTCTCTCTCTTTTGAGACAGGATTTTGAGGTGTTGCCCAGGCTGTACAGTGGCACCATCATAGCTCATGGTGGCCTCAACCTCTTGGGCTCAAGGGGTCCGCCCGCCTCAGGTTCTCAAAGCATTGGGATTACAGGTGTGAGCCACTGCATCCGGCCAACCCTCCTGTGTTAAATCTCGCCCCTGCCCATTCCTTGTCTTCCTTCCCACTTGCCTTTGCTCCTTAGCTCCTCTGCCCCGCTAGCTCGCTGTGTGGTTTAGGGATTTTGTCTGTGGTCCTTGCTCACAGGCTCAGGGCCTCTGTTCTGTTCCTGCAGTATCCCCAGAGGCTGGCGCATTGCATGGGGAAGCGGAGGGGTCCTGAGACCCTCGGGAAGGGGAGAGAGAGGGGTGTGAGCAGAGGGCATCAGGCGGGGGATGCTGCACCTGGCGGAGTTGGGGGCTCACCTGTTGCAGCTCCTCGTAGGTGATAAATAGGAAGTTATCTTTGCCCTGCATCCGAAGCCAGCCCTTAATGTGGTCGAACCAGGAGCCAAACTGCACTGTGGGCAGAGGGACAAGTTGGGTGAGGGCCAAGTGACAGGGTCCCCCCAGCCCCACTGAGGCTCATGGGTCTAACTAGCTGTGCCCCACAAACCCCCAGGTCCAGCCCCCAGAGCCCCCACATCTCCACCAAGTTCGGGGGCTCTTCCAACCTGCTTCTCCCCTGGTTGCCCATCTTGGGGTGCTCTTGTCCATCTGTCCATCCAGTCCCCCTCCGCGCACCTGGATTTCCCTCCAAAGCCAGGGACTCTGACAGCAGCAGATAAAGGAACACGTGGCCAAAGGGCGCTGCCTGTCTTAGTACCTGGGGCCTGTGTCCTCCTGTTTCCTTATCTCTCCTTGTCTCTCTCTGACTCTGTCTCTCTTTCTGCATTTACTTCCTTACCTCCTTTTTACTTTTTTAATTTCTTTTTTTTTTTTTTTTTTTTTTTTGAGACGGAGTCTAGCTCTGTTGCCCAGGCTGGAGTGCAGTGGCCGGATCTCAGCTCACTGCAGCCTCCGCCTCCCGGGTTCACGCCATTCTCCTGCCTCAGCCTCCCGAGTAGCTGGGACTACAGGCGCCCGCCACCTCGCCCGGCTAGTTTTTTGTATTTTTTAGTAGAGACGGGGTTTCACCGTGTTAGCCAGGATGGTCTCGATCTCCTGACCTTGTGATCCGCCCGCCTCGGCCTCCCAAAGTGCTGGGATTACAGGCTTGAGCCACCGCGCCCGGCCTAATTTTTTAATTTCTATTTATTTATTTATTTTGAGACGGAGTCTCACTTTGTCGCCCAGGCTGGAGTGCAGTGGCACCATCTCGGCTCACTGCAAGCTCTGCCTCCTGGGTTCACGCCATTCTCCTACCTCAGCCTCCCGAGTAGCTGGGACTACAGGCGCCTGCCACACCCGGCTAATTTTTTGTATTTTTAGTAGAGATGGTTTCACCGTGTTAGCCAGGATGGTCTCGATCTCCTGACCTTGTGATCCGCCCACCTCGGCATCCCAAAGTGCTGGGATTACAGGCATGAGCCACCGCGTCCAGCCTATTTTTTATTTTTTACTTATTTATTAATTTAATTTTTTTGAGACAGGGTCTCACTCTGTTGCCCAGGCTGGAGTGCAAGAGCATGCAATAGCGTGATCTCTGCTCACTGCCACCTCCCCCATGGGCTCAAGTGATCCTCCCACCTCAGCCTCCTGAGTAGCTGGAATTACAGGCGTATGCCACAATGCTTGGCTAATTTTTGTATTTTTAATAGAAATGGGGTTTCACCACATTGGCCAGGCTGGTCTTGAACTCCTGAGTGCAAGTGATCTGCCTGCCTTGGTCTGCCAAAGTGCGGCATTACAGGCGTGAGCCACTGTGCTGGGCCCCTGTCTCTTTTTTGCTGCCCTCTCTCTCAGTCTTTCTGTATCTGAGTTTCTGTCTCTGTCTCCTCTGTCCCTTGCTTGTCCTGCATCTCTCGGTCTCCTGGTCTCTCTCCCTCCGTCTCTTCTTCTCTTGGTTGCCTGCTCTGTCTCCATTGCTCCTTTTGATGCCCTGTGTCTCTGCCTCTCTCCCTTTCTTACCCCTCCTCTGTCCCTCCTCTGCCCATCAGGGTCCTCTGGGGCTCCTCCCCACCCCTCCTGCCTGGCTTTGCCCTGTCCTCACCTTCGCCTTTGAGGAAGTCCCTCAGGAACTGGTCGGGCGTGCCTGGATCCTTTAACTGCCCGGCAATCTTGGAGTAATGATAGAGGGAGACCACGACGTCCCGGGGGTTGCGGCCCATGTAGATCACCTGCGTGCGGATGATGAGAGGGGAGAAGGCGTCAGACGCAGGCAGGACCCCAGTCCCTAAGGCCTCCTGCCCTGGAGACCCCTCTCTTCTGACCCTGAAGCACGAAGGACTAAGGGCAGATTTTTTTTTTTTTTTTTTTTTTTTTTTTAGATGAAGTTTTGCTCTGTCGCCCAGGCTGGAGTGCAGTGGCACGATCTGGGCTCACTGCAAGCTCCGCCTCCTGGGTTCAGGCCATTCTCCTGCCTCAGCCTCCGGAATAGCTGGGACTACAGGTGCCCGCCACCACGCCCAGCTAATTTTTTGTATTTTTAGGAGAGACAGGGTTTCACTGCGTTAGCCAGGATGGTCTCAATCTCCTGACCCGGTAATCTGCCCGTCTCGGCCTCCCAAAGTGCTGGGATTACAGGCGTGAGCCACCACGCCCGGCCTTTTTTTTTTTTTTTTTTTTTGATTCAGAGTCTGACTCTGTTTTGCCCAGGCTGGAGTGCAGTGGTGCCATCTCAGCTCATTGCAACCTCTGGCTCCTGGGTTCAGGCGATTCTCCTGCCTCAGCCTCCTGAGTAGCTGGGATTACAGGAGCGTGCCACCACACCCGGATAATTTTTGTATTTTTAATACAGATGGGCTTTTACCATGTTGGTTACTCACAGGGTGAGGAACCCCTTGAGGACAGGCGGGGTCTTACTCGTTCCTAGAGCCTTAAGCCAGAGCCCCACACACAGGAGGCTGTAGAAATTGCTTGAGGGGATGACGAAGGCATGAAGGGAAGGAGGCTGAGAAAGAACACTTGGCCAGCCGCGGTGGCTCACGTCTGTAATCCCAGCACTTTGGGAGGCCGAGGCAGGTGGATCACTTGACCCCAGGAGTTCGAGATCAGCCTGGACAACATAACGAGACCCCCATTCTACAAAGAATACAAAAATTAGCTGAGTGTGGTGGTGCGTGCCCATGGTCCCAGCTACTCAGGAGGGTAAGGCAGGAGGATCACTCGAGCCCAGGAGGTCGAGGCTGCAGTGAGCTGTGATCATGCCACTGCATTTCAGCCTACATGACAGAACAAGACCCTGCCTCAAAAACAAACAAACAAACAAAAAACCCCAAAAAAAACAAACAAAAAAACACCCCCCGATCCACCAAAAACTAAATGAAAACAGACTTAGAGAAACGTGGCTTCTGGTGTGAGGCCTTGTAATGACGTTGGGGCTCTCCAGGGCTCCCTCCTGATTCCTGTGCTATAGAGGATTCCTTTCTGCCCAGAGAAAGGCCTAGCCCTTGGCCCTAGGTCCTGAGATACTTCCTAATGCCTTGGAATTTTTTGTTTGTTTGTTTAGATGGAGTCTCGCTTTGTCTCCCAGGCTGGAGTGCAGTGGCACGATCTCAGCTCACTGCAACCTCTGCCTCCCAGGTTCAAGTGATTCTCCTGCCTCAACCTCCCAAGTACCTGGGGCTACAGGTGGGTGCCACCACGCCTGGCTAATTTTTGTATTTTTAGCAGAGACGGGTTTTCGCCATGTTGGCTAGGCTGGTCTTGAACTCCTGACCTCAAGTGATCCATCCGCCTCGGCCTCCGAAAGTGCTGGGATTACAGGCATGAGCCACCGTGCCCAGCCTAGTCTTATTTTTTAGAAACAAGGTCTTGTCAGCCGGGCGCTGTGGGTGGGCATGGTGGTGGGTGCCTGTAATCCCAGCTATTTGGGAGGCTGAGGCAGGAGAATTGCTTGAACCCTGGAGGCAGAGGTTGCAGTGAGCCGAGATCGTGCCATTGCACTCCAGCCTGGGCAAGAAGAGGGAAACTCCGTCTCAAAAAAAAAAAAAAAAAAAAAAAAAAAACACGAAAGAAACAGGGTCTTGTTCTGTCCTTGAGGCTGGAGTGCCTGTGGCACAATCATGGCCCACTGCAGCCTCAAATTCCCAGGCTCAAGTGATTCTCCCACCTCAGCCTCCCAAGTAGTTGGGACTACAGGTTCATGCCACTCCATGTAACTAATTCTTAATTTTTTTTGTAGAGATGGGTGTTACTAAGTTGTCCAGCTGGTCTTGGACTCCTGGGCTCAATCAACTGCCCACCTTGGCCTCTGAAAGTGCTGGGATTTCAGGCGTGAGCTACCGCGCCCAGCCCCCTTGCCTGATTTCCAAGTTTGCTTTCATTGTAATTGACTATAACCAGGGAGTCCAGCAGCTTTGCTGAACACTATGAGTTTTGCTAAGTTGTTGAGCCTGAGGGTGGTCTTGGGGACTTCCCGATTGCAGTCCCCCTCTCTGCTCTGACCAAGCTCAATTCCTTGGCCATATCACCCAGTCCTGGGGCTTCGATTAATTACAGAATATATGTGCCACGGAATTGCAAATGGACGTGTCAGCCGAGGTCTCTCCCCTGAGATCCCGATGGGTGCATTTCTGTGCCCACCAGCAGCCACCGCTGGACGTGGGATGGGCCGCAGCAGAGCCCGTGTCTTCCCCCGCCGCCTGCTCCCCTCCCTCCTCCCCTTCCCAGTTGCCCAATCCTGACAGTTGCTTCCGCCGAAACCTTGGAGTCACCCTTGACTCATCCCTTTCTCTCACACCCACATCCAGTCTGTCAGCAAATCCTCCTGGTCTCGCCTTCAAAATACCTCCGTGACCACCACCCTGGTCCAGCCACCTTCCCCTCCCCTGGACCCCGGCCAGCGCCGCCTCTCTGGCTTCCCGGCTTCTGCTCTCTCAACAGTTGGTCCCCATCTGGCCGCCAGAGGGCGCCGGTGAAGCCTAAGCCCGCTCGGGCTCCTCCTCTGCTCCGATCCCTGCTGCGCTGCCGCGTCACTGGGTCACAGCTCAAGTCCTCGCTGGGCCCACGCGGCCCTGCACATTTTGGCTCCTGTTGCCCCCGACCTCGACCTCAACTCCACTCCTCTCCCCACTTGCTCACTTGGCTCCGACCACACCGCTCTCCTTCTTGCACCTCAGATACACCCACCTCGGGACCTTTGCACCTGCTTTTCCCTCTTGCCTGAAATGCTCTTCCTCTGGAGACCTCTGTGGCTCCTACCATCGCCTCCCGGGTTTTTACTCACTGGGCGCCCCCTTGACCTCCTTTTATAATTGCAGCCCCACACTCACCCCTAACTCTATCTCCAGCCCTTCCCCCCCCAGTGTAAATTTATCCCATCAGACATTTTATATATTATATTGTATTATATTCTTATATATTATATATTAAATATATAAATATTAAATATACAAATATTAAATATAAAGTATATTGTAATACTATTATATTATGACATGTAATATTTTATATATATATATATTTTTTGAGACAGAGTTTCACTCCCGTTGCCTAGGCTGGAGTGCAATGGCGCAATCTCAGCTCACCGCAACTTCCGCCTCCCAGGTTCAAGTGATTCTCCCGAGTAGCTGGGATTGCAGGCGTGCGCCACCACGCCCAGGTAATTTTGTATTTTTAGTAGAGACAGGGTTTCACCATGTTGGCCAGGCTGGTATTGAACTCCTGGCCTCAGGTGGTCTGCCTGCCTCTGCCTCCCAAAGTGCTTGGATTACAGCGTGAGCCACCGCGCCAGCACCGGCTTGCTTTTTTTTTTTTTTTTTTTTTTTTTAGGCTAGAGTGCAGTAATGTGATCTCAGCTTAGTGCAGCCTTGACCTCCTGGGCTCAAGTGATCCTCCCACCTCAGCATCCCAAGTAGCTGGGACTACAAGGGTGTGCCACCACGCCTGACTGATTTTTAAAATTTCTTGTAGTGATGTGGTCTCACTATGTTGCCCAAGTTGGTCTCAAACTCCTGGCCCAAAGTGATCCTCCTGCCTCAGCCTCCCAAAGTGCTGGGACTACAGGTGTGAGCCATCACTCCCTGCCAAAGGGCAGGCATTTCTGTGTGTATATTGATCACTGTGCTAGGCATTTCTGTGTGTATATTGACCACTGCACTAGAGCAGAGACAGGCACATAGTAGGTGCTTAACAAATAGGTGCTGAATGAATCAATGTGTTATGCTCCGTCTCCCTGTCACCCCACACACCCATGCATCCCCTCCCAACTGACGCACACCCCTCCTCCCAACCTTGGCCTTGGAGCTGAAGAAGGCCTTGGTGAAGATCTGGATGGGAAGATGGGAGCTCATGAGGCGAGGGCTGTACTGGTCCGGGAGGCTGAAGGCACCCACGATGGTCTCACACCAGGGTGCCCGCTCCCAGATGGGCACGGAGCGGATCCAGGACGGATCCCCGTCCTTCAGGATTAAGCAGATGATCTCGATCATCCAGGTCGTGCCTGTTGGGAGAAATCGAGCAGATTATTTGGGTGCGGGAGGGCTGAAGAGGGAGGATATCATCAGAATAATCACAACAGCATTTATTGAGCAATTTGCCTTTTTTTTTTTTTTTTCCAGGCAGAGTCTTACTCTGTCGTCCAGGCTGGAGCGCAGTGGTGCGATCTTGGCTCACTGCAACCTCCGTCTCCCAGGCTCAAGCGATTCTCCTGCCTCAGCCTCTCGAGTAGCTGGGATTACAAGCACCCACCACCACACCTGGCTAATTTTGTATTTTTAGTAGAGACGAGGTCTCCCCATGTTGGCCAGGCTGGTCTCGAACTCCTGACCTCAGATGATCTGTCCCCCACCCCCCTCGGCCTCCCAAAGTACTGGGATTACAGGTGTGAGCCATCGCACCTAGCCTGACAGCATTTATTGAGCAATTTACCACGTATTTTATCACACTGATTCCTTACAGCTGGCGGAGAAGGCAGGGTTGCTTAACCTCATTTTCAGAGCTGGAAACTGAGCCTCACAGAAACCATGTCGCTCGTCCAAGGGGACAGTGCTAGGAAAGTGGTGCAGGGCAGAGACTGGCGAGCCGTCCACCCAACCCCATTTCAGTTTTCTGCTGGGAATATGGCGTGATGGCCTTTTCTCTTCTCCCCTGCTGCTACGTGTGGGGCCAAGAGACTGGGTCTGGCCAAGGAAGTGTAGGTGGTGGTGATGTGATGTGTGGCTATTTCCAGGCCTGGCCCATAAACGCACACCATGTGACTCCCCACTCTCTGCTCCTGGATACAGAGACTCCAGAGGAGAATCTGGGACTCCCGGGGATGGCAGAGCCATAAGACGGAAGGAACCAAATGTCTGGGAAAGCATGGATTTCCCCACCGCTTCCTTCCACCCTTCCTACACCAACTAGAGTTTATAGGAACAAGAAACAAACTTGGGTTCAGCCACTGAAATTCTGAGGCTGATCTATTAGTACAGCCAGAATTGCTTTACTTATTTATTTATTTTGGGATCAAATCTTGCTCTGTCGCCCAGGCTGGAGTGCAGTGGTGTGATCACAGCTCACTGCAGCCTCGAAATCCCAGGCTTAAGAGCCTTCGGAGTAGCTGAGACCACAGGTGCACGCAACCACACCTGGCTAATTTATTATTTTTATTTTTAGTAGACATAGGGTTCCACTGTGTTGCCCAGGCTGGTCTTGAACTCTTGGGCTCAAGCAATCCTCCTGCCTCAGCCTCCCGAGGTGCTGGGATCACAGGCACCATGTCCAGCAGGCACTGCGTTACTACATGGAGGAAGCTGGAATTGAACCCAGGTGTCCGGACATAAAAAATCTCTGTTCTTTTTACTTTTCACTGCCCACTTTTGAGGGTCACCTCCTTTTTTTTTTTTTTCTTTTTTTTTTCGAGATGGAGTTTCCCACTTGTTGCCCAAGCTGGAGTGCAATGGCACGATCTCGGCTCACTACAACCTCCACCTCCCGGTTTCAAGCGTTTCTCCTGCCTCAGCCTCTCCTGCCTCAGCCTCCCCAGCAGCTGGGATTACAGGCGTTCGCCACCACGCCTGGCTAATTTTTGGTATTTTTAGTAGAGACCAGATTTCACCATGTTAGCCAGGCTGGTCTTGAACTCCTGACCTCTGATGATCTGCCTGCCTTGGCCTCCCAAAGTGCTGGGATTACAGGCGTGAGCCACCACACCCGATCGAGGTTCACCTCTTTATTTCTGTGGGGAGCCACAGAATGTTACCTAGTGGAAAGGAACCTCATCAAGGAGCCAGTTCACGGTTTTGAATTTCAGGAGACCACAGGCTGTTCAGAAGAGGAAACAATTACGTTCACAATTACCTTCTGTTAGTATTCATTGCATTTAATTCTTTTTGAGACAGGATTCCTTTTGAGACAGGATTCCGCTCGGTGACTTGGGCTGCAGTACACTGTTGCAATCACAGCTTACTTCAGCTTCAGCCTCCAACTCCCAGGCCCAAGTGATCCTCCCACCTCAGCCTCTGGAGTAGCTAGACCACATGCACCGAGCTATTTTTTTTTTTTTTTTTTTTTTTTTTGAGATGGAGTCTCACTCTGTTGCCCAGGCTGGAGAGTTCAGTGGCTCTATCTTGGCTCACTGCAATCTCGGCCTCCTGGGTTCAAGCAATTCTCCTGCCTCAGCCTCCCAAGTAGCTGAGACTAGAAGTGTGCCACTATGCCTGGCTAATTTTTGTATTTTTAGTAGAGATGGGGTTTTGCCATGTTGGCCTGGTTGGGCTCAAACTCCTGACCTCAGGTGATCCACCCGCCTTGGCCTTCCAAAGTGCTGGGATGACAGGCATGAGCCACCACACCTGGCCTGCGCCCAGCTAATTTTTTAAAATTTTTGTAGAGATGGGGTCTCACTGTGGTGCCCAGGCTGGTCTGGAGTTCCTGGCCTCTAGCCATCCTCCTGCCTCGGCCTCCCAAAGTGCTGGGATTACAGGCATAAGCCACCACATCCAATCCATTCACTGGCTTTCATTCTAACAACCACCCTGTACCAGTTATCAGTTTACAGGTTGGTGGCTCCAACTTCAGGCCTCTCTCCCGGTGTGTGATATTGGAGCTGGACCCTGTAAACATTTCTCCTCTGCCAGCTAGCTCAGTGTTAAGCCTTGTCAGCAGAGGGCGCTGGAGGAACACTGAATGAGGATGGGGCTCTTCCTGATTCTTACGGGCTTCTCTTCCTCATTCTCACGGGCCCCTCTCAGCGGGATGTTGTGATGGACAGGGACCAGCCCTGCACTGGACACCCAGTGACGTTTACCCCTCCCCGTAGCAAATTTCAGTGGCTGGTTGCACCTCAATGAACTTCTCAGTCACCCAGTGGGCCATGGCCATACCTCTACAGTGAAACTCTAATCTTGGGTGGGGAGCGGTTTGGGCAGGCAAGTCCTTCTTCCCAATTTTTGTCTTCCTCGGGAGTTTGGCTTTAGCCCTAGAGGAAGTGGCTGCTCCCTAGTTTAGTTATTCCTATGTGTGGTGTTTTTGTTTGTTTGTTTGTTTATTTGAGATGGAGTCTTGCTCTGTTCCCAGGCTGGAGTGCAATGGTGCGATCTCAGCTCACTGCAACCTCCACCTCCTGGGTTCAAGCAATTCTCCTGCCTCAGCCTCTCAAGTAGCTGGGATTACAGGTGCGCACTACCATGCCCTGCTAATTTTTGTATTTTTAGTAGAGACGGGGTTTCACCATGTTGGTAAGGATGACCTCGATCTCTTGACCTTGTGATCTGCCTGCCTCAGCCTCCCAAAGTGCTGGGATTACAGGCATGAGCCACCGTGCCTGGCCTTTTGTTTGTTTTTTGTTTGTTTGTTTGTTTGTTTGAGACAGTCTGGCTGTGTCGACCAGGCTGGAGTGCAGTGGTGCAATCTCGGCTCACTGCAACCTCCATCTCCTGGGTTCCAGCGATTCTCATGCCTCAGCTTCCCAAGTAGCTGGGACTACAGGTGTGCACCACCAGGCCCAGCTAATTTTTGTATTTTTAGTAGAGAGAGGGTTTTACCATGTTGGCCAGGCCGGTCTTGAACTCCTGACCTCAGGTGATCCGCCTGCCTTGGCCTACCAGAGTGCTGGGATTACAGGCATGAGCCACCACACTCAGTCGAATTTCCTTCCTTTTTAAGGCTGAATAATATTCCATTGTATGAGTATAGCATAATTTGTTTATCCATTCATTAATCAACGGACATTTGGATAGTTTCAGCTTTTGGTAATTGCAAATAATGTGGCTATGAACATTGGTGTACAAATATCTGTTACAGTCGCCCCACCTAAAGTTTAGCTCTTTTGGGCATATTCCCAGAAGTGGAACTGCTGAGTTTCTATGGTAATTCTAGGTTTAATTTTTTGAGGAACTGCTAAACTGTTTTCCATAGCAGCTATACCATTCTACATGCTCACCAACAGTGCACAGGAGTTCCATTTTCTCAACATCCTTGCCACACTTGGTATTTTCTTCTATTCTGTTTTTTTTCTTTTCTTTTTTTCTCTTTTTTTGATATGGAGTTTCACTGTTGTTGCCCAGGCTGGAGTGCAATGGCGTGATCTCGGCTCACTGCAACCTCCACCTCCAGGGTTCAAGTGATTCTCCTGCCTCAGCCTCCTGAGTAGCTGGGACTACAGGCACCCACCACCACACCCAGCTAATTTTGTATTTTTAGTAGAGATGGGGTTTCTCCATGTTAGTCAGGCTGGTCTCGAACTACTGACCTCAGGTGATCCACCCGCCTCAGCCTCCCAAAGTGCTGGGATTACAGGCATGAGCCACTGCGCCTGGACTATTCTGTTTTTTTTCTTAAAAAAAAATTTTTTTTTTTAATAGAGACAGGGTCTCACTATGTTGCCCAGGCTGATCTTGAAATCCTGGGCTCAAGTGATCCTCCCACTTCGGCCTCCCAGAGTGTTGGGATAATAGGTACGAACCACTGCACCTGGCCACATGTTATTTTCTAAGTAATAGCCACCTAATGTGTGCAAATAATTCTCTCTCTCTCCCTCTCTCTCTCTTTGAGACAGAGTCTCACTCTGTCGCCCAGGCTGGAGTTCAGTAGCACAATCTCGGCTCACTGCAAGCTCCACCTCCCAGGTTCAAGTGATTATTGTCCCTTAAACTCCTAAGTAGCTGGGATTCCAGGTACACGCCACCATGCCCGGCTCAAGTTGTTTTTTTTTTTTTTTTTTTTTTTTGAGACGGAGTCTTGCTCTGTCACCCAGGCTGGAGTGCAGTGGCCGGATCTCAGCTCACTGCAAGCTCCACCTCCCGGGTTCACGCCATTCTCCTGCCTCAGCCTCCCAAGTAGCTGGGACTACAGACGCCCGCCACCTCGCCCGGCTAGTTTTTTTGTATTTTTAGTAGAGATGGGGTTTCACCGTGTTAGCCACGATGGTCTCGATCTCCTGACCTCGTGATCCGCCCGTCTCGGCCTCCCAAAGTGCTGGGATTACAGGCTTGAGCCACCGCGCCCGGCTTTTTTTTTTTTTTTTTTTTCTGAGTCAGGGTCTCGCTGTCTTCCCCAAGCTGGAGTGTTATGGCATAATCATGGCTCACTGCAGCCTCAACCTTCTAGGCTCAGGTGATTCTCCCACCTCAGCCTCCCAAGTAGCTGGGACTACAGGCATGCACCACCACACCTGGCTAATTTTATTTTTATTTTTTTGTAGAGATAGGATTTTGCCATGTTGCCCAGGCTGGTCTTGAACTCCTGGGCTTAAGCTATCCACTTGCCTTGGCCTCCCAAAGTGCTGGGATTACAGGCATGAGCCACTGTGCCCAACTGCAAATAATTCTTTTTTCATTTTATTTTGAGACAGGGTCTCGCCCTGTTGCCCAGGCTGGAGTGCATTGGTGCGATCTTGGCTCACTGCAACCTCTGCCTCCCCAGTTCAAGCGATTCTCATGCCTCAGCCTCCCGAGTAGTTGGGACCACGGGTGTGTGCCACCATGCCCAGCTAATTTTTGTATTTTTAGTAGATATGGGGTCATGTAGGCCAGGCTGGTCTCCTACTCCTGACCTCAAGTGATCCGCCTGCCTCGACCTCCCAAAAGTGCTGGGATTACAGGCTTGAACCACCCCACCTGGCTTGGAGAACAAGTTTCCACAATTTCTATAGAGGAAAATGTAGCCATTATATATCAAAATTACAAATGTACCGACTCTGACCAAGCAATTCTATGTCCAGATATTTGTCCTAGAGATAAATGTATTCAATGCCAAGTACTGCATGTACAAGACATTGTGCATAAAATTTACATTGTATACATAGGCAAAAGATTGAACATTAATATCAATCAGTAGAAAACTGGTTAAGCAAGAACTATTGTATATCCTGTGTCTTGAAATACTATGGAACTGTTAAAAAAAAAAACAAAAAAAAAAAACAAAAAAAACCCAGAAAGTTATTTGTTTAAAGTTCCAAGATGGAACAATGAGAAAGAAAAACAAGCAAAATCCAGGCCGGGTGCAGTGGCTCACGCCTGTAATCCCAGTACTTTGGGAGGCCGAGGCGGGTGGATCACCTGAGGTTAGGAGTTTGAGACCAGCTGGCCAACATGGCAAAACCCCATCTCTACTAAAAATACAAAAATTAGCCAGGCATGGTGGCACGCACTTGTAATCCCAGCTACTCGGGAGGTTGAGGCAGGAGAATCGCTTGAATCCAGGAGGTAGAGGTTGCAGTGAGCCAAGATGGCACCACTACGCTCCAGCCTAGTCGACACAGTGAGACTTCATCTCAATAATAATAATAATAATAATAATAATAATAATAAAACATACTCTGAGAAGACTCTGATAAGAAAATGGAAAGACAAGCCATTGATCGGGAGAAAACATTTGCAAAACAAGTATCTGATCAAGGATCTGTGCTCAGATCATATAAAGAACTCTCAAATCTCAATGATAAGAAAACAATCCAATTCAAAAGAGGAAAAATATGGCCGGGCACGGTGGCTCACGCCTGTAATCCCAGCACTTTGGGAGGCCGAGGAGGGCAGATCACTTGAGGTCAGGAGTTCAAGACCAGCCTGATCAATATGGTGAAACCCTGTCTCTACTAAAAAATACAAAAATTAGCCGGGTGTGGTGGTGCATGCCTGTAGTACCAGCTACTCGGGAGCCTGAAGCAGGAGAATTGCTTGAACTCAGGAGGCAGAGGTTGCAGTGAGTCGAGATCATACTACTGCATTGCAGCCTGGGCGACAGAGCAAGATTCCATCTCCAAAAAAAAAAAAAAAAAAAAAAGGGAAAATATTTCAATAATTTGCCAAAGAATATATTTGTGAGCTTCAAGTCAGTGGCAAGTAACAGAACAAACAAACAGAAAGGAATATATATGATGGCTAATGAGCACACGAAAGATGCTCAAACACCATTAGCTGTTAGGGAAATGCAAATTAAAACCACAGTGAAACACCAGTATGCACCTATCAAAATAGCTTTAGAAAAAAAACTGGCCAGGCACAGTGGCTCATGCCTGTAATCTCAGCACTTTGGGAGGCTGAGGCAGGAAGATCGCTTGAACCCAGGCATTCGAGACCAACCAGAGACCCTTATTGCTACAAAAATTAGCTGGGTGTGGTGGTTGTTAGGGAGGCTGGGATGGGAAGATTGCTTGTGCCTGGGAGGTGGAGGTTGCAGTGAGCCATGATCTCGCCACTACACTTCAGCCTGGGCAACCGAGCAAGACCTTGTCTCCAGTAAATAAATAAATCCCGGTTGATGCTAATCACTGGAGAAGATGTGGGGCAACAGAGGGTCACCTGTTGCTGGGAAGAATGGAAAAAGCCCTTTGGGCTGGCACGGTGGCTCACGCCTGTAATCCCAGCACTTTGGGAGGCTGAGGCAGGCAGATCACCTGAGGTCAGGAGTTTGAGACCAGCCTGGCCAACATGGTGAAACCCCGTCTCTACTAAAAATTAGCTGGATGTGGTGGCAGGTGCCTGTAATTCCAGCTACTCAGGAGGCTGAGGTAGGAGAATCGCTTGAACCCGGAAGGTGGAAGTTGCAGTGAGCCGAGATTATACCACTGCAGTCCAGCCTGAGGGATAAGAGCTAGACTTCGTCGCAAAAAAAAAAAAAACAAAACTTGCGTGCAATGTTCATAGCAGCTTCACTCATAATAAGCCCAGAGAGGAAATAATCCAAATGCTTATCAACTGATGAATAAATAAAATATAGTTTATACATAACATAAAATATTATTGGACCATAAAAAAGAATGAAACTCTGACACATGCTACAATGTGGTTGAACCTTGACAATGTGATGCTCAGGAAGAAACCAGACACAAGAGGCCACATGGTGTAGATTCCATTTCCATGAAATGCCCAGAATAGACAAATCCATAGAAACAGAATGGAGATTGGTGGTTACCAGGGCCCGGGGGGAGGGGATGTGAGGATTGGGAGATGATGGTTTATAGGTCTAGAGTTTCTTGTTGGATGATGATAATGTTCTTTATTTTTTATTTATTTTTATTTTTGAGACAAGGTCTCGCTCTATCACCAAGGCTGGAGTGCAGTGGCACACTCTCGGCTCACTGCAACCTCCGTCTCCCGGGTTCCAAGTGATTCTCCTGCCTCAGCCTGTGGAGTACTGGGATTACAGGTGTGTGCCACCATGCCTGGCTAGTTGTCGTGTATTTCAGTAGAGACGGGGCTTCACCGTGTTGGCCAGGCTAGTCTCGAACTCCCGACCTCAAGTGATCCACCCGCCTTGGCCTCCAAACTGCTGGGATTGCAGGCATGAGCCACAGTGTCCGGCCCACTCAGTGTTTTATTTTTGAGACAGAGTCTCTGCCACCCAGGCTGGAGTGCAGTGGGGTGAACACATCTCACTACAACCTCCACCTCCCCGGCTCAGGCGATCCTCCCACCTCAGACTCCCAAGTAGCTGGGACTACAGGCGTGCACTATGATGCCTGGCTAATTTTTGTATGTTTTGAAGAGAGGGGGTCTCGCCATGTTGGCCAGGCTGGCCTAGGCTCAAGAGATCCTCCTGCCTCGGCTTCCCAAAGTGTTGGGATTATGGGTGTGAGCCACTGTGCTTGGCTGAAAATATTCTAAAATTGATTGTGGTAATGGATGACCACATGCTATTGAACATGGCAAAGTCATTGAATTGTACCCTTTTTCTTTTTGTTAAGACAGGGTCTCACTCTGTTGCCCAGGCTGAAGTGCAGTGGTGTGATCACAGCTCACTGCAGCCTCAACCTCTCCAGCTAAAGTGATCCTCCTGCCTCAGCCTCCCGAGTAGCTGGGACTACAGGTGCACAGCACCATGCCTGGTTATTTTATTTTGTAGAGATGGGGTCTTGCTATGTTGCCCAGACTGGCCTTGAACTGTTGGCCTCAAGTGATCCTCCTACTTCAGCCTCCCAAAGTGTTGAGGTTACAGGCATGAGCCACTATGGCCCGCCTACCCTCTACTTTTCTTTACAGCATTTATTGCCACCAGTCATAGTGTCATATGTTTTTTTTCATAGTGTCATATTTTTATTTGTTGATTTATTCTCTGGGTTCCCCCACTACAATGTGAGCTTCATAAAGGCAGACATTTCAGTTTGTCTGGAGAGTTGCAGCTTTCTTTGTTCTTAGAACAGTGCAGGGCACATAATATGTGTTTAATAAATACTTGTTGGAGGAGGTGGGGAAGAGAGGAGAAAAAAGGGAAAGAAGAGTTTTTGTTATTTCCCTTCGGTCATTTAAATGCTACTTATTGACTGGGCTCACACCTGTAATCCCAGCACTTTGGGAGGCCGAGGCAGACAGATCACGAGGTCAAGAGATAGAGACGATCCTGGCCAACATGGTGAAACTTCGTCTCTACTAAAAATACAAAAATTAGCTGGGCATGGTGGCGCACGCCTGTAGTCCCAGATACTTGGGAGGCTGAGGCAAGAGGATCACTTGAACCCGGGAGTTGAGGCGGGAGGCGGAGGTGGCAGTGAGCTGAGATCACGCCACTGCACTCCAACCTGGGCAACAGAACAAGACTCTGTCTCAAAAAAAAAAAAAAAAAAAATTCTGGGCTCGGTGGCTCCCGCCCGTAATCCCAACACTTTGGGAGACTGAGGCTGGTGGATCATGAGGTCAGGAGTTCAAGACCAGCCTGACCAAGATGGTGAAACCCCGTCTCTACTAAAAATACAAAAAAAAAAAAAAAAAAGTAGCCACAGGTGGTGGTGGGCACCTGTGATCCCAGCTACTCAGGAGGCTGAGGCAGAGAATTGCTTGAACCTGGGAGGCGGAGGTTTCAGTGAGCTGAGATCACGCCACTACACTCCAGCCTGGGCCACAGAGCAAGACTCTGTCACCAAAAAATAAAAATAAAAATAAAATAGACTGGGGGTTTGTCGTTTTGCCCAGGCTGGTCTCAAACTCAAACACTCAAATCGTATATAATTCATCACTTTAAAGTATACAATTTAGCTGGGTGCGGTGGCTCACGCCTGTAATTCCAGCACTTTGGGCGGCTGAGGCAGGAAGATTGCTTGAGCCCAGGAGTTCAAGACCAGCCTGGGCAACACGATGAAACCCCGTCTCTACAAAAGTTAGCTAGGTGTGGTGGTGCACACCTGTGGTTCCAGCTACTCAGGAGGCTGAGGTGGGCAGATCACTTGAGTCCAGGAGGTCGAGGCTGCAATGAGCTGAGATTGTACCGCCACATTGCAGCCTGGACGACAGAGCAAGACCTCAAAAAAAAAAAAAAAAAAAGGTATACAATTAGGTGGTGACCAGCACCTGTAGTCCCAGCACTTTGGGAGGATGGGAGGATTGATGAGCTGATATTGCACCACTGCACCCCCAGCCTGAGTGACAGAGCAAGACCTTGTCTCAAAAAATAAAAATAAAAATGGTCAGGTGTGGCAGTTCATGCCTGTAATCCCAGCACTTTGGGAGGCCAAGGCGGAAAGATCACTTGAGATCAAGAGTTCAAGACCAGCCTGGGCAACGTCGCGAGACCCCATCTCTACGAAAAAGAAAAGAAAACAGAAAAGAAGAAAAGATAAAAGAAAAGTAGAGGGTAAAGAGGACAGGGAGGGACAGAACGAGGGCCCTATTTCAGCCAGGGAGGTCAGGGAAGGCGAAGTGTTGAGAACTGACCTGGAGGGGAGAGGCTGGACGCCGGGTGGATATCCCTGGGAGGCTACTTTTGGCAGGGGCACAGTTCTGAACAAACCCCGCCCCGCTTTTCCTCCTCCCCTCTTCCTCGATGTGCCTTTCCCGTCCTCCGCCGCACCCCCTCCCCACGCTCCCCAGCCCCGGACGCCCGCAGCCCGGCAGGTACCTGACTTGGGGTAGGTGATGATAAAGATGTCGTCGTCCCGCACATCTTGGGTGTTCTCCGCCAAGCTGATGCTCTCGGGCGAGTACAGGCCGACGGGGAAGGGGACGCCCTTGTACCGGAAGTATTCACCTGGCAACTTCTGGCTGTGGAAGGGTGGGGGAGACGCCATGAGGGAGAGCAGGGAGGTGGGTGCCAGGGTTCTCAGGGCGGCGCCACTCGGACCCTGGCAAGGAACTTCCTCCTCAGAGTCTTGGTCCCTCTTCTGTAAAGTGGTGACACTGTCCCTATAAACCTTATAAAGCTGGTCGGGCGCAGTGGCGCACGCTTGTAATCCCAGCACTTTGGGAGGCGGAGGCGGGTGGATCCCCTGAGGTCAGGAGTTCGAGACCAGCCTGGCCAACATGGTGAAACCCCCCTCTCTACTAAAAGGACACAAATTAGCTGGGCGTGGTGGCGCATGCCTGTAATCCCAGTTACTCCGGAGCCTGAGGCAGGAGAATCGCTTGAACCCAGGAGGCGGAGGTTGCAGTGAGCTGAGATCGTGGTGCCGTTGCACTCCAGTTTGGGCAACAAGAGCGAAACTCCATCTCAAAAATAAAATAAAATAAAATAAAAATAATAAAAATAAAATATTAAAAAAATTTTTTTTAATAAAAAGATACTGGGTGAGGTGTCTCACGCCTGTTGTCCCAGCACTTTGGGAGGTCAAGGCGGGTGGATCACGAGATCAGGAGGTTGAGGTTGCAGTTAGCTGACATCGTGCCACTGCACTCCAGCTTGGGCAACAGAGTGAGACTTCATCTCAAAAACAAAAAGAAAAACAAAAGCAAACACAAAAATTAGCCGGATGTGGTGGTGGGCACCTGCAATCCCAGCTACTCAGGAGGCTGAGGCAGGAGAATTGCTTGAATCCAAGAGGTGGAGGTTGCAATGAGCCGAGATTGCGCCACTGCACTCCAGCCCAGGGGACAGAGCAAGACTCTGTCTCAAAAAAAAAAAAAAAAAAAAGATTAAAACAGAGCCTAGCTCATAGTCTGCATTCCGTAACTTTGAGCTAAAATTATTATGATTATTTCATGCAGTAGCAGGCACCACAGTGCCTTATGTGAACTCAGAGGAGGGCCTGCTTAGCACAGCCTTGCGCACACAGTAGGCCTTCAATAAACTGCAGTTACTTTGTTCAGTGATGTCATCAGTTATCCCATAGGTTGAGCGTGGGCGTGGAATTAGTGATGATGTCATCGGTTACCAGGCAGATTTAGTCCAGGGGGCGGACGCGGTGAGGTAATCAGTTTTCAGGAGTATTAGCTACTGAGCGCCTGCTGGGCCTTGGCTGGGCTTCCATAGGTCCTACTTGCCCTTTCTGTGCCTTGGGCAGTGGACCTCACTTCTTTGATCCTCAGTTTCCTCATCTGTCACGTGAGGATAAGAACAATCTCTGCCTTGAGGTTTTAATCCTACTTGGGGATTCAATGGGATAATATATTTTAAGTGCCTGGCTCCCGATACATTTATCAGGAAACGGAAGCTCTGTTTAGCATTATTTTAGTCTTTGATCTGGCCAATAGCTCCTTGAGGGAGAAAGCTCCTTCCCAGCTTACAGGAGAGGAAAACCCAGATGCCAACAAGAAAAGACCCTGTGCCCTTGGAGAAGCCCTGAAGGAATAAATGAATGAATGGGAGGGCATCTTGCCCATTCCTCTTGGCACCTACAATCTCCAAATCGGGGGTCCCACCACCACTGCCCAGAGGCCAGGGTGGAGCCCACAGTGCTGGGACATGTTGGTGTTCAACCAGTGTTTGATTGACTGAGTGTAGGAAGGAAGGAAGGAATGAAGGGGTTTACCAGGACAAAAGGAAAGTCAAAGACACTTATGGCTTTCAGCTGCTGTAGCAGTTCTCAGCCCTGGGTGCTGCGGACGCTTTGAAAACTCCCCAGTGGCTGGGCGCAGTGGCTCGCACCTGTAGCCCCAGCACTTTGGGAGGCCATGACAGGAGGATTACTTGAGGACAGGAGTTCGAGACCAGCATGAGCAACATAGTGAGAACGCTGTCTCTGTGCAAAAATTAAAAACTAGCTGAGTGTAGTGGCATACACGTGTAGTCCCAGCTACTTGGGAGTCTGAGGCAGGAGGATCAATTGAGCCAGGAGTTTGAGGCTGCAGTGAGCTGAGATTGCGCCACTGCACTCCAGCCTGGGTGACAGAGTGAGACCCTGCCTCTAGAAACAAACATACAAACAAACCAATTGTCGTGCAGTGGGTGTGGTAGAATCAGGCTCTCACTGTAGGTTCCAGTGCTACAGAGAGGACATGGAGGTTCAAGAAGGGAAGCAGTTTGGCTGTGGGCACACAAGAACTGAACAGAGCTGGGATTTGAACCCAAGCTGCGGTGGCCTCTCAGCCCTGTAGACTCAGGCCCTCCTTCCCCATGATCCCCACAGTCCGCCAAGACCTCCAAATGCACCGAGCACTAGTCCCACCTCTGAGCCCCTGGAGCTGCTGTTCCTGCTCCTGGAAATGCCCCCCTGACCCTGCCACTCTCTGGGCCTGAGCACTGAGCCTGCTAAGGAGCGCCCCTGACACCCGCCCAAGCGCCTATGTGGCTGCATCCTCGCATTCCTAAAACAGGTGCCCTGCGCCTGCTGTCCACCTTGTAGAACAAATCTGCCCCCGGGGCGACCTTCTCTACGCCTGGGTCACAGGCCTGTTTGTTCCCACAGAACACATCCAGGGCCTGACATGCCGATATCGCTCAATTCGAGTGGAGGAATGAAGGGGACAATTGAGCCAGTGAGAGGCTGGGGGCAGGGACAACAGACAGAGCTCCGGGTTGGTGGCCGCAGCAGGCAGGTGATCGCTGGGAACGACTCAGCCTCCTGGACGGCGAATGGACATGTGACCTTTTTTTTTTTTTTTTTGAGATGGAGTCCTGCTCCATCACCAGGCTGGAGTACAGTGACATGATCTCGGCTCACCGCAACCTCCACCTTCCAGGTTCAAGCGATTCTCCTGCCTCAGACTCCTGAATAGCTGTGACTACAGGTGCCTGTCACCATGCCCAGCTGATTTTTGTATTTTTAGTAGAGATGGGGTTTCACCATGTTGGCCAGGCTGGTCTCAAACTCCTGACCTCAGGTGATCCACCCACCTCGGCCTCCCAAAGTGCTGGAATTCCAGGTGTGAGCCACCACACCCGGCAGACATTCAACTCTTTTTTTTTTTTTTTTTTTTTGAGACAGAGTCTCGCTCTGTCACCCAGGCTGGAGTGCAGTGGCTGGATCTCAGCTCACTGCAAGCTCCGCCTCCCGAGTTTATGCCATTCTCCTGCCTCAGCCTCCTGAGTAGCTGGGACTACAGGCGCCCGCCACATTGCCCGGCTAGTGTTTTGTATTTTTTAGTAGAGATGGGGTTTCACCGTGTTAGCCAGGATGGTTTCGATCTCCTGACCTCGTGATCCGCCCATCTCGGCCTCCCAAAGTGCTGGGACTACAGGCTTGAGCCACCGCTCCCGACCAGACATGCAACTCTTAAAGGCCCAACCTCCCAGGCCTCCTGCCTCCCTCCTCCACGGCCTACCAGGCCCAGGTTCCCTCTCTGTCCCTGTGTTCCTGCCCACCTCAGGCCTTCTCCTTTCCCTGTGGGCCCTGGACTCAGCCTCCTCCAGGTCTTCTCTGCTGCCCCCCCTCTGCTCCCAGCTATCCTGTGGCGCCTCAGTGCCTTCAGGTCAAACCCTAGGTCACTGCCTCCTCTGGCCTCCTTCCTGCAGACACCAGCTCTAGGCACGCCCATTTTCTGCTCTCTGAGTGCCTTTCCCACCTCCTCCATCCACCTCGACACAGGTCAGATGTTACCCTCCTTTTTTTTTCTGAGACAGAGTCTCGCTCTGTTGCCCAGGCTATAGTGCAGTAGTGTAATCCCGGCTCACTGCAACCTCTGCCTTCCTGGGTTCACACCGTTCTCCTGCCTCAGGCTCCCTACTAGCTAGGACTACAGGTGTGTGCCATCACACCTGGCTAATTTTTGTATTTTTAGTAGAGACGGGGTTTCACCATGTTAGCCAGGATGGTCTCGATCTCCTGACCTCGTGATCTGCTCGCCTCGGCCTCCCAAAGTGCTAGGATTACAGGCATGAGCCACCGCTCCCGGCACAGATGTCACCCTCTAAATTCAGACCTTCTTGACCAATAGCCTCCTTGCCCCAGGAGATGGGGACACAGCCTCCTCAAACCTCTGAATTTCCTCTGCCCATCCCCCTCCAATCCCAGGAAAGGGCCTGGCACCAGCATGGAAGCCACCGGAACAGAAACTCTATGCCAAGAACATGCACGATCCTAGACTTCTCCCAGAACCTCACGAGGGGGGTAGTGAGAGGACCACTTTATGCTGGAAGAAATGGAGGCCCAGAGCGGTTAATAAAGTCCCCCAAGGTCACACAGCAGCCATTAGTTTTCATTAAATACAAGTACAGCTGGGCACAGTGGCTCACGCCTCTTGTCCTCCACTTTTTCAAGCCTTTGCTCCAAATGTCACCCCTTATCATGAGGGCTACCCCGGAGCATCCTGTTTACAGCTAGACCCCCTGCACCCCTTTCCCCTGCTCTGCCTACCATCACACCTGTCACTCCTGAGCTGCTCTACAGTTGACATATGACACTGATGGCTTACTGACCATCTTCTCCGCTTGCATGTAAGCTCCATGAGCCTGGGAATTTAAACAAATTTGGGGTTTTTTTTGTTCTGTCTTGTTTGCCAATGTACCTAAAGCACTCTCAGCAGAGCCTGGCACCAGGGAGGTGCTTGTCAATATTTATTGAAGGACCCAGGCAGGAGGATCGCTTGAAGCCAGGAATTCAAGACCAGCCTGGGCAAACTGGGTGCAGTGGCTCACGCCTGTAATCCCAGCAGTTTGGGAGGCCGAGGTGGGTAGATCACCTGAGGTCAGGAGTTCGAGACCAGCCTGGCCAACATGGCAAAACCCCGTCTCTAATAAAATACAAAAATTAGCTGGGTGTGGTGGTGTGCGCCTGTAATCCCAGCTATTCGGGAGGCTGAGGCAGGAGAATCACTTGAACCTGGGTGGTGGAGGTTGCAGTGAGCCCAGATCACGCCATTGCACTCCAGCCTGAGCAACAATAGTGAAACTCCGTCTCAGGAAAGAAACAAAACAAAACAAAAAAAACAAACCAGCAGTACCCACAGACACAGGGAAGGGTCTCCCAGGCATTGCGCTGGGTGAAAGAGCCAGACTTGGAAGGTAAACTTGGTGTAGCTCCATCTCTGTGGCTGTGGTTGGCCAAATCACAGCCTCCAATGATGTTCTCGTCCTAATCCTTGAAATCTGAGACTGTGTTCCAAAGTGGCCAAACGGACTTTGCAGATGTGATTAACAGTCTTCACGAGGTGGCTCATGCCTCTAATTCCAACACTTTAGGAGGCCGAGACGGGTGGATCACTTGACATCAGGAGTTTGAGACCAGCTTGGGCAATATGGTGAAACTCCATCTCTACTAAAAATACAAAATTAACCGGGCGTGGTGGCGCATTCCTGTAATCCCAGCTACTCAGGAACCTAAGGCAGGAGAATCACTTTAACCTGGGAGGCGAGGGTTGAAGTGAGCTGGGATCGCGTCACTGCACTCCAGCCTGGGTGACAGAGTGAGTCTGTGTCTCAGAAAAAAAGAAAAAAAAAAAAAAACTTGAGGCCAGGCATGGTGGCTCATGCCTGTAATCCCAACACTTTGGGAGGCCAAGATGGGAGGATTGCTTGAGGCCAGGAGCTCAAGACCAGCCTGGGCTACACAGAGCAAGACCCCAATCTCTTTAAAAAAATAAGAGGCCGGGCGCGGTGGCTCAAGCCTGTAATCCCAGCACTTTGGGAGGCCGAGATGGGCGGATCACAAGGTCAGGAGATCGAGACCATCCTGGCTAACATGGTGAAACCCCGTCTCTACTAAAAATACAAAGAACTAGCCGGGCGAGGTGGCGGGCGCCTGTAGTCCCAGCTACTCGGGAGGCTGAGGCCGGAGAATGGCGTGAACCCGGGAGGCGGAGCTTGCAGTGAGCTGAGATCCGGCCACTGCACTCCAGCCTGGGCGACAGAGCGAGACTCCATCTCAAAAAATAAATAAATAAATAAATAAATAAAATAAAAAAATAAGAAAAAAAGAAAGAAAACTGCTGGGCTCAAGTGATCCTCCCACCTCAGCCCCCTAAAGTGCTGGGATTACAGGTGTCACTGAGGCCAGTGGGTTGCAATGTTAGATAAAAATTTATCTAAAATGTATCTAATATTTAATCTTAATTTTGTCATTTATCTAAACGCTAAACGCTGCTAGAACGGCGGCGTTAGGGAGGCCCCTCTGGGAACCGGACATCTGAGCAAAAACTGAAGGTAGCGAGAGAGGAGGGAGCGGTGAGTGGGGATCAGAAGGAAGAGTGCGCGCAAAGGAAGTGAGCAGTGGGCTGCGGGGATTCTGGGGTCTGAGTGGGGCTGGAGCTGGGGGGCCTTGAGCGGCCCACCCTTCCAGGAATGCAATCGACAGCAGGCGGGGTTTCTCAGCAGCCCTGGCACACGGTTTCGCTGACTCACTGCCGGCGCCTGTGATCAACTCGCCTTTGGAGAGGGAGCATTGCCAAGACCCCCCCCACCAGCCTGAGCTGGGTTCAATGCGCCTCACTCCCAGGACGCGCCGAGCAGTGTCCCGGCATCCTGCCCCGCCTCTGTCCGGGCTGTTCTCCCCACCAGGCTCGCCCTCACTCATCTCCGGACAGGCTTGCATTTGGAGCCCATCTGGGCAGGCGTCCCCAACTCAACCTCTCAGCAGGATGACTCACCCTTGGCCATGGCTCAGAGAGACTCTCTCGGCAGAAGTGTGATTGGCATAACCTCTTAGGGAGATTTACAGGATTCAAGGCCAGCTCCTTCTCCATCTTCAGGGCTTGGGTCTTCCCTGACCGCCTTGGCTAAAGCAAGAAACCTCCCACCTTGTGCACTTTACTGCCCATCTCCACATCCTGCTGGCCTCTTTTGCAGCCCCTTTTAATAGTGGTTTTTTTTTTTTTTTTTTTTTTTTTTTTGAGACAGAGTCTCACTGTGTTGCGCAGGCTGGAGTGCAGTGGCTCGATCTTGGCTTACTACACCCTCGACCTCCACCCTCGAGCTCCTGGGCTCAAGCGATCCTCCCACCTCAGTTTCCCCAGTAACTGGGACTACAGGTGTGTGCCACCACATTCAGCTAATTTTTTAATTTTTTGTAGAGACAGGGGTCTCGCTATGTTGCCCAGACTGGTTTTGAACTCCTGGCCTCATGGGATTCTCCTGCCTTGGCCTCCCAAAGTGCTGGGATTACAGGCATGAGCCACCGCGCCCTGCTTATTTTTATTTTTTTGGATACAGGGCCTTGCTCTGTTGCTAAGGCTGGAGTGCAGTGATGCAGTCATAGCTTTCTGCAGCCTCAATCTCCCAGGCTCAAGGGATTTTCCTGCCTCAGCTCAGCCTCCTGAGTAGCTGGGACTACAGGCATATACCACCACACCTGGCTAATGTTTACATTTTTTGTAGAGATAGAGTCTCACTGTGTTGCTCAGGTTGGTCTTAAACTCCTGGACTCAAGTGACCCTCCCACCTCAGCCTCCCAGAGTGCTGGGGTTACAGGCATGAGCCACCACACCTGGTCTGTTGCCTTCTTTAAATCTGCCTTCCCTACTAGCAGGAGAGCTAGGAGGTGGCAGAAATTTTCCCTGTGCCATATCCTACCTCAAAAGCCAATATCTGACCATGGGTAACACTGTGTTCTTTTTTTTTTTTTTTTTTTTTTTTTTTAATTGAGACAGAGTCTCGCTCTGTCGCCCAGTCATGATCTTGGCTCACTGCAACCTGCCTCCTGGGCTCAAGCGATTACTCCTGCCTTAGATTCCTGAGTAGCTGAGATTACAGGCGTGCATCACCACGCCTGGCTAATTTTTGTATTTTTAGTAGAGACGGGATTTCACCATGTTGGTCAGGCTGGTCTCAAACTCCTGACCTTGTGATCTGCCCGCCTTGGCCTCCCAAAGTGCTGGGATTACAAGCGTGAGCCACCGCGCCTGGTTAAACACTGTGTTCTATTTGCCAGATCCCCAAATGAACCTGACCTCCTAGAAATGTAAGGAATAGACAGATGCCCTTGAGGAAGCGCACAGTGAAACACATCCCAGGGCGATAATGGCGATGATGTTCCAAGAAGGGCCAGAAGCAATAGAGGACGGGGTAAATGAGTCCAGACCGGAGACACGCTGGAATTCAGCCACTCAAAAAGGAGTTTACAGCTCAACAGGGACCTGGGTTATACATACATCTCTCTCTCTCTCTCTCTGTCTCTCTTTCTCTCTCTTTGAGACAAAGTCTTGCTCTATCGCCCTGGTTGGAGAGTAGTGACACAATCACGGCTCACTGCAAACACCACTTCCCAGGTTCAAGCCATTCTCATGTCTCAGCCTCCCAAGGAGCTGGGATTACAGGTGTGTGCCAACACGTCCCTCTAATTTTTTTTTTTTTTTTTTTTTTGACAGTCTCGCTCTGTCACCAAAACTGGAGTGCAGTGGTGCAATCTTGGCTCACTGCAACCTCCGCCTCCCGGGTTCAAGTGATTCTCCCATCTCAGCCTCCCAACTAGCTGGGATTACAGGAGCACGCTGCCACGCCCAGCTAATTCTTTGTATTTTAGTAGAGACGGGGTTTTACCATGTTGCCCACGCTAGTCTGGAACTACTGAGCTCAGGCAATCCACCCACCTCGGCCTCCCAAAGTGCTAGAATTACAGGTGTGAGCCACCACGCCTGGCATGTCCCTCTAATTTTTGTATTTTTAGTAGAGATGGGGTTTTGCCATGTTGGCCAGGATGGTCTCGAACTCCTGGCCTCAAGCAATCCACCAGCCTTGGCCTCCCAAAGTGCTGGATTTACAGGCATGAGCCATCGCGCCCAGCCATACATGTATTTCTCAAAATGAGCACACTTGAGGCTGGGTGCGGTGGCTCGTGCCTGTGATCCCAGCATTTTGGGAGCCCAAGGTGGGAAGATCACTTGAGCCTAGGAGTTTGAGACCAGCCTGGACAACATAGTGAGACTCCATCTCTACAAATAACAATAAAAAAAATTAGGCCGGGTGCGGTGGCTCACGCCTGCAATCCCAGCACTTTGGGAAGCCGAGGCGGGCAGATCACGAGGTCAGGAGTTTGACACCAGGAGTTCAAGACCAGCCTGGCCAACAGAGTGAAACCCCGTCTCTACTAAAAATACAAAAATAGCTGGACGTGGTGGCACATGCCTGCAGTCCCAGCTACTTGGGAGGCTGAGGTGGGAGAATTGCTTGAACCCAGGAGGTGGAGGTTGCAGTGAGCCAAGATCATGCCACTGCACTCCAGGTAACAGAGTAAGACTCCAATCTAAAAAAAAAAAAAAAATTAGCCTGGTGTGGTGGCATGTGCCTGTTCTCTCAGCTACTTGGGAGGCTGAAGTGGAAGGATTGTCTGAGCTGGGGAGGTCAAGACTTCAGTGAGGGCCGGGCGCCGTGGCTCACGCCTGTAATCCCAGCACTTTGGGAGGCCGAGATGGGCGGATCACGAGGTCAGGAGATCGAGACCATCCTGACTAACACGGTGAAACCCCATCTCTACTAAAAATAAAAAACTTAGCCGGGCGCGGTGGCGGGTGCCTGTAGTCCCAGCTACACGGGAGGCTGAGGTAGGAGAACGGTGTGAACCCAGGAGGTGGAGCTTGCAGTGAGCTGAGATCTGGCCACTGCACCCCAGCCTGGGCGACTGAGCGAGACTTCGTCTCAAAAAAAAAAAAAAAAAAAGACTTCAGTGAGCTGTGGTTGTACCACTTAGGTGACAGAGCAAGATCCTGTCTCAAAAACAAACACACACACACAAAAACAGTAGTACACTTTGGATTTGCATGGTTTACTGTAGGTAAACTTTTATTTAAAAAACAAAACAAAACAAAACACTGGCCGGAAGCAGTGGCTCACATCTGTAATCCCAGCATTTTGGGAGGCCGAGGCAGGCAGATCGCCAGAGGTGAGGAGTTTGAGACCAGCCTGGCCAACAGAGCGAAACCCCATCTTACTAAAAATGCAAAAATTAGCCGGGCGTGGTGGTTGGCACCTGTAATCCCAGCTACTTGGGAGGCTGAGGCAGGAGAATTGATTGAACCTGGGAGGCAGAGGTTGCAGTGAGCCAAAATCTAGCCTTTGCACTTCAGCCTAGGTGACAGAGGGAGATTCTCTCTCTCTCTCTCTCTCTCTCTCACACACACACACACACACACACACACCCATAAACAAATATTGAAGTAGTTAATAATATGCAGCCTGGAATGTTTAGGGTGAAACATTCAGATGTCTGTAATTTACTTTGAAATGCATCAAAAGTAAGGATTAGGCTGGGTGCCGTGACTCACGCCTGTAATCCTAACACTTTGGGAGGCCTATGCATGTTGATCACCTGAGGTCAGGAGTTTGAGACCAGCCTGTTTAACATGGCGAAACCCTGTCCCTACTAAAAAACCAAAAATTAGGACGGGAGCAGTGGCTTACACCTGTAATACCGGCACTTTGGGAGGCTGAGGCAGGTGGATCACCAGGCCAGGTATTCAAGACCAGCCTGACCAATATGGTGAAACATTGTCTATACTAAAAATACAAAAATTAGCCGGGTGTGGTGGTGCAAACCTGTAATCTCAGCTACTTGGGAGGCTGAGGCAGGAGAATCGCTTGAACCTGGGAGTCAGTGGTTGCGGTGAGCCTAGATCTCGCCACTGCACTCCAGCCTGGGCGACACAGTGAAATCTCATCTCAAAACAACAACCACAAAACCACAACAACAACAACAACAATAACAAAAAAGCCAGAAGGATTGATACATGGCTAGAGGGATGCAAAGATCTGTGACAAAACAAGTACTATACAATAAAATTTCAGTGTATCCTGAGAGGGACACTGTAAAAAAGAAAAAAGATTAAAAAAATGTTAAAACCCCCAAATTTTAGTGGTGGTGGGTATAGGGGTGTTCACGGGGTAATCCTTCCATTGTTCTTGTAAGTTTCGAAAAATTTCATAATAAAAGGTTGGGAGGAGGAGGTGGCATTTATTTGGCAAGATGTCTGACATTACAAAGAACGGAAAAGCAAGGGTGGAGACAGATAGAAAGTCATATCTTAGTTATGTAAAAAAGTAATCCGGGCACAGTGGCTCACACTTGTAATTGCAGCACTTTGGGAGGCTGAGGTGGGAGGATTGCTTGAGCCTAGGAGTTCTAAACTGCGGTGATCCATGATGGGGCCACTGCACCTTTTGAGATGGAGTCTCACTCTGTCGCCCAGGCTGGAGTGCAGCGCTGCCATCTTGGCTCACTGCAACCTCCGCCTCCCAGGTTCAAGCAACTCTCCTGCCTCAGTCTCCAGACTAACTGGGATTACAGGTGCCCACCACCACAGCTGGCTGATTTTTGTATGTGTGTGTGTGTTTTTTTTTTTTTTTTTTTAGACGGAATTTCACTCTTGTCACCCAGGCTGGAGTGCAATGGCACAATCTTGGCTCACCGCAACCTCCGCCTCCCGGGTTCAAGCGATTCTCCTGCCTCAGCCTCCTGAGTAGCTGGGATTACAGGCATGTGCCATCACACCCGGCTAATTTTTGTATTTTTAGTAGAGATGCGGTCTCACCATGTTGGCCAGGCTGGTCTTGAACTCCTGGCCTCAAGTGATCCACCCGCCTCAGCCTCCCACAGTGCTGGGATTACAAGCGTGAGCCACGGCGCCTACGCCCCGGACTGCATCTTGTCTCAATCAGTTCCTGCCCTGTCCCCAGAGGCCACCCCTCCACCTCCCCCACCGCACAGATTGTGTCAACTCCATCTTGCATGCTCTGGACCTGTCATCTTACAGAAGAGGCTCTTTGGTGTCTTGGTTGTTTTTGCCTAGCATAATGTTTCTGACATTTTCCGTGTCTGTGTGTACATTAGAGCTTGTTCCCGTTTGCGGCTGAGTAGAATTCCACTGCATAAATAAATCACAATGTGTTGATCCAGTCCTCTGTTAATGGACACCTGGGTGGTTTCCAGGTCAGGCTATTACTCCCAAAGCCGCCACAGCTGTTCCTGTCTTTGTGGGAACCTGCGTTCTCATTTCTCTCAGGCAAATAACTAGGAACAGAATTGCTAGGTCACAGAGTGGATATCATATGATTTGCATTGTAGTAGCTGTAAAGTAGGTTTTAAGATCTGATAGGAGGCTGGGTGCAGTGGCGCATGCACCTGTCATCCTACCACTTTGGGAAGTCAAAGCGGGAGAATGGCTTGAGCCCAGGAGTTCAAAATCAGCCTGGGCAACATAGTGAGACTCTGTCTCCACAAAAAATCTATTTTAATAAAATTTTATATTAAAAAATATATAATATATTTTTATCTCAAGCCTGTAATCCCAGCACTTTGGGAGGCCGAGACGGGTGGATCACGAGGTCAGGAGATTGAGACCATCCTGGCTAACACGGTGAAACCCCGTCTCTACCAAAAAGATACAAAAAACTAGCTGGGCGAGGTGGCGGGCACCTGTAGTCCCAGCTACTTGGGAGGCTGAGGCAGGAGAATGGCGTAAACCCGGGAGGCGGAGCTTGCAGTGAGCCGAGATTTGGCCACTGCACTCCAGCCCGGGCGACAGAGCAAAACTCCGTCTCAAACAAACAAACAAACAAAAAAAGATCTGATAGGGAAAGTTCCCCCTTAACTTTTTTCTTTTCTTTCCAATTCCTGCACACTTGAAGTCTATATAAATATCGGCTGGTCACAGTGGCTCACACCTGTAATCCCAGCACTTTGGGAGGCCGAGGCAGGTGGATCCCTTGAGGTTGGGAGTTCAAGACAAGCCTGGCCAACATGGTGAAACCCTGTCTCTGCTAAAAATACAAAAATTAGCTGGGTATGGTGGTGCATGCCTGTAATCCCAGCTACTTGGGAGGCTGAGGCAAGAGAATTGCTTGAACCTGGGAGGCGGAGGTTGCATTGAGCTGAGATCGTGCCACTGTACTCCAGCCTGGGTGAGGATGTGAGACTCTGTCTCAAAAAATAAATAAATAAAGTCTGTATAAATATCGTATATATCCTCAAAACAGGTAAAAGTGTGATCTATAAATAATAAAATAATAATAAAAATCTATATAAATATTCATATGATTTTTAATTTTTATTTATTTACCTCCCAAGTAGCTGGGATGACAGGCACACTCTATCACACCCGGCTAAATTTTTTGTATTTTAGTAGAAACGGGGTTTCATCATGTTGTTCAGGCTGATCTCAAACTCCTGACCTCAAGTGATTCTCCTGCCTCGGCCTCCCAAAGTTCTGGGATTACAGGTGTAAGCCCCTGGGCCCGGCTAATTTTTGTGTTTTTAGTAGAGATGGGGTTTCGCCATGTTGACCAGGCTGGTCTTGAACTCCCGACCTCAGGTGATCCGCCTGCCTCGGCCTCCCAAAGTTCTGGGATTACAGGCGTGAGTCACTGCACCCAGCCAAGGCCCATTTTGGAGAAGAGGAGAGTGGGGCTCCGGGATGGAGAGCATCTTTCACCCACCTCTGCCTGATGGAGCACACACCTTAGGTTCGAGGTCCCTGGCTCTGTCCCTTGAAGCCTGGCAGTCTCACCACAGGCCCTGCCCCTCCGAGTCCCGCTCTAGCTGGGCTGCCAGTATTGTTCCGTTCTCACTGTCCAGTTTGGCTTGTTCCCTGAGTGTGGAATGCTCCACCACACCGTGGAACCGCACCCTGCGCGACACCTTTCGCCTGGGGCACTTCACTTTTTTCTCTCCTCCTTGCTCTCAAACGCCTCCTCTCTCTCTCCCTTCCAGCATACCTTTATTATTTATTTATTTATTTTATCTTAATTTTATTTATTTATTTATTTATTTATTTTGAGACAGAGTTTTGCTCTTGTTGCCCAGGCTGGAGAGCAATGGCGTGATCTCGGCTCACTGCAACCTCCGCCTCCCGGGTTCAAGTGAGTCTCCTGCCTCAGCCTCCGGAGTAGCTGGGATTACAGACATGCACCACCACGACCGGCTAAATTTCTATTTTTAGTAGGACAGGGTTTCTCCATGTTGGTCAGGCTGGTCTGGAACTCCCAACCTCAGGGGATCCGCCTGTCTCAGCCTCCCAAAGTGCTGGGATTATAGGCATGAGCCACCGCACAGGGCCCGAATTTATTTTTTTGAGACAAGGTCTTGCTCTGTCTCCCAAGCTGGAGTGCAGAGGTGCGATCTCAGCCCCATTGCAGCCTCCGCCTCTTGGGTTCAAACAATCCTCCTGCCTTAGCCTCCCAAGTAGCTGGGATTACAGGCACCCACCACCACATCTGGCTAATTTTTATTTTTTTAATTTTTGAGACGGAGTTTTGCTCTTGTTGCCCAGACTGGAGTGCGATGGCGGGATCTCAGCTCACTGCAACCTCCACCTCCCGGGTTCAAGTGATAGGCTCACTTCGGCCTCCCAAAGTGCTGGGATTACAGACGTGAGCCACCGCGGCTGACCTAATTTCTGTATTTTTACTAGAGATGGGGTTTCACCATGTTGGCCAGGCTGGTCTCGAACTCCTGACCTCAAGGGATCCACCTGTCTCGGCCTCTCAAAGTGCTGGGATTACATGAGCCACCATGCCCAGCCTCAGTGACAATTTTTGAAATTGAGTATATGTGGAAATGCTATTTCAGATAGATTAGATATGTGATTAAAATTAATTTCACTTGTTTCTTTTATGTTTTTTAAAAAACGTGGCTACGAGAAAATGTTTTCCTATGGGCTCGTGGTATATATCTATGGAGGGTGGCCAGAGTCATGGAAACCACAGGGGGTGACAAGGCCCCCAGAGAAGAAATGGCCACTGAGGGGCAGCCTCTGACTGCAGTTCCAAGCCCCTGTCGGATTCCTTTCTCTGGCATGAGGGTTATGAGTGGGGCCTCAGTTTTCCCATCTGTAAAACGGGCATTGTAACACTGGGACCACACACGGCTGTTGGGAAGACTGAATGAGCTCCTCCTCACACTGCCCTCAGCACAGGGCCTGGCTCAGGGCAGATGTTCAGGAAGCTCGTCATTATTATCATTCCTCACCTGTCTCCTCCCTCTCTCCCTGGCTCAGCAGCGGTCCCAGAAACTGGGGAAGGAGGAAAGAGAGAAACAGCACAAACGCTGAGTCAGCCGTGAGCCCCGGTCAAGCCCTTCCCCAGTCATTGCCCGTTTCACAGACGCTCAGCCCTCAGGGCAGTCCTGTCTACCAGGAGGGTCCCAGCTCCTGAGCCACAGAGGTGGCGTTCGAACCTGGGACTGCCTTCCTGTGGGCATTCTTCTTTTCTTTTTCATTTTTTTTTAAAGGGAGATGAGGGTTTGCTATGTTGCCCAGGCTGGTCTTGAACTCCTGGCCTCAAGCAATCCTCCTGCCTCGGCCTCCCAAAGTGTTGGGATTACAGGCGTGAGCTGTGGCACCTGGCCCCTGCAGGCATTCTTGCCTGCGGTGTCAGGGTCCCCACTTTCCCAGATCCTTGGGGCTCTGGTCCCCGTGTAAGTAGCCGGCCACACCTGTCTTAGGGCCTCCACTCCAGGCCTCCTGGCAAGGCTAGGGTCTCCCTTCTCGGCCTGGCATTTATTCCATGTCATGGGTGACCCACTGGGTCCCACAGTTCCTCCTCCAGACCCTCCAGGTGGCAAACTGGGCTGCTCGGTTCTTTCCAAATGGGTCCTGAACTCAGCTGGCCAACATGGAGAAACCCTGTCTCTATCAAAAACACAAAAATTAGCTGGGTATGGTGGCACATGCCTGTAATCCCAGTTACTTGGGAGGCTGAAGCAAGAGAATCGCTTGAACCCAGGAGCCGCAGGTTGCAGTGAGCTAAAATCGTGCCACTGCACTCTAGCGTGGGGGACAGAGCAAAACTCTGTCTCCAAAACAAAACAAAACAAAACAAAAAACAAAACCAAATGGATCCTGAACTCTGAACGTCCCCACTTCTCAGCCTTTCCTCTGCCGGTCCCTACGCAGGCCCGCCAGGCACAACTGCCACCCCCCACCCCAAAGAGCGAGTGGAAAGGAAATCGCATCCTGTCCCTCACTCCTCAAGCCTGAGTCAGGGGCTGGGGGGAGAAGGAGGGAACCGTGAGCATCTTTTTCCACTTCTCCCCAAGTCCCCGCATCCGCTAGTGCCGGCCCCAAAGCCCCTCTCCCTAGTCTGCCCGCCCAAATTTCACCCAGCGGGGAGGCAATGTCTTATTATTTCTTAATTGTTTGAAACCTCTTGATCAGCCCCTGTCTCAGAAAAAGCAGCTTCAGGGTGCGATGGCTCACTCCTGTAATCCCAGCACTTTGGGAGGCCGAGGCGAGTGGATCACCTGAGGTCAGGAGTTCGAGACCAGCCTGACCTGTATGGTGAAACACCGTCTCTACTAAAACTACAAAAATTAGCCCGGCATGGTGGCGTGCTCCTGTAGTCCAAGTTACTCCGGAGGTTGAGGCAGGAGAATCGCTTGAACCCGGGAGGCGGAGATTGCAGTGAGCCGAGATGGCGCCACTGAACTCCAGCCCGGGCAACCAGAGCGAAACTCCGTCTCAAAAAAAAAAAAAAAAAAAGAAAAGAAAAGAAAAAAGAAAAAGCAGCCTCACGACTGGCAGGGTTGTGGCCGTAAAATCATTCAAGTGGCTCAGCCCTCCCCAAGGAAGGCGGGACCGGGGTTGAAAAACTAGAGTTGGCCCCTCCTCGCCCCGCCCTCCCCGCCAATAAGAGGCAGAGATGAGACGGTGCCGGCGCCAGGGACTCCCGAGATCAGAGCGAGGGGAGGAGCGGCCATCGCAGCTCTCCTTGGCTGCCCGAGGCGCCCCAGGTCCAAAGGCCGGCGTGGCTTCTCTGGCCTTGACACTCTCCGTAGCCCAGCATGCAGGGAATGCAAAGAAACGCCTGGAACCGCAGAGCGCCGGCTATGCCTCCTGTCTGGGTCTCCCTCCCGGATCTCCCTCCTTCCGGGTCTTGCTCATCCCTAAGTTCCCCATCCAGGGCGTGATACAGTCAGGCTTCCCTGGTTCAAATCCTGGCTACGCCCTGCTTGGCAGCTGTGTGACCCTGGGCAAGTCACTCAACCTCTCTGGGCCTCACCTCTCGCAGGGGATGACAGTAGTTAAAGTGGGTTAATCTCAGACCGCTGTGAGGATTAGATGAGGTAATACAGACAGCACTCAATAGGTTGAGAACAACTTCAAGGATGTTACAGGGATTATAACATCCTGGGCTTGTCAGTCTACTGGCTCTGCAGCCCATCCTGCCTACCGCCTGTGCCAAATATTTTCCTCTTACGATTTTTTTTAAATTTTTTTAATTGTAATTTTTTTTTTTTTTTTTTGAGACAGAGTTTCACTCTTGTTGCCCAGGCTGGAGTGCAATGGCACGATCTTGGCTCACCGCAACCTCTGCCTCCTGGGTTCAAGCGATTCTCCTGCCTCACCTCCCAAGTAGCTGAGACTACAGGCGCCCACCAGCATGCCTGGCTGATTTTTTTTCTATTTTTAGTAGAGAGAGGGTTTCTCCATGTTGGCCAGGCTGTCTCGAACTCTCGATCTGCCCGCCTCGGCCTCCCAAAGTTCTGGGATTACAGGCATGAGCTGTCGCGCCCGGCCTCTTACGATTTTAATTTAGCCCTTATTATCCTTTTTAGTCCTTTTTACATACAAGGCCACATGGAACACATATTAAATTTCTTTTTTCTTTTTTTTTTTTTTTTGAGATGGAGTTTCAATCTTGTCACCCAAGCTAGTGTGCAGTAGTGCGATCTCAGCTCACTGCAACCTCTGCCTCCTGGGTTCAAGCAACTCTCCTGCTTCAGCCTCCCGAGTAGCTGGGACTACAGGCATGCCTGGCAAATTTTTGTATTTTTAGTAGAGACAGGGTTTCACCATGTTGGCCAGGCTGGTCTTGAACTCCTGACTTCAAGTGATCTGCCCTCTTCAGCCTCCCAAAGTGCTGGGATTACAGGCATGAGCCACGGAGCCCGATCTCACATATTAAATTTCTAAAGCATAATTTATAACCAACCTCATAAACTAGAACATTTTGAGCGACGCACCTTGCTGATATCTCTGGGCCCCTCCCTGTAGCATCTACTCTTCCCTTGAGCTGCTATCCTGAATTAAATTCTGGTCAATTCCTTGTTTGGTTTTTATTTTATTTTTTTAGAGACAGGGGTCTTGCTGTGTTGTCTAGGCTGATCTCAGGTCACTGCAACCTCTGCCTCCTGGGTTCAAGCGATTCTCCTGCCACAGCCTCCTGAGTAGCTGGGATTACAGGCATGCGGCATGACTCTGGCTAATTTTTATATTTTTAGTAGAGACGGGGTTTCACCATGTTGGCCAGGCTGGTGTCGAACTCCTGACCTCAAGTGATCCACCCGCCGCGGCCTCCCAAAGTTCTGGGATTACAGGTGTGAGCCACTGCGCCAGCAACTTTTTTTTTTTTTTTTTAAATCACGTATGTGTGTATTCTGAAAACAATAGTTTCTCTCCTTCCCTCCCGGGTGCTTAAAGAATGAACCATTTGAGAGCCACTCAGGTCTGCTGCAGGATGACCCACCACAGGGAGTTTCCACTGCGGCTGCCTCTCTTCGGACCCAGCTGATCCTTACTCTCCTGAAGCCACCTACGTCCCTATGCCCCAACCATTCCCTCTCCCAGCATGCCCTGCCCCTCCTCCCCGTCTGCTAACCCTGACTCATTCTGGAAGCCCCAGCTCAGAGGTTGCTTAATGGAACCTCCATTCATTCATTCATTCTCGACATCCTTTTCACAAATTTCCCACATTCATTTCCTATCCACGAACAGGCCAATATTTTGGTGCCACGGGGCAGATTTGAAGTTAGACCGGCATGATCAGGGACCTGGAACCTGGGGTGGGTGTCTGCCTGCCTTCTCTCATCCCCCTGGCCAAAAATCCTAAATTGCCTGTGTTGAATCTTAAAGCCTGAGCAGTTTGGCAAAGGAAGGAGAGAGGGCAGAGGTCAGTCCAGGCAAAGGACAGGGCACTGGTGCGTGCAAAGCCCCGAAAGTGGTGAAACCCTGTCTCTACTAAAAATACAAAAATTAGGCCGGGCGCGGTGGCTCATACCTGTAATCCCATCACTTTGGGAGGCCGAGGCGGGCAGATCACCTGAGGTCAGGAGTTTGAGACCAGCCTGGCCAACATGATGAAACCCCGTTTCTACTAAAATATAAAAAATTTAGGGCCGGGCGCGGTGGCTCAAGCCTGTAATCCCAGCACTTTGGGAGGCCGAGGCGGGTGGATCACGAGGTCAGGAGATCGAGACCATCCCTGGCTAACATGGTGAAACCCCGTCTCTACTAAAAATACAAAAAACTAGCCGGGCGTGGTGGCGGGCGCCTGTAGTCCCAGCTACTTGGAGGCTGAGGCAGGAGAATGGCGTGAACCCAGGAGGCGGAGCTTGCAGTGAGCCGAGATTGCGCCACTGCACTCCAGCCTGGGCGACAGAGCCAGACTCCGTCTCAAAAAAAAAAAAAAAAAAAAAATTAGCCAGGTGTGGTAGAGTGTGCCGGTCATCCCAGCTACTCGGGAGGCTGAGGCAGAAGAATTGCCGGGTGACAGAAATCCCAGGTGACAGAGCAAGACTCCATCTCCAAAAAATAATAATAATAATAAATTTAAAAACATTTACCTGGGCATGGTGGCACATGCCTGTAATCCCAGCTACTCCGGAGGCTGAGGCAAGAGAATTGCTTGAACCCAGGAGGCAGAGATTGCAGTCAGTCGAGATTGTGCCACTGCACTCCAGCATGAGCCACAGAGCAAGGCTCTGTCTCAAAAGAGAGAGAGAAAAGATCTTTCTGGGATCCCTGGGGAAGGAGCCAGATAAGCAAAGGCACTGTGGCAGGGAACAGTGTGGCCAGAAGTAATTCGAAGTAATAGAGTAGATAGGCCGGGCACGGTGGCTCGCACCTGTAATCCCAGCACTTTGGGAGACCAAGGTGGGTGGATCACCTGAGGTCAGGAGTCGAGACCAGCCTGGCCAACATGGTGAAACCCTGTCCATACTAAAAGTGTAAAAATTAGCTGGGCGTGGTGGCAGGTGCCTGTAATCCCAGCTACTTGGGAGGCTGAGGCAGGAGAATCACTTGAACCTGGGAGGCCGAGGTTGCAGTGAGCCGAGATAGTGCCACTGCACTCCAGCCTGGACTACAGAGCGAGACTCCATCTCAAAAAAAAAAAAAATTACCCAGGCGCAGTGGCACGCACCTGTCATCCCAGCTAGAACCTCAGAGTGCCTGCTACGCCTCCCATCTGGGCTGAGTCTACCTCCTGGATCTCGCTCCTTCCTGGTCTTGCTCATCATCTCTACATTTCCTGTCCAGCGCATGATACAGTCAGGCTTCCCTGGTTCAAATCTTGGCTGTTCCCTGCTTGGCAGCTGTGTGACCCTAGGCAAGTCACTCAACCTTTCTGGGCCTCATCTCTAACACGGGATGACATCAGAGTGGGTTCATCTCAGATGGCGGTGAGGATTAGATGAGGTAATACACCTGAACCTAGGAGGCAGAGGTTGCAGTGAGCCAAGATCGTGCCACTGCACTCCAGCCTGGGTGACAGAGCCAGACTCAGTCTCAAAAAAAAAAAAAAAAACACACAAAGTAGTAGAGTAGTTGGAATGCAGGTGAGGAGGCTGGGGGCGGGGTGGGTGAGGGCTGGGCGCTGAGGAATTCACTGGATGGCTGGGAGGAAGGGAGGAGCAGCCTGGGACAGCTGAGGTGGTGTTGGGGGGAGATGAGGAGGCCTGAGCTGGGGCTGTGGCAACCGAGAGGAAGAACCGGGACAGAGAGTCAGGGGACTGGGGTGGGGATTGGGGACTGACAGGCTGGGGGCGAGCAGAGGGGAAAGTCGGGGCCAGGAGAAGCCCTGTGGATCTGAGCCAGTGATGTGGGGTGGGGGGGGCATCCCTGAGATGGGCAACCCAGGAGGAGATGGGAATTTGAGGAGGCTGCTGAGTTCAGGGGGATGTGGCGTATCTGAGGGGGACACCCAGGAGGAAGCAGGCCCCGGGGGGATGCTCCAGTGGGCTCGCTGGGGAGAGGCACGCTTCCTGGCCTAGGGGATTCCAGAAGAGCCTGGAAGTTTGAGGTCCTAAGGGCACCCCCAGGGCGCCGCAGCCATTCAGGGCTGGAGGAGTCCTGCAGGGGAGGTGCTGTTCTCCCTCACGATGAAACCGAGCGTCGCAGAGGGTCAATGACTGAACCAAGGTCACCCACTTAACGAGCACACTCAGGGCATTTTATGACCAGCTGGCAGGGCCTTAGCAGAGATAAAAAAAGCTCCCAGGTGCCTGGATGGGGTGGGGGTGAGGCCTTCCCAGAGGCGAGCTGGCTTATCTGTTTATCTCTGGAGGGAAGAATTGCAGAGCTCAGAAGGCCTGGATTAGCCAATGTTGAGTACCGAATGCTGGGGCCTGCCTCAAGCAGAACTGGGCCAGCCGGGTCACCGCTCTCAGCCCAGGAGGCCCAGAGACACTAGGAAGCTTGTCTAGGTCACACAGCAATCAGGATTGAACTGCGCCTGTCTCTGGAGTCCCAGGCACCCAAGAAGGCCTCTCCATGCCCCAGCTTCTGGCTGAGGGAGGGGAGGGGAGGGCCTGAAACAGTGGAATGAGAGGAGGCAGCCAGGCGCGGTGGCCCACGCCTGTAATCCCAGCACTTTGGGGGGCCGAGGCAGGTGGATCACCTAAGGCCAGGAGTTCAAGACCAGCCTGACCAACATGGTGAAACCCCTTTTCTACCAAAAATACAAAAATAAAATTAGCCAGGCGTGGTGGCAGGCTCCTGTAATCCCAGTTACTTGGGAAGCTGAGGCTGGAGAATCACTTGAACCCAGGAGGCGGAGGCTGCAGTGGACCGAGATTGTGCCATTGCGCTCCAGCCTGGGCAACAAGAGTGAAACTCCGTTTCAAAAAAAATAAATAAATAAAATAAAATAAGAAAGGAATGAGGCAACTGGGCTGAGAACGGGTCTTGGTTGTCCTCCTCCTCACAGCCCACGGTGGCTGGAGGGGTGCAGGCTGCCAGAAAGGTCTCACTTGGCAAGAGTACAAGATACGAGGGATTGCAGATTGTCTCAGCAGTTCGCTGTGTGATATGGGGCAGGCTGCCTGCCCTCTCTGGGCCTCTGCACGCTCACCTGAAAAACGGAGCCACGGGGAGGGGTGTAAAGGGACATCACCAAGGCTGTGAGGAGCAGGAGAAACCACAGGCTCTGGGGTGAGACAGACTGGCTTCAGATTTGCCTCTAGCTTTGTAATTGCGGTCATGTCGCATTCCCTCCCAGCCTCAGTTTCCCCACCTGGAAAGCAGGTGCTGTCAAAGTGCCTGACTCATCCCCAGGAACAGGGAGTCACGCTGAGCTCACGGAGGTGGGCAGTGCTCTGCCCTAACCACTCTTAGGATACCTGAAGAGTCCGGAGCCTGCCCTCTCAGCCCAAAGCCCCCTAGAACACAGATTCCCTCTGGGTCTCAGCGGCGTCCCAGTTTCTCCCATTTCACCCCAAACACCCCCCTTATTTCAGGCTTGCATGGGGTGTCCTGGGCACTACAGGCTGTTGTGTTTCCTGAGCAACTACTGTGCACCAAGCGGCCTGCTCTCTTCCACTCCTCTATCAGGGAGACACGGGGCTTGTGAGCCCCTTTGGCAGACAGAAAAACTGAGGCCCCAAGAGGGACAGGGACACCCCAGGCATCCCCACTGGTGACTCAGCACGGCCATGTCCTCACTCCCTTCTCAGGAGGGACCTGTACACCACGTTGGATGCCCCAGCCCAGCCCAGCCCCGACAGCCAAGTCTGGGCTAGGCCTGCCGCCATGGGAGGCTGGAGGCCACCCTTGCCACAGCCTCTGGCTCCCCCAAACAGCCACGTCCTCCCCGGGATCTCCTGGCTCCTGCCCAGGTCTGGGCCTCACCTGATTTCCGAGATGTCAGGTTCATAGGTGTCCCACAAGCCCGGGATCTGGGGCTCAGCGGGCCCGTCCATGGCAGGTGGGTGAGGGTGGGGAGGGGAGGACGAGCAGGGAGCAGGCGGCACGGAGGCCAGGTGTGCGCAGCGACAGCGTCTGCCACCTGGGGAGCCCGCCAGGTGCCTACTCCGTGCCCGGCCCAAGGGGAGGGGCAGCACCCAGCCGGTTTTCCCAGCTGCTACCCACGCCTCCGACAGCGGGGAGAGGCCAGAGGGAGTCACCCTGCTCTGAGGGCGGGGAGGAGCAGTGATGGGCACGTCCTGGCGTCTGGTGCTCAGCTGGGGGCAGAGTCCAGGGGGTCAGTGTCAAGCCCACACTGGAACCTTCCAGGCTGGCAGTTCTGGGCCTGTGGGCACCCACCTGGAGCCCACGTTGCTCATTTGGGAAATGGCGCTGATCTCGCCCATCTCAGCGAGCTCATTCATTCACTCACTCATTCATTCCTTTATTCATTTGAGAAATATTTACTGAGCATCTCCCGTCTGCCCCGCACTGTTCCAAGCACTAGGCCACCGCTGGGGACGGGCGATAGAAACTCGCCTTCACGGGCTGATGCTTAGGGGCACCCTGGAAACACACACAGGGACAGAGGCACAGCCAGGACCACAGCAGCACAGACAGGGCGGGAGCCAGGGAGAGAGGGAGAGGGAGAGGACGGAGCTCGTGGGAGACCGAGACCTAGAGGAGACAGAGACACACAGAGACCCAGAGGAGAGGAGACAGAGACACACAGGGGCCAGAGACCTTGAGAGACCCAACAGAGATACGGAGGGCAGAGACAGAGACACACAGAAAGGTCAGGGACAGGGAAAGACACGGATATGAGAGACGACTGCCAGATATGGTTGGGCGTGAGAGTTTGAAGGTCACAGCCCTGGTTTGAATCCCAGCTCCAGTGCCTCCCAGCTGTGGGGCCTGGAACCAGGCTCATAGGCTCATCTTGCCTTGGTTTCCCCATCTGTGAATCTTGCCTTGGTTTCCCCGGGCTGCTGTGAGGACTGAGGGAGACACTCTCAGCTGCTGGTGGAGTATCTGGTACACAGTGGGCTTGGCATAGACAGTGTTCTCTTCTGTTCTGCCCCTACCCCAAACCCTGGCCCTCCCCAGCTGTTGGTCCCTGACCCGTAAGAGTCCTGGAGTCTGGCCATGAAGCCAGTCTCCCCACCAGTGGTGGCAGGTGCCTGTAATCCCAGCTACTTGGGAGGCTGAGACACGAGAATCACTTGAACCTGGGAGGTGGAGGTTGCAGAGAGCTGAGATCATATCACTGCACGGCAGCCTGGGCGACAGAGAGAGACTCCATCTCAAAAAAAAAGAAGAAAAGAAAAAAAAAGCCGGGCGCGGTGGCTCAAGCCTGTAATCCCAGCACTTTGGGAGGCCGAGACGGGCGGATCACGAGGTCAGGAGATCGAGACCATCCTGGCTAACATGGTGAAACCCCGTCTCTACTAAAAAATACAAAAAACTAGCCAGGCGAGGTGGCGGGCGCCTGTAGTCCCAGCTACTCGGGAGGCTGAGGCAGGAGAATGGCGTGAACCCGGGAGGCGGAGCTTGCAGTGAGCTGAGATCCGGCCCCTGCACTCCAGCCTGGGCAACAGAGCGAGACTCCGTCTCAAAAAAAAAAAAAAAAAAAGCCAAAAGAAGGCCTGCGCAGTGGCTCACGCCTGTAATCCCAACACTCTGGGAGACTGAGGCGGGTGGATCGCCTGAGGTCAGGAGTTCGAGACCAGCCTGGCCAACACAGTGAAACCCCATTCTACTAAAAATACAAAAATTTAGCAGATTATGGTGGCAGGTGCCTGTAATCCCAGCTATTCGGGAGGCTGAGGCGGGAGAATCGCTTGAACCCTGGAGGCAGAGGTTGCAGTGAGCCAAGACCGCGCCATTGCACTCCAGCCTGGGCAACAAGAGCAAAATTCCGTCTCAAAAAAAAAAAAAAAAAAAAAAAAAGGCCAAAACAAATAAAATTGTATTTACTGACCAATTATTGTTGCATAGGTGAGGGGGGTGGAAGAAGTCAGAGTCATCGAACAGATGCAGAAAGGGGGCCCAGAGAGGTCATGTGACTTCTCCCAGGTCGCACAGCACTGCCCGCCTTCACTCTGAGGGCGAGCAGAAGAGGAGGGTTCTGGGATATCCCATCTCTCAGTTCACCACCCCAAGACCCATCTCCAGGAGGCTCAGCTGTGGGAGCGCCCACCCCTGCCCCCAGCCACCACTGACTCCACATCCTCAACATTCTGCCTTGGTACTTTCAGTGTTAAGCCTTGATGTTCCCTGCTGTGAAAAGGGGTCTCCTGCAGGGCAGGTGGAAGGGTGAGAGGGCCAAGCTTCCCCCTCTGAGGCTGAGTGAACCCCTCTGATGTCGGAGGTGGGGGACTGAACCATGACACCCCACCTGGCCTCAGGCTGGGCTGCCTACACCTTTGTTTTCTATTCAATGACCCTTTGTCCTGGCTCTGTGTGTTGCTGGGGCGGGGAGGTGGGGAGAGTCTGGGGAAGGGAATGCCCAGGTCCTTAGGGGTCCTGAGAGGGAAACTGGCAGGCAGGTGGGGAGGCAGCCCTGGGGCACAGGAAGGTCGGGGAAGGGAGCAGTAGGGCCTGAGGTTGTACCTGAGTGGGCAGTGGCAAGAAATTGGCCAAACTAGGAGGCCTAAGACCCAGGGGAGGTTTCTACTGCAGGGCCTTTGCCCTTGCTTTTCCCCCGCCTGGCATGCGGTTCCCGATACCTGGGAGCTTCGTGGGCTCCCCTCTTTCGAGTCTGCCCAGTGTCACCTCCCCCAGGCTCATCCACCAACTTCTCCATTCCTCTTTCCTGTTTTACTTTTTCCCATAGCACTCGTCACCATCTGACCTCCTAAATGTTTTGCTTCTTTGTCTTGTTTATCATCTGTCTCCCCACGAGACTGTCAACCCCATGAAAGAAGGGCTTGTTCTATGTCACATCTTCAGTTGTTTCCCAAGGGAAGAGCCTGGAATATAGTAGATGCTCAATAACTGCCTGTTGGTGGAATGAATGAATCGTCAGAGGAAGACATGATGGAATGAGTGAGGGTCATGGTGGTGCAAGGAGAAGTCCGTCGAATCTCTGTGGAAAATGAGGAGGGAGCTGAGGAGATGCAAAAGCCTGATTCTGGGAGGCGAGGGGTCCACTCCCAGAGGTGGCAAGGAAGAACCAGAAGACACCAGAGTGACATTTTAGCCAATTATGGGAGTGCAGGGATACTAGTACAATCCCCCAGAAATGAATCTGAGGGGATTGGACATCTGGGAGACAAGGATGAGACTAGAACGATGAAGGAGTGGGCCGGAGCTGGTGGCTTACGCCTGTAATCCCAGCACTTTGGGAAGCCGAGGCGGGTGGATCACGAGGTCAGGAGTTCAAGACCAGCCTGGCCAACATGGTAAAACCCCATCTCTACTAAAAATACAAAAATTAGCCGGGAGTGGTGGTGGATGCCTGTAATCCCAGCTGCTCAGGAGGCTGAGGCAGAGAATTGCTTGAATCCAGGAAGTAGAGGTTTCAGGGAGCCGAGATTGTGCCACTGCACTCCAGCCTGGGTGACAGAGCAAGACTTGGTCTCAATTAAAAAAAAAAAAAGATGAAGAGTGTGGGAAAATGCAAGTGGAAAACGCAGTGCCACTTGGTCATGGGTAGTGAGAGGAGCAAGGATTATACACTCATTCATTCCTCCAGCTGTTCATCCCTCTATCTATGCATCCGCCTGTCCCTCTATTCTTCCATCATCCATCCACCCAACCCATTCATCCAGCTACCCAACCACTTATCCAATCATCCATTCAACATCCATCTATCTACCCATCCAACCACCCACCCCTCCATCCATTCATCATCCATCCATCCATTCATCCATCCATCCAGCCTTCTACTCAATCATCCATCTATCCAGCCAGCCATCACCCATCCATTCATCATCCATCCATCCATTCATCCATCCAACCTTCTACTCGATCATCCATCTATCCAGCCATCCATCACCCATCCATCCATTTTTCATCCATTCATCTAGCCACCCAACCATCCAACCATCCATGTATCCATCCATCCTCCATTCATTCAGCCATTTATTCATCCAACCATCACCCAACCATTCCTCCATCCATCCATACATCCATCCATTCATCACTATCTATCCATTCATCCATCCAAGCATCTACTCAACCAACCTTCCATCCATCCATCCATCCATCCATCCATCCATCCATCCATCCTTCCCTCCATTCATCCACTCAGCCAGGTATCCATTCAACCAGCCATCTATGCATCCATCTTTCTATGCATCCTCCATCCATTCATCCATCCATCCAACCATCTACCCATCCATCCATCCATCCATGCATCCACTCATCCATTCATCCAGATATCCAATCATCTATTTCTCCAACTAATATCTGCAGAGACCTCCTCTGGGTCAGTCTCTGGTATTGTGTCCACAAACAAGACAGGTAAGTAAATGGCTTAGACCTGTGCTGTCCATCTCAGAAGCCACTGGCCATAGGTGGCTATTTAGCACTAGAAATGTGGCAATGTGACTGAGAAAGTGAACATTTTCCATTTTATTTCATTTTAATTAACTTAAATTTAACTTTAAAAACAGAAACAGCATAAAATACTCTCCCCTTAAACATGATATTAATGCCTTGGTAAGTCTCCATTTTAATGTAACTTTTGGAAATTGAGCATCAAAATTGAGATACAAAGCATATAAAACATCTCATGGGTAATTTTTATATTGATTACATGCTGAAGTGGTGATATTTTAGATACATCAAATTGAATAAAATCTGTTCCTACAATTAATTATTTTCTTTTCTTTTTTCCCTCTAGTCTTTTTTTTTTTTCTTTTTTTTTTTTGAGACAGAGTCTTGCTCTGTCACCCAGGCTGGAGTGCAGTGGAATGATCTTGGCTCACTGCAATCTCTACCTCCCGGGTTCAAGCAATTCTCCTGCCTCAGCCTCCTGAGTAGCTGGGATTACAGGCGCCCACAACCACACTCAGCTAATTTTTTTTTTTTTGTATTTTTTTTTTTTTTTTTTTAGACAGAGTCTCGCTCTGTTGCCCAGCCTGGAATGCAGTGGCACAATCTCAGCTCACTGCAAGCTCCGCCTCCCCGGTTCACACCATTCTCCTGCCTCAGACTCCCGAGTAGCTGGGACTATAGGCGCCCGCCACCACGCCTGGCTAATTTTTTGTATTTTTAGTAGAGACGGGGTTTCACCATGTTAACCAGGATGGTCTCGATCTACTGACCTCATGATTTACCCGCCTCTGCCTCCCAAAGTGCTGGGATTACAAGTGTGAGCCACCGTGCCTGGCTGTTTTTTTGTATTTTTAGTAGAGATGAGGTTTCACCATGTTGGCCAGGCTGGTCTTGAACTCCTGACCTCGGGATCCTCCTGCCTCAGCCTCCCAAAGTGCTGGGATTACAGGCATGAGCCACCGCACCTGGCCCTTCCAGTCTTTTTTTTTTTTTTTTTTTTTTTGAGACAGAGTCTCGCTCTGCCGCCCAGGCTGGAGTGCAGTGGCGTGATCTTGGCTCACTGCAAGCTCCGCCTCCCGGGTTCACGCCATTCTCCTGCCTCAGCCTCCCGAGTAGCTGGGACTACAGGCGCCCGCCACCTCGCCCGGCTAGTTTTTTTGTATGTTTTAGTGGAGATGGGGTTTCACTGTGTCAGCCAGGATGGTCTCGATCTCCTGACCTCGTGATCCGCCCGTCTCGGCCTCCCAAAGTGCTGGGATTACAGGCTTGAGCCACCGCGCCCGGCCCCTTCCAGTCTTTTTTTTTTTTTTTTTTTTTTTTTTGAGACGGAGTCTCGCTGTGTCACCCAGGCTGGAGTGCAGTGGCACGATCTCGGCTCACTGCAAGCTCCGCCTCCCGGGTTTACGCCATTCTCCTGCCTCAGCCTCCGAGTAGCTGGGACTACAGGCGCCCGCCACCTCGCCTGGCTAGTTTTTTGTATTTTTAGTAGAGACGGGGTTTCACCATGTTAGCCAGGATGGTCTCTATCTCCTGACTTCGTGATCCACCCGCCTCGGCCTCCCAAAGTACTGGGATTACAGGCTTGAGCCACCGCGCCCGGCCTCCCTTCCAGTCTTAAAGCTGGAGAAACCTACGATTAATTTTACCTGTTTCTTTTTTGTTTGTTTTTGAGACTGAGTTTCACTCTGTCACGATCTGTGCAATCTCGGCTTACTGCAACCTCTGCCTTCTGGGTTCAAGCGATTGTCCTGCCTCAGCCTTCCAAGTAACTGGGGTTACAGGGGTGTACCACCATGTCCAGCTAATTATTTTGCATTTTTAGTAAAGACGGGGTTTCATCAGGTTGGTCAGGCTGGTCTTGAACTCCTGACCTCAAATGATCCATTCACCTCAGCCTCCCGAAGTGCTGGGATGACAGGCGTGAGCCACCATGCCTGGCCACCTATTTCTTTTTGCTTTTTTAAAAAAATGTGGCAACTTGTGGTGTGTGGCTTGGAGGCTATTTGTATTGACTGCTGGCTCAGGCTAAGTTCTGTGTGCTTTGTATCCTGGCTGTAGAGGCCAGGACCTTCTTGGGAGGCCAGGAATGACTTCCCAGGAAAAGGATGCCCCAGAAGGCAAAACCAAGGACAGAGGAACTCACCAGGTGGGTAGGTGGGACTTCAGTGGAAAAGGCATCTTGGTACAGGGCCTGGCAGGGACAAAGGCCTAGAGGCTAGAAAGACACTGGGAGGTATTTCCGCCAGGCCAAAGAGGGGGCCTCTGGGGGCCGGGCTCAGCGCCTCACCTCCGTAATCCCAGCGCTTTGGGAGGCTGAGGCAGGAAGATCGCTGAAGCTCAGGAGTTTGATATCAGCCTGGGGTACAAGGCCTCATCTCTACAAAAAATGTTAAAATTGGCCAGGCGCAGTGGCTCAAGCCTCCGTAATCCCAGCACTTTGGGAGGCCGAGACGGGCGGATCACGAGGTCAGGAGATCGAGACCATCCTGGCTAACCTGGTGAAACCCCGTCTCTACTAAAAAATACAAAAAACTAGCTGGGCGAGGTGGCAGGCGCCTGTAGTCCCAGCTACTGGGGAGGCTGAGGCAAGAGAATGGCGTGAACTCAGGAGGCGGGGCTTGCAGTGAGCCGAGATCCAGCCACTGCACTCCAGCCTGGGCGACAGAGCGAAACTCTGTCTCAAAAAATAAAAAAAAAAAAAAATTATCTGGGCATGGTGTCATGCACCTGTGGTCTCAGCTACTCGGGAGGGTGAGGTGGGAGGATCACTTGAACCCAGGAGGTGGAGGCTGCAGTGAGCTATGATTGCACCACTGTGCTCCAGCCTGGGTGACAAAAACAAAACAGGCCAGACACGGTGGCTCATGCCTGTAATCCCAGCACTTTGGGCGGCCAGGGTGGGCACATCACCTGAGGTCGGGAGTTCGAGACCAGCTTGACCAACATGGAGAAACCCCGTCTCTACTAAAAATACAAAATTAGCCGGGCATGGTGGCACATGCCTGTAATCCCAGCTACTTGAGAGGCTGAGGCAGGAGAATTGCTTGAACCTGGGAGGCGGAGGTTGCCGTGAGCCGAGATCGTGTCATTGCACTCCAGCCTGGGCAACAAGAGCAAAACTCCGTCTCAAAAAACAAAATAAACAAAACAAAACAAAACAAAAAACCCCCAAACAAAGAGTAGCATTGGGGATAGGGAGGTAGTCCTGGGTTCCTGGGTAGGGGTTGACTGTGAGGGCGTCCAGGGACACTCACACCCATCCCTGGGGGCTTAAGTGTGGCAGGTGGGGATGGGCTGGGCCAGTCAGGACGTGCCCTCCACCCCTATAAACCCAAAGGACAATGGACAGGTCCCCTGTGTGCCACCGACCACAGGGAGGCTGTCTCCTGTTCTACACCTCAGGGGCTGATTGTGAAGAGGGCATTGGAAGCGGCCTTGCCAATGGGCTGAGGCTGGAGAGCAGGGATTCCCACCCTGAAGCAATTCCTTGGCCTCTCTTGGGGGGGGCCCATCTGCCCCCCAAGCCCTGGGATGTGCCATTTTGCTCTTGGAGCTCAGACATGGGCAAAGGGAGGTCACTGGGTCATGAGGTCACGTTTCCACAGAATTGAGGCCACTGTCACCTCCAGAGCCTGACCTTTCCATTAAAAGCCAGTCATTGCCGGGAGTTCTGGGAGCCTGAGGACAGCCAGCCCTGGCTGCTTAGAGGCTGGATTCCTGAGGGGGCAGGGGCTGGGGGCGGGGCGTCCAAATCCCAAGTCAGGAAGGATGGAAGGAGGAACCCGAATAGGGTGGGGAGGCGGCACGGTCCAGAGTTGGGGGCCCAGACCCCTGGGTTTGATGGAGGAGGGGCCTGGGCCAGACCCTGGTGACCCAGACAGACAAAAATGGGACACTTAGACACGTGGACCTGGGGAAGGGGGTTGGCGGGAGGTTGCGGGTGGTAGAGGACACCCCTGTCCCCAAGCCCACGCAATGCCCCCTTGAGGAGGTAACCTGAGATGGGTGGGGCGAGAGGTGGTGGCTGATACCTCAAAGCCACGCTGCCTCCCCCCAGCCGTCCCCTCTAATCAGTGGGTCCATCTTGGGGTGCAGCGAAACCTCCTTGTCTGCTCCCCACCCCACCCTGATTACTCCATCCCCACGATGTGCCGGCACAGGCCCCCAGGGCCGATACCACCACCCGCCCCACCCCGCACACTCACACTCACACTCATGCCCCGCCTGCCCTGAGCTGGGCTGGGGCTGGGCTGGAGGCCACGTGGGGGTGGGCCCCACATCACACCTAGGCTCGTCTCTTGGGAGGGGGCGGCTGCGAGTGCTGGCTCCTGGGTCCCCAAGATGACAGAGACTGGGGAGGGATGCTGGGCGAATGGGGTGGGGGGACTGAAGGCCGGAACCTGGGTCCTTACTGGCTGCGTGGTCACAAAAGGAGAACAGGGTGGGGAGAGAGGCAGGTGCACACAGAGCAGGGGGTCCAACAGGCCACGGTTGTAGTGACAATGTGTCAGGGAACCAGAGCTGGAGACTGGACTCCTGGGTCTGAGGGAGGAGGGGCTGAGGGCCTGGACTCCTGGGTCTGAGGGAGGAGGAGGGGCTGGGGGCCTGGACTCCTGGTTCTGAGGGAGGAGGGGCTGGACTCCTGGGTCTGAGGGAGGAGGGGCTGGACTCCTGGGTCTGAGGGAGGAGGGGCTGGGAGCCTGGACTGCTGGGTCTGAGGGACGAGGGGCTGGGGGTCTGGACTCCTACATCTGAGGGAGGAGGGGCTGGGGGCTCGGACTCCTGGGTCTGAGGGAGGAGGGGCTGGGGGTCCGGACTCCTGGGTCTGAGGGAGGAGGGGCTGGGGATCTGGACTCCTGGGTCTGAGGGAGGAGGGGCTAGGGCTCGGGGTCAGGGAGGTTGAGTTTCTGGTTTCCTGGGCTGGTACAGACTGAGCCAAGTGAGGGGTGTGGGGTGGGAGTGTTGTGTTGGGGGGTCTGGGTTTATAGGGTTGCACCAGTGAGCACAGTAGCCGCTCCTCCCCTGTGTCTTTTGGGCCTGGGGTGCTCCCAACACCATCCTCACCTGTCCCCGGTGCTTTCCTCTGCCAAACGCCAGGACCAGCCAAACCAGCTGTGCCAGTTGGGCATCCCCGTGCACTACCACCCCCCCATACCCCCCTTCCCTGCAGTGGCTTCAGAGAGGCCTGGGCCCAGCCCGAGGGTGGCGCACGGGTGGGCAGGAGGCCGGGTTACAGGAGAACAGGACGCCCCAATCGCTGCTTCATCTTTCCGCCTCCCACCCTCATCTTGCTCATCCCTGTTCCGTTCCTCCTCCTCCTGCCTCGGGCCAGGGCACTGCTCCCACTTCCTCCAGGGGCCTGGCTTCCTCCTTGGCCCTCAGTCCCCGAAAACATGCTCCATGACACATGCATCCAGCCCTTCCTGCCGCTGGGTCCCATCCATTCATGTTCATTCATTCCCCAGCACCTGTTGCGTGCCAGGCACTGTTGCAGGCACTGGAGACACAGTGGCAAAAAAAAAAAAAAAGTGAGAACGGACTCATGGTGGGCAGAACATTGTCCCCCCAGAGATGTTCAGGTCCCAATCCTGGAAAGTGCGAACATGTGACCTCCCACCACAAAAGAGACGGCAGATGTGATGGAGTGAGCGTTTTTTGTGTTTTTTTTGAGACGGAGTCTCACTCTGTCGCCCAGGCTGGAGTGCAGTGGCGCGACCTCGGCTCGCTGCAAACTCTGCCTCCTGGGTTCAAGCGATTCTCCTGCCTCAGCCTCCTGGGTACCTAGGATTGCAGGCAGGCATGCGCCACCACACCCGGCTAATTTTTTATTTTATTATTATTATTATTTTTTTATTATTAAGACTGAGTTTCACTCTTGTCGCCCAGGCTGGAGTGCAGTGAAGCCATCTTGGCTCACTGCAGCCTCCACCTCCTGGGTTCAAGCGATTCTCCTGCTCAGCCTCCCGAGTAGCTGGGATTACAGGGATGCACCACCACGCCCAGCTAATTTTGTATTTTTAGCAGAGACAAACTCCCGACCTCAGGTGATCCGCCCGCCTCGGCCTACCAAAATGTTGGAATTACAGGCGTGAGCCACCGCGCCTGGCTTAATTTTGTATTTTTTTTTTAGTAGAGACAGGGTTTCTCCATGTTGCCAAGGCTAGCCTTGAACTCTCAACTTTAGGTGATCTGCTGGCCTCGGCCTCCCAAAGTGATGGGATTACAGGCGTGAACTATCGCACCTGGCCTTAATTTGTTATGTTTTATTTTTGTAGAGGTGGGGTCTGGCTATGCTACCCATGCTGGTTTTGAACTCCTGGGCTCAAGCAGTCCTCCTGCCTCAGCCTTCTGAATAGCTGGGACTTCAGGGGCTCACCACCATGCCTGGCTAAACTAAGGGATGCTTTAGGTGGGCAGTTAAGGTGGGCCTCTCAGAGGAGGTGGCCTGATGGAGGTGAGGGAGTAAGCTGGGTGCATATCTGGGGCAAGAGTACTGCAGTCATTGAGAACAGCCATTGCAAAGGCCCTGTGGTGGAAAGGTGCCTGGCATGATAGAGGAATGTAAAGGACACCAGTGTGGCCGGAGCAGAGAACATGGGGGAGGAGCTGGTGGCCCACACACCTAGTGTCAATTAGAAAACGACCTTTAAAAATATTGGCTGGGCACGGTGAGTCACGCCTGTTATCCCAGCACTTTGGGAGGCCGAGGCGGGTGGATCGCCTGAGGTCAGGAGTTCGAGACCAGCCTGGCCAACATAGTGAAACCCTGTCTGTACTAAAAATACAAAAAATTAGCTGGGCGTGGTGGCAGGTGCCTGTAATACCAGCTACTCAGGAGGCTGAGGCAGGAGAATTGCTTGAACTTGGGAGGCAGAGGTTGCAGTGAGTCGAGATAGCGCCATTGCACTCCAGCCTGGGAAACAAGAGCAAAACTCTGTCTCAAAAAAAAAAAAAAAAAATCGGCTGGGCACGGTGGCTCATGCCTGTAATCCCAGCACTTTAGGAGGCTGAGGTGGGCGGATCACAAGGTCAGGAGATCAAGACCATCCTGGCTAACACGGTGAAACCCTGTCTCTACTAAAAATAAAAAAAATTAGCAGGGCATGGTGGCGGGTGCCTGTAGTCCCAGCTACTCGGGAGGCTGAGGCAGGAAAATGGCAGGAACCTGGGAGGAGGAGCTTGCAGTGAGCCGAGATTGCACCACTACACTCCAGCCTGGGCGACAGAGGGAGATTCTGTCTCAAAAAATATATATATATACACATATATATATATATTAGTGGCCCAGGTGCAGTGGCTAATGCCTGTAATCCCAACACTTTGGGAGAGTGAGGTGGGAGAATCGGTTGAGCTCAGAAGTTCAAGACCAGCCTGGGCAACATAGTGAGACCTCGTCTGTATAAAAAAAAAAAAAAAATTTTATATATATATGTGGCCGGGCGCGGTGGCTCAAGCTTGTAATCCCAGCACTTTGGGAGGCCAAGACGGGCGGATCACGAGGTCAGGAGATCAAGACCATCCTGGCTAACACGGTGAAACCCCGTCTCTACCAAAAAAAGACAAAAAACTAGCCGGGCGAGGTGGCGGGCGCCTGTAGTCCCAGCTACTCGGGAGGCTGAGGCAGGAGAATGGCGGGAACCCGGAAGGCGGAGCTTGCAGTGAGCTGAGATCCGGCCACCACACTCCAGCCTGGGCGACAGAGCGAGACTCCGTCTCAAAAAAAAAAAAAAAAAAAAAAAAAAATATATATATATATATATATATATGCGTGTGTGTGTGTGTGTGTGTGTGTATACATGTAGTCACAGAGTCCTTTTTTTTTTTTTTTTTTTTTTGAGACAGAGTCTCGCTCTGTTGCCTGGGCTGGAGTGGAGTGTCTCCATCTCAGTTCACTGCAACTTCCGCCTCCCGGGTTCAAGCGATTCTCCTGCCTCAGCCTCCCGAGTACCTGGGATAACAGGTGCTCACCACCACGCCCGGTTAAGTTTTGTATTTTTAGTAGAGACGGGGTTTCACCATGTTGGTCAGGCTGGTCTGGAACTTCTGGCCTCAAGTGATCCGCCTACCTTGGCCTCCCAAAGTGCTGGGATTACAGGCATGAGCCACCGCGCCCCGCCTGTCACAGAGTCTTAAGAATGGTATGCAGCTGCCTTGCAGGGGGCTCTTTCCAGGTAAATGTGTACATTTAGGGCCATGGAGAAGAATAAGGCCAATCGGGAGACGGTAGGCACTGGTAGGGAAGGGGTTAAGCTGAATTTCCACTTTAAACCGAGGTGATGACATTGAAACAAGCCTTTGAAGGAGGTGAGAAAAAGAAAGAGCATCTGGACCCAGGAGACAGCACAGGTGAGGGTCTGGAGGTGGGACCGTGCCTCTCAGCTGGCTGAGTGGCAGGACCGTGAGGGCTGAGTCCCAGCTCGGTTTTCCTCTGTGCTTGGGGACGGATCCCTCATGCTGCCTCCTCCCGTGTAAACTCTCTCCCAGCTGCAAGATCGACATGCCTCGCCAATGCATAGATAGGCACATTACAGAAGCAGGGACAGTTCTGTCACTCCAAGATACACAGTCAGTTATTTTTTGAGATGAAGTCTTGCTCTTTCGTCCAGGCTGGAGTGCAGTGGTGCGATCTTGGCTCGCGGCAACCTCTGCCTACCGGGTTCAAGTGATTCTCCTGCCTCAGCCTCTAGAGTAGCTGAGATTAGAGGCGCACGCCATCATGCCTGGCTAATTTTTGTATTTTTAGTAGACATGGGGTTTCATCATGTTGTCCAGGCTGGTCCTGAACTCCTGACCTCAAGTGATCTGCCCGCCTCGGCCTCCTAAAGTGCTGGGATTTACGGGTGCCTAGCCATCAGTTTTATTATATTTGTCAAACACTTGTGTAGCACAGCCTCAGTGTCTGGCACAGTGCCAAGAGATCTGCACAGCTACGCCTCTCAGCCTCATGATGATCCTATGAGTCGGCACTATTATTATCTCCATCTCACCAATAAGAAAACCAACATACAGGGCACTGACGTCACTTGTCCGAGTCGAAGCTGGCGGAAAGCGGTGCTAGAACCCAGCGTCCCGGACTTCTGCTAGAGACATGAACTGGACTCAAGGATAAAACATTTTGCACCTTTCCCGGCTCATAATAAATGGTTAATAAGCAGTAGCTGTAGGCCACTAGTCCCCACGAGGGGCTGCGCATCAGAATTTCCTGGGAAATTTGTTGGTTTTTTTTTTTTTTTTTTGAGACGGAGTCTTGCCCTGTCCCCCAGGCTGGAATGCAACGGCGTGGTCGCAGCTCACTGCAAGCTCCGCCTCCCGAGTTCAAGCAGTTCTTCTGCCTCAGCCTCCTGAGTAGCTGGGATTACAGGCACATGCCCCCACACCAGGCTAATTTTTGTATTTTTAGTAGAGCCGAGGGTTGACCATATTGGCCAGGCTCGTCTCTAACTCCTGACCTCATGATCCGCCTGCCTGGGCCTCCCAGAGTGCTGGGATTACAGGCGTGAGTCACCACGCCTGACTCCTGGGCAGTTTTCATTTTTGTTTATTTTATTTTATTTATTTATTTATTTATTTATTTATTTATTTATTTGAGACGGAGTCTCGCTCTGTCGCCCAGGCTGGAGTGCAGTGGCCAGATCTCAGCTCACTGCAAGCTCCGCCTCCCGGGTTCGGGCCATTCTCCTGCCTCAGCCTCCTGAGTAGCTGGGACTACAGGCGCCCGCCACCTCACCCGGCTAGTTTTTTGTATTTTTTAGTAGAGACGGGGTTTCACCGTGTTAGCCAGGATGGTCTCGATCTCCTGACCTAGTGATCCGCCCGTCTCGGCCTCCCAAAGTGCTGGGATTACAGGCTTGAGCCACCGCGCCCGGCCTATGTATTTATTTTTTACATTTATTTTAATTTCTTTTCGAGATGGACTCTTAGTCTATTGCCCAGGCTAGAGTGTAGTGGTGCAATCTCGGCTCACTGCAATGTCTGCTTCCCAGGTTCAAGCGATTCTCCTGCCTCAGCCTCCCGAGCAGCTGGGACTACAGGCATAGACCACCAAACCTGGTTATTTTTTGTATTTTTTAGTGGAGATGGGATTTCACCATATTGGTTAGGCTGGTCTTGAACTCCTGACCTCATGATCTGCCCGCCTCCGCCTCCCAAAGTGCTGGGATTACAGGCGTGAGCCACCGTGCCAAGCCCTGTGCAGTTTGTAAAAGCCAGTCCCCAGGCTAAGGAAGTCGGAAGCTCCGTCTGTCTCCCCCATTGGTTTGGGGTTTCAGGAGGAGGGGCTTTGTCCACTCCCCTCAGCACCATGGACCCACAGTTCTCTCAACAAACTGGGAAGAATTCATGCCATACATGTTGAACTCAAACTTAATAAAGCTTCATTTAGGGCAGGTGTGGTGGCTCACACCTGTAATCCCAGCACTTTGGGAGGCCAAGGTGGGAGGATCACCTGAGGTCAGGAGTTCGAGACCAGTCTGGCCAACATGGTGAAACCCAGTCTCTACTAAAAATACAAAAATTAGCCAGGTGTGGTGGCAGTCGCCTGTAATCCCAGCTACTTGGGAGCCTGAGGCAGGAGAATCACTTGAACCCGGGAGGTAGAGGTTGCAGTGAGCCGAGAATGCACCACTGCACTCAAGCCTGGGTGACAGAGCAAAACTCTCGTCTTAAATATAAATAAATAAATATTACAATGGCAAAGACTTGGAACCAACCCAAATGCCCATCAGTGATAGACTGGATAAAGAAAACATGGCACATATACACTGTGGAATACTATGCAGCCATAAAAAAGAATGAGCTCGGCCGGGCGCGGTGGCTCAAGCCTGTAATCCCAGCACTTTGGGAGGCCGAGGCGGGTGGATCACGAGGTCAGGAGATCGAGACTATCCTGGCTAACATGGTGAAACCCCGTCTCTACTAAAAATACAAAAAACTAGCCGGGCGTGGTGGCGGGCGCCTGTAGTTCCAGCTACTTGGGAGGCTGAGGCGGGAGAATGGCGTGAACCCGGGAGGCGGAGCTTGCAGTGAGCCGAGATCACGCCACTGCACTCCAGCCTGGGAGACACAGCGAGACTCCGTCTCAAAAAAAAAAAAAAAAAAAAAAGAATGAGCTCATGTCCTTTGAAGGGAAATAGATGAAGCTGGAAGCCATCATTCTCAGCAAACTAACACAGAAACAGAAAACCAAACACCGCATGTTCTCACTCATAAGTGGGAGTTGAACAATGAGAACACATGGACACAGGGAGGGGAACATCACACACCGGGGCCTGTTGGTGGGGGATGGGGTGAACGGGGAGGGAGAGCATTAGGACAAATACCTAATGCATATGGGGCTTAAAACCCAGATGATGGGTTGATCGATGCAGCAAACCACCATGGCACGTGTATACCTATGTAACAAACTGTGTGTTCTGCACATATATCCCAGAACTTCAAGTAAAATAAAAATAAATAAATAAATAGAAAAGAAAAATAACACAGGCTCAAAATCGAAAACCTGAAAATTGCAAAACAATGGAGGAGGAGGGACGTGCAGTCTCTCTGGAGGCCACGGGACGGGTCAGTTGACATTTAGATATGGGCCCCCTTCGTTCCTGAATTTCCACGTCTCCGAATCTCCCTAGAGACATACGTGAACACGAACTCAGTGATGTTTACGGCAGTGTTGTTTATGTTTGTCATGGGAAAGAAGCTGGAAATAACCCAGACGACATGCGTAAAGGAAGAATTAAATAAACCAAGACACAGCCATTCTCGGACATGCGATGCAGCCAATTAAAGTGATCAAACCGAGGCTGGGTGCGGTGGTTCCCACCTGAAATCCTGGCACTCTGGGAGGCCAAGGTGAGAGGATCGCTTGAGGCCAGTAGTGGGAGACCAGCCTGGACAACATAGTGAGACTTCATCTATACAAAATTAAAAAATTAGCCAGGCATGGTGGCATGCATCTGTAGTCCCGGCTGCTACTTGGAGGTTGAGGTGGGAGGATGGCTTAAGCCCAGGAGGTCAAGGTTGCAGTGAGCCATGATCTCACCACTGTATTCCAGCCTGGGCAACAGAACAAGACCCTGTCTCTACAAAATAAATGAATAAATAGGACCACGCATGGTGGCTCAGGCCTGTAATCCCAGCACTATGGGAGGTCAAGGTGGGAGGATCACCTGAGGTCAGGAGTGGGAGACCAGCCTGGACAACATAGTGAGACCTCATCACTACAAAATAAAAAAATTAGCCGGGCATAGTGGCATGCATCTGTAGTCCCAGCTACTTAGAGGCCAAGGTGGGTGGATCACCTGAGGCCAGGAGTTTGAGACCAACCAGGCTGACCAGCACGGCGAAACCCCATCTCTACTAAAAATACATAAGTCAGTAGGGTGTGGTGGCTGGTGACTGTGGTCCCAGCTACTGGTGGGGCTGAGGCATGAACATCACTTGAACCCAGAGGCAGAGATTGCAGTGAGCCAAGATCATGCCATTGCACTCCAGCCTGAGCGAGACTCTGTCTCCCCACCCCCCAAAAAATTAAAAATAAATAAATAAATATGTGGGGAAAATATACAGAAAAAAACTCTGTGAGGAGACACATCCCACAGATAAGAGTATGTCCCCCAGCAAAGAGCCACGTTTCTCCCACCAGTGATAGCATTCTGACACATCTATTTCCAGTATTTCCAGGTTTTATCTTTGTAAAATTGTGTGGTTACCATCCTGTTGTTGTCCTACCAATTTCACATGTATATATGAAAACTTACATTTACACTACGTTGATATATATAAATAAAATCCCCTCTCTCTATATATAGTGTGAGAGAGAGGAGGTGCTACTGCGTACCAGTTCCGTGGGTTTCTGCATCCGTGGATTCAACCAACAGTGAATCAAAAATATTCAGGAAAAAAAATTGTGTCTGTACTGAATGTGTAGAGACTTTTTTCTTGTCATTATTCCCTAAGCAATACAGTATAACAAGTATTTACTTAGTATTTGCACTGTATTAGGCATTCCAAGTAACGCGGAGATGATTTAAAATATACGGGAGGAGGCCAGGCGCGGCGGCTCACGCCTGTAATCCCAGCACTTTGGGAGGCCAAGGTGGGTGAATCATTTGAGGTCAGGAGTTCAAGACCAGCCTGACCAACATAGTGGAACCCTGTCTTCACTAAAAGTACAAAAATTAGGCCGGGCGCGGTGGCTCACACCTGCAATACCAGCACTTTGGGAGGCCAAGGCGGGCGGATCGCAAGATCAGGAGATCAAGACCATCCTGGCTAACACCATGAAATCCCATCTCTACTAAAAATACAAAAAAGTTAGCCAGGCGTGGTGGCGGGCGCCTGTAGTCCCAGCTACTCCAGAGGCTGAGACAGGAGAATCGCTTGAACCTGGGAGGCGGAGGTTGTGGTGAGCCAAGATCGCGCCACTATACTCTAGCCTGGGCGACAGAGTGAGACTTCATCTTAAGATAAGATAGGATAAGATAAGATAAGATAAGATAAGATAAAATAAAATAAAATAAAATAGCGGGACGTGGTGGCGCGTGCCTGTAATCCCAGATACTTGGGAGGCTGAGCCAGGAGAATTGCTTGAACCCAGGAGGCAGAGGCTACAGTGAGTGGAGCCCATGCCATTGCACTCCAGCCTGGGCAACAAGAGTGAAACTCCATCTCAAAATAAGTAAACAAATAAATAAATAATAAATAAAATTAAATAAAATTAAAATACAAAAATTAGCCGGACATGGTGGCGCATGCCTGTAATCCCAGCTACTCGGGAGGCTGAGGCAGGAGAATGGCTTGAACCCGGGAGGCGGAGATTGCAGTGAGCTGAGATCGTGCCGCTGCACGCAAGCCTGGGTGACAGAGCGAGACTCCGTCTCAATAAATAAATAAATAAATAAATAAATAAATAAACAAACAAACAAGGCGAATATGTGCAGGTTCTATGCAAACACTATGCCATTTTATATCAGGGACTTCAGCATCCTCAGGTTTTGGTATCTGCAGGGGCTTCCGGAACCAAATCCCCCATGGATTCCAATGGATGACCATATATCATCTTATATCTTGCTGTATTACATATAACTTTTTTTTTTTTTTGAGACGGAGTCTCACTCTGTCGCCCAGGCTGGAGTGCAGTAGCGTGATCCCAGCTCACTGCAACCTCTGCCTCTGGGGTTCAAGCGATTCTCCTGACTCAGCCCCACTAGTGGCTGTGATTATAGGTGCGCACCACCACACCCAGCTAATTTATGTATTTTTAGTGGAGACGGGGTTTCTTCATGCTGGCCACGCTGGTCTCAAACTCATGACCTTAGGTGATCCACCTGCCTTGGCCTCCCAAAGTGCTGGGATTACAGGTGTGAGCCACCATGTCCAGCCCTATGTATTTCTACTTAATATACCATAAAACCTTTTTTCCATTTTAACTAAAATAATGACATGATATTCCACAATATTGCTGTTCTGTAGTTTACAAAGCCTTTCTCTAGACCTTATTATTAGAAATACATAAACTTTATGATACAAATATTAAAGCTATTTCTATTATTTTTACTGCTACAAATAATGCTATAGAGAAAATTTTCATGCATAAACTTTTGTGCACATCTTATATTATTTCCTTAGAACAGAGTCCCAGAAATGGAATTACTCGGTAAGAGTACCAAGTTGGCATCTAGAAAAGTTAAAATAATCTCCACTCATTCACACTCACGGCATCCTCGCTGGCACTGAATGTAAGCCTTTTAGAGAGCTTTGCTAATTTGGTAAGTGAAGAGTTGACTCTCATTTTCATTTATGTATTCACTCATTGAGTCCACAAATAGTTTCTGGAGCACCTGTTGTATGGCAGCCTGTGTTCTAGGTGCTGGGAGACAGCCGTGAGCAAGACTGACACACAAGCCCTGCCCTCGGGGACCTCATTCTTTTCTTTTTGAGACAGAGTTTCACTCTTGTTGCCCAGGCTGGAGTGCAATGGCATGATCTCAGCTCACCGCAACCTCCGCCTCCCGGGTTCAAGTGATTCTCCTGCCTCAGCCTCCCGAGTATCTGCGATTACAGGCATGTGCCACCATGCCCGTCTAATTTTGTATTTTTTAGTAGAGATGGTGTTTCTCCATGTTGGTCAGGCTGGTCTCGAATTCCTGACCTCATGTGATCTGCCTGCCTTGGCCTCCCAGAGTGCTGGGATTACAGGTGTGAGCCACTGCACCCAGCCTGGGCTAATTTTTGTATTTTTAATAGAGACGGGGTTTCACCATGTTGGCCAGGCTAGTCTCGAACTCTTGACCTCGTGGTCCACCCGCCTTGGCCTCCCACAGTGCTGGGATTACAGGCCTGAGCCACTGTGCCTGGCAGGGACCTCATTTTCTAAGGGGTGAGAAGAGGGGAGATGGACAGTAAACATACAGACAAATAAGTGGACATGATTACTTCAGAGAGCAATACATACTATTAAGACAGTTACTACTTGCCGGTGCAGTGACTCATGCCTGTGATCTCAACACTTTCGGAGGCAGAGGCAGAAGGATCACTTGAGCCCAGGAGTTTAAGACCAGCCTGGGGCAACATATCCAGACCCCACCTCTACAAAAAATGAAAAAACAGGGCCGGGCGCGGTGGCTCAAGCCTGTAATCCCAGCACTTTGGGAGGCCGAGACGGGCGGATCACGAGGTCAGGAGATCGAGACCATCCTGGCTAACATGGTGAAACCCCGTCTCTACTAAAATATACAAAAAACTAGCTGGGCGAGGTGGTGGGCGCCTGTAGTCCCAGCTACTCGGGAGGCTGAGGCAGGAGAATGGCGTGAACCCGGGAGGCGGAGCTTGCAGTGAGCTGAGATCCGGCCACTGCACTCCAGCCTGGGCGGCAGAGCAAGACTCCGTCTCAAAAAAAAAAAAAAAAAAAAAAAAAAGAAAAAACAATAATAATAAATTATTTATCCTAGTACTTTGGGAGGCCAAAGTGGGCGGATCGCTTGAGTCCAGGGGTTCAAGACCAGCCTGGGCAACATGGTGAAACCCCGTCTCTACTAAATATATAAAAATTAGCCAGGTGTGGCCGGGCATTGTGGCTCACGCCTGTAGTCCCAGCACTTTGGGAGGCCCAGGTGGGTGGATCACAAGGTCAGGAGATCGAGACCATCCTCGCTAACACGGTGAAACCCCATCTCTACTAAAAATACAAAAAATTAGCAGGCTTGGTGGCGGGTGCCTGTAGTCCCAGCTACTCAGGAGACTGAGGCTGGAGAATAGCATGAACCCAGGAGGTGGAGCTTGCAGTGAGCCGAGATTGCACCACTGCACTCCAGCCTGGGGCAACGGAGCGAGACTCCGTTTCAAAAAAAAAAATTAGCCAGGTGTGATGGTGGTCGCCTGTAGTCTCCTAGCTTTCCAGGAGGCTGAAGTGGGAGGATCATTTGAGCCTGGAAGATGGAGGTTACAGTGAGCTGAGATTGAGCTATTGTACTACAGCCTGGGCAAGAGAGTGAGACTCTCTCTTTCTTTCTCCCTCTCTCTCTCTCACATACACACACACACAAAGAAATTTAAAAATAGTGAGTACTGAGGATAAATGTCTTCCCACTAGTTGGTAATCTACTGTCATTCTGCCTTGTGACTTGTCTGTTCACGTCCTTGTCCATTTTTTATTGGCATAACAGTTCTGCATTTTCTATTTCTTTCTTTCTTTTTTTTTTTTTTGAGATGGAGTCTCGCTCTGTCACCCAGGCTGGAGTGCAGCGGCCTGATCTCGTCTCACTGCAACCTCTGCTTCCCAGGTTCCAGTGATTTTCCTGCCTCAGCCTCCTGAGTAGCTGGGACTATAGGCACACGCCACCACGCCCGACTAATTTTTGTATTTTTACTAGAGACAGGGTTTCACCATTTTGGCCAGGCTGGTCTTGACCTCAAGTGATCTGCCCACCTCGGCCTCCCAAAGTGCTGGGATTACAGTCGTGAGCCACCACTCCTGGTCCATTTTCTATTTATTTACCCATTTATCACATCTACCACCAAAACGATACGAATATCATTGACTGAACATCTGCTCTGTGACAACTACCTGGCTAGATGCTTTGTTCTCTTTATCTCAGGTAATTCTGCCCAGTAGGTGTGAAATTAAATCAGTCAAACTTAAAGCTGTTGGAACATTACATTATTTTGAGCCTCAAGAGAAACCTAAGTGGCTTGAGTCATGCAGCCGGCAACTGAAATTTCCACTTTTTCCCGTAAATGATGAGAAATAATGGAATGGCGTCAGAGATAAGACCCCCTGAGATCATTATCCCTCTTCCTGGAATGTTAAAAATAATCTTTCTTTGTCCGGCATGGTGGCTCACGCCTGTAATCCCAGCACTTTGGGAGGCCAAGGCAGGCAGATCACCTGAGGTCAGGGGTTTGAGACCAGCCTGGCCAACATAGTGAAACCCCAATTCTACTAAAAATACAAAAATTAGCCGGGCGTGGTGGCGGGTGCCTGTGGTCCCAGCTACTCGGGAAGCTGAGGCAGGAGAATCGCTTGAACCCAGGAGGCAGAGGCTGCAGTGAGCCGAGATCACGCCACTGCACTCCAGCCTGGGCGACAGAGCGAGACTCCGTCTCAAAAACAAACGAACAAAAAAAACAAAACAAAACAGAAATCTTCCTTAAAATCTAGCTAGCTGCTACCAGTCGTATCACAGAACGTAGTGTACTGGCTTTGTATGGAACATGTTAAAGGCTGTTAAACTTCTCTGTTTCTGCCTGCATAAGTGAAACCTTTTCTTCGCCACTTAAGAATGACCACATTCTTTCAGAGTCTGTGGCTGTCTCAAACTTTGTGCTTGAGTAAACTCTATTGTTTTGTTTTGGGGCTTTTTTAGAGACAGGATCTTACCCTGTGACCCAGGCTGGAGTACAGTGGCACAATCACAGCTCACTGTAGCCTCAAACTCCTGGGCTCAAGCATTCCTCCTGCCTCAGCCTCTCAATAGCTGGGATCACAGGTGCCACCATGCCCAGCTAATTTAAAAAAAAAATTTATAGAGATGGGAGTCTCATTATATTGCCCTGGCTGGTCTCAAACTCTTGGACTCAAGTGATCCTCCTGCCTCGGCCTCTGAAAGTGTTTAGATTACAAGTGTGAACCACCACGTCCAGTCTTAAACTCAATTCTTAATCACATTTTCTGCTTCTCATTGTTTAAGGCAGACATAGGTGTTATCTTCATTTCATAGATATACAACTTGAGGGTCAGAGAAGTTGAGTAACTTATCCAAGGCTGTTATCCAACAGCCTTGGTGGCACACTGGGATTCAAATATAAACAGCCCAGGCTCTTAACCGTTGGACAATTCTGTTTCTAAAAAGTCTTTGACTCTCATTTGTTTTTTTTTTTTTTTTTTTTTGAGACGGAGTCTTGCTCTGTCGCCCAGGCTGGAGTGCAGTGGCCGGATCTCAGCTCACTGCAAGCTCCGCCTCCCGGGTTTACGCCATTCTCCTGCCTCAGCCTCCCGAGTAGCTGGGACTACAGGCGCCCGCCATCTCGCCCGGCTATTTTTTTTGTATTTTTTAGTAGAGACGGGGTTTCACCGTGTTAGCCGGGATCGTCTCTCGGTCTCCTGACCTCGTGATCCGCCCGTCTCGGCCTCCCAAAGTGCTGGGATTACAGGCTTGAGCCACCGCGCCCGGCGACTCTCATTTGTTACCTTATTTGATTATTTGTTTCCCTGTCAATAACTTTTTTTATAGTTTTTATTGGGTTCTACTGTACAAACATAAGACAACACCGCACCTGTAATCCCAGCTACTTGGGCGGCTGAGGCAGAACTGCTTGAACCAGGAGGCGGAGGCTGCAGTGAGCTGAGATTGCGCCACTGCACTCCAGCCTGGGTGAGTGAGACTGTCTCAAAAAAAAAAAAAAAAAAAAGACAACACGTTTCAAAAGTGTACAGCTTGATGAATTAATTCCAAATGGACACATCAGTTATGCTGCAACCAGATTTAAAAGAAAAAAAAGAAAATATTCCCAGCCTCTCAGAAGCCCATTCCCATCCCTCATCCCAGGAGCCCTCATTCCCATTCCCTCCATCCCCAAGATAACTTCTTACTTCTCAAATGTGATCATCGGAATTTAACTGCCAACTCTGAATTCCAAAGGCATACTTAGAAGATGCCTTTGTCGAGCCAACAGAGGATCGCTCATATGCATCACGCTCTTTCCCCTTAGTAAAAAAGGTAAAATAAAACTCACAACTCTGGACTGGGCGCGGTGGCTCAGGCCTGTAATCCCAGCACTTTGGGAGGCCGAGGCGGGCGGATCACGAGGTCAGGAGATCGAGACCATCCTGGCTAACACGGTGAAACCCCATGTCTACTAAGAAATACAAAAATACCTAGCTGGGCGAGGTGGCAGGTGCCTGTGGTCCCAGCTACTCGGGAGGCTGAGGCAGGCGAATGGCGTAAACCCGGGAGGCGGAGCTTACAGTGAGCCCAGATCCGGCCACTGCACTCCAGCCTGGGCAACAGAGCGAGACTCCGCCTCAAAAACAAAACAAAACAAAAACCCACAACTCTATATTCTCTGCATTTAAACAGAGTGAGGGTTTTGTCTTATTTAAATTAACAGCAGATGTGCAAACACACAAGCACAAAGCCAGAGGGGACATTGGGACGACCCGCTGGACGCATCAAGGCAGCTAGGTCACCGGGAACAGATCAACGTGGTCCCCCAGGGGCTGTCAGCAGTGTCATTGGTCAGTGGGGAACATTTCAGCCACAGCTTTGAAAGATAAATCGGCCGGGCACGATGGCTCACGCCTGTAATTCCAGCACTTTGGGAGGCCGAGGTGGGCGGATCACCTAAGGTCAGGAGTTCGAGACCAGCCTGACCAACACAGAAAAACCCCGTCTCCACTAAAAATACAAAAATTAGCTGGGTGTGGTGGTGGGCGCCTGTAATCCCAGCTACTCAGGAGGCTGAGGCCAGAGAATTGTTTGAACCCGGGAGGCAGAGATCACGCCATTGCACTCCAGCGTGGGCAACAGGAGTGAAACTCTGTCTCAAAAAAAAAAAAAAAAAAATATATATATATATACACACACACACACACACACACACACAAAGAAAGAGAAATAAATCAAAGTGTCCCAGACAATTGGGGATGGATGAGATTTATTGTTTTATTTGTGTATTTATTTATTTATTGGGAAGCAGTCTTGCTGTGTCACCCAGGCTGGAGTGCAGTGGCACGAGCTCGGCTCACTACAACCTCTGCCTCCTGGGTTCAAGTGATTCTCCTGCCTCAGCCTGAGTAGCTGGGATTACAGGAGTGTGCTACCAAGCCTGGCTAATTTTTCTAGTTTTAGTAGAGATGCAGTTTCACCATGTTGGTCAGGCTGGTCTCGAACTCCTGACCTCGTGATCTGCCCGCCTCGGCCTCCCAAAGTGCTGGGATTACTGGCGTGAGCCACCGTGCCCGGCCGAGTTTCAGTTATTTTAACTGCATGTGATATCAACCCCAGATTGCAGCAGATAGATTCCAAGATGGTGCCCAACGACTCCTGCCACCCAGTGGTCTTTGTGGATGTAGTCTCCTTCCTATTGAATCAGGTTTGGCTTATGGGATCAAAGGAATGTAACAGAAGTGACAGTAAAAGAAATCTGAGACTAGGTCACGAAAGGCATTGCAACTTCCACCATAGATAACTTGCTTTGGGGGGAGGCTGGCTGCCATGTTGCGAGGACACTCAAGCAGCTCTGTGGAGAGGAACCGTCTTGCCAGCTCCAACAGGCCAGCCATGTGAACAAGCCCAGCTGGCAAATCATCCAGCCTCAGTCAAGCTTTCAGATAACCACAGCCCCAGTTGATATCTGTCTCTAACCACATGAAACACCAAACTCTGGACTCGCAGAAATCATGATATAATAAACAATGATTGTTTTGAGTTTGGAGATGATTTTTTTTAATTTAATTCAGATGAAATAAAAAATAATAAATCATTATTGTTATATGCTTCTTTACTAACATTAAATAACAAGAGCTAGCAGATCTGGCCAGGTGCAGTGGCTTATGCCTATAATCCCAGCACTTTAGTAGGCCCAGGTAGGAGGATCGCTTGAGCCCAGGAGTTTAATTAACCTGGGCAACATAGGGAGACAATGTCTCTATTTTTAAAACAAAATCAGGTTGGGTGCAGTGGCTCACACCTGTAATCCCAGCACATTGGGAGGCCGAAGCAGGCGGATCACAAGGTAAGGAGTTCGAGACCAACCTGGCCAACATGGTGAAACCCCTTCTCTACTAAAAATACAAAAATTAGCTGGGTGTGGTGGTGCGTGGCTGTAATCCCAGCTACTCAGGAGGCTGAGGCAGGAGAATCACTTGAACCTGGGAGCCAGAGGTTGCAGTGAGCCGAGATCACACTATTGCACTCCAGCCTGGGCAATAGAGTGAGACTTCATCTCAAAAAAAAAAAAAATCTAGCAGATCTAATAGCAAGTCTAATAACTGATATTTCTTTTTCTTTTCTTTTCTTTTGTTTTCTTTTCTTTTCTTTGAGATGGAGTTTTGCTCTTGTTGCCCAGGCTGAAGTGCAAAGGTGCGATCTTGGTTCACTGCAACCTCTGCCTCCCAGGTTCAAGGAATTCTCCTACCTCAGCCTCCCGAGTAGCTGGGATTACAGGCACGTGCCACCATGTCTGGCTAATTTTGTATTTTTAGTAGGGACAGGGTTTATCCATGTTGGTCAGGCTGGTCTCGAACTCCTGACCTCAGGCGATTCACCTGCCTCGGCCACCCAAAGTTCTGAGATTACAGGCGTGAGCCACTGCGCCCAACCTATAACTGATATTTCAAAACAGTGAGGAAGCAAAAGAATATTTCAAGAATTTGCAACAACCATGATGTGATTTGGAAATATCTGTGATTTATGTTGCTAGAATAATAAATTCCAGAATAAACAAAATCATAAGTCTTGTTAATGTTACCTATATTCATAATTGTATAAGTTATCTATTGCTGTGTAACCACTGCAAAACTTAATTGCTTAAGACAATGGTAATTATTTATTTTGTTTGTAGGTCTTCAATTTGGGTGGAGTTCAGAAGAAGCAGCTCATCTCTGATCAATGAGGCAACAACTGAGGCAGCTCCTCTGGGAGCTTTCTGATTTTATTTTTATTTTTCTATTTATATCTTCAGTGCCTCTAATAAGAAACTGCTTTCAAGATAGCTCACATGGCTGGCAAGTTAGTGCTGACTGTTGGCTAGCAACTTAGTGGGGACTAAGGGCTGGGGACATCATTTTCTCTCTTTGGGGGCTTTCTCGTGGACTCTTGAGCTTCCTCACAGCATGGAGGCTGAGTTCTAAGAATTGATGCTAGCTGTTGGCTGGCAGCTCAGAGGGAATTAAGGGCTGAGGATTTCATTTCCTCTCCATGTGGGCTTCCTCAGACTCTTGGGCTTCCTCACATCATGAAAGCTGAATTGTAAGAGTGTTTGTTTTAAGAAAACAAGGCATGGCATTTTTACAACCTGGCCTCAGAAGTCACATAGAAGCACTACTGTTGAATCCTTGTTAGTTGAGGTAGTCCCTTCAGGTTCAAGGTGTAGAGACATAGTTTTCACTTCCCGATGGGGAAGTGGCAATATCTGGAAAAGCATATAGTATGGGAAATATTATTGAGGCTATCTTTGGAAAATACAATCTGCCATGAAAATAGGAAGAAATACTAGATATCAGTTAGAGCTTAGTGAAAATAAAAATGTGATTTTTCTTCTTATCTAAGGCCATAGACCCCATGAATTATATCTACAAGCCTTTTAAGGGTCCCTGGACCCCAGGCCAAGAACCTTTCGGGTGGGTTCAGTCATGAGAACTTCTGGAAGGATGGAGGAGGTGCTATCTTTCAAAAACAGCGCTAGAGTATTCATTCATTTGTTCAACAGATATTTATTGAGCTAGCTTCCAGATCTTACAACTACAATCAAGACCAAGGTAGTCCCTGCTTGCCTGACACCAGCAGTGTAGTGGGAGTAGATATTTATAATTGCACTACTTAATTATATTACTCAATATAATATGCTAACAAAATAAGATGCTCTGAAATAAAGAAGCCAAGTTCTTTGAGAGCATATAGTAAAGGAAATAATCTAGATTGTGGTGCCAAGGAAGTAATCTCTTAAAAAAGGGACTGGTAAGCCAGGCTTGCTGGTGGATGCCTGTAGTCCCAGCTACTTGGGAGGCTGAGGTCGGAGGATTGCTTGAGCTCAGGGTTTCAAGGGTATAGTGTGCTATGATTATTCTGTGAATAGCTGCTGCATTCCAGCCTGGGCAACATAGCGAGACTCCTGCCCCTGAAAAAAAAGAAAAAGATTAACTGCTGTGCTTGGGTATGGATGTTCACCTCACTCCAAAACCTCCCATGGCTCACCACTGCCCAGAGAATACAATCCAAGCAACTGACCTGGCATTCAAGATATTTTATGAACAGGCCTAACTTAAAATGCAAAGCCTCCTTATTGATACCCAACATCAATTATCCACCCCTCCTCCTCTTCTCTCTCCTTCCTCCTTCCTTTTCTTTTTCTTTTTGTTTCTTTTTTTTTGAAACAGGGTCTCACTCTGTCACTCAGGCTGGAGTGCAGTGGTGCGATCTCAGCTCACTGCAACCTCCACCACCAGGGTTCAAGCAATTCTCCTGCCTCAGCCTCCCCACATAGCTGGGACTATGGGTGCGCACCACCACACCCAGCTAATTTTTGTATTTTTTTGGTAGAGACGGAGTTCTGACCTGTTGGTCAGGCTGGTCTTGAAATTCTGACATCAGGTGATCCACTCAACTCGGCCTCCCAAAGTGCTGGGATTACAGGCATGAGCCACCACGCCTGGCCACCTATCTGAATTTTAAACTGACAATTTAAAATATATGGCGGCCGGGGCCAGGCACAGCGGCTTACACCTGTAATCCCAGCACTTTGGGAGGCCAAGGCAGGTGGATCACGAGGTCAGGAGATCAAGACCAGTCTAATCAACATGGTGGAACCCCGCCTCTACGAAAAATACAAGAATTAACCGGACTTGGTGGAGCGTCCCTGTAATCCCAGCTACTCGGGAGGCTGAGGTAGGAGAATCGCTTGAACCCGGGAGGCGGAGCTTGCAGCAAGCGGAGATCCACCACGGCACTCCAGCCCAGGCGACAGAGCCAGACTCCATCTCAAAAAAAAAAAAAAAAAAAACCAAAAAAACAAAAAACCGGGCGCGTTGGCTCATGCCTATAATCCCAGCACTTTGGGAGGCCCAGGAGGGTGGATCATGAGGTCAGGAGATTGAGACCATCCTGGCGAACACGGTGAAACCCCATCTCTACTGAAAATACAAAAAAATTAGCCCGGCGTGGTGGCGGGTGCCTGTAGTCCCAGCTTCTAGGGAGGCTGAGGCAGGAGAATGGCGTTAACCCGGGAGGCGGCAGAGCTTGCAGTGAGCGGAGATCGCGCCACTGCACTCCAGCCTGGGCGACAGAGTGAGACTCCGTCTCAAAAAATAAAATAAAAATAAATAAATAAATAAATAAATAAAAATGAACAAAATAAAAATATAAGCATACTCAGTATGTATGAATATATTTTTCTTTTCAAAAAATTTGAGGCCAGGCACAATGGTTCACGCCCACAATCCCAACACTTTGGGGGGCTGAGGAGGGCAGATCGCTTGAGGTCAGGAGTTTGAGACCAGACTGACCAACATGGGGAAACACTATCTCCACTAAAAATTCAAAAAAAATTCAAACACTATCTCTACTAAAAATTCAAAAAAAAAAAAAAATTGGCACATGCCTGTAGTCTCAGCTACTCAGGAGGCTGAGGCAGGAGAATCACCTGAACCTGGGAGGCAGAGGATGCAGTGCATGAAGATCATGCCACTGCAATCCAGCCTGGGTGACCGAGAGAGACTCCATTTCAAACAACGACAAAAATATTGAATGATACAAACCTCACATTTCATGTGCACCCTCAGTTTCATTACTATACTATCCTTGCACACCTTTTTCTGGGCGTGTGTGTGTGCATCAAAAAGCATCTTTGGGGCCAGGTGCAGTGGCTCACACCTGCAGTCCCAGCACTTTGGGAAGCAGAGGCAGCTGGATCACCTGAGGTCAGGAGCTCAGGACCAGCCCGGCCAATATGGTGAAACCTTGTCTCTACTGAAATACAAAAATTAGCAGGGCGTGGTGGTGCACGCCTGTAGTCCCAGCAACTTAGGAAGCTGAGTCAGGAGAATTGCTTGAACCCAGGGAGCAGAGGTTGCAGTGAGCCAAGATTGTGCTACTACACTCCAGCCTGGGCGACAGAGCAAGAGTCAGTCACACACAGAAAAAAGGAGCTCTGGTGGGAGGCTGAGGGGGGTGCGGATCACGAGGTCAGGAGTTCGAGACCAGCCTGGCAGACATGGTGAAACCCTGTTTCTAATAAAAATACAAAAATTAGCTGGGCATGGTGGTGGGTGCCTGTAATCCCATCTACTAGGGAGGCTGAGGCAGGAGAACCGCTTGAAACCAGAAGGCGGAGGTTGCAGTGAGCCAAGATTGCACCACTGTACTCCAGCCTGGGCAAAAGAGCAAAACTCCATCTCAAAAAAAAAAAAGGAAAAAAAAGGCAGCTTTGGATTGTTGTTGCTTTCTGGTTTTTTTCTTATTTTTAGAGATGGGAATGGGATCTTCCTTTGTTGCCTAGGCAGGAGTGCAGTGACACGATCATAGCTCACTGCCACCACAAATTCCTGGGCTCAAGGGATCCTCCTGCCTCAGTCTCCTGAGTAGCTGGAACTACAAGAAAGGTTCCCATGCCCGGCTTGTTTTCTTCTTATGTAAATTGTATCACACTATTCTCATTGTTCTGTGACTTGATTTTTTTCACTTCACATTATATCTTGGAGCTCTTGGAGCTTTCTCTTCCCAGGCCATCGTGTTCTCCCTCATTTTTTTTTTTTTTTTTTTTTTTTTTTTTTTTTTTTTTTGAGATGGAATCTCACTCTGTTGCCCAGGCTGGAGTGTAGTGGAGTGATCTCGGCTCACTGCAACCTCCACCTCCTGGGTTCAAGCAATTCTCCCACCTCAACCTCCCTAGTAGCTGGGATTACATGCATGCATCACCACACCCGGCTAATTTTTGTATTTTTAGTAGAGACAGGGTTTCACCATGTTGGCCAGGCTGGTCTCGAACTCCTGACTGCAAGTGATCCACCTGCCTTAGCCTTCCAAAGTGCTGGGATTACAGGTGTGAGCCACCACACTCAGCTTTTTTTTTTTTTTTAGAGACAGGGTATCACACCGTCACCCAGGCTGGAGTGCAGTGGTTCGATCATGGCTCACTGCAGCCTCCAACTCCTGGGTTCAAGTGATCCTCCTGCCTCAGCTTCCTGAGTAGCTGGGACTACAGGTGTACACCACCATGCCCAGATTTTTTTTTTTTTTTTTTTTTTTTTTTTTGAGATGGAGTCTCACTCTGTTGCCCAGGCTGGAGTGTAGTGGAGTGATCTCGGCTCACTGCAACCTCCACCTCCTGGGTTCAAGCAATTCTCCCACCTCAACCTCCCTAGTAGCTGGGATTACATGCATGCATCACCACACCCGGCTAATTTTTGTATTTTTAGTAGAGACAGGGTTTCACCATGTTGGCCAGGCTGGTCTCGAACTCCTGACTGCAAGTGATCCACCTGCCTTAGCCTTCCAAAGTGCTGGGATTACAGGTGTGAGCCACCACACTCAGCTTTTTTTTTTTTTTAGAGACAGCGTATCACACCATCACCCAGGCTGGAGTGCAGTGGTTCGATCATGGCTCACTGCAGCCTCCAACTCCTGGGTTCAAGTGATCCTCCTGCCTCAGCTTCCTGAGTAGCTGGGACTACAGGTGTACACCACCATGCCCAGATTATTTTTTTTTTTTTTTTTTTTTTTTTTTTTGAGACGGAGTCTCACGCTGTTGCCCAGGCTGGAGTGCAGTGGCGCGATCTCGGCTCACTGCAAGCTCCGCCTCCTGGGTTCACGCCATTCTCCTGCCTCAGCCTCCTGAGTAGCTAGGACTACAGGCGCCCGCCACCGCGCCCGGCTAATTTTTTGTATTTTTAGTAGAGACGGGGTTTCACTGTGGTCTCGATCTCCTGACCTTGTGATCCGCCAGCCTCGGCCTCCCAAAGTGCTGGGATTACAGGCTTGAGCCACCGCGCCCGGCCCAGATTATTTTTTAATGTTTATTTTTGTAGAGCCAGGGCCTTACTATGTTGCCCAGGCTCGTCTCAAACTCTCAAACTTTGCACCAAAGTGCAAAGTGCTGTGATCACAGGAATGAGCCATCATGCCTGGCCTCAAACTGTACCCTTAAGATCCCTGCTTGCTGGCGGAGCGTGGTGGCTCACGCCTGTAATCCCAGCACTTTGGGAGGCTGAGGAGGGTGGATCACTTGATGTCAGGAGTTCGAGACCAGCCTGACCAATGCGGTGAAACCCCGTCTCTACTAAAAAATACAAAAAAAAAAAAAAAACCAGGCGTGGTGGTGCATGCCTATAATCCCAGCTATTTGGGAGACTGAGGCAGGAGAATCACTTGAACCTGGGAGGCAGAGGTCGCAGTGAGTCAAGACTGCACCACTGCGCTCCAGCCTGGGCGGCAGAGCGAGACTCCATCTCAAAAAAAATAAATAAATAAAAAATAAATCTCTGCTTATTATTGTTTTAAATTATACCTCCATTAAAAGTGAAATAGGCCAGGCTGTGGTGGCCCACACCTATAATCCCAGCACTTTGGGAGGCCAAGGCAGGCAGATCACTTGAGGTCAGGAGTTTGAGGCCAGCCTGACCAACATGGTGAAACCCCGCCTCTCCTAAAAATCCACAAATTAGCCGGGCGTGGTGGCACACGCCTGTAATCCCAGTTACTCAGGAGGCTGAGGCAGGAGAATCTCTTGAGCCCAGGAGGCGGTGGCTGCAGTGAGCCGATATCGCGCCACTGCACTCTGGGCAACAAAGAGAGACTCTGTCTTAAAAAAAAAAAACAAAAAACAAAATAGGCCCGGGCGCGGTGGTTCAAGCCTATAATCCCAGCACTTTGGGAGGCTGAGGTGGGAGGATCATGAGGTCAGGAACTCGAGACCATCCTGGCTAACATGGTGAAACCCTGTCTCTACTAAAAATACAAAAAACTAGCCGGGCGAGGTGGCAGGCGCCTGTAGTCCCAGCTACTTGGGAGGCTGAGGCAGGAGAATGGCGTGAACCCGGGAGGCGGAGCTTGCAGTGAGCTGAGATCCGGCCACTGCACTCCAGCCTGGGTGACGACAGAGTGAGACTCCGTCTTAAAAAAAAAAAAAAAAGTGAAATAAATGCTGTTTTGGCAGATATGGGAAAAGAAAAAATTTAAAAAGTAAAAACAAAAAAAAAAAGTGAAATAAAATACCATTATTGATATTGCTGTCCCTTCAGCTTCTTTCTTTTCTTTTTTTTTTTTTTTTTTTTGAGACGGAGTCTCGCTCTGTCGCCCAGGCTAGAGTGCAGTGGCTGGATCTCAGCTAAATGCAAGCTCCGCCTCCCGGGTTTACACCATTCTCCTGCCTCAGCCTCCTGAGTAGCTGGGACTACAGGCGCCTGGCACCTCGCCTGGCTAGTTTTTTGTATTTTTTTTTTTTTTTTAGTAGAGATGGAGTTTCACTATGTTAGCCAGGATGGTCTCGATCTCCTGACCTCGTGATCCGTCTGTCTCGGCCTCCCAAAGTGCTGGGATTACAGGCTTGAGCCACCGCGCCCGGCCCAGCTTCTTTCTTTTCGTCCACCCAACCGGCCTGCTGGAATGGGGGCTTGTTTTGTTTGCTGAATGGATGAATGAATGAATGAATTAGTGAATGAAGTCTGAGGCAGCATCCTGGCCTCATGGAATATTCCTCCCCCAGCCTGTCATACCCTAATGGTCCTTCAGTTTCATAAAAGAGGAGGAGGCCGTGTCCCCCCAGTCCTGCAGCCTGGTCACCCTGGTCACCCTGCTTGCACACACACTCACTTTCCCAGTGGAGACTCAACTCCTTGGCTCTGCAGACAGAGCCTCTGGCAACCTCACCTCTGCCCACTGCTGGGGCTGTCTCTCCCCGTCATCCTAGCCTCATTCCCGCAGTCACACTCACTGAGACTCTTCTGTGTACCTGGCGCTGGGGACGTAGCAGGAAACAAAAGCAAAGATCCTTGTTCTCCAGGGCTCCATGCACGAATATGCGGCCCCAAGTCAGGTGGAGCTGATTGCAATTATGAAAAATGATACAGGGACTGGCCGCGGTAACCCCAGCACTTTGGGTGGCAGAGGCGGGAGGATCACCTGAGGTCAGGAGTTCGAGACTAGCCTGGCCAACACGGTGAAACCCTATCTCTACTAAAAATAGAAAAATTAGCGGGGCTTGGTGGTGCCTGTAATCCCAGCTACTCAGGAGGCTGAGGCAGGAGAATCGCTTGAATCTGGGAGGCAGAGGTTGCAGTGAGCTGAGATTGTTCTATTGCATTCCAGCCTGGGTGACAGAGCAAGACTCTGTCTTAAAAAATAATAATAATAAAGGACGCTGGGTATCGTGGCTCACGCCTGTAATCCCAGCACTTTGGGAGGCCTAGGCAGGTGGATCACCTGAGGTCAGGAGTTTGAGACTAGACTGGCCAACATGGTGAAACCCCATCTCTACTGAAAATACAAAAATTAGTCTGGCGTGGTGGTGGGCGCCTGTAATCCCTGCTGCTTGGGAAGCTAAGGCAGGAGAATCACTTGAACCCGGGGAGTCAGAGGTTGCAATGAGCCGAGATCGCATCATTGCACTACAGCCTGGGCGACAAGAGCAAAACTAGGTCTCAAAAAAAAAAAAAAAAAAAAAGAAAGAAAGAAAAATTAAATGGGTTAAGGGACAAGAAGGGCATAAGGGTCAGGGTTGCTGCCTTGGTAGCCAAGGAAGGCATCTCTGGGGAGGCCACACGTGGGCAGAAGCCTAATTGAAACAAAGACGTCAGCCAGGTGCAGACCTGGGGAATGGGGACTCCCCGGAGAACACAGGGCGCTGAGTGCAAAGGCCCCGAAGCTGTTTCTCGCCTGTGCAGTGTTGGAGGAACAGGGAGGCCAGCGTGGCTGGAAGGGAATGAACAAGGGGAAGTGTACCAGCAAGAGGGTAGACAGACTTGGAGGGGCGGATCATTTAGAGTCACGTGGGCCATGGGGAGGATGCTGGCCTTTACTCCAAGTGAGACGGGAGCCGGGGGAGGGTTGAGAGCACAGGAGGGACAGGAGCTAACTTCGGAGTTAAGAGGCTTTCCTGGCTGCTGTAGCAAGAAGACACGATGGCGTGAGGAGCCGAGTGTGGAGGTCTTCAAGGAGGCTACTGCAATAGTCCAAGCAAACAATGAGGGTGGAAGCAGAGGTGGTGAAAGGTGGCCAGATTCTGGAAATATTTTGAAAGTAGAGTCAGCTAATGGACTGGACGTGGAGGTGTGGGAAAAAGACAGCCGGTCGGCGATGACTGGGAGGTTTGGGCCAGAGCCACCGCGCTGGGGAGGCGGTGGGTGGGGCAGGTGCAAGTTTCCTGAAGGTCCCAAGCGGTTCCACAGCTCCAGGCCTTTGTGCTGTCTGTGGCCCCTGCTTGGAATGCCCTCCCTGCTCAGCTCCCCACCCCCAGCCTCAGCCTCAACCCTGCTCCCAGCCACAGCTGGGCCTAAATATCATCCTCTCTGGAGGCTTCTCTGCAAGGAACCCTGGTTCAGTGCAGTGCACCCTTCTGCGTCCTCATGACAACTTTCTCTTCCTCTTCCCTGGAATGGACAGTCATAGTCCATCAGCTGGGAACTTGTGCTGAGTGGACAACACCCAAGGGACAGGGGAGTGCTCCTGGCTTGAATCAGTCATCAAATGCACCTGCAGGAAATAACCTTGTTTTTTCCTTCATTCAGCAAATTTATTGTTGTTGCTATTTTTGAAATAGAGCCTTGCTCTGTAACCCCGGCTGGAGCGCAGTGGCACCATGTCAGCTCACTGCAACCTCCACCTCCTGGGTTCAGACAATTCTCATGCCTCAGCCTCCCAAGTAGCTGGGACTACAGGTGTGCGCCGCCACGCCTAGCTAATTTTTGTATTTTTTATAGAGACGAGGTTTTCCCTTGTAGGCCACGCTGGTCTTGAACTCCTGACCTCAAGGGATCCTCCCACCTTGGCCTCCCAAAGCACTGGGTTTCCATTGCAAGTTAACTTATAAACCTATTTTTATAAAAATAACTATTTGGTGGGGTGTGGTGGCTCAAGCCTGTAATCCTAGCACTTTGGGAGACTAAGGCGGGTGGATCACCTGAGCTCAGGAGTTCAACACCAGCCTGGGCAATACGGTGAAACCCCGTCTCTACTAAAATACAAAAAATTGGTCAGGCATAGCGGCCGGCGCCTGTAATCCCAGCTACTTGGGAGACTGAGGCAGGAGAATTGCTTGAACCTGGGAGGAGGTTGCAGTGAGCCAAGATTGCACCACTGCACTCCAGTCTAGGCGACAGAGCAAGACTCTGTCTCAAAAAAAAAAAAAAAAAAAAAACTAAAAGCTGGTCACAGTGGCTCATACCTGTAAGCTCAGCACTTTGGGAGGCCGAGGCGAGTGGATCACCTGAGGTCAGGAGTTCGAGACCAGCCTGACCAACATGGTGAAACCCCGTCTCTACTAAAAATACAAAAATTTCCAGGCCTGGTATCGGGCGCCTGTAATCCCAGTTACTCAGGAGGCTGAAACAGGAGAATCACTTGAACTCGGGAGGCGGAGGTTACAGTGAGCTGAGATCACCCCCATTGCAATCCAGCCTGGGCAATGAGATGAAACTCCATCTCAAAAAAAAAAAAAAAAAAAAAACCATTTTCAAAAAAAACTCAGTGCATCGCGTGGCATTGTGTCATTTGGAAAATTTTTTTTTTTTTTTTTTGGACAGCATTCCACTCTGTCGCTCTGTGGCCAGGCTGGTCTCAAACTCCTGACCTCAAGTGATCCACTGGCGTCGACCTTCCAAAGTGCTGGGATTACAGGCATGAGCCACTGCACCCAGCCGCACATCTCTTTAATGTCTGGCTGGATCCTTGCATCTGTGTCTGTCTTCAGTGCCGCCATTCATTACATGTTGGGCAACTTCTGGAAACTTCCACTGTCCACTCATGAGCGAACGAGAATAAAAAAGGCAGTTAACATCTCAGGAGGGTAATATACAAATAATTTCGACCTCATGGATCCCTCGAAAGGGTCTCAGGGACTCCTAGGGAACTCTGAACCATGCTTTGAGAACCACTGACATGTAGTTTCAGTTATTTGAAATCAATAAAGTGCCAAAAAGGAAAAAGTATTAGGATAAATTTGGTGATAAAACTGACCCAAACAGACTCATAATCTTTTTCTTTTTCTTTTTCTTTTTTTTTTTTTGAGGCAGTCTCGCTCTGTCGCCCAGTCTGGAGTGCAGTGGCACAATCTCAACTCAGTGAAAACTCCACCACCCAGGTTCAAACGATTCTCCTGCCTCAGTCTCCCGATTACAGGCGTGAGCCACTGCGCCCAGCCGATTTTTCAGATTTTAAACAAGGTCACAGGAGTATCTACTGCTTCTGTTGAACAACCCCAGAGGGGCTTGGCAGCCAACCTGTCATCCAACACTGGAGTATTTCCATGGTGAGACTTAGTTAGGAACAATCTCACCTTACAAAAGAAACAATTTAAGAGTGTGAAGCCTGGGCTAGGTGTGGTGGCTCACACCGCTAATCTCAGCACTTTGGGAGGGCAAGGGGGGTGGGTCACATGAGACCCGGAGTTCGAGACCAGCCTGGCCCACGTGGTGAAACCCTGTCTCTACTAAAAGTACAAAATTATCCGGGCGTGGTGGCACACACCTGTAATCCCAGCTACTAGAGAGGCTGAGGCAGAAGAATTGCTTGAGCCCAGGGGGCAGAGGTTGCAGTGAGTAGAGATAATGCCACTGCACAGCCTACGCAACGGAACCAGACTCCGTCTCAAAGAAAAAAAAAAAAAAAAAAGAAAGAAAAGTTTCATATATGGGCCATGCACGGTGGCTCAGGCCTGTAATCCCAGTACTTTGGGAGTCTGAGGGAGGTAGATTGTTTGAGGCCAGGAGTTTGAGACCAGCCTGGGCAACACAAGGAGACTCCCCATCTCTACAAAAATAAAATTTTAAAAATTACCCTGGTGTGGTGGCATGCACCTGTAGTCCCAGCTACTCCAGAGGCTGAGGTGGGAGGATTGCTTGAGCCCAGGAGTTTGAGGCTGCAGTGAGCTATGATTGCACCGCTGCACTCCAGCCTGGGCAACAGAGCAACACCCTGGCTCAACAACAACAACAAAAAGTTTCATACATTAACATTTCCTTTATACTGAGCATGCAGTCTGCTATGGAGTTCTAGTTTATTCTATTCCATTTTTGTTTTCTTTTTTTCTTTCCTTACTTTTTTTTTTGAGACGGAGTGTTACTCTATCGCCAGGCTGGTGTGCAGTGGCGTGGCAATCTTGGCCCACTGCAACCTCTGCCTACCGGGTTCAAGAGATTCTCCTGCCTCAGCCTCCTGAGTAGCTGGGACTACAGGCAACTGCCACCATGCCCGGCTAATTTTCGTATTTTTAATAGAGACGAGGTTTCACCATGTTGGCCAGGATGGTTTCGATCTCCTGATCTCGTGATCCGCCCTCTTCAACCTCCCAAAGTGCTGGGATTACAGGCGTGAGCCATCACGCCCGGCCCCCATTTAAAAAAAAAAAAAAAAAAAAAAATTGCTGATTGCCACGGAGTATTTTTTGTCTTTCTTTCTTTTCAGAGAGTGACTTTGTTTCTGAGACCACCGAGGATCTTGATATCACCCCTGCTAATGGCTGGGCGCTCACAGTTTGAAAAGCTCTAGGGAACCCCCTGTTACTCCCCAGACAAGACCCACTCCATCCCCACCCTGACTCAGAGGTGCCTGGCAGTGCTTAAGCCCTAATGTGCAATTATTCCACTCGTGGCTGCTTTCCTTGAATCCTCGAGACTTCCAGAAGTTGAGGGAACACGTCTCGCTTGCTTCCTGCTGCGGCCCCAGCTTCTGGCCCAGCGCCTGCCTAATCACATAGTGGGTGCCTAATAAACGTTTGTTGAGTGAATACATGAACAAGCGAGCTGGGGCCAGAGTCAGGACTGCAGCCCCGCTTGTGCCACTCCCTAGGACTCGATAATTCTGCTCACGTCACTTCCAAAGACCCATGCAGCGAACCCTCCCTCGGCTTCTGCTACCCGCATCCAGCCGCGGCTTAACCTGAGCCTCCTTACTGGGTTGAGCAGGACTACATTTCCTACAAGTCTCAAGGCCAGGACTACACTTCCCATAAGCCTCTGCTTCCGCCAGGTTCTGTGCCCTTCAGCCACCGGGGCAGCAAATTGCGTCTTTTCTCACTCCCCGCCCCCCGATTGCATCCCCTCCACCCTGCAGCCCTTCCGTGCGCCCCCTCCCTCCCGTGATGAACCTGCCTCAGTTTCTCCAATGAGACACCCCGAAGGCAGCCCCTTTCCCCTTCCCCTGAGCCCCCAGATGAGGAGGGCTGCGCTCTGCGGGGAGTGTGCACTGCCCGGCCGGTGTGCGCCACGGCTGCGCGTTTTGGTGGAAAGCCCTGGGCCCCTGCTGGGGGGTTGGGGTGGGGGGCTGGGTCGCCTGCGCCGAGTGTTGCTGAGGCTGCGTCTTGGGTGCGCAGCTCCGGCCCAGCCTCACCCAGGGGAACGCCTCGCAGGTGCTCACGGACGATGGAGAGGTCCGCGCCCAGGGTGGGAGTCCGCGCTTCCGGGTGTGTCTGCAGCTCGGGGCGCTGGAGGGTGGGATGTGACCCCGAGACGGCGGCGGCCTGGCACGTGATGTATGTGTGTCCTTGTCTGATGTGTCGGTGTCCCCGATGGACCGGGTTCCAGTCCCAGCTTTGCCACTTCCCGGCTTGTGTGCCTTGGGGCAGGTGACTACCCCGCGCTGTGCCTCAGTTGCCTCATCTGTACAATGGGCATGATTTAAAAATACCTGTCTCAGAGGGCGGTTATGAGGATTGCAAGGTAATTCTGTACGTGTAAAACGCTGCGGACCATACCTGGCACAGACTAAATACTCATAAGAATAAATACATTAAATAAACTATGATCATGTATCTTTTGTATGAGGCAAGTGCTGTGGTTGTGTAATGTCTGCGAAACCTCACGGGAAACGTGGGTATTTGCGATCCGTGTGACTGTGCGCGTGTCTGTGTCTGTGTTGTGGGTGTGTGAATCTTTGTATGTGTTATGTGTGCCCGTGCGTGTTTCTGCATGTGATGTGTGACTGTGGTGGGGTTCTGTGTCTTTGTAACCTTGTGTGAAAGGTGTGTGTATTTGTGATGTGTGTGTCCAAGTCTGTTTAGGTATGTGATACATGCATCTCTGTGTGTCTGTGTATTTGATCTGTGTGCCTATGTCTGTGTTTATGTATAGTGTGTGACTGTGTATATGTGCATGTTATATGTGTCTGTGTATATCAGTGTGTGGTGTATTTATGTGCATTTTTGCATGTGATTTATGTAGCCCTGTGTGTATGAGTTGTGTGTGCCTGTATGCATGTGTAGGTAATGTGTCTGTATGTATCCATGTGTGTGAAGTGTGTGTCCGTGTGAATGATGCATGTTACATGTCCATATATATGCATGTGTTACGTTTCTGTGTACTCACGTATGTGATGTGCCTTGTCTCTGTGTAGCTGCTGGGTCCGTGTCTATGTTAGTTCATATGATGTATGTGTCTGCGTGTGTCCATGCAATTGCTGTCTGTGCATGTCCATGTGACATGCATGTATGTGATACTTGTGTCCGTGGGTATTCTTTGTTGCTCATTTGTCTAGGGGCTCTCTGCGTGGCTGTGACTGTGAGTGTCAGCATGTCACAGTGGTGTCCGTGGGGATCTTTGTGCTGTGTGCGTCTGTGGATTTGGGGCTTTACTTTGTCTGGGGCATGTGTGGGTCTTTGTGATGCTTTGACGTTCCTGCGTGGCCGGGTGCATCTGTGCTGGAAGCCGGCCTGCCTGTGCGTTTCCAGTGCGGTCCCTGCGTCTTTGTGTGTGACGTGTACGTGTCCCCGTCTGCTGATGGCTGTCCACCTTTGTATGTGATGCGCTTGTCTATGAGGGTCCCTGCGACGTGTGTCAGCTGTGTGTGGGCTGCGCGTGCCTGACATCTGCATCTTGGCGTGTAGCACATGTGTCCATGCTGGTGGCATGTCACAGCGGTGTCCGGGCCAGGCACCCGTGGGCCCTGCCCCCCCTTCCCCCTCCCCGCCGCAAGCGTGTGCCAGTCCCTGTCTGTCCTTCCCCCTCCCATTTCCTCCCCTCCCTCCTGGCAGCCAATGCTACGGGGGAGCCAGTTGCCATGACGACGCTCCATCCTCCCTCCTCCCACCCTTCCTGTGACAGGCTCTCTGCTCCCCCAATCCTGGCTGCCCTCGGGGGCGGGGCCCTCTTTCTCGCCCCCCCCATCCTACCCTCTCCCCCCCACCCCAGCAACCCCGGCTCCCCAGCTCCTCTCCTCTGTCCGCCTCTCCATCCCTTCATCCGTCTGTCCCTTCAAAGAGGGGGAGGGGGGTACCTGAGCCAGCAAGCAGCCCCTCCCTCCCCCTGTCCTGCGTCTCCTGCCCCTCTCCTGGGCCGGGAGGAGGCCAGGGTCGCGCGGGTCCCCATGGCTGGGGGCTGAGGGCCCGCCCCCCCCTCCTCCCCAGCCGCCACCACCTCCACCTCCCTGCCATCCTCGACAAGATGCCTGCCCCCGGCGCCCTCATCCTCCTTGCGGCCGTCTCCGCCTCCGGCTGCCTGGCGTCCCCGGCCCACCCCGGTGAGTCTGTCGGGCCATCCGTCTGTCCGGCGGCCCCCACCCGCGCGGCGGCCTCGCTGTCTTCCCAGGGGTCTGTCTGCAGGTCCTGCCCCGTCACCTGGTGCGCGTCTTCCCGCAGCCCAGCCGGGCCCGGAGCGACGGGGACGGTGCCTCTGTCAGCAGGGCCTGTGGGAGGGAGGCTGAGGGCTGGGTGGGGAGGGGGCTCCGTTTGGGCAACATGTGTGTATGCGTGCACGCATGTGTTTGTGCTGGTGTGTGCAGGAAGCCGGGGAAGGATAGGGCCTCTGGGAGAATTGGGGGCAGAGGACAGGAATACTATTTCTAAGGGGGACACAACACGAGAGGCTGTCTCTGGCTTCTGAGGAGATCCAGGGCTTGCGGAGTTCCCTTCTTTGGGTCTCGGGCTGGGGATAGAGGACATCGGTGTGCGCCAAGCGTCCCTAAAAGAGACAGATCTTAACCCCACAAACTGGGGGGTTCCAGCATGGGGCAAGAATCCTCTCCCAGCCTGCAGCTTAGAGCTCGTCCTCCTCCCCAATGAGGGGTAATGAGGCTGTCCATGGGAGCGTATTTTAAATTCTGCAAGCTCCAGGCTTCACTATTACTCCTCTTTCCTTCAGCCCTCACTGGAATTCATCCAAGCCTGGGGTGAGGGGATGGGGTGGGGTGAGGTGGGGGGGGTCCCAGTTTGGGACCAGAGGAGAGACCCCACCCCCAATCCAACCACTTGGGAAGGCCCCAAACTACAACTCCCACAATGCCTTGGGCCACTCTGCACCTCTGCCAAGGGACCCTGGTCGCAGAGCATCATGGGAGTTGTAGTCCAAGACGTGCCGGGACGGGAGGGGGCATGATTCCGGTATCCAGGGACTTGAAGCTGGGACCCCAGCCCAGCCCTGTGCCCGCAGATGGATTCGCCCTGGGCCGGGCTCCTCTGGCTCCTCCCTACGCTGTGGTCCTCATTTCCTGCTCCGGCCTGCTGGCCTTCATCTTCCTCCTCCTCACCTGTCTGTGCTGCAAACGGGGCGATGTCGGCTTCAAGGTGAGGTGCATGAGGGGATTCAACCTGGGGAGGAAGACTCCAGCAAGGCCTTTACCCCCAACACAGGTGGTTGGTGGGGAGAGGGGGGCAGTAAATCCGAGAGCACCTTCTAGCTTGAAGCTATGGCAAGATCTGGAGCCTTGGGATGGAGAAATAGGGGGATGGAAATTGGGTTGGGACTGGGAGACAGTTACAAAAATGAAGGGGAGACAAACGTAAGAGAAAGACGATGGCGTGTCTCTCATCCCTGCGTTCTCCAACTCCTCCTCGCCTCTCTCGGCCCCAGGAGTTTGAGAACCCTGAAGGGGAGGACTGCTCCGGGGAGTACACTCCCCCTGCGGAGGAGACCTCCTCCTCACAGTCGCTGCCTGATGTCTACATTCTCCCACTGGCTGAGGTCTCCTTACCAATGCCTGCCCCGCAGCCTTCACACTCAGGTACTGCCCCACACCATGACCGGAATCCCATGGTGTCCCGGGAAAGGCCAGAAGATGTTGAGTGTCTTCCTTTAGGGGCTGGGGCGGTTGAGACCAGGGGCAGCCAACGAGAAAGGCATAGGTGGGAGCCCCGGAATCCTGGAAGCAGCCTATGGGAAGGCAGACAAAGATCATCTTGGTGGTAGCCATTGCTTAATCCAAAACCAGATTTGGGGATTCTTGTGGGGCAAGCAGTGGTGAGATTAGCATAGAGCACAGTCTCAGAGGCAACCAATGGGAGGCTGAAATCACATCATAGGAGCTTGGGATGCCAAAGGGAAGGACTGATTGGATGCTGGAGTCTTGCGAGCAGCCAATGAGGAAGCTGAGATTCTGACATGGAATGTGGGTGGCAGCCAATGAAAAGAGAGTGATGTCTGCTCTGACCCCAGTCCCCACTGACTTGGGGTGTGTTGGTGGCACTCGGGAGGGGGGAGAGGCTCAGGGGCTTTCCCCTCTTGCCCTCCCCAGACATGACCACCCCCCTGGGCCTTAGCCGCCAGCACCTCAGCTACCTGCAGGAGATTGGGAGTGGCTGGTTTGGGAAGGTGAGTGGGCTGGGGAGGGGAGGCAGGGCTCCATGGATCCGAGCTGTCCTCCTGTTCTGTGTCCACACCCCTGCTCTCACCACTTCTCATCTATCCCTCGCCTCCTCCCCATACCCCCTCAGCCTCCCATTCCCCCTCCGTCCACCTCTCACCGGCTCCCACCCGCCCCATCCCCGACATCTGTCAGTCAGCGCCTCCCTCCTCACTCCATTGACCACTCCGCCGCACCACCCGGCTCTCCACGCGTCCGTCCGTCTGTCCATCCTTCCATCCGTCCCTGCGTCCATCGGATTCTGGGCCCGTGAGTGTCTCACCCCATGTCTGGTGTGGGTCAAGGGTGGTGGGATGTGGAGGGAGAAGCTGGGAAGGAGCCGGGGGTTGGGAGCTGTGTGGTGGAGTGGAGCTGGTCCCAGGGGACGGGGCTGGGGAACTGGCACTCGCTGACTCCTGGGTTCCCCTTGACCAGGTGATCCTGGGAGAGATTTTCTCCGACTACACCCCTGCCCAGGTGGTGGTGAAGGAGCTCCGAGCCAGCGCAGGGCCCCTGGAGCAACGCAAGTTCATCTCGGAAGCCCAGCCCTACAGGTACTGGGGGTTTTTCAGTGGGTGTGTGCCTTGTTGAGGTGACATTCAGGAGTGGAAGGAGCGCTCTATGGGTCAAACGTGGAATCTACCTCTTCCCAGCTGTGCAGCTCTGGCAGGAGAACTTCCCTCCCTCAACCTCAGGTTCTTCCTCTGGACCGAGCTAAGGGTGGGAAATGAGAGGCAGGATGGTGGAGGAGGTGGGAGCACAGAAGCTGAGCTAGAGGCCTGTTCCTCTCCCCTCTGAACCTCCGGATCTTCATCTGGAAAGTCAGTCCAAGAAGCCCTAGTGTCCTCATGAAGTGGGCAGCTGAGAGGATGTGAGATTCCCATGTTCAATGTTGGGTACCGGCTGGTGCTTCCCTTCCCCAGGCCACAGACTAGGTTCCTGAGCAGGCCACTGTGGAGCTCCATCCCTGCCCTGCTTGGTCTCTACTCCACTCTCAGTGCTTCTAGGATGGTGTCTAGGTAAACACTTGCCAGATAAATTCCTTGTGAAGTAGTGAGTTCCCTGTTTTGGAAAGGGTGTGTTCGCAGAGACCCCTTATCAGAGCAGTTGTAAAGGTGGGCTTTACCCTGAGAAACACATCGGGTCTTGGCACTCCCTTGCTCCAAAACCTCCCATGGCTCCCAACTGCCTACAGGACACATCCACATCTGCTCCTCCTGACAGCCCACAGGCCCTGCAGAGTCTGACACAGTCCCCTTCCTTCCATTGTCCCCCTCACCCCAGCCACCCTGGCCTCCCCACTGACCCTCCCCACGGAAGCCTCTTCCCTGCCCCAGCGCATTGCTCCTTGCTATATCCTTTCTCTAGAATGTCACTCCTTGCACACCCCTAGGTGTGGATGGGGACCCTTCCCTTCCTCAGGCCTCAGCTCAGAGACACCTTCCCTTACTCCTCTCCTCCTTCCAAAGAGGGGCCTGGGATGCTCCACCCCGTCATGGTGTGTGTTTTCTTCATAACCCGTACCCCAGGTTGTCACTGTATCATCTGCTTACTTGCTTATTGCCTGTCTCTCCCTAAACCTGTGCCAGCAACCACTGGCCACATATGCCTATTACATTTAAGCTAAGATGGGCAAGGTGGTATACGCCTGTAGTCCCAGCATTTTGGGAGGCCAAGGTGGGAGGATCACTTGAGGCCAGAAATTGGAGGATGCAGTGAGCTATGGCTGTACCACTGCACTCCCACCTGGGCGACAGAGCAAGACCCTGTCTCTATTATATAAATAAATACATAAAATGTAAGCTAATTAAAATGCAATCAAATTAAAAACACATTTCCTCAGCTACCCTCATCATATCTCAAGTGCTCGATAGCCACCTGTAGCCAGTGGCTCCCCTGGTAGGCAGGGTTGGTCCAGAACATTTCCACCTTTGCAAAGCTCTGTTGGACAGTGCAGGTCTCTACGAGCAGCAGCTCGGGGTCCGTCTCGTTACCCCAGCACAAGTGCTGTTGGCTCTCTGTAGACGTTTGCTGAGCAAGCCACAGACCTGAGATGAAATCCCAACATTCCCATCATTACCAGCTGTGTGACCCTAGGCAAGTCACTTCACCTCTCTGAGCCTCTGTTTCCACCTGGATCAAATGGGGATCATCATCCTGCCTAGCAGGTTGCTGGGAGGATTTGACAGCAGAGCGGCCGGCCTTGGCCAGATTTGTGGGTGTACAGTGAATCCTGGCTTCCTCCTACAACAGCCGCCCCAAGTGCCGGGAACTCCAGCCACTGTTTAAGCCTCACACATGGCAGGAGCCTTGTGAACACTTTGTTGGGCCGGGTACGGTGGCTTTGTCGGGCTGGGTGTGGTGGCTCACGCCTGTAATCCTAGCATTTTGGGAGGCTGAGGTGGGCAGATTGCCTGAGCTCAGGAATTGGAGACCAGCCTGGGTGAAACCCCATCTCTACAAAAATACAAAAAAATTGGCCAGGCACAGTGGCTCACACCTGTAATCCCAGCACTTTGGGAGGCTGAGGCAGGCAGATCATGAGGTCAGGAGTTCGAGACCAGCCTGGCCAACATGGTGAAACCCTGTCTCTACTAAAAATGCAAACATTAACCAGGTGTGGTAGGCGGGCACCTGTAATCCCAGCGACTTGGGAGGCTGGGGCAGGAGAATCATTTGAACCTAGGAGGTGGAGGTTGCAGTGAGCCGAGATCACACCACCACATTCCAGCCTGGGAGACAGAGCGAGAAAACAACAACAATAACAACAACACTGTTGCACAATTCTTCCGCCAAGCAGGAGCAAGAGACCCTGTTCTCCTGAGAAGGACACACAGCATAAACAGCAGAGCTGTGGTTACACACAGGCAGTAGACGGCTGGGTACCGGGCAGCGGCCCCACAGCACACAAGTGGCTCTGCCTCCTGCCAGGCACCCAGTAGGAAAATAACTAGTAAGTTACTGTGCACCTACTCCTGGCCAGACCCTGGGCTGCAAGCCTGAAATATTCTCTTCCTCCTGCAGACTTCCAAGCCAGTACTTCTCTCCGCATGTGTTTATTCAGCATCTACTAGCCTAGGCACCGGGGACACAGGCAGGAAGACACACCAAATTCTCATCCTAGGAAAGCTCACCCCCTAGTGGAAAAGGCACACAACAGATAAATAGAGACTTTTTTTCCTCCCCAAGGCTCACTTTAGCCTTGAGCTCCTGGGCTCAAGTGATCCTGCCTCAGCCTCCTGCATAGCCACCAGGCCTGGCTAACTTTTATTTTTATTTATTTGTCTTTTTTTTTTTTTTTCAGATGAAGTCTTGCTTTGTTGCCCAGGCTGGAGTTCAGTGGTGCAATCTCAGCTCACTGCAACCTCTGCCTCCCGGGTTCAAGCGATTCTCCTGCCTCAGCCTCCCAAGTAGCTGGGATTACAGGCACCCACCACCACATCTGGCTAATTTTTTGTATTTTTAGTAGAGACGGGGTTTCACCATGTTGGCCAGGCTGGTCTCGAACTCCTGACCTCAGGTGATGCACTCACCTTGGCCTCCCAAAATGTTGGGATTACAGGTATTTTTGTTTTGTTTTGTTTTGTTTTGTTTTTGAGACAGAATTTCACTCTTGTTGCCCAGGCTGGAGTGCAATGGCACGGCCTCAGCTCACTGCAACCGCCACCTCCCGGATGCAAGCAATTCTCCTGCCTCAGCCTCCCAAGTAGCTGGGATTACAGGCATGCAGCACCACACCTGGCTAATTTTGTATTTCTAGTAGAGACGGGGTTTCTCCATGTTGGTGAGGCTGGTCTCGAACTCCCGACCTGAAGTGATCCACTCGCCTCGGTCCCCCAAAGTGCAGGGACTACAGGTGTGAGCCACTGCGCCTGGCCTCTTTTTTCTTTTTTAATTGTACAGATGGATTTTTACTATGTTGCCCCAGCTGGTCTCAAATTTCTAGGTTCAAGCCATCCTCCTGCCTCGGCCTCCCAGAGTGCCAAAATTTCAGGTGAGAGCCACCATGCCAAGCCATAAATCCATTTTAAAAAGAGAAACTGTCAGCCGGGCGCGGTGGCTCACACCTGTAATCCCAGCAATTTGGGAGGCCGAGGCAGGCAGATTGCCTGAGGTCAGGAGTTCAAGGCCAGCCTGGTCAACATGGTGAAATCCCATCTCTAATAAAAATACAAAAATTAGCCAGGCGTGGTGGCACATGACTGTAATCCCAGCTACTCAGGAGGATGAGGCAGGAGAATTGCTTGAGCCTGGGAGACGGAGGCTGCAGTGAGCCAAGATTGTGCCACTGCACTCCAGTCTAGGTGACAGAGCAAGACTCTGTCTCAAAAAAAAAAAAAAAAAAAGAGAGAGAGAGAGAGAGAGAAACTGTCAGAGAATGACAAGTACCATGAGGAATTGAGGCAATATGTGACAGAGACAGGGCCCACTTTGGACAGGACCATCAGGGAGGCTGGGTTGATCTGGAGGAGTTGGCCATGCAAAGCACCATGGGAAATGCAATCCAGACAGAGGGAACAGCAGGTGCAAAGGATGTAGGATAGGAAGAAGCTCATGGAGAGTGAATATCCCTGGAAATACAGTTAGAATGCAGGGTGAAGGCTGGGCACGGTGGCTCATGCCTGTAATCCCAGCACTTTGGGAGGCCGAGGTGGGCAGATCACTTGAGGTCAGGAGTTCAAGACCAGCCTGGCCAACATGGTGAAACCCCGTATCTACTAAAAATACAAAAATTAGCTGAGTGTGGTAGCGTGCACCTATAATCTCAACTATGCAGGAGGCTGAGGCAGGAGAATCACTTGAACCTAGGAGGCAGAGGTTGCAGTGAGCTGAGATTGCACCACTGTACTCCAGACTGGGTGAAAGAGCAAGACTCTGTCTCACAAAAAAAAAAAAAAAAATGCAGGGTGAAAATAAAATCAAATAATATGTTGCCATTAAAACAGTAATTGCTAGGATCTCAACACATACCAGCTTTTCTCAGATCTCATGAAATTCCTCGGAGGAAGTTGCTGTCTCTGTCCCCCTTTTACAGATGAGGGAAACCGAGGCAGGGAGCGGCGAAGTGACTTGCCTGAGATGACACACCTAGGAAAGTGGGAGTCAGGGTTCAAACCCCCCGAGTCTGACTCTTTCCCACAGCGTGAGGGTAAAGGGGGGTATCCAACCTGGTATTGCGGGGCAGCGAAGCTTCCAGGGGAGATGATGTTGAGGCAAAGGCCTGGGGGTGCCAAGAGAACTCCGATCAGAGGAGGGCGTTCTGCAGAGAGAGAACCATAGGTGCAGGCAGGGCATGGTGGCTCACGCCTGTAATCCCAGCACTTTGGGAGGCTGAGGTGGGCAGATCACTTGAGGTCAGGAGTTTGAGACCATCCTGGCCAACATGGTGAAACCCTGTATCTACTAAAAATACAAAAATTAGCCAGGCTTGGTGGCGTGCACCTATAGTCCCAACTACTCGGGAGGCTGAGGCAGGAGAATCGCTTGAACCCGGGAGGTGGAGGTTGCAGTGAACTGAGATCACTCCATTGCACTCCAGCCTGAGTGACAAGAACAAAACTCTGTCTCAAAAAAGAAAGAAAGAAGAAAGAAAGAAAAGAAAGAAAAAAAAGAAAAGAAAAGAGAGAGAGAGAAAACTGTAGGTACAACGGCCCGGGCCTAAGCAAGGGCCTGCAGGTTTGGGAAACCCACATAGGATAAAGCTGACTCCTGGGCCAGCCTGAGGGGCAGGAGGAATAAAAAAGCTGGTGCTCTATCCTGGGGTGCTGGGGAGCGACAGAGGGTTGTGTGCGGTGAAAAGCAGGTCAGGGGCAAAGGGAAGGGTAGAGACTGGAGCCAGGGAGGCCAGGAGGAGGCTGTGGGGATGAGGAGGAGAAGACTAAGAGTCAGGGGCAGGAATGAAGGTGGAGGTGAGGTGTGAGGAGGAAGAAGAGGTAAAGGGCTCCCTGGGGATCTGGCCCCAGGAGCAGGTCAGTGAGGGCCATCCAGAGATGGGGATCTGGGGAAGGACTGGGGTGCGGTCAAGGAGAGAGACTCTGAGGTGAGGAAACAGATCAAAAAGGTAAGAGTGGGCCAGGCTCAGTGGCTCACACCTGTAATCCCAGCACTTTGGGAGGCTGAGGGTGGATCGCTTGAGGTCAGGGGTTCGAGACCAGCCTGGCCAACATGGTGAAATCCCGTCTTTACTAAAAATACAAAAATGAGCCAGGCGTGGTGGCGCATGCCTGTAATCCTGGCTGCTCAGGAGGCTGAGGCAGGATACCAGCCTGGGCAACAGAGCGAGACACCATCTCAAAACAACAACAGCAACAAAAAAAGGGTGGAGGCAGCGGTTTGGCTGTGCTGGGAGGTTGGGGCTGGATGAAGAGGAAGGGGCTGTCTTCCCAACCCAGCCGCCTCCTCACTCCACAGGAGCCTGCAGCACCCCAATGTCCTCCAGTGCCTGGGTCTGTGTGTGGAGACACTGCCGTTTCTGCTGATTATGGAGTTCTGTCAACTGGTGAGGGTCTTGGGGGGTTGGGGAAGGGCAGAGGGGAGAGCTGGACGGGGCCGGGGCCAAGCCTGGTGCCCCTGGGCTTCGTCGTCATCATCATCATCGTAGATGATGTGTGGCATGAGTTAACATTTCATGAGTGCTGACTGTCCTGGGGGTTGCCCTGAACAAGCAGGCAAGATAGGCTGTGTTATTACCTGCTGCAAGCAGCAGGCGAAACTGAGGCTCAGAGGGGCTACCCAGTGACAGCAGAGGCCATTCCATCCTCTGGGCGGACTGGCTGGAGGCCTGAGCGACTGGTGCTGCTGACCTTCTTTGCTTCCCTCCCAGGGGGACCTGAAGCGTTACCTCCGAGCCCAGCGGCCCCCCGAGGGCCTGTCTCCTGAGCTACCCCCTCGAGACCTGCGGACGCTGCAGAGGATGGGCCTGGAGATCGCCCGCGGGCTGGCGCACCTGCATTCCCACAACTACGTGCACAGGTGGGCGGGCCGGGGAACCGCGGGAGGAGCTACTAAGGGAAAGGGAGAAGGAGGGGAGGCTGCAGGAGAGGGGCTAAAGGAGGGGCGTACCCATGACTGGCTGACACAAAATAGGGACGAACAGAGGAGGGTCTGGAGGAGGAGGGGCCAGGAGGGGAATGGGAGGAACCAAGTGAGGGGGAGGCAGGGTCAAGTGATGAGGGGGGGCGCCAAGAGAGGAGGAGGAGGAACCAGGGGAAGGGGAGGGGTCAGGGGAGGAGGAGGGATCAGGAGGGGGGAGGGGCCATGATAGGAGGAGGGGCCAGGAGAGGAACGGAAGGAGCCCGGGGATTGGGGCGGGGGGAGGCAGGGCCACGTGACGAGGAGAGGGGCCGGGAGAGGAGGGGGAGGAGTCAACAGAGAAGTAGGAGAAGCCAGAAGGGTCAGATGAAGAAGAGGAGCCAGTGCAGAGGAAAAGGAGAGGAGACTTGGAAGAACCAGGGACGGGGAGAAGACAAGACAGCAGGGGAGAATGAAAGCAGTCAGAGGGGAGAGACAGATCAAATGGAAGGGGTGGAGTCAGTGTGAAGGGGCGGGGACAGGGCGTGGCTGGAGGGCTGCCCCTGCGCTCACCTGCTCTCATTCTTCCCGCAGCGACCTGGCCCTGCGCAACTGCCTGCTGACCTCTGACCTGACCGTGCGCATCGGAGACTACGGGCTGGCCCACAGCAACTACAAGGTAGGGCTTCCTTCCGTCGGGGTGGGGGCTGTGGGGTGCGCTGACTCGCCTGACACCGCCCTGGTTCCCCCAGGAGGATTACTACCTGACCCCAGAGCGCCTGTGGATCCCGCTGCGCTGGGCGGCGCCTGAGCTCCTCGGGGAGCTCCACGGGACCTTCATGGTGGTGGACCAGAGCCGCGAGAGCAACATCTGGTGAGGACCACGGGCCGCGGGGGCCGAGGCAGGCCAGGAAGATGGAAGGGTTACTAGATGCCACCGGGTCTACAGATGGGGAAACTGAGTCCTGGGCGGGTCAGGGCTGGGCTCTGACCTCTCTCTGCTCTCTGCAGGTCCCTGGGGGTGACCCTGTGGGAGCTGTTTGAGTTTGGGGCCCAACCCTACCGCCACCTGTCAGACGAGGAGGTCCTCGCCTTCGTGGTCCGCCAGCAGCACGTGAAGCTGGCCCGGCCGAGGCTCAAGCTGCCCTATGCGGACTACTGGTGAGGGCTAGCCCACTCGGGGCTCCTGGCCTGCCGCACCCCACCCAGGATGGTCCCAGCTCCCCGTCTCGTTTCCCACATCACCCACATCCCGTTTGCCCTCCATACCCCTCAAGAGTGAAGAGGAGCTGTCCCCCCCATTTCTGCCAGCATCTGCTACTTGCAGGGGGACACAGGCAGGGAATGGCAGAGCTGTGATTTGAACCCACTTCATCCTAAGAGACCCCTGCTTCTTACCTGTCTGATTCCAGTGCTCACAGCCCAAACGGGGACACCACCACCCTCACCAGCTGTTCCCATCTGCTGCTGTGTCCCCTCTGCCTCCAGGTCCCTGTTACCCTCTCTCTATGGGCATCTTACCCCTACCCCTGCTTCTTTGGGTCTCAGTACCTAGCTCCCCAGCCCAGTTACCTCCTCTGAATCTCTGTCCTCTTCTGTCCCCTCTTCTCCCTGGATCCCTGCCCCACTTCTTGGGTCTCTGTCCCCCTCTTTCTGGGTCTCTGTCCCTCTCTCTCTCTCTTTTTTTTTTTTTTGACAGAGTTTTGCTTTTGTTGCCCAGGCTGGAGTGCAATGGCACGATCTTGGCTCACTGCAACCTCCGCCTCCCGGGTTCAAGCGGTTCTCCTGCCTCAGTGTCCCAGGTAGCTGGGATTACAGGCAGATACCACCACACCAGGCTAATTGTGTTTTTAGTAGAAATGGGTTTTCACCATGTTAGCCAGGCTGGTCTTGAACTCCTGACCTCAGGTGATCCGCCTGCCTCAGCCTCCCAAAGTGCTGGGATTACAGGCATGAGCCACCAAGCCTGGCCCTCTGTCCCTCTCTCTCTGGATCTCTGTCCCTCTCTCTCTGGGCCTCTGTCCCTCTGTCTCTGGGTCTCTGTCCCCCTCTCTCTGGGTCTCTGTTCCCCTCTGCATCTCTGTCCCCCTCTCTCTGGTTGTCTGTCCCCTCCCTGGGTCTCTTTCCCCTCCCTGGATCTCTGACCTGCTCACTCTGCCCCACCTCTCCCCAGGTATGACATCCTTCAGTCCTGCTGGCGGCCACCTGCCCAGCGCCCTTCAGCCTCTGATCTCCAATTGCAGCTCACCTACTTGCTCTCCGAGCGGCCCCCCCGGCCCCCACCGCCGCCACCTCCACCCCGAGATGGTCCTTTCCCCTGGCCCTGGCCCCCTGCACACAGTGCACCTCGCCCGGGGACCCTCTCCTCGCCATTCCCCCTACTGGATGGCTTCCCTGGAGCCGACCCTGACGATGTGCTCACGGTCACCGAGAGCAGCCGCGGCCTCAACCTCGAGTGCCTGTGGGAGAAGGCCCGGCGTGGGGCCGGGCGGGGTGGGGGGGCACCTGCCTGGCAGCCGGCGTCGGCCCCCCCGGCCCCCCACGCCAACCCCTCCAACCCCTTCTATGAGGCGCTGTCCACGCCCAGCGTGCTGCCTGTCATCAGTGCCCGCAGCCCCTCTGTGAGCAGCGAGTACTACATCCGCCTGGAGGAGCACGGCTCCCCTCCTGAGCCCCTCTTCCCCAACGACTGGGACCCCCTGGACCCAGGAGTGCCTGCCCCTCAGGCCCCCCAGGCCCCCTCCGAGGTCCCCCAGCTGGTGTCCGAGACCTGGGCCTCCCCCCTCTTCCCTGCACCCCGGCCCTTCCCAGCCCAGTCCTCAGCGTCAGGCAGCTTCCTGCTGAGCGGCTGGGACCCCGAGGGCCGGGGCGCCGGGGAGACCCTGGCGGGAGACCCTGCCGAGGTCCTGGGGGAGCGGGGGACCGCCCCGTGGGTGGAAGAAGAAGAGGAGGAGGAGGAGGGCAGCTCCCCAGGGGAAGACAGCAGCAGCCTTGGAGGTGGCCCAAGCCGCAGGGGTCCCCTACCCTGTCCTCTGTGCAGCCGCGAGGGGGCCTGCTCCTGCCTGCCACTGGAGCGGGGGGACGCCGTAGCAGGCTGGGGGGGCCACCCTGCTCTTGGCTGCCCCCACCCCCCCGAGGACGACTCCTCGCTGCGGGCAGAGCGGGGTTCCCTGGCCGACTTGCCCATGGCCCCCCCCGCCTCGGCCCCCCCCGAGTTTCTGGACCCCCTCATGGGGGCGGCGGCGCCCCAGTACCCCGGGCGGGGGCCACCTCCCGCTCCCCCCCCCCCGCCGCCACCTCCTCGGGCCCCCGCGGACCCGGCCGCGTCCCCCGACCCCCCTTCGGCCGTGGCCAGTCCCGGTTCAGGCCTCTCGTCGCCGGGCCCCAAGCCGGGGGACAGCGGCTACGAGACCGAGACCCCTTTTTCCCCCGAGGGAGCCTTCCCAGGTGGGGGGGCGGCCGAGGAGGAAGGGGTCCCTCGGCCGCGGGCTCCCCCCGAGCCACCCGACCCAGGAGCGCCCCGGCCACCTCCAGATCCGGGTCCGCTCCCGCTCACGGGGCCACGGGAGAAGCCGACCTTCGTGGTTCAAGTGAGCACCGAGCAGCTGCTGATGTCCCTGCGGGAGGATGTGACAAGGAACCTCCTGGGGGAGAAGGGGGCGACAGCCCGGGAGACAGGACCCAGGAAGGCGGGGAGAGGCCCCGGGAACAGAGAGAAAGTCCCGGGCCTGAACAGGGACCCGACAGCCCTGGGCAACGGGAAACAAGCCCCAAGCCCGAGCCTCCCAGTGAACGGGGTGACAGTGCTGGAGAACGGGGACCAGAGAGCCCCGGGCATCGAGGAGAAGGCAGGCATCGAGCAGAAGGCGGCGGAGAATGGGGCCCTGGGGTCCCCCGAGAGAGAAGAGAAAGTGCTGGAGAATGGGGAGCTGACACCCCCAAGGAGGGAGGAGAAAGCGCTGGAGAATGGGGAGCTGAGGTCCCCAGAGGCCGGGGAGAAGGTGCTGGTGAATGGGGGCCTGACACCCCCAAAGAGCGAGGACAAGGTGTCAGAGAATGGGGGCCTGAGATTCCCCAGGAACACGGAGAGGCCACCAGAGACTGGGCCTTGGAGAGCCCCAGGGCCCTGGGAGAAGATGCCCGAGAGTTGGGGTCCAGCCCCCACGATCGGGGAGCCAGCCCCAGAGACCTCTCTGGAGAGAGCCCCTGCACCCAGCGCAGTGGCCTCCTCCCGGAACGGCGGGGAGACAGCCCCTGGCCCCCTTGGCCCAGCCCCCAAGAACGGGACGCTGGAACCCGGGACCGAGAGGAAAGCCCCCGAGACTGGGGGGGCGCCGAGAGCCCCAGGGGCTGGGAGGCTGGACCTCGGGAGTGGGGGCCGAGCCCCAGTGGGCACGGGGACGGCCCCCGGCGGCGGCCCCGGAAGCGGCGTGGACGCAAAGGCCGGATGGGTAGACTACACGAGGCCGCAGCCACCACCGCCACCGCTGCCACCGCCACCGGAGGCACAGCCGAGGAGGCTGGAGCCAGCGCCCCCGAGAGCCAGGCCGGAGGTGGCCCCCGAGGGAGAGCCCGGGGCCCCAGACAGCAGGGCCGGCGGAGACACGGCACCCAGCGGAGACGGGGACCCCCCCAAGCCCGAGAGGAAGGGCCCCGAGATGCCACGACTATTCTTGGACTTGGGACCCCCTCAGGGGAACAGCGAGCAGATCAAAGGTGAGGAGGCTGCGGGGCACAGTCAGGGCTGAGGTCCGGCTGTTTCCGAGGCTGCGGAGGGTGAGTGTGGGTAAAGATGTCGGATCGGGCTGGCAGTGATGAATGCAGGCCCTGAAGCCCGCACCACCTGGGCTCACATCCTGGCTCGGTCCTCTCTCTAGCTCTTTGGCCTCGGGCAAATGTCCTTGCTGCACGGTGCCTCAGTTTACCCATCTGCCAAAAACGGATGGCAGGGTTAGAACCTACCTCATAGGGTTGCTGTGAAGGTTAAATGAATGAGGACGTCCAAAGCACTTAATCAGAGCTGGGGATTCAGTAAGCACTTGCTTTTATTATTGCAATTCACTTAGACCAGGGGTCTCAAACTCATGCCCACAGGGGCCAGAGGACATAGGGAAATGGATGAAGCATGCTGGGGAGGCAGAGTGGGGCTTCAGAAGAAAATGCCCTGTGTAGACGGGGCAGCCACTTCTCAGGAATGTGCACCTGGTGTTGGCGAATCTGCTACTTTTCCCTTTTAAACCAGAGCTCTGGTTTTTGTTTAGTTTTGTTTTTATGGTTGCAGCCAATTCCAAGGAAGCCTGTCTGTGGATGGCTCAAGGCCCCCAGGCTGCCAGCATGTGCTGATTTAAACTTAATAAGCTGGCTGGGCTCAGTGGCTCATGCCTGTAATCCTAGCACTTCGGGAGGCCAAGGTGGGCGGATCACCTGAGGTCAGGAGTTCAAGACCAGCCTGGACAACATGGCAAAACCCCGTCTCTATTAAAAATACAAAAATTAGCCAGGCTTTCTGGTAGGCGCCTGTAATCCCAGCTACTCGGGAGGCTGAGGCAGGAGAATCGCTTGACCTCAGGAGGCGGAGTTTGCACTGAGCCAAAATTGCACCACTGCACTCCAGCCTGGGCCATAGAGCAAGACTCTGTCTCAAAAAAAAAAAAAAAATTAGCCAGCGTGGTGGCGTGCACCTGTAGTCCCAGCTACTCGGGAGGCTGAGGCACAAGAATAGCTTGATCCTGGGAGTCAGAGGTTGCAGTGAGCCGAGATCACATCACTGCACTCCAGCCTGGGTGACAGCAAGACTCTGTCTCCAAAACAAAACAAAACAACAACAAAACAACAACAACAAAAACAACTTTCCAATAAGCTAAGGCATCTATCCAGTGTGCCAGGCCCCCTGTGTGCCAGGCCCTGAGCTGCCCAAGGCTGGGACCCAGGGAGCGTCAGACCCTGCCCTGACCCAACTCCACCACCATGGGACTAGTGAGCTGGAAGGCACAGATATGCCTTTTCTGAAAATTAAGTTTTGGTAGGAATGCAGGAAGTGTTTTGCCACAGAGAAAACTGTTTAAGATAAATGAAGGGTGGCCGGGCGCGGTGGCTCAAGCCTGTAATCCCAGCACTTTGGGAGGCCGAGACGGGTGGATCACGAGGCAGGAGATCGAAATCATCCTGGCTAACACGGTGAAACCCCGTCTCTACTAAAAAATACGAAAAACTAGCCGGGCGAGGTGGCGGGTGCCTGTAGTCCCAGCTACTCGGGAGGCTGAGGCAGGAGAATGGCGTGAACCCGGGAGGCGGAGCTTGCAGTGAGCCGAGATCGCGCCACTGCACTCCAGGCTGGGTGACAGAGCGAGACTCCATCTCAAAAAAAAAAAAAAAAAAAATATATATATATATATATAAATGAAGGGTAAAAATAAATAGCCCTTGTTTAGATGTGGACATAGGAAATACAGTTCCAGCAGAATCTCTGGGAGGCGCAATTTCCTTAAATATGGGTATGAAAGTTATAAGTGGCTGGGTCCTGTTTTATATTGGCAACCTCACAGCCACGCTTGAGGAAACAGTTATCATCTCCGGAGAGGAGCCTGTGGCTCAGTGGGCAAGAGTCAGGAAGTGGGCTGGACAGAGGATGTTTCTTCCTCAACGCCTGTGGTGTTCGAACACTGTCACTTCCTTGAGATTGTTGTAGGGAGTTTGTGACCAGCTGTATCAGGAAACAGCCCAGGCAGCATGAAAATGTTGGGAGATGAGCAGCTAAAATGCCTCAGAGGATCTGGGTTGGATTAGAACTGGGGGGTGAAAAGAGGCAGAGAATAGCCTGCTTTTTTCCAAGTGAACTACTCATCCTTCAAGACCCCAAATTTCCCCTTTCCAGGAAGCCTTCCTAATTTTTAAAGGTGTCACCCTGACCTTTATCTGCGTATTCATAGCTCCAGAAAAACCCCTCTAGACTGGGCGCAGTGGCTCTCCCCTGTAATCCCAGCACTTTGGGAGGCCGAGGTGGGAGGATCGCCTGAGGTCAGGAGTTCGAGACCAGCCTGGTCAACACGGTGAAACCCTGTCTCTACTAAAAATACAAAAATTAGCTGGGCATGGTGGCAGGTGCCTGTAATCCCAGCTACTCAGGAGGCTGAGGCAGGAGAATCGCTTGAACTCAGGAGGTGGAGGTTGCAGTGAGCCGAGATTGTACCACTGCACTCCAGCCTGGGAGACAAGAGCGAGACTTCGTTTAAAAAAAAAAAAAAACAAACAAAAAAACCTCCCTCTATGCAGCATCCCCCATAACCCCATCACTCCGAGATGTCTGGTTAACAAAAGTGTGACTTTTGAGCAGATGTGAAGGAAAGGAGGGAGTGAGGCAGGTGGACGTCGGGGGGAGAGTGTTCTAGATAGAGGGCACTGAGATGGGCACTGGCTCACCATGTTTAGAGAAAGAGTAAAAGAGGCTGGGCGCGGTGGCTCAAACCTGTAATCCCAGCACTTTGGGAGGCCGAGACGGGCGGATCACGAGGTCAGGAGATCGAGACCATCCTGGCTAACACGGTGAAACCCCGTCTCTACTAAAAAATACAAAAAACTAGCCGGGAGAGGTGGCAGGCGCCTGTAGTCCCAGCTACTCAGGAGGCTGAGGCAGGAGAATGGCGTGAACCCGGGAGGCGGAGCTTGCAGTGAGCTGAGATCCGGCCACTGCACTCCAGCCTGGGCAACACAGTGAGACTCCGTCTCAAAAAAAAAAAAGACATTAGCAAAAGGTAGTGAAACTTGAGTAGAGAGAATGAGGACCAGAGAGGGATCATCTGCATTCATCTTTCTCCCTGCCCCACCTAAATCTTCCTCTTGCCCCTGCCATCAGCCCACAAAGGGCAGTTCACTTATGCAGTAACGGAGGGATAAGTGACCGCTGTTCGTTTGCCAGTGAGGAAACAGAGGCTCAGAGAGGTGGATCTAGCTGAGTGTGGTGGCTCATGCCTGTAATCCCAGCACTTTGGGAGGCCAAAGAGGGCAGATCACGAGGTCAGGAGTTCAAGACCAGCCTGGCCAAGATGATGAAACCCCATCTCTACTAAAAAATACAAAAATTAGCCGGGTGTAGTGGCACGTGCCTGTAGTCCCAGCTACTCAGGAGGCTGAGGCAGGAGATCTGCTTGAACCTGGGAGGTGGAGGTTGCAGTGAGCCGAGATCACGCCACTACACTCCAGCCTCGGTGACAGAGCGAGACTCCATCCCCCTCCCCACCAAAAAAAAAAAAAATAGAAAAGAGAGAGAGAGAGACAGAGAGGTGGATCTGTTTGCCCAGGGACACACAGCAAGCAAAGATAAACTTGGGATTCCAAGCCAGGTTTCCTCCTCCAGGGACCTCAAGTCCTTCCTTCCTAGCAGACTAAAATCGAAAAGTCTTAGAGCAGGGAAGGGGCCTGGAGATGGTTAGACACCCCAACTTTGGCGATCAGGCGCCAGACAGGGGAAGTGCCTTGGTCATTTTCATACAGCGGGAGCATTCACTCATTAATCCTACAGATATTGACTGAGTACTTCTATGTGCTTGGGGCCTGGAAATGAGGCTATGAATGAGCCAGACTCGGTCTCTGTTCTTTAGCGAGGCAAACACACTACCACAGAAGTATAATTACACGCTGAGAAAATCCGCTCAGAAGGAAGGTGCTCGGTGGATGGGGTGCAGAGTGGGTGCTCCTAACCTCCCAGGAGCCCTAGGAGATCTCTGAAGGCTTTGAAAGCCCAGAGCTGGAGGATGTGCAGGACTTGCATTAGAAAAGGCAGTCCAGGCCGGGCGCGGTGGCTCACGCCTGTAATCCCAGCACTTTGGCAGGCCGAGATGGGCGATCATGAGGTCTGCAGTTCGAGACCAGCCTGGCCAGCATGGTGAAACCCCATCTCTGCTAAAAAGACAAAAAATTAGCCGGGCATGGTGGCGCGCGTGCCTGTAGTCCCAGCTACTCGGTGGGAGGAATGAATGGTGGGGTGGCCCATGTGGCTAGATGGACGTCAGGCCAAAGGAGGTGGGGACAGAGGCCAGAGAGATCAGAGGGCCAGGGCATGCGGGCCTGGTGGGCTATGGGAAGTTGGGGCTTAAAGCCGTTGGCACTGGGGAGCTCTGGGGAGGTTGAGCACTGGAGAGGACCTTTCCCACACTGCCTGGAGAAAGGCCCCGGGGCAGCTCTTCCGTTCACGAAGTGGGTGCTGAGGCCCAGATTGTGCGGAGGGCTTACCTGAGGCCACACAGCTAGGGGGAGGGCCTGCCTCAGTTTCCCCGGGACAGGGGCTCACCAGGTCTCTCCCCTCGCAGCCAGGCTCTCCCGGCTCTCGCTGGCGCTGCCGCCGCTCACGCTCACGCCGTTCCCGGGGCCGGGCCCGCGGCGGCCCCCGTGGGAGGGCGCGGACGCCGGGGCGGCTGGCGGGGAGGCCGGCGGGGCGGGGGCGCCGGGGCCGGCGGAGGAGGACGGGGAGGACGAGGACGAGGACGAGGAGGAGGACGAGGAGGCGGCGGCGTCGGGCGCGGCGGCGGGGCCGCGGGGCCCCGGGAGGGCGCGAGCAGCCCCGGTGCCCGTCGTGGTGAGCAGCGCCGACGCGGACGCGGCCCGCCCGCTGCGGGGGCTGCTCAAGTCTCCGCGCGGGGCCGACGAGCCAGAGGACAGCGAGCTGGAGAGGAAGCGCAAGATGGTCTCCTTCCACGGGGACGTGACCGTCTACCTCTTCGACCAGGTGCGGAACCCGCGGGGGGGCGGCCTGGAGGGAGCCGGAGCCTGGAGCGGGGCGGGGCCTGGAGAGAGGCCGAGCTTAGAGTTGGGCGGGGCCTGGTGGGAGGCAGTGCTGGAGTAGGGAGGGGCCGAGCTAGGGTGGGGCGGGGCCTGGAGGGAGGCCGAGTTAGGGTGGGGCGGGTCCTGAAGGGAGACCGAGCTGGAGTGGGGCGGGGCCTGAGGCGGGGCCTGGAGGGAGGGCAAGCTGAAGTGGGGCGGGACCTAAGGGGAGCTCGAATCTAGAGTGGGGTGGGGCCAAGCTAGGGTGGGGCGGAGCCCAGGGCGGGGCCTGGAGGGAAGTCGATCCTAGAGGAGCAGGGCCTGGGGCGGGGCCTAGACGAAGGCTGAGCTTAGAGTGGGGCGGGGTCTAGAGCAGGGTTTGGAGGCAGGCTGAGCCTAGAGCGGGGGCGAGGCCTGGAAGGAGACCGCGCCTAGAATCGGGACAGAGTCTGGATCGGGGCCTGAGGGAGGCCAAGCCTATGGTGCGGCAAGAGGAGGCCTGGAGAAAGTCCACGGCTGGAATGGAGGCGGAGCCTAAGGCGGGGCGGATCGAGCAGGGCGCAGGCAGGGCCTAGGGGTTGAAGGCGGGCTCTGGGAAGAGACTGGTCAGGGAAATGGGGCGGGACTAGGAAGATGGGAGGAGGCTTTGAGTGTGAGGGCAGGCCTGACAGTGGGGCAGGGCCGGGAGGACGGGCCGAGCCTAGAGCTGGGGTGGGACCTAGGGTGAGGGCAGGGCTTGTGATGGGGGCGGGGTGTAGAGGGCGAGGAGAGGCCTGGAGAGTGAGGGTGAGTCTGGAAGGAAAGAGGGGGTACTGGGTAGTCAAGTATGGGATCCTGGAGAGACTAGGGAGGAAGTGTTGAGAAGAGGAAGTGTTGAGAAGTGGCCTGGATGGTGTGGTCGGGGCCTACTGAGAGTTTCCGCATTGTTTGTTGACTAGAGTTCTAGTATCTGTAGGGCTGGTTCCGGAGGGAGCAGATCTTACCCACTAGGGAAGGGCCATGGCTAGGCTGCAGGTGGGCTTCAGAGATGCAGCAGGCAGTCTTAAGGTATTTTGGGGTGGGGTCAGGGATGAGCGAACCTAACGACTGGGACGGGTCTTTAGAGAGATGGGTAGAGGATTGTGTTAAGAGTTAGGCCAGTCGCGAGTGGCTCACGCCTGTAATCCCAGCACTTTGGGAGTCCGAGGCGGGAAGATCACTTGAAGCCAGGAGTTCGAGAGCAGCCTAGCCAACATGGCGAGACCTCATCTCTTAAAAAGAAAAAAATTATCTTGGTGTGGTGGTGCGCATCTGTAGTCCCAGCTACTCGGGAGGCTGAGGTGGGACGATCGCTTGAGCCCGGGAGGTTGAGGCTGCATTGAGCCATGATCACAACACTGCTCTCCAGCCTGGGCGACAGTGAGACTCTGTCTATAACAAAAAGAAAAACACGGATGGTGTTGAAGAGAAAAAGGGAGGGCGAGTGGTGCTGAGGAACTGGGGCCTTGTCTAGATGAACCTGGGGCGGGCATACCGGGCTGAGATTGTGAGAGAAATGGAAATAAGGCCAAGAATTGGGGACTGGGCCACTGAAATATATTCAGAGGGGTGGAACTTGGAGGTCGGGAGCAGGTCTACTTCTGAGGGAGGGTTCAGGGGCAGGGTCACTGCGTCCAGCATGGGATGCGCTCAGGATGGGGCAGGGGTTGGGAGGGCCACTGGAGCAGGTCTAGATCTCAGAGGTGGGTGGGACTGACAGGGACGCGGTGGGGCCTATGGAGATCGCCTTGGGTTAGGGGATCGGGTGGAGGCCGCGCGTTAATGAGCCAGGAGAGAATCCTTACGTTGGGCTACTTAGCTGTGCGTGGGGCTCAGCTGTCAGGTAAGTAGCCTCGGGCCAGGTTGAGGTTAAGGCTGGCCCGAGGCTTCGAAGCCAGATTAGGGGCTCCAGCCACCCCTCCAGAGCGTGTGATTATAAATTGGGATTCCTAGAGCCCCAGAAATATTAGCCAGTTTTGTTGGTTTTGGGGGATGCGGTAAATGGGACGTGACGGTTTGTCCCCTCTGGCTTCCCGCTAATCTGCCTTCACAGGAGACGCCAACCAACGAGCTGAGCGTCCAGGGCCCCCCCGAGGGGGACACGGACCCGTCAACGCCTCCAGCGCCCCCGACGCCTCCCCACCCCGCCACCCCCGGAGATGGGTTTCCCAGCAACGACAGCGGCTTTGGTGAGGGCGGGCCCAATGGGGCAGGAGGGGGCGGGAGCCATGGGGCGGACGGGGCGGGGCCTATGGGGTGGGAGGGGCGGGACCGGAGGGCTGGAGCGCCGCAGGTGCCTGCGGCCTGACTGCGGTCTTCTGCTGCAGGAGGCAGTTTCGAGTGGGCGGAGGATTTCCCCCTCCTCCCCCCTCCAGGCCCCCCGCTGTGCTTCTCCCGCTTCTCCGTCTCGCCTGCGCTGGAGACCCCGGGGCCACCCGCCCGGGCCCCCGACGCCCGGCCCGCAGGTACCATATCCTCGGCCCTGCCCCTCCTCTGCCCATCTCTGTCCCCTTATGTTCCACTGCCAACTTCTTGTGACCATCTTTCAATGTCCCTGCCTCTCTCTTCCCAGTCTCTTCTCTCTCCCCTCTCAGTCAACAGACACCCCACCCAGCTCTGGAACCAGCTCAGACCAGGCGATGTCCATCAGACGGTCGTAGGCAGGCAGGCCGGCTGTCCCCAACCCCTGAGCCTCAGTTTCGCCTTCTGTGGGGATTCCCCCCACCCCCAACTCTTGCCCATCTTTGTCCCATCTCTGGGCTCAGACTCCGGTATGGCACTTGCCGGATCCTGATCCCACCTCTGGGGAACACGGTGCTCAGGGGCAGACAAGGAGAGAGAAACCCAGAGTGCTCAAAGCCGGCTGGTGTGAACCAGAGCAGGGAGGACACAGCTAGGGGTTAGAGAGCAGTCACAGCGGCACCGCTGCTCTCACGTGGACCCTGCAGTGCCTCACCACAGTTTAACCCATTTAATGTTCATTGCGATCCCATGGGGTGGATTCTAGTCTCGTCCTCATTTTTTTTTTTTTTTTTTTTTTTTTTTTTTTTTTTTTTTTTTTGAGATGGAGTCTCGCTCTGTCGCCCAGGCTGGAGGGCAGTGTTCAACGCAACCTCCGCCTCCTAGGTTCAAACGATTCTCGTGTCTCAGCCTCCCAAGTAGCTGGGTTCACAGGCATGCACCACCACGCCCAGCTACTTTTTTTGTATTTTTACTACAGACAGGGTTTCACCATGTTGGCCAGGCTGGTCTCTAACTCCTGACTTCAAATGATCCGCCCACCTCGGCCTCCCAAAGTGCTGGGATTACAGGCGTAAGCCACCGGGCCTGGCCAATCTCGTCCCCATTTTACAAACAAGAACACCGAGGCACGGAAAGAAGTGAGGAGCTGGGATTCAAAGCGGCAGTTGCTCGGCCTCTGAGTCTGTGCCCTCTCTAGTAGTGAACATTGGTCAGGTTTCTTTCGTGGAGTTTCATATGCACCATATCGTTACTCCTTGTGGCCATGTTGGGAGAGGGGTCATGTCACCCCTAGTTTCCAACTCTTAGCTATGCTAAGGCCACTCTCAGGGAGAGGAGGGCACATTGGCAGGTCCCAGCGCAGGACTGGAAAGGGACTGGGCTCTCTGCTGCCCCCTGCTGCCGAGCCAGGGAACACCCCAGGACACAGGGCTTGTACCTATCCCGGCGGAACAGGTGGTGATCCCCAGTATCAGAGCTAAGGAAGGCGCCACTGGAGGGTTTCACTCCTATTTCCCCAATCTTGCCTGAGTCCAGATATTGTCCCTGCCATTTCTTAGATGTGTGACCTGAGGCAAGTCGCTTTCCCTCTCTGTGCTTCAGTTCCCTCATATATAGGGTGGGAATGATAACAGGATCTAATTCATAAGATTGCTGAGGGAATTAAATGGCTTAATCCTCCCGTGTATGCATGTATGCAGCACGGAGTCTGTTCATGCAGCAGCGGTCTCTAACCATTAGCAATTATTATTATTTAGTTAGTTAGTATTTTTGAAATGGAGTTTCGCACTTGTTGCCCAGGCTGAAGTGCAATGGCGTGATCTTGGCTCACTGTAACCTCCACCTCCCGGGTTCAAGCAATTCTCCTGCCTCAGCCTCCTGAGTAGCTGGAATTACAGGCGCCTGCCACCACAGTCGGCTAATTTTTGTATTTTTAGTAGAGACGGGGTTTCACCATGTTGGACAGGCTGGTCTTGAACTCCTGACCTCAGGCGATCTGCCGGCCTCAGCCTCCCAGCTGGGAATACAGACATGAACCACTGTGCTCGGCCCTGTTAGCTATTATTATTATTAGCTATTACTGCACTTAAAATTAAGTCGATGTTTTCTGATCATCCTCTGCGTGCAGGCGCCATGCTGGGCACGGGATTCTGAGTGGAGCAAGATGGGTGAGCCTGCTTGGTCCTCCCTGCAGATGCTGACCACACGCTGCTATGACAAATGAATAACTGCAAACTCAGGCTTGCAGAGGAAGCAGATGACAAGAGGAAAAGTTTTATTTTCCCCTTAGAAGTGTCATTTAAGGCCAGGCCTGGTGGCTTACGCCTGTAATCCCAGCACTTTGGGAGGCCAAGGCAGGCGGATCACCTGAGGTCAGGAGTTCAAGACCAGCCTGACCAACATGGAGAAACCCTGTCTCTACTAAACATGCAAAATTAATTGGGCGCGGTGACGCATGCCTGTAATCCCAGCTACTTGGGAGGGTGAGGCAGGAGAATCACTTGAACCCGGGAGGCAGAGGTTGCGGTGAGCTGAGATTGTGCCACTGCCCTCCAGCCTGGGCAACAAAAGCGAAACTCCATCTCAAAAAAAAAGAAAAAAAAGTGTCATTTAACTGGGGACTGGAAGGGTTGGTTGTCACTGACTAGGTGAAGGAGAAGGGGACTGCATGCTGGCAGAGGGGACAGCTTGCACACAGGGCCAGAGGCAAGAGAGAGCTTGGCCTGCTCAAGGAACAGAAGGAGACTGGTGTGGCTGAGGGTTACTCAGCGCATGGAGGGCTGAGGAGTGAGGGCAGGGGGTGCACTGAGGACTGGGACTTTGTCCTGGGGGTGCTAGGGAGCCATGGAGGACTATAAGCAGGGGAGGGAAGTCAATGTTGGGTGTAGAAAGACTGCTCTGGGGCCTCTTGGGGGCAGAAGGGCAAGAGTGGGAGCTGGGAGGCTGGGGAGAGGCTGGGGAAAGCACAGTGAGCCAGGGCCATGGGAATGGAGAGGTTGGACAGGGCAGACAGTCAAGGGCAGGCGGGACAGGGCTGGGGGCTGACTCTTCCTTCACTTGGCTGCATCCTCAGGCTTCACTCTGAATGTCACTTCCTCCCTGAAGCCGTCATCGCGGGGCCTCTGTGAGGACAGAGTGGGGGTGCATTCCAGGGTATGGGGATACTGCCAAGTGGTGAGTCAGGGCTGAGCTGGCGGGGCCGGCAAGCGAGAATGACTTCACCTTTAATCATCAGCAGAGGAGATGGAGGGCGCGATCGTGCCAAACCCCAAATCCCTTCGCTCAGCTGACAAATACTTCTGCAGCAGCGTGGGCGACGAGCTACTGCGCCTGTCTGGCTCCCAAGACCATGGCGTGGGGGCCTGAGGCGGGTCCTCTCCTCTGCCCTGCTCAGTGTGGCTCTGTCCACTTAGCAAACATTTACTGGGTACTAAGAGATGCCACATAGCCCAAAGTCTTCATGAAGCATGAAGGTCATGCTTCCCATTGAAAGAGGGAAACTGAAGCTCAGGGGCTGGGAGTGAGGGCAATGATTTGACCCAGGCCCCCCAGGTAAGAAGTACAGGGTGGAGCATGAGGGAGCCTGATATGAGGCCCCCAGCGAGAACCTGCCCCTCCCGGACCTTAGTTTTCTGGTCTGTGCAATGGATGGGGCTTTCACTCCGCTCGCCCAGGGAGGTCAGAGCTAGAGTCATGGGAAAGTTTGGTCGGAGTTCTTGGGGACAGCTCTTTCCACAGGGAAAAGGGGTGCCTTGTGCCAGACAGGATGCTGGGGACACAACAGTGACCACAGCCCCTGTCATCACTGAGGTTACATTCTATAGGAACAAGCAGACAGGAAGCTCCTCCCCAAGGACAGGGTAGGCCAGGCGCGGTGGCTCACACCTGTAATCCCAGTACTTTGGGAGACCGAGGCGGGCAGATCATTTGAGGTCAGGAGTTCGAGACCAGCCTGGCCAATATGGTGAAACCCTGTCTGTATGAAAAATACAAAAATTGGCCGGGCGCGGTGGCTCATGCCTATAGTCCCAGCACTTTAGGAGGCTGAGGCGGGTGGATCACGAGGTCAGGAGACCATCCTGGCTAACACGGTGAAACCCGTCTTTACTAAAAAAAATACAAAATATTAGCCAGGCGTGGTGGTGGGCGCCTGTAGTCCCAGCTACTCAGGAGGCTAAGGCAGGAGAATGGCATGAACCCGGGAGGCAGAGCTTGCAGTGAGCTCAGATCGCACCACTGCACTCCAGCCTGGGTAACAGAGCAAGACTCCATCTCAAAAAAAAAAAAAAAAAGAAAAGAAAAAGAAAAATTAGCTGGGTGTGGGTGTGGTGGCAGGCACCTGTAATCCCAGCTACTCAGGAAGCTGAGGCAGGAGAATTGCTTGAATCCAGAAGGTGGAGGTTGCAGCAAGTCAAGACCGCGCACTCCAGCCTGAGCAACAGAGCGAGACACCGTCTCAAAAACCAAAAAAGAAAAAACAAGGACAGGGTTGGCCGGGCACAGTGGCTCACGCCTGTAATCCTAGCACTTTGGAAGGCTGAGGCGGGTGGATCACGAGGTCGGGAGATGGAGACCATCCTGGCTAACATGGTAAAACCCCGTCTCTACTAAAACTATAAAAAATTAGCTGGGCGTGGTGGCGGACACCTGTAGTCCCAGCTACTTGGGAAGCTAAGGCAGGAGAATGGCGGGAACCCGGGAGGCGGAGTTTGCAGTGAGCCGAGATTGCGCCACTGCACTCCAGCCTGGGCGACAGAGTGAGACTCCATCTCAAAACAAAACAACAACAACAACAACAAAAACAAGGACAGGGTAATCCCAGAGTGACAAACGCAAAACAGTCAGAGGGAAATGAGTGAGAAAGACCAGAGCGTGCAGGGGTGACTGCTCGACTCAGTATGGTTGGGGAAGGACTCAGTGGAGGGGATGTTGCAGGTGGGGCCTTAGTCACGGGGGAAGAATGTTCCAGGCAGCGGGAACAGCACGTGCAAAGACCCTGGGGTCGGAGCGTGCTGGGAGCACTGGACGAACAGCAGGCGGCCCCGTGGCTGGAGCAGACGGGGGAAGAAGGGTAGGTGAGGACAGAGAAGAAACGCAGATCTTTTGGGCCACGATGGGTGAGGGCTTTGCTTTTCCACTGAGTGACTTAGAAGGCATGAGGCTGTCCCCCTAGTAATTTCCTTTCTCTCTCTCCTCTGTCCATTTTCAGGCCCCGTGGAGAACTGATTCCCCGAAGACCCGACCCCCCTGCACCGTCAGAAGAGGGGTTGAGAATGGAATCCTCCGTGGACAACGGCGCCACTGCCACCACCGCAGACGCCGCCTCCGGGGAGGCCCCTGAGGCTGGGCCCCCCCCCTCCCCCTCCCCCACCATGTGCCAAACGGGAGGCCCCGGCCCCCCGCCCCCAAGCCCCCCAGATGGCTCCCCTGACCCCCCTGACCCCCTTGGTGCCAAATGAGGCAGGAATCCCCCCACCCCTCCATAGAGAGCCGCCTTTCTCGGAACTGAACTGAACTCTTTTGGGCCTGGAGCCCCTCGACACAGCGGAGGTCCCTCCTCACCCACTCCTGGCTCCAGACAGGGGCTGCAGGCTTCGGGGACCTGGACCCCCCATTTCGCGTCTCCCCTTTCCCTCCCCAGCCCGGCCCCTGGAGGGGTCTCTGGTTCAAACCTTCGCGTGGCATTTTCACATTATTTAAAAAAGACAAAAACAACTTTTTGGAGGAACACGGGGCCTGTGTGTGTTTCACGAGGTGAGGCGGGGAGGATGTAGGGAGGGAGTGCGACCCTGGCCGGGCCCGCATGGTGGATGGAACATCGATGCTCAGAGAGGCGGAAACTCCCGCGCAGTGGCGAGGCCCTGGCTTCTCTGCTTCTCCAGATCCTACTCTGCGCCTAGTGTGCGCATCACCCGACCTCGGCTGCTACAGCAGCAGCACTGCAGGCTCAAGAATCCATAAGGATGAAGCAAGAGAATCGCTTGAACCCAGGAGACAGAGGTTGCAGTGAACCGAGATCATGCCACTGCACTCCAGTCTGGGTGAGAGTGAGACTCCATCTCAAAAAAAAAAAAGGAATCCACTGGGGTTGGGTGGGGAAGGTGCAGGCTGTGGTCAGAGCCACGTTTCTGCAAGGTGGCCCGCAGTGGTGGCCAGACACTATCCCAGGGCCAGGGGCTAGTGGAACAGGGACTCAGAAATGACCTGCTCATGCCCACACTGGATTATGATGACATCCCGCCCGCCTCAGGTCGGCACTGCCTGTTCCTTGAAGGTCCGGGTCTACCTCCCTGTCCACCGTGGTGCTGCCTCAGTTTACCCGTTTCTCCATGTGACGCCCACCTTGCTGACATTGTCATCCCTTGCTTTTACCTAACCGCACCTCTCCGTGTGGCGCGCTCTCATTTCCGTCCTTCTGGCTCCCCGTCTCACCCTGCCCCAGTTTTGGTCTCCATCTGATCTGGAGTTTTCCTGTCTCCCCATCTAAGTCTCTTGCTCTCGGCCTCCTCCTCCCTGTCTAATTCTATTTCGATGTCTTTGTCTCGAGTTCCTCCCTGCCTCCACATTTTTTCTCCTTGTCTGTGTCTCCCTGTCACCTCCTCCTGTCTCTATTATGGCCTTCTGCCTTGTGCTTTTGTCTCTATTTCCTTTTTTTATGAGACCATCTCAGTCTGTCGCCCAGGTTGCAGTGCAGTGGTGCGATCTTGGCTCACTGCAATCCTCCAGTGTAGGCATGAGCACGTCATTTCTGAGCGCCTGCCCCACTAGCCCCTGGCCCTGGGATAGTGTCTGGCCACCACTGCGGGGCACCTTGCAGAAATGTGGCTCTGATTCTCCTGCCTCAGCCTCCCAAGTAGCTGGAATTACAGGTGCCTGCCACCAGGCCCGGGTAATTTTTGTATTTTTAGTAGAGACAGGGTTACGCCATGTTGGCCAAGCTGATCTCGAACTCATGACCTCAATGATCTACCTGCCTCGGCCTCCCAAAGTGTTGGGATTACAGGCGTGAGCCACCGCGCCAGGCTGTCTCTATTTCTTGTTCTCGGTTTCTCCTGGATTCTGTTTCTCACTTTTTCCCTCTGACCGGGTTTGTCTTTGCAGCTCTGATCTCTTGGTCTCAACCTATCTGCCATCACCTTGGCACCAGGTTCACTGGTGTATTTGCGGGATGTAGTTTGGATGCGGGAAGAGGGAAGGAGCAAGGGGTGGGAATCCAGTCCTTTCCCTCTATTAGGGAGGCTGTAGTGTAGACTCCGGCCTGGGAGTTAAGGTGACGGCAGCATTAGGGTCGCATGCAAGTCTTTGGCGGTGCCTGAAGTGATCCTGAGACACCTTCCACAGGGTGGGTGCTGCATGAACCAAACCAGGGGGAAGGTGACAGCTGGACTTTCTGGGTCTGAGAGGAGGGGCTGGGGGCCTGGACTCCTGGATCTGAGGGAGGAGGGGCTGGGGGCCTGGACTCCTGGGTCTGAGGGAGGAGGGGCTGGGGGTCTGGACTCCTGGGTCTGAGGGAGGAGAAGCTGGGGCCTGGATTCCTGGGTCTGAGGGAGGAGGGGCTGGGGACCTAGACTCCTGGGTCTGAGGGAGGAGAGGGCAGGGTCCCTAACTCCTGGGTCTGAGGGAAGAAGGGGCTGGGCCTGGACTCCTGGGTCTGAGGGAGGAGTGGTTAGTTCTCCAGGGCTGACATAACAACGTACCTCAAAATGAGTGGCTTAAATCACAGAAACTAATGGTCTCCCAGTGCTGGAGGTCAGAAGTCTGAGATGAGGGTGTCGGCAGGGCTGGCCGCTCCTGAGGCTGCGAGGGAGGATGAGTCCCCGGCCTCTACCTGGCTTCTGAGGGTGTGCTGGCCGCTCTGGTTTTCCTCGGCTTGTAGAGGCATCACCCCAATCTCTGCCTTCACCTCCACACGGTGTCCTTTCTGTGTGTCTGTCTCTGTCCAAACTTTTATAAAGACACGCATCCTACTGGATTAGGGTCCACATGAATGACTTCATCTGAACTAATTATATCTGCAATGACCTTATTTCCTAATAAGATCACATTCTGAGATTCTGGGGATTAGGATTTTAATATAAAGTTTTTTGTGGGGGTGGGGAGACACAATTTGACCTGTGCTGAGTCCATTTTGTGTTGCTCTGACAGAAGAACTGAATCTGGGTCTTTATGAAGGAAGAGGTTGATTTGGCTCAGATTCTGATGGCTGGAAGGTTCAAGACTGGGCAGGTGCACTCACTGAGGACCTCCCTCACCCCTGAGGCTGCTTCTGCTCTAGGGGGAGGGCAGAAGGATGTCGCTGTGTGCACAGAGATCACGTGGTGCTGAAGGAAGCAAGGGAGAGAAAACCAAATTCCCAAATTCCCAAGGGTGAGAACTCACTCACCCCTGAAGGCAGGCATTAATCTATCCATGAGGAATCCACCTCCATGTAGCTCCTATCAGGCCCCACATCCCAACACCTGCCACACTGGGGCTTGAATCTCAACATGAATTTTAGTGAGGACAAATGATATCCAAACCATAGCCACCTGAAAGAAGTGGGCTGAGGCCGGGCGCAGTGGCTCACACCTGTAATCCTAGCACTTTGGGAGGCTGAGGCAGGTGAACCACCTGAGGTCCGGAGTTCGAGACCAGCTTGGCCAACATGGTGAAACCCCATCTCCACTAAAAATACAAAAATTAGCTGGGTACAGTGGTACACATCTGTAATCCCAGCTACTCGGGAGGCTGAGGCAAGAGAATTGCTTGCACCTGGGAGGCGGAGGTTGCAGTGAGCCAAGATGGAGCCATTGCACTCCAGTCTAGGGGACAGAGCGAGACTCCCTCTCAAACAAACAAAACAAAGACCAAAAAAAAAAAAAAACCCCAAAACAAAACAAAACAAAAAAAAAGAAGCATGCTGGGAGCTTAGGGGTCCTGGGCGAGGAGGGAGCCAGAAGTCAGAATCCTCAGGCCCTGGGGGAAGATGGACTGTGGGCAACGCTGAAGGTCAGTGTGCAGTGATGCAGCCTGGCTGGAATGTTCCACAGGTATCTCCAGCTTAATTTGGTCAAAACGGAATGACTGATTTCCCCTAAAATACTCCCTTTCGACCACCTCAGCCATGGCACTGTCATTCACCAGCTGCACAGCTCTCAGCAAGTCCTTTTGGCTCCTCTTTCAAGACTCCTAGCGTGGCCCATCGTTCTCTGCCTCCACAGCCACGCCATCCTGCACCGCACAGTCTCCTCTCACCTCCCTGCTCGCCTCCAAATTATTCTCTCTGCAGCAGCCAGGGGCCCCTCCTGCAACTTCAATCCAAACATGTCAGGCCCCTGCCTCCTGCCCTTGCACGGCATCCATCTCTTAAGAATCCATCCAGAGGCCCTCCCGGGGCTTCCGAGGCCCTCCCGGGGCTGCCCAGGCCCCACGCGACTGGCAGCCTGCCTCTGCCCTCCCCTCCCACCACATTCCCCTCCCACCGCACTCCCCTCTTCGCCAGAAGCGGGCTCCGCGCCTTTTCCTGCCTCTGCCTGCAACAGAGCCGGCCGCCCTGCACGCAGTTCATCCGGGGAGGCGGCAGGAAAGGGTGACCTAGTGGCAGGACCCGCTGTTTACCCCGGGACCTCATCTCCCATGACCTTCTTGGGTCGATGACTCCACTTCCCTGGCACCTGTGGGAAAGAGAAGTGGGGAATTCTATTTTCTCATTTGGAACTCCATTTCCCACCAGCCCCTGGGGCCACGGCGGTCAAAGCCTCCTCTCTACCCTCCACAAAAGTACGGGATCGAACCAAGAAAAAGAAGGCAAACACCGCCACAGTCTCGGGAAACTGCGACGCCCGGAAAACCTCGGGTCTGGGTCTACCGTGGCGGGGGCGCCGCACAGCCTGCCGGGAACTGTAGTCCATCTACCCGCGGAGGGGAACAGGGTACATGCACTGCGGGACCCTTCAGGCCGGCGGGTGCCTGTGGCCAAGGGCGGGACAGGGATAAAGGCCCAAAATTCCCAAGCGCCAGACCCCATCGGAGAGCTCAACAGCGAACACAGCGGGCGGGAGGGACTACAACTCGAGGCACGCCTCGGGGCCACCGATGCCTCTCCACCCACGTCCCTGTCCCTGTCCCTGTCCCGGGCCCTGCGGGGAGTTGCAGTTTTTTTTGTTTTTAACTAAAGAGCTCCTTGGCTTCAAAGGCGGGCATGGGAGAGTGACATGGGACCTCCCAATCCGCCATTGCACCCTTCTCGGGATCCACGAGCCCTTGTTCTTTGGGGACACCACGCATACCCCATCTGGAGGGCAAAAGGGCACAGGCCTTAGCCCAGGATTCAGGGGTACCCCGCATGCCAAGACTTGACCTTCATAGAGGTGATCCTCACATTTCTTTGGCTGTCTAGAACCTCAGGTAAGACGTTAAGAACGCCGGTCCTCAGCCCTATCCTTGACACAAAATGTCCTCCAAAGAAGGCTAATCCTTTGGGGACAGACAAGCCTGGCTCTGGCACTAGCCCATAGTGCCGCCCTCTTGGCCCCATCTAAGGGTGCCCAGCCCTTCAGGACATCCCATCAGCAAGGCCATTGCAGAACACGGCCACCTCCCCGCTCATCCTTCCCTGACCCTCCAAGGTGGTCGCATTTATAGTTCTTCCAGCTCCAGGTTGTCCTCAAGGCCCTGGCCCAGCTCACTTCATCAGTTTTATCTACTGCCCCTCAAAGACCTCAAGCCCCATGAAAGCAAAGATGGGAACCAGCTGATGGCTGTAGCATAACTGGCTGATGGCTGTCAGGCAACTTCTAGAATGAACGCTAGACCTTAACCCTGAACCCCTGCATTCTAAACTCCGTTTCTGGCCAATTCCAACTCCAGACTTCCACCACATGAACCTTCTCCCTTTCCTCCACTCCTGCTGGGCTCAGGGTGAAACCAGAACAGGCCCATCGGGACAGGCCCCAGGAGCCACACCCAGGCAGCACCCACAGACACAGGCGGGTCAGGCCCCTGTCCAGGGAAACAGGCTGGCTCCACCGAGCACCTCAGCTCTGTCAATCCCAAGAAATGAGGGGGTCAGCAGGCCAAGTGGTTAAATAATTAATAAGATTACCAACAGCGTGTTAATTACAAAGAACAGAGAGGAGCTAGAGGTGGTGCATTTTCCAAACAGGGAACCAGGATCCACAGCCCCAAGGCCCAGGGGTCCGGCCACCGAGGCGGGGCAGCTCCGTAATAAATAATGGAGTTGGGGGCAGGGGGTCAGGGCTGCTCCTGCTTCTTCTTGACTGAAATCCGCTTCTTTCTCGCTGCCAGCATCTCATAGAAGGGGTCCACACTCACAGCCGCCCTGCAGAAAGGGAGGGGTCCCAGGATGAGGGCCAAGGAGTCCAGGCCCCCAGCCCCTCCTCCCTCAGACCCAGGAGTCCAGGCTCCAGCCCCTCCTCCCTCTGACCCAGAGGCCCAAGCCCCCAAGCCCCTCCTTCCTCTGACCCAGGGGTCCAGGCCCCAGCCCCTCCTCCGTCAGACCCAGGGGTCCTGACCCCCAGCCCCTCCTCCGTCAGACCCAGGGGTCCTGACCCCCAGCCCCTCCTCCGTCAGACCCAGGGGTCCTGACCCCCAGCCCCTCCTCCGTCAGACCCAGGGGTCCTGACTCCCAGCCCCTCCTCCATCAGATCCAGGGGTCCAGGCCCCAGCCCTTCCTCCGTCAGACCCAGGAGTCCAGGCTCACTGGATAGACTTGATCCACTCATCCTTCTCCTCCTGCGTCGGGGCCGAGATCCGGTACACCATGTGGTTTCCCTCTACCACTCGGCCGTCCGCCTCGGTTTTGCAGGCTTTGATGAGCTGCCCCTTATTGTTGGGGATGTAAAGTTCAAAGCAGTTCTGGGGACGAGAGAGGAAGGGTGCAGGTTAAGAGCCAGCCCTGGCCAGAGGAGGCCCCGCCCTGGCAGGAAGGTGTACAGAGAGGGTCTTACTGGTTTCCGGGGGTCGTCCACCTCTCGGATGCTCAGATTCTCCAGGGGGATGATTCCTCGGGGCTCCTTGTCCTGAAGAAGCAAGTTGAACAGAACTCAGACTTCCAAATCTTCACCCCAGCCCGCCTCCCTCAGCCCCAGGAGTGCAGGCTCGCAGCCCTTCCTCCCGGAACCCAAGGGCCCAGCCGGGCCCCGCTCACCGTGGTGTACTCGAAGTAGTAGAGGCAGTTGTCTGTGAGGATAAACCAGCGCCGCTTCCACGTCTTCACCCGGCCCCCTAGAAGGGAAGGGGCGGGAGGGGCCTGGGCTCAACGGGGGACAGGGCCTCTGGGAGATAGGAGGGGCATGAGAAGCAGAGCAAGAGCGGTAGAGGTGGGGCTCCTGGGGCCTAGGACAAAGCCACTGCGTGAGGGGAGACAGACAAGCAGGGCCGGGCGTGCTGGGGCTCCAGGAATCGTCCACCCCCAGCTTGGGGCTCCACATTTTCTAAGTCTGTCAGCCCCAGCCCAGGATCCTGAGCCCCCAGCCCCCTCCTGTGGGCAGGAGGCCAGGGCGCCAGGGCAGCCCCTCCCCTCGTCTAGTGATGGGAGACAAAGACAGGTCGTGTACCTACCTCCTGGGGCAGACAGCGAGAAAGCAGGCAGGACCAGGTGCAGGAGAAGGGAAGGCGGGAGAATGGAGCACCCCCAAGAGCCGCGGACAACAGAAATAGGGTGGGCGCAGGGAGGGATGCGCAGGGGCGGGACAGAGAGGCAAACACAGGAGAGAAACACGCAGAGAGGGAGGAGAGGGAGAGAGAGGGAAGAAAACCAGTTACATCCACATGAGGGGGCGATGGTCGGGGCCCCTCCCTCCCAGAGAGGCCAAGGGCCATGAGCCCCAGGTGGCAGGTGGCAGCCTTGAAAACCCCTTGCTTCGGTACAGGGCCCCAGCCTACTCCCTAAGGTCTGTCCTAGACCAGGAGGGTCCTCCCTCGACATGGTAAAAGTGCCTCTCCCCTGGAGGTGGCACCACAGGGGAGAAGGCAAAACCCCCAGTCCTTGGCCTGAGGCGGCCGTGGGGGCCCATCTCAGCTCCTGCACAAACTGGCTGTGTGACCTCAGGGCACTCTCTTGGACTCTCTGAACTCCAGCCTGGAGACTTACTTCAACCTCCACCTTCCTGTAGCAAAATGACCTGCTTCTGGCTTCCTTGTGGGCCCAGGGTTAAACAATGACAGTAAGAATGGCTTTTATTAGGCATGGAGTAGCAACCACCATCACCAATCTCCACTCCTGTATTTCCATCGTTTAAGGAAGGGGTTCGTAGCAACCACCATCACCAATCTCCACTCCTGTATTTCCATCGTTTAAGGAAGGGGTCCTGGCGAACTGGCACAAAGGGAACGGAGGCCCTCTGGTCAGAGACGTCCCTGGGCTGGGCAGCCTTAGATGGGACTCAAAGCCAAACTGAGGCGTGAGCCTCGATTTCCTCATCTGGGAAATGGGAAAGGTTCCTGCTGACAGGGGCAGTTTTTTTTTTTTTTTGAGATGGAGTCTCGCTCTGTCGCCCAGGCTGGAGTGCAGTGGCGCAATCAGCTCACTGCAACCTCCACCTCCTGGGTTCAAGCAATTCTTGTGCCTCAGCCTCCCAAGTAGCTGGGATTACAGGCGCCCACCACCATGCCCAGCTAATTTTCGTATTTTTAGTAGAGACGGGGTTTCACCATGTTGGTCAGGCTGGTCTCGAACTCCTGACCTCAGGTGATCCGCACGCCTCAGCCTCCCAAAGTGCTGGGATTACAGGCCTGAGCCACCATGCCCGGCCTGACAGGCGCAGTTTTGAGTGAAGCAGTTCCGCGTGACACTGGCGCCTTCCTGCTTCTTTCTGGCCCACTCACTGCCAGGGGCGCCTCAAGGACTCTCAGTTTCCCCCAGCAGTCTGCCTCCCTTGGATCGAATGCGGGGATCTGGACCGGAGTGTTGGTTGGACAGTGATTTGCATGTTTTACTTTTATCTTATAGAGACAGGGTCTTGCTCTGTTACCCAGGCTGGAGTGCAGTGGCAGAATCACAACTCACTGTAGCCTCGACTGCTTGGGCTCAAACAATCCTCCTGCACCACCAGGCCCGGCTAATTTTTTAATTTTTTGTAGAGATGGGGATATCGTTATATTGCCCAGGTTGGTCTCAAACTCCTGACCTCTAGCAATCCTCCTGCGTTGTCCTCCCAAAATGCTGAAATTCCAGGGGTGGGCCACTGTGCCCAGCCTGACTTGCGTATTTTACATTTACCAGGAAACCCCAGCATCTGTGGAGGCGGTGACGCCCTGGTTTAAGAGACAGTTCCACATGGAGAGGCCCCCAAGACTCAAGAGGCCAAAGCTGCCCTGTCCAACCTCCTTCCGAGAAGCCTGGCCTTGACTCCCTTCACTGAGCTGGAAGCTTCCTGTGGGCTCTCCTGCTGCCACGGGAAGCCTCCACTATTGTGCTGGACTGTAACTCCCCAGATCTGTCTCTCTGGAGCAGCTGTGCACCGCTTCTCCATTATAAACCACATCTCACACACAGGTGGCACCTACTGTTACCAGGCACAGCTCCAGGCCAGTGTCTCTCAACCTCAACTATGCATTGGGAGCTTAAACGGTGACTGATAGCCCTTCTGCTCCTGAAAGCCAACTTCAGGAGTCTGTGGCCTGGCCACCGGAGTTTTCGAGGTGCCCAGGCAAATGTCATGTGCAGCCAGGGCTGAGAACCACTCCAGTCCTCGTGCTAACCCCTCATCATGCTACGATCCTGTCTGATCCATGCTAACCAACCTTGAATGTGCCAGTGCCACATGTTAGACGAAGACTCCCCCCTCCATCTCAGCTGGGTCTCCCGACTCATCTGCACCAGCCCTGGCTATTCCCGCCCCAGCCGGGAGCCAGAATCTGGGACAGGTTTCCTCGCCTGTTTGGCTCTTTTCTGCCTGTGGGTGGTGTTTCAGGAAGGATGGCTCCTGGATCAGCCAGTGCTCTGGGCCTGATGCCTTGGAGTGCGGGCTCAGTCCTGCCTGGGACCCTGGGAGTTCTTGCCAAGGGGAATAACATGCTCCGGGGGTTTGGCTCCCTTGGGCTGGGTTAACGCAGTAGGGAGAAGCCTCAGTGAACTCTTCCCCCACAAAAGGACAACGTCACCTGCCTCTCACTGCGTCCTCAGCCCAGCTCAGGGCCTGGCACAGAAGGGCTCCATGCACATTCGTGGGTAAAGAAAAGGGGTTGGGAAGTACTTACTACAGGCCAGGCCCAGCGCACGGGCCTGATTTTATTTTCAGCACCATTTTTTGGGTGTCGAAAACTGAGGTTCAGAGAGGTCGAATCATTTGCCTCAGTTCAGGCAGCAGGTTTGTGTGGAAGCTGAGTCCAGGGCCCAGGCCCACGAATGTCCCCCTGTGGAGGGACCAGCGGGGTCAGGAGGTCACGTACCCAGCTTCAGGAGCCAGCCCTCCCGGTCTGGGTTGAAGAAGGTGTGGGTCAGGTCGTTCCCGTCATCCTCAGGAATCTTGAAGGGCTCATTTCGGATGCTGTCGTAGAGGTTCTGAGGAGTGAAGGCTCCATTAGCCATTCAAGGCCCCTGGGACCCACCCCCCCGCCAAGGGTTACTCAGGGTGGGGGGCAGCGAGACCAGGGGTGGGATGACTCATGGTGGGGAAGAGAGAGGGGCAGGCTGGGGAGGAGGGGAAGTGAAAGGCAGAGAAGTGAAGGCCGAGGCGGGGGAGGAAAGAAGAGATGCCCTGGTGACAGGTGGAAGAGCCGGCTCCGTCCTCAGAGAAACAGACAGATGGGGAATGAGGGCCAATCAAGGGCCAGAAAGCATGACAGCCAGAGACAGAGCAGACAGACAGGCCAAAAATGTCAGGGCCAAAGCCTGAGAGAGACAGTCAAGAAGAGAAGCAGCCAGAGAGAGAGAAAAAGATCACGCAGGAGTTGGCACGATCGTACCATCTTGGGGGTGACGGCAGACAGCTCGGGCACTAGGAGACCACAGGTGGGGCGGGGGTGTCTGTGGCAGGAAGAGGGACAGGACTGAGGGGCAAGGAAGGGGGGCTGACCCTGAGCAGCTCCTCAGGCAGGTCCCCGCCCTCGTTGATGCCCCGGTTCATGGCCACAAAGCGCTCCAGGCCTGGCTTGTCCCGGACATTGGGATTGTGGAGACTGGTGTTGAGCATGATGACGGCGAAGGACAGCACGTAGCACGTGTCTGCACCAGACAGGGCAGGTGGTGACGACCCAGGCATGTCAGCCCCCAGTGCCCCCACTCCCCAGGACCCCCAGCTCCCAGCCCCCTCCCTCCCTCAGACCTAGGGGTCTGGGCCCCCGTCTCCTCTTTCCCAGGACCCAGGAGTTGGGGCCCGCACCTGTGGACTGGAAAACCCCAGGGTTGCACAGGCAGTATCGCTGGGCGAAGGCCTCCATCATCCGGTCAATTTTCTGGGCCTCTCCGGGGAGGCGAAAGCTCCATAGAAATTGCCTGGGTTGGGGAGGGGCCAGGAATGGATGCTAGGGCTGGCGGGAGCCTGTCCCCACTCTCAGTCCCTGTGATAGGAACTGGTCCATGAGGAATCCCAACCTTCCGGCCTCAGCAGGTGGTTCAGGTAAGGTCACGTGATCCAATCTGACCAATGGGCATTGGCCATAGGAGTGTTGTGGAGCGGTACAGAAACAGCCTCTTTCTGCTAAATTTGCTAGACAGGTCTGGGGCTTGGTTGTGGCTTGTTATCAGGTAAGAGGGTCTGCAGAGAGCAATGCTGACACAGTGGCAAATACAAGAGACAAAGAAAGTCGACTTTCTGACCACCATTTGAGCTCCTGGATATAGCTATGCCTGAAGGAGGCCATAACCTTGGACTGTGATGGTGAAGGACGCACTCGGTTCCCTAGTTTTTGTTTCTGTTTTGCTTGTTTCTGTTTTTTTCCTAAGGTTTGTCACTTGTAACTAGGAAGGCCCTGACAGGTACATTCCTGGCCTTCCAAACCCCTCCCGGTCACTCACCTGAGGGCCTGCACCAGATTGAGGTCGGTGAACTCATGCAGATCCACAAAAGCATGGAGCACCGCCAGGTTCAGCTCTTCCCTGGAAGGACAGGACAAAGTCAATGCAGTTTGGAGAGGATGGAGCAGGAGTGGGCAGGAGGCAAGGCCCTGGGGAAGTCGTGCCCCTTCTACTGCACCACAGCTGCCCTCTGCGGAGGGTGAAGTTTCCTGCTGGGCTCCCACACAGGCCTGCCCCCACGGTGGGGGATGCTCAGAACACACTCTTGGGAGGAATATATGGCTTGGGAACCCAGGTTCAGCCGGACCTTTGTACAGTTGGGAGAAATGCCGCAAACACGTATGCTACCTACTGTCACCTCTCTCAAACGATCCCCACGCTCCCCAGGTATCCAGACACAGTCCCCATCTCCCCCAGACATCCAGAGATGCTTCCCACGCACCCCAGATCTCTGTAAATCCCTGATTCCCAGACGTCTACAGATGGCCTCCAACCATCTGATGTCCAGTCCCATGCATTCTAGGCTTCCAAATGACCCCCACAACTCCTAGGCTCCCCACAAGGGCCCAATGGTCCCCACAGCTCCCAGATGGCAACCCAGTGCCCATGCACAGCCATGGTCTACCCCTGTTCTCATGCTCCCATGACCCTTGAGAGATGCTCTCCACCCTTCTCAGATATAAATGGATGCTTCCCCACAACCCCCAGGTAATTCCAGAAGGCCCCGCATCCCCAGATGCTCTCGGGTGGCCGCAGGCTCCCCTAGCCCGTGTCCGTCCATTCTGTCACAGTCCAGTCAGAAGACGCATCTGCCAGGGCCTCTCTGTGGGGAGGCTGCAGGGCTGTTCCACCTGCGAGCTGCCGGTGTGAGGGCAGGAGCTGGGCGCAGGTAGCGGGAGGGGCGGGCCCCACAGGAGCTGAGTGGTGGTGGCCGTACCTCTCCCCCAGGTAGTCCCCGATGGCTGTCTTGTTCAGCCCCTCGCCCTTGTACAGGAAGCGGGCAATCTCCTCGGGTGTGTTCTGCAGCAGTTCGTTCTCCACCAAGAACTGGATCCCCTGGTGAGTGGGGACAAGGTCTCAGTGCTGAGAGCCAGAAAGCCACCCCCCTCACCTCCCTGGGAACCTCAGCATCCAGACCTACCCCCACCCTCAACAGACCAGGGCCAGGTTTCACTTTCAGCCTTCTCAAGGGTCTTAAATAGGATTCTTCCCAACTCATGGCCTTTGCACCTCATGGCCTACCCTCTCTGCCTTTGCCTGGTTAATTCCAGCACCAACAACAGGGTCTGGCAAGGAGCAGGTGCTCAGTACATGTTCTTTTCTTTCTGAGACCTGGTCTCGCTCTACTGCACAGGTTGGAGTGCAGTGGCGTGATCACAGCTCACTGCAGCTTCGAACCGCTGGGCTCAAGGGATCCTCTCCCTTCGGCCTCCTGAGAAGCTGGGACTATAGGCATGTACCAATACACCTGGATAATTTATTTATTTTTATTTTTTCTAGAGATGAGTTATCACTATGCTGCCCACGCTGGTCTCAAATTCCTGCCTTCAAGCAATCCTCCTGCCTAGGCCTGTCAAAGCACTGGGATTACAGGCATAAGCCACGGAACCCAGCCAATAAATGTGTTTTGAATGACTGAACAGAATTCCAACTGCTTCAGGAAAGAATAACGTGACAACCTTGAGCAGACGCAGTCCCTCAAGGGCTGTGAACTCCAAGCCTTTGCTAGACTGGAGGCTTCTCTCGCTCTCTGTGCTATGAAGCCCTCTCTACTGCTGCCATATCTCACTCTGAATTGGGGTATCCATGTCCAGGGGCTGAGCACAGGGCAGCATCTAATTCTTCTTTGGGTCCCCAGCATTGCCCTACACAGGATCAGGCTCTCAAGAGGCCTCAGAAAATGGGTGTTAAAGGCTGGGCACGGTGGCTCACGCCTGTAATCCCAGCACTTTGGGAGGCCAAGGCGGGCGGATTACGAGGTCAGGAGATCGAGACCATCCTGGTTAACTCGGTGAAACCCCGTCTCTACTAAAAAAAAATACAAAAAATTAGGCAGGCGTGGCGGCGGGCACCTATAGTCCCAGCTACTCAGGAGGCTGAGGCAGGAGAATGGCGTGAACCCAAAAGGCAGAGCTTGCAGTGAGCTGAGATTGCTCCATGGCACTTCAGCCTGGGCGACAGAGTGAGACTCTGTCTCAAAAAAAAAAAAAAAAAAAGAACGGGTGTTAAATGAGTATGTGAACAGGCCGGACATGGTGGCTCATGCCTGTAATCCCAGCACTTTGGGAGGCTGAGGTGGGCAGATCATCTGAGGTCAGGAGTTTGAAATCAGCCTGGCCAACATGGTGAAACCCCATCTTTACTAAAAATACATAAATTAGTTGGGCATGGTGGCGGGAGTCTGTAAGCCCAGCTACTTGGGAGGCTGAGGCAGGAGAATCGCTTGAACATGGGATGGGGAGGTTACAGTGAGCCGAGATCACATCACTGCACTCCAGTCTGGGTGACAGAGCAAGACTCTGTCTCACAAAAAAAAAAAAAAAAAAAGTAAGTGAACAAAAGCCATTCCTCCACCTAGTGAACACCTACTCATCCTTCAAACCCGACCTGAATGTCTCCTCCTCAAGGAAGCCCTCCCTGACTCCACCAGCCTGCCTCCTCCAGAAATCTACTACCCTGATACCTCCCTCTGTCATGGCACCTTTGCAGGAGGGAGGTCAACTCTCCTTTGTGCATATCACTTTGTCTACAGCCCTACAAGACTCGAGCTCATCTTGGCACTAGAAGTGCGCCCATACAAGTAGAAAGTGGAAGACAACCTTCAGGGCAGGGGACGAAACATAAGCGTCAGGAGGCCTGGAACACTTGGTCAGTGTTCAGAGAACAAATGGACAGCCAGTATCTGAATCCAGGGATTAGGACCAAGTCTGTCCACCTAGAATAGACCCGGAACCATCACGCTTCTGGAACCCGGAGGTGCCAGAAGCCCCTGCCCGGATGTTTGCCCAGCGGATCCCAGTCCTGTGGCCCCAAGCACCTTCTTGGGGTCCATGTTGAACTTCTTCCTGCCCATTGCCATCTTCCGGTTCCGCTGCAAGGTCTTACTGCAGGAGCAGAGAGCAGGGTGGGGGATGGGGGGTCAATGCCTGGGCATTCCTGGCCTCAGTCAACCCCACGCCCCCCAGGTCACCCGCCCCAGCCCTCACCTGCCCTCATTGGCCTCCAGCCCCTCCACCTCGCTCATGGCTTCACTGAGCTCCTCCCGCAGGCGCTGAATCTCCACCAGCAGCTCCTGCTTCCGCCGCCGGATGTTCTCCAGCTCCATCCGCTCCTCTGGAGTCAGGTCTGGGGGTTCTAGGGGTCGGGGTCACGGTTTAAAAGTCAGTGCTGGGGACCATGAGCCTGAATTCCTGCAATCTGGGGGCGGACAGAGCTGGGAGAGGATGCATAAGGGCCTTCCATGTCTGCACAGAAGACTGCGCTGGGGGCCTGGATTCCTCCGTGCAGAGAAGGGCCGGGGCTCTAAACTCTTGAGTCCTGGGGGGAGGAGGGGACTTGGGGCCCGGATTCCAGAGTCTGAAGGAGAAGGGGAATAGGTGCCTGAGCTCTTAGGTGTGAGGGAAGAAAGGGTTGGGGGCCTGAGCTTCTAGGTCCATTACTTGGAAGGGGACTGAGGCCTTGGTTTTCTGACTCCATTACTGGCGAGGTAGCTGGGGACCTGGTTATCCGGACTCCTGGGTCCATGAACAGTCACTACGGCCGCGGGAGCTGATGACAGCTCGGGAGAGTTGGGAAGACGGGGCGGGACATCGAAGGCCCCCGCCCCCCAAGATTTCTCCCCTCCCCGCAACCCGAGCGCCCCTCCCCGGCCCCGGCAGACGCTGGGCTTGCCCGCCCCTCCAGCGGGAATGGTTCCGCCCCGGCCTCGCCTCCACCGCTCCATCCCGCCCCTCCCGCCGCCACCGGAAACAGGATCAGCCCAAACAATGGCCTGGAACGCCCCGCTTTCGGGCCCCGCCGGAAGCCCGTCCAGCGCCCCACAAAAGCGGCGCGACAAGTCTACTACTGGGCCGAAAGCTTCTGGGCTGCGCGCTCCAGGGGGAAACGTTCGCGGCGGAACGTTCAGGAGAAAACGCTCCAGCAGCTCCCAGCCGACCCCGCCCCTCCCCGACCTACCATAGACGCCGTCCTCCATGGCGGCTAGGAAGGCCCGCGGGGAGTCCGGGGCGGTCCCGCCGGTCGGGCCTGGATCCGCGTTGGCCCGCGGGCTCGGGTGAGCCCGCTCAAACGCCCCGGGAGCCACCGCCGCCTCCTCAGCGCCAGACCTCAGCGCTGAAAAGACTCTCCCTTGGTCGCCCAACCGCCCCTTCAGTAGGGACCGCCCCTCTTTTTGACACCGTCCAATCCACAGTGGGCGCTTTAGTCCTCCCCGCCCTCGCCACCAAAGGATCGTCTTCCAGGGCCAACAGTCGTACAAAAAGCTGATGTCGGTATGTCCGGCCAGAGGTAGACGGCCCGCGGGGCCAATCGGAGTGCAGGCAGGGCAGCAGGCCCCGCCTCCGAAACAACAGAAAGCACTTGACAGGCTTGCTCTCCAATGGGAAGCCCCAGAAAGGTGTTGCGCGGAGGCGGACCTACGCGGTACAGACATCTCTGCGCCTGCTCAAAGGCCCTGGACACTTGGAGACTAAGTAAACCGAACCCCGCCTCCAATAATCCGTTGCTAGGGGGCGGTACTTGGTTAATCTTGTTGCCAGGAGGCGGGGCTAGAACTGGCTTGTTTCCGTAAGCCACACCTCCTAGCAGGCCATGCTGGCTTCTGACTGCAGAGGTTGCCATGCAACCGGGAGCAGCCTTCGGCCTCCTTTTTATTTGCTTTTCTTCTCCGTGTATTTCCCCTCTCAGTCCCTTCTTACCTCCAAACCCTTTCCTTACGACCATCTATGCCCTCCCCATCCCCCTCAGCCTCTTCGGAGTCGTGGAGTGGTGAAACGAAAGACTTCTTCGGAAGGTTTTTTCTTTTTCTTTTTTTTTGAGACAGAGTCTTGCTCTGCCGCCCAAGCTGGAGTGCAGTTGCGCGATCTCGGTTCACTGCAACCTCCGCCTCCGGGTTCAAGCGATTCTCCTGCCTCAACCTCCCGAGTAGCTGGGATTACAGGCATGCACCATCACGCCCAGCTAATTTTTGTATTTTTAATGGAGACGGGGTTTCACCATGTTGGCCAGGCTGGTTTCAAACTCCTAACCTAAAGTGATTCACCCACCTTGACCTCCCAAAGTGTTGGGATTACAGGCGTGAGCCTTCGCGCCTGGCCAAGATTTACTCTTTTTTCTAAATGCTATGCTATCTGGTATCGGTCATGGAGAATGGAAGAGGGGAAGATCAAATTTCGTGAAAGCACAGGCTCAGCCTTCCTGGTACCTTCTGCCGCTCAGACTCCTCCCTCATTTCTCCAAACTTCTCCCCTTAGCTTAGCATCCTCCTAAGACTCCTCCCTTCCCCAAGCATCCTCCCGCTAAGACAACTCCCCTTTCCTCAGCGTCCTCCCACCTCTGATTCCTTCTCCCATCTCAGAAGCCTTTTCTTCCTCCCTGGCTCCCCTCACGTCCCCCCTTGTCCTCTCATACTATGGCCCTTCTTTTTTTTTTTTTTTTTTTTTTTTTTTTTTTTTTTTTTGAGACTGAATTTTGCTCTTTTGCCCAGCCTGGAGTGATCTGGCATGATCTCAGCCCACTGCAACCTCCTCCCCCAAAGGTTCAAGCGATTCTCCTGCCTCAGCCTCCCAAGTAGCTGGGATTACGGGCGCCCACCACCATGCCCGGCTAATTTTTGTATTTTTAGTAAAGACAGGGTTTCGCCATGTTGGCCAGGCTGGTCTCAAACTCCTGACCTCAGGTGATCCACCTGCCTCAGCCTCCCAAAATGCTAGGATTATAGGCGAGCCACCATACCTGGCCAACCTTGCCCTTCTTAAACTCCTCCCTCCTCTGAGGCCCCTTCCCCTTCCCCAGCCTCTAGGTCCCATTATTTGTAAGGGAATGGGATTAAAGGCTTGGCTGGAATGGGGAACCCAGGCACCCCTGTAAAGAGCGAAGCCATAATGGGGGCTGAAGTGGTGTCTGGGCCTCGTCCTCATTTTCTGTCCCTGGGCTGGGCAGGTGGGGACGGATTCGGGGCCAGGACCTGGTTAAGCTGCCGGATTAGACATGGAGGCTTCTAATCCCCTCATTGACCTTTATGAGTGGCCCAGGCCCTGCCCTCCCCAGTGGAAACCCAGGCTGGGCTGCCCTGCTCCCACTCTCCTTCCAAACAAAAGCCCCTCCCTGCCCCTTCACTTCCAACTTAACATCCTTCCCCAACCTTGCATTTCCATTGCCCCCGTCCCTACCTACCCCAGACACCCTGAGCTGAGAGAGCAGCCAGCTAATTAATCCCATCCGGTTATTACATGGGGATTCCGAGGGATAAAGGGAAATGGAGAAGCTGGATGGGGGCATTTGGGTTGATGCAGCACTTGTGAAGGCTGAATGGCAATGACAGTGGCTGCCCTCGGTCCAGAATACAGGGTGGGAACACGTCCTCCTCCCTGTCACTGGCTCCCTCTGCAGCTGGCTCCCAGCCTGCGGGGCACTTAGGTAGATGGCAGCATGGGCAGGGGGCCAGGTCCGAGGACCGAGAAGCACATTCACAGACACACCCTCTAGGGCTCCCAGTTCTTTAATCTGGGGGATGGGTCTCCCCCTAAAACAGTCATTCTCCCACAATGGGAAGAACCCTAGTGTCCAGAGCTACCTTCTCCTCCCCAGATCCGCAAGTTGGGCCAGGGAAGTGACTCTGGCTGTTAGCCACAGCCCACGCCTACCCTTGCCCTGTGATTCAGACACCCGAGTTCAGAGCCAGTCTCCAAGAGTATCTTACATCCCAGCCTCTCCTGGAAGGTCGTATGATCCAGCACTGGGGAGAGAAGGGAAATCCCCAGGACTCAAATGCCCATCCCACTCTCAGTGAAGTGAGGACTCATCCTACTGGAAAGGCCCCTAAATAACTTCAAGTTCCAATATCCCATTTTTACAGATGGGGAAACTGACATGAAGAGGAGTCCAAAGTGTCACAGTAAGTTGAGGCAGTATTGGGATTTAGAGCAAAGCTTCTGGGGTCCTTGAAAAGGACCTCATTCCAATTAGCTAGTGCTCCATCTCTAAGCCTGTTGTAGGGACCAGGGGAAAAAAATAGATATCTGTATTTATATTTTATATATATATATGTAATATACATATGTATAACATCTTTAAGAAACAGACACACGGCTGGGCATGGTGGCTTATGCTTGTAATTCCAGCTCTTTGGGAGGCTGAGGCGGGTGGATCATCTGAGGTCGAGAGTTCGAGACCAACCTGGCCAACATGGCGAAACCCCGTCTCTACTAAAAGTACAAAAAGTAGCCGGGCATAGTGGCTCATGCCTGTAATCCCAGTGACTCGGGAGGCTGAGGCAGGAGAATCACTTGAAGCCGGGAGGCGGAGGTTGCAGTGAGCTGAGATCACACCATTGCACTCCGGCCTGGGTGACAGAGCAAGACTCTGTCTCAGAAAAAAAAAAAAAAAAAAAAAGAAAAGAAAAAAAGAAATAGACACACATCACTAGGTGTAGGGTTCCAGAGCATTCTAGACTCACCAGCCCTGGGCCTCTCCCTTCCCTTGTCCACTAATTAGCCCTGTGCCCTACAGGGCCTCACCTGAACCTTCAACTTCTAGGTCAACCCAGAATTGTTGCTTCTCAAGTCCTGAGTCCACCTCCTGGCACTGCTAAGAAGTCCACCTGGAGGTGATGAGAACTTACAGGCTTTGGTAATGGACAACTCTGGATGCCTGGAGCCTTCATTCCTTTTGGCATTACAGAACCACAAGAAGTCATCTAGAATCATCGAGATTCTCAACTCCATTGGCCAAGCTGGAACCAGCAAAATCTCAGACATCTAGAATTGCCACTGCTTCCTTGACTCCGTGATCAGTCTAGAGCCACAGAATCCTGATTCCCTTTGGACATTCTAGAATGGCACTTAAAAAAAACCCACCCCGTGGATCCTTTCAAAGCATTGCTTATTCTCTTGGTTGGGTGCTCTACAGCCAGAAGTTGGAGTTATCTAATATCAAGAACTCCTAATCTGTTACTTTAGTCTTTCTAAACCCACAGACTCAACAATGTTTTGTGCATTCTAGAAACACTACTCTTTAGTTTCTGGAGTAGTTCAACTCTCCAGGTCAAACCTGTCCTAGAATCACCAGTGCTTGCCTCTGTGGTCAACCTAGACTCACACAATTTCAACTAATGAGCTTTCTGGAACCACAGATCTTTTTCTTTTTCTTTTTCTTTTTTTTTTTGTCTTTGGTCAATCAAGATGATCTTCCATACTTGGGGCATTCCATAACCTTCCCTCCTTAGGTGGTCTAGAACAAATGATTTGCTACTCAGTTGGCTGAGTTGAGAAGCAACACTCCCTTGAAGCTTAGGTAAATCCAGACCTACAAACTCTTGATCTCTGATGCTGTTCAAGAACAGCCAACGTGCTTCCCCAGAGGCAGTCTATACCATTGGTTTCTCACCCTGGTCAACAATCCAGATCCCCCCATATAGAGGGATCTAGAACCACCAGTCTTTTCCTCTTGGGTGATCCAGAACTCTGGTGAGACTCAGGGATCAGGCTCATAAAGGGGTCTCAGGAGACAGCACAGAAGCAGAGAAATTAAAATTAAGGTCCAGTATGTCCATGGTGAGTCACCAGACATGGCAGAACCTTACCACCTAGTCATTTACCCAGCAGGCCTGTTGGTCTTCAGGAACACCTGCCCCCATCCCAGGAGAGAGCCCTATCTCTCCATCTTGCTACCTTGGGGAAGGGGGCACACATGGGGAAGGCTACATCAGTTTGCATCACAGAGGCAGGGTCAGCGCCAGGGTTGGTGTAAGAACTTGGGGGCTAGCAGCCCCATCTTCTGTCTCCGCCCCATTCCCTTCCTCGGCCTCATCATCCTCATCTTCCTCCTGGCAGCAGCTCAGAGCAAGTTCATTCTCATAACAAAATGCAGTCAGAGAGCCGGGGAAACTTGATTTGAGGCTGTGGGAAGCCTGCTCTGCCCGTTCATCCAGCTCCTTAGCACTGCAGACCGGCGTCCCTGGGACCTCGTAAGTGCGGTGGAAGTGGCGATAGTCGACCTCATACTGGGAGCCACGCTGGAAGAGAACTGGCTCAAAACGATGGCCCCAGAGAAGTTCACCAGGGAGGTAGGATGAGCGACACTGTGTGGTCATGGCTGTGGCCTCAACCATCCCCTCGAGAATGACCACCAGCTCGAAGTCAGCCCTGGCCAGCTCGGCACGTCCTAGCTCATACAGAGGACTGGCAGAGTCGATCTCATGGACGATGGTGATAGGGGACACGAGGAAGATACGATCGGTGCCTCCATCAAAGCCCACATCTACATCCTGGTGGTCGAGCGGGATGTACTCACCCTCTGGGGTCACACGGGGCTGCAGGGGGAGGCGAGGAGCCAAAGACAGAGAGCAGGGAGCACAGAGATGGGCAGAGACAGAGGGAGTGAGAGAGAGGAAGAGATTCAGTGAAAGAAGGAGGTAAAGACCACAGGAGTGAAGGAGAGGGTGAGAACACGGATCCAGAGATGGGGCCGGCAACCCAGAGAGATGCAGGGGAGGGCACCCAGTGAGGAAGCCAGAGATCCAGGATGGGAGGAGGGGGGACAGAGACCCAGAGATGAAGAGAGAGGAAAGAGACTCAGGGTTTGGGGATAGAAAATGGGAAGAGGGGTGTGGCGGGGGAAGAGAAGGAGGAGAGAAGAACAGAGTGATATTGACAGACAGACACAGAAATCAGCAAGACAGAGATGAAATCGAAGCGACAACGGAAAATAAGAATGACATCCAGCAGAGAATTGGAGAAGGAAGGGGAGAGGAAAATGTCTTTTAGTATGTGGCCAGAGAAAGATAAACCAGATGACAAGAAGGGAGAGTTAGGACAACACAGGTCCAACATTCTGTACCCACCACTGCCTCAGGCTTATCCCTGGGCTCTCCCCTGAGCTATCCAAGCTGCCAGGGCAACTGCAAACCCTTCCATGTCATTCTGTGTGAGCAAGCTTTGTGGGGGTGTGGGTATTTCCCCCCCACCTACCCGCTGGTTCCATAGCCACCTCCCAGGCCAAGTCACTGCCCCACAGACTTTTGCAAGAGCCAGTGTCCCTCCGATTCATGAATCCTGGCATCTCAAGGCGTCAGGCAGGAGATAGAAGTGGGAGGTGGGCACCTATCCTCCTCTTGTAACTGTCTCTGGGAGCCCCAAGTAGAGGAACCCCAGAGGCGGCTGGGAGTTGCAGCTCCCACCACCCCTGATCCTCTCCAAGTCCAGCCTCAGCCCAGAGTTCTAAAGTCACTTTACTTGGGCAATGGCAGCTGCTGGCCCAGAGTTTCTTGGGAACGGAGATGTTTGAGCAATTTGACCACAATTCTAGGAACACTAAGGCCCCTTCCTCAGGGCACGGGAGGGAGCTATTACCCCAGGGGCCAATGGGAGGTGCAGTTTCGTTTCGTTGCCACCTCCCACCCTGCTCTCAGAGGGCAGGAGGCTGGTGGGACACGATGGGCCATTGAGTTGGGGAATGAATTCCCCCACAGATGCTGCAGGACCCCACACCTAGAGGCCTGGAGAACTGTGCTCCACAGTGATGAACTGCACCCGTTCCAGGGCCTGCTTCTCCCGGGAGCCTCAAGTCACAGGCCCCCGTCTGTGCCACAGGGTCCAGTGGGAATTGTACACCCGAGTAATAGAACGGTCACGCAGGCCCTCCACCACCACCCCGCAAAGCTGCATCTGAGGCCACCCCATCTTTGGGCAGGTCCCTTGACCCAGAGGCTTCTGGGAATTACGGCCCAGGGCCTTGACAGGCCAGGTGTAGCCCTTTCGGGTCTACCCACAGGCAGCCCATCCTCAAGCCACAGGAAGCTCTGTATGTCCCAAGCCCAGGCCTCCAGGAAGAGCTGGTCACAGACCTCTCTTTTGGGTTTACATCCCCAACTGCCCAGTGACCCATTCGCAAGCCACAGACCTGAGAGGCTGCTGGGAGTTGTAGTCCACTCCCCCTCCAGGACCTCATGCCCCTCACCCTCGGGCCTACATCTCCCCCAATCCCCCAGGGCTCGCGGAGGTCCGCACCTGCAGCAGCTGGGCACGCACGTGGGCCTCGACCAGGTGGCTGCGACGCAGGTTGCCGACGCGCCACATGAGGCAGAGGCGGTGGTCGCGCAGCGCCACGACAGCGTTCTCGCTGAAGACCAGCGTCTCGTTGCGCTTCTTGGGTTTGGCCATCTTGGCCATGACAGCACCCACGACGAAGGCGTCGAGCACGCAGCCGGCGATGCACTGCAGCACTACAGCGGCCACAGCGGCCGGGCACTCCTCGGTGACGCTGCGCACGCCGTAGCCGATGGACGTCTGTGTCTCCAGCGCGAAGAGGAAGGCGGCCAGGAAGCTGGCCACGTGTGAGAAGCAGGGCGCAGGCGGTGGCGGGGCGGCCAGGTCGCCGTGCAGCGAGGCTATGAGCCAGAAGGCCAGGCCGAAGAGCAGCCAGGAGGCGAGGAAGGAGCAGGAGAAGAGCAGGCACATCCAGCGCCAGCGCACGTCCACGCACGTGGTGAACAGGTCGCTCAGGTAGCGCGCGCCCTGGCCACCCAGGTTCACGAAGCGCACGTTGCAGTGCCCGTCCTTCTTGACGAAGCGACCGCGGCGCCGGCCCACCGGTGACTGCACCCGCGCCGGCACCCACCCGTTGCGGCACAACCCGGGCCCGGCCTCCTCTTCATCGCCCGCCCGGCTGTCTCCCGAATCCAGGGCGCCGCTGAGGCGGCGTAGGGCCCTGGCCAGGCCCATTGGGCGGAGGGACCCCCTCCACTTGGACTAGTGGGGGGCAGGCGCCCCCAACCTGCCGGGACAAGAAACCGGTAGGAACGTCAGGGGCACCAGGAATAGGTGAGCTCATCGGCCAAGCATGCTCCCCGGTGGTGCTTAGTGACCTCATCTGTCAAATAGGTGGAACTATACTTTTTTTTTTTTTTTTGGGTGGGGGGAAGAGTCTCGCTCTGTCGCCCAAGCTGGAGTGCAGTGGCACGATCCTGGCTCACTGCAACTTCCGCGTCCCAAGTTTAAGCGATTCTCCTGTCTCAGCCTCCTGAGTAGCTGGGACTACAGGCGCACATCACCACGCCTGGGTAATTTTTTTTTTTTTTTTTTTTTGAGACGTAGTCTTGCTCTGTCGCCAGGCTGCAGTGCAGTGGCGCAGTCTTAGCTCTCCGCAACCTCAGCTCCCTGCAACCTCTGCTTCCCGGGTTCAAGTAAATTCGCCTGCCTCAGCCTCCTATGTAACTGGGATTACAGGCCCGCGCCACTGCGCCCAGCTAAGTTTTTGTGATTTTTTTGTTGTTGTTGAGACAGAGTCTCGCTCTGTCGCCCAGGCTGGAGTGCAGTGGCCGAATCTCAGCTCACTGCAAGCTCCGCCTCCCGGGTTTACGCCATTCTCCTGCCTCAGCCTCCCAAGTAGCTGGGACTACAGGCGCCCACCACCTCGCCCAGCTAGTTTTTTGTATTTTTTTGGTAGAGACGGGGTTTCACTGTGTTAGCCAGGATGGTCTCGATCTCCTGACCTCGTGATCCGCCCGTCTCGGCCTCCCAAAGTGCTGGGATTACAGGCTTGAGCCACCGCGCCCGGCCATTTTTTTTTTTTTTTTTTTTGAGACGGAGTCTCGCTCTGTCACCCAGGCTGGAGTGCAGTGGCCGGATCTCAGCTCACTGCAAGCTCCGCCTCCCGGGTTCACGCCATTCTCCTGCCTCAGCCTCCCGAGTAGCTGGGACTACAGGCGCCTGCCACCTCGCCCGGCTAAGTTTTTGTATTTTTAGTAGAGACGGGGTTTCACTGTGTTACCCAGGATGGTCTCGATCTCCTGACCTCGTGATCCGCCCGTCTCGGCCTCCCAAAGTGCTGGGATTACAGGCTTGAGCCACCGCGCCCGGCCGCGCCCAGCCAGTTTTTGTAATTTAGTAGAGAAGGGGTTTCACCATGTTGGCTAAGATGGTCTTGATCTCCTGACCTCGTCATTCGTCCGCTTCGGACTCCCAAAGTGCTGGGATTACAAGCATGAGCCACCGCGCCCGGCCAGCCACCTCTTTTTAGAAATGTTTTATTAATTTAATTTTTGTTTTATAGAGACAGGGGCCTCACTATGTTGCTCAGGCTGGTTTCGACCTCCTGGCCTCAAGCGATCTTCCCTCCTCAACCTCCCAAAGTGCTGGGATTACAGGCCTGAGCCACCCCACCTGGCCCATACTCCCCTTCCAAGTTGGAAGATGCAGCATAAACAGCAACGATACTATAGAAGATACTTGTATAACAACAACAGAAAATACTGTAACAATAACGATTTTTTAACAGGTGCCACAATAATTACAGCATGCATTTATACAGTGCTAAATCTATGTACTGTTCATAATTTGTGTTCTATCAATTATACTGTTTATACAGTTTGGAGGTTGTTGTAAGCACTTTACATGAATTTACATATTTGAGCCTCAGAGCAAGCCTATGAGGCAGACATCATTATCCCCATTTTCTAGATGAGGAAACTGAAGCACAGAAAGTTTAAGTAACTTCCCCAAGACCACAGCTAAGTAAACTGGGATTTAAACGCTAGCCATCCAGCTCCAGAGTCCATGCTCCTAACTGTAAGGTGTAACTGGTTCTCAGCATGGAGAGATGCCTCAGGGCTCTGAGGTTGACTGTGGTTGAAAAACAGGCTCGCAAAGTAACAAAAGGAAAAAATTACATCAATTGAATTGCATCAGAACTAAATAACTTTTTTTTTTGAGACAGACTCTCACTTTGTCACCCAGACTGGAGTGCAGTAGCGCGATCTTGGCTCGCTGCAATCTCTGTCTCCTGGGTTCTCCTGCCTCAGCCTCCCGATTACAGGCACGCACCACCACGCCTGGCTAATTTTTGTATTTTTAGTAGAGATGGGGTTTCACCATGTTGGCCAGGCTGGTCTTGAACTCCTGACCTCAAGTGATCCTCCCACCTTGGCTTTCTAAAGTACTGGGATTACAGGTGTGAGCCACTGCACCTGGCCAGAACTAAAAAACTTTTGTGCCCCCAAAGACACTGTCAAGAAAGTGAAGAGAGGCCAGGTGAGGTGGTACACACCTGTATCCTAGCGCTTTGAGAGGCTGAGGCAGGAGGATCACTTGAGCCCAGGAGTTCATGACCAGCCTGGACAACATAGCAAGGGGCCTGCTCTACAAAAAATTAAAAATTAGCCAGATGTGGTAATGCAAACCTGTAGTCCTAGTTACTTGGAAGGCTGAGGTGGGAGGATGGCTTAAACCCGGGAGTTGGAGGCTGCAGTGAGCTATGATTGCACCACTGCACTCCAGCCTGGGCGACAGAGCGAGACTGTGTCTCAAAAAAATTTTTTAAGAAAGGGAAAAGACAACCCACGAATGGGAGAAGATACTGTAGTTGCAAATCATATACCTGATGAGGAACTTGTATCTAGCCTATATAAAGAGCCCTTGCAACTCAATAATGAAAAGATAAATAACCACCCCCCGCCAACCTTTTTTTGTTTCAGACAGAGTCTCAGTCGCCCAGGCTGGAGTGCAGCGGTGCAATCTCAGCTCCCTGCAACCTCTGCCTCCCGGGTTCAAGAGATTCTCTTGCCTCAGCCTCCTGAGTATCTGGAATTACAGCTCACGCCACCATCCCAACTAATTTTTGTATTTTTAGTAGAGACAGGGTTTCACCATGTTGGCTGGTGCCCAGCCCAAATAACCCAATTTAAAAGTGGGCAAAGGGGGCCAGGCGCAGCAGCTCGCGCCTGTAATCCTAGCACTTTGGGAGGCCGAGGAAGCTGGATCACTTGAGCTCAGGAGTTTGAGACCAGCCTGGCCAACATGGCAAAATCCCATCTCTATTAAAAATCCAAAAATTAGCCGGGCCTGGTGGTGCACATCTGTAGTCCCAGCTACTCCGGAGGCTGAGGCACAAAAAAAGTGGGCAAAGGATCTGTATAGACATTTCTCCAAAGAAGGCATACAAATGGCTAATAAACATATGAAAAGATGCTCAACATCATCAGCCATCAGAGAAATGCAAATCAAAACCACAGAGGAATACCATTTTGCACCCACTCAGAATGGCTGTAATAAAAAAAACAAGTGTTGGCAAGAATGTGGAGAAATTGGCACCCTCATACACTGCTGGGGGGAATGAAAACTTGCAGCTGCTGTAGGAAGCAGTCTGGCAGTTACTTAAATGGTTAAACATAGAATTACCACATCACCCAGCAATTCCACTCATACTTATGTACCCAAGAGAAATGAAAACAGATGCAAAAACTTGTACACAAATGTTCACAGCAGCATTACTCATAATAGCCAAAAGGTGGAAACCCAAGTATCAACCAACTAATGAATAAATAAAATGTGGCATATTCATCCAATGAATAGTATTTTACAATAAAGACAAATGAAGTATTGATAGATGCAACAACATGGATAAACCATGAAAACATTATGCTGTCCGGGGGCGGTGGCTGGCACCTGTAATCCCAGGACTTTGGGAGGCCAAGGTGGGCAGATCACTTGAGGTCAGGAGTTTGAGACCAGCCTCGGCAACATGGTGAAACCCCGTATCCACTAAAAATACAAAAATTAGCCGGGTGTGGTGATTATAGGCACATGCCCCTGTAATGCCAGCTACTCGGGAGGCTGAGGCAGGAGAATCACTTGAACCTGGGAGACAGAGGTTGCAGTGAGCCAAGATCACGCAACTGTACTCCAGCTTGGGCGACAAAGCAAGATTCCGTTTCAAAAAAAAAAAAAAAAAAAAAAATTAATTGTGATGGCTGCACAATTGTGAATATATGAAAAGCCACTGAATTATACCCTGTAATGAGTGTATGATATGTGAATTAGATTTCAATGAAGCTATTATAAAATAAATGAAATGGGCTCATGCCTGACCCTCTGATCTTTGGCAACTCCTTCTGAGTCTCAGTTTCCTCAATTCTAAGGTGGGGAAATTGGGACTTCTTAAAAGACCAGGAAAGGCCTTCTTATCATACGGATAAGGGCCCAATCTTGGCTTAGTTGCTCACCCACCATGTCCCCTGGGATCTCTGGCTTCCTTTTCCAGAGACTCAGTTTGCTCAGCCATATTACTAAGTGTGTGACTGACGACAGGCCACATCCTTTCCTGAGCCTCAGCTCTCTCATCTGTGAAAGGCAGGAGGTCTGGGGGAGCTAGGCATGGTGGCTCCCAACCTGTGATCCCAGCACTTTGGGAGGCCAAGGTGGGCAGACCACTTGAGGTCAGGACTTCGAGACCAGCCTGGCCAGTATGGTGAAACCCCGTCTCCACTAAAAATACAAAAATTAGCCGGGCGTGGTGGCGCATGCCTATAATCCCAGCTACTCAGGAGGCTGAGGTGGGAGAATCACTTGAACTCAGGAGGTGGAGGTTGCAGTGAGCTGAGATTGCACCAGTGCACTCCAGCTTGGGCAACAAAGCAAAACTTCATCTCAAAAAAAATAAATAATAATTGTGATGGCTGCACAATTGTGAATATACTAAAAGCCATTGAACTGTACACCGTAATGAGTGTATGATATGCAATGTGAATTAGATTTCAATGAAGCTATTGTAAAATAAATGAAATGGGCTCATGCCTGACCCTCTGATCTTTGGCAACTCCTTCTGAGTCTCGGTTTCCTCAATTCTAAGGTGGGGAAATTGGGACTTCTTAAAAGACCAGGAAGGGCCTTCTGGGTAAGGGCCCGATCCTGGCTTAGTTGCTCACCTACCATGTCCCCTGGGATCCCTGGCTTCCTTTTCCAGAGACTCAGTTTGCTCAGCCATTTACTAGGTGTGTGACTGACAACAGGTCACATCCTTTCCTGAGCCTCAGCTCTCTCATCTGTGAAAGGCAGGAGGCCTGGGGGAGCTGGGCATGGTGGCTCCCACCTGTGATCCCAGCACTTTGGGAGGCCAAGGTGGGAAGATTGTTTGAAACCGGGAGTCTGAAACCAGCTTGGGGAACACAGCAAGACCCTATCTTAGAAACAAAAATTATCCAGCCATGGTGATGCAGCTACTCTGAAGGCTGAGGTAGGGGATCACTTGAACCCAGAGTTCAAGGCTGCAGTGAGCTATGATGGTACCACTGCACTGCAGCCTGGGCAACAGAGTGAGACCCCATCTCTTTAAAAAAAAAAACAGAGGGCAGATGCAGTGCCTCACACCTGTAATCCTAGTACTTTGGGAGTCCAACTCAGGAGGAACGCGTGAGGCCAGGGGTTTGAGAACCAGCCTGGGGAAGACAGCGAAACCCTGTCTCTAAAAAATAAATAAATAGGCCGGGCGCGGTGGCTCAAGCCTGTAATCCCAGCACTTTGGGAGGCCAAGGCGGGTGGATCACGAGGTCAGGAGATCGAGACTATCCTGGCTAACATGGTGAAACCCCGTCTCTACTAAAAATACAAAAAAAAAAAAAACTAGCCGGGCGTGGTGGCGGGCGCCTGTAGTTCCAGCTACTTGGGAGGCTGAGGCGGGAGAATGGCGTGAACCCGGGAGGCGGAGCTTGCAGTGAGCCGAGATCACGCCACTGCACTCCAGCCTGGGAGACACAGCGAGACTCCGTCTCAAAAAAAAAAAATAAAAAATAAAATAAATAAATAAATAATAAAAAATAAACGAAGCAAAGAAATGGAGGGAATGGCAGCAGTCTGTCAGGGTGGAGGAAAGGAAAAGGCTAGGCATGGACCTGCACCCCTCATCGCCCTCAGGGTTCACTGCAAGGTTACCGAACGCTTGGCCCTGTGCTGGGAACTTCCCAGGAACTGGCTGGATCAGTACAAACCATACCAGGGGTTAAATAATGTGTGCTGGAACCTGGGGATCCTCAGGGGTTCCTTGGCAGGGCCTGGCACACTCCATTTGGAAAGAAGACCATGAGACAACGTCAAGTTTGGCACCAACTGGGTCTCCCAAAGCCCTGCACCTGCTTCCCACAACCACCGGGGCAGCCCTGCCATTCGCTGGGGTTCATTAGGCCCACTTGACAGAGGCAAAGCTGAGGCTGAGGTGAGAGGGGACCAGCCTGGCTGTGTCCGGCGCCCACAATGTACCCCAACCTTGACTCTGTCTCACTCTTGACAACCCTGCATGTTAGAGACTGTTCTCCCAAAAAGGGGAAATAGGCTTGTTGCTCAAGGGGGCAGTCTGGAGGGCAACATCAGGATGCAGCGTCTACACCTGCAGCCCTCCCCAGCCTGGGGATCCCCAGCCTACACTGGCTCCACCCTCAGGAACCACCCCCGTGGGCTGGGGAGGAGATGAGCACTGACACTGACCCGTGCTCCCCAGTCCCCAGCCTGGACCTCTCACCCCGACTTGCCCATCTCTCACCAAAGCCCTTTGATGAAGGGACGTGGCTTTCCACAGAAAAGCCAGCTGAGGCTCAGGTTAGTCCCTTGTCACAGGTCTCTCAGCCAGTGGGGAGAGGAGTGGCAAAACCTAGCCTCCCACCCAGGCCTCCTGGGAGCCACTGCCAAACCACTGTCTTCCCAAGTGCACTCTGGTTTCAAACACACCTAGTACAGGCGAGGCCTCGCAGTGAGCTCCCGACATGCCCGCAGCCCCCACTGGACTCTCAGACCCCACTGCTCACCTTGGCCGCTCAGGATGCCGGGAGGTGAAGATCATCACCCCCTTTCACAGCTGGGGAACAGGCTCAGGGAACGCCATGAGCTGGCCAGGTCCCCGCAGTGCCAGGGAGAATGCCCGTTGGGTCCTAAGCCTTTCTTTCCTTCCCAGAGCTCTGCCCTTGAAATCCTCCAGTCCCACCTCAGCCCCGTGAGGCAGACCCACGTCTACTTCCCAAAGCCGACGGGGACCTTCACCAGGGGGCTGTCTGTGGCCAACATGGCCCAGCTCCCAGGCTGGCTGTGACTCAGGCTCGGGGCACCCCCCTCCCCTGGCAAAAGCAGGGCGGGAGGGAAAGGGATCCTCCACCTGACCTGCAAGAGCAGCTTAATGTTTCCATATAAAGGACATACAGGGCTTAAGGTGCTTCAACTTCGTGTCAAAGTCACTGTCTAATCTGAGGCCAAGAAGCCCCACCCCCAGGCCCCACCCTTACCCACCCAAATAAACACTCACTCTTCCAAAACCAGGGGTGTTCCCCGCTGCTCCCCACCTACCAGTGGGGGCTGGATGGCAGGTTGGAAAGCAGAGACTGCAGAAAGACAAGGACATGCAGAGATGGGAAGGAGGAGGGGTGTTGAGAGGGTGCCCCGAGAAAAAGTACAGGGACCAAGCAGGACAGGGACCCAGAAGCAAAGGGACAGAGACCCAGAGGGAAAGGGACAGAGACCTTGAGAAAGGACAGAGACTCTGAGACAGAGGGGGGCAGAGACCCAGAGAGAGGGGGGGACAGAGACCTAGATGGAGGGAGACAGAGGTAGACAAGGCAATTGGGAAAATGAAAAAGAGAAAAGAAATGTTTTAAGAAACGGCGACGTGGGGAGATGAAATTGTGAAGACACAGAGAGGCAGAGAGGTGGGGGAAAGAGAGAGACAGAGAGAGAGACAGAGAGACAGAGAGAGACAGAGAGAGAGACAGAGAGACAGAGAGAGACAGAGAGAGAGACAGAGAGACAGAGAGAGGCTTTGTTTGAAAGGATGGAAGCCAGTGAGAAAATGCATAACATGGGGATGGGGTGAGAGGTGGAGGCACTGAACCTGGGGGTAGATTCTCCTGGCGCTGAGCCTGTCGCTGATGGAAAGACAGGACCTCCTTGAGGGGGCCATGCTGAGGACAGGGATGCTGGGGGAGAGGTGGATGGGGACGATGCAGCAGAGCAGGAGGGGATGGCTCAGCGGGGCCTTGCGTGGAGGCACGTACCTGGTGGGGCGGCCCACCCCCATGCCCTCCGCTGGGGGCTCCTTGGTTAGGGCTGAGGGGAAGCCTCTGTGGGTGCCAAGGGGCTGTAGTCTGTCCTTGGTCCCAGGGGCCGTGTGACAGGCACCCGACCTCGGAGTCCACAGACGGATCAGAGGCTGGATGGAGGGGGGCCGGGGGTGGGGCCAGCTGAGAGCCGCAGAGGGGGAGCCAGGGAGGCCGGCCAGGCAGAGCGGCTGGGCCACAGCCCAGGCAGGCTGGACAGGAGACAGCGGCAGAGGAGACAGCAACTGGGGGGGCAGGGAAACTGACAGTGGGGGACACGAGACTCTGAAAGACGGGGACACAAAGAAAGAAACGTGATAAAGGGGAGAAAGACTGAAGGAGAAATGGGCGCTCCTGAGTCCCCTGAGATGAAGCCTTCATCAGCTGGTGGGGGGCAGGGGTAAGGCCCCTGTCACAGCCCGAGTGAGTTCCAGATGAACGGACACTTAGAGAAGGTAGAACGTGGCAGCACCCAGTGGGCGGAGGGAGGGTTGCACTGGACTCCCAGTGGCCTCCCCTAGTCTAGCGGCCTGGGGGCAGCAGGCACCAAATTCCTCCCCACCCCCAAACTCCCCCCAGTTTCCTCACAGGGCTGTGGCCAAAGGACCAGAGTCTCACATGCACCTCAGGCCTCTTCCTGGTCCTTTATTGCTGCTCAGGAGCCCTGACCTTCCTCCCGACACAGCACCAGCCTCTAGGTCAGGGAGGAGGGGAGGGGGTCGCATGTAGCCCCCACACAGGGAAATCCTGGTCAAACCCAGCTGGCAGGAAGACAAGGGGCAGAAGCCAATTGTGTTGGAAGAACCCACACCTCAAATTCGATGCAGCCATTGTATATCCCCCGAGTTCCCTGCTGGGAACCAGCAGTCAAAACGGGGCCCTGAGCCGGGCGCGGTGGCTCACGCCTGTAATCCCAGCACTCTGGGAGGCCGGGGCGGGCAGATCACTTGAGATCAAGAGTTTGAGACCAGCCTGGCCAACATGGTGAAACCCCGTCTCTACTAAAAATAGAAAAATGAACAGGGTGTGGTGGCACATGCCTGTAATCCCAGCTACCCGGGAGACTGAGTCAAGAGAATCACTTGAACCCAGGAGGCAGAGCTTGCAGTGAGCCGAGATCGTGTCACTGCACTCCAGCCTGGGCGACAGACCAAGACTCCGTCTCAAACAAACAAAACACTGGGTTCTGGGGCACAGGTCAAATGGGTGACAGCTGACAGGAAGGAATCCATCGACACACAGGCCCCACCAGGCCACACAAGTCTCTGGGTGGGCGTGGTCTCACAGAGCCCTGGTTAAACCAAGTTCTTTGGTGAGAGGAGTCACTGGGTCAGACCCAGGCCTTCTAGAGAACAACACACCAAACAGAATCCACCACGGCAGCCCAGAGGCTGGCCAGTCCCAGTCAACAGACCTGAATGAACCCCTTCCGGGGGGCCCAGTTCGACTTCAGTTTCCAAGCAGGAAGCAAAAGCAGGGCCAGTGGGACGCCTCAGACGCTGATAGTGCGGAAGACGGTGAAGCCCGACAGCGCCGTGCTGACCAGGAGCCCCGGGCACTGCGGGTGCCAGTGCAGCTCCTTCAGCTCAGTCTCGCCCTGGTGCACGAACAGCAGCTGCTGCGGGAGGTCGGCCAGTCCGGGATCAGCCTCCACGTCGCCTGCCTCAGGGTCCCGCTCCACTGCCAGGTCCCACTGTGTGATCTGGTGGTCTGCACCCGAGGCTGCAAAGACCCCGCTGTCCTGGGGGTGCCACTCAACGGAGGTCACGGGGGCCACGTGCTGCTTGAAGGTGGCCACTGGGGAGCCAGACTAGAAGGACAGGATGGGAGTGGTGGGCTCTGAATGCCTCAGCCTGACTCCTCAGGGGGACCCAGGCAGAACCCCCAACCCCTCTCGAGCCTCAGGGTTCAGCCAGGGCCCCACCTCTTAAGCCCTCACAAGCCCACAGTCCAGAAAAGGGACACAGGGTAATTCTGGCTGCTAAGAAGGCTGACCAGCCCAGGGGTTGCTGGGAATTGGGATTGACTTGCAAAGAAGCCCCTCCCAGCTCAGGTCACAGCTGCTCTTCCCTCTGCCTGCCTGTTTCCTTCTCTGTAAAAGGACGGCATGGGCCAGGCGTGGTGGTTCACGCCTGTAATCCCAGTACTTTGGGAGGCTGAGGTGGGTGGATCACCTGAGGTCAGGAGTTGGACACCAGCCTGGCCAACGTAGTGAAACCCCGTTTCTACTAAAAATACAAAATTAGCCGGGCGTGATGGTGCACGCCTATAATCCCAGCTACTCGGGAGGCTGAGGCAGGAGAATGGCTTGAACCCAGGAGGGGGAGGTTGTGGTGAGCCCAGATCACGCCACTGCACTCCAGCCTAGGCAATAAGAGCAAAACTCTGTCTCAAAAAAAAAAAAAAAAAAAAAAGGAGGGCATGGCTCTCCCAGAGCTCTCCTGGCAGATTCTACAAAGGCCTGAAAGGAGGCAGAAGCCCAATCCCCGGAAGCCGACCCAGAGAAAGACTAAGAATGACAGCACTTTCACTACAGCAAAGGCCCCGCTCAACTGGCGTCTCTCTCATTAGGAGAAGCAGCTCTGAAGTTCCCATGGTCAACAAGCTGGGCCCTGTGTGACCTGGTGGGCCTGGGAGGCTGGAATCCATCTCCAGCCTCTTCCCCAGGGCTGATGCTATAGAAATGATCAAACTGGGCCGGGCGCGGTGGCTCAAGCCTGTAATCCCAGCACTTTGGGAGGCCGAGACGGGCGGATCACAAGGTCAGGAGATCGAGACCATCCTGGCTAACACGGTGAAACCCTGTCTCTACTAAAAAAATACAAAAAAACTAGCCGGGTGAGGTGGCGGGCGCCTGTAGTCCCAGCTACTCGGGAGGCTGAGGCAGGAGAATGGCGTGAACCCGGGAGGCGGAGCTTGCAGTGAGCTGAGATCCGGTCACAGCACTCCAGCCTGGGTGACAGAGCGAGACTCCGTCTCAAAAAAAAAAAAAAAAAAAAAAAAAAAAAAAAGAAATGATCAAACTGGAGGGGAAAAAGGATGACATCATGGCAGCCCAGGAAGGCAGAGCCACACAAAGCTGTGGCTTTGTCCAGAGGGATGCCAGACACTGCAACTCCTCCTGCGCAGGGACCCTCCCAGCTCCACAGTGTCAACCCCTAGCTTGGCTGTCATGTCACAGCGGCTCCTGTCCTTTCTGTGCCTCAGTCCTCTCCTACAACGAGCAGGCTGGGCCCCAATTCTCAGTTGCATCTATAAATCTACCACTCTCTGAAGCTCTCAGCACTGGCTGTACAGACGGCGGTACTTCTGCCCACAGGCAGGTGAGAGTTCTGGTCTCTGCAGTCCTAGCCCCTCCATTTCTTGTCAGCTGTTCCCCTGGTGGAGTGAGTGACTCCAAGAGTGGAGACGCACCACCCTTCCTCTTGTTGAGCCTGTTTCCTCCTCTGTACCCTGAAGAGGCGGGTGTCTAGTTCTAAGGGCTCTCCAGCTCTGTTGAATAAAACCATTCAAGGAGGGAGGATCCTACAAATCCCAGGGCTGCTGGGAGCAAGCTTCTATAGACCCCGGGGGCAGGCTGGGAAAATACCTTGAACTGCCGAAGGTCCCAGATCTTGAGGGCCCCGTCGTCCCCGCCACTGAGCAGGAAGGGCTCCCGGCGGCTCCAGCTGATGACATTGACGTCCCCATCATGGGCGGTGGCCGTGGTGAGCATGCAGGCCTTGCTGGGGGCTGCCCGGATGTCCCAGATGCGGATGGAGGCGTCAGCTGAGCAGGAGGCGAACACCTGGGGGAGGCGGAGCCTGAGCGGTCCCGATGCCCGGCAGCGGTGGGCTACTCTCTCTTCCACCGTCCCTCTTACTAGCACTTGGCCTGGAAACTAAGTCTCCGTCAGGCTCCCAGCCCTCTTTTCCCTCAGACCTAGGAGTCTAGGTCCCTGGCACGAACTCCATCAGAACTAGACGACCAGACCCCCGCCCACCCTCACCGTGTTCTCGGTCGGTGACCACTGCAGGTCCTCCACAGAGCGCGTGTGGCCCACGAATGGCCGCTGGTCCACATGCCAGGAGCCGCCGTCCGTAGGTGTCCAGAGGTGGATGTTCTTTTGACAGTCACCGGTCAGCAGGCGACCTGGGGAAGGAAGTCAGGAAATGACCTCGCCCCACCTGGCCGCAGCTCGTCCCCTCCCCGGAGTCTAAGCGCCCCGCCCCTTGCTGCGGAGCCTGCTCGCCCCACCTCCCGGGGACTCCTCAACACCCCAGGGACTCACCGGGCACCCGGGGGGACCAGTCAAGGGCAAAGCCCTCGCCCATGTGCCCAGCAAAGGAGAAGATGGGCTTCATTTGGGCCTGCTCGTCCCGGAGGAAGGCCACCAGGGCCTGGGGGTCCTCCACCACCTGCAGAAGCCGCCGCAGCGCAAACACCTCCACGTGGCCCTTCTCTGACCACACCCCAGCCACGGGCTCCTCACCCAGCCACGACACCTGCAGAAGAGCCGGGGGAGGAAGGGTGATGTGAAATGAGCGGAGAGGAGGATTGGGGCACTGACCACAAGCTCCCCATATCCCAGAGAACCAGAAGCGCGGTTCCTCAGATCTCCGAGGCCTGGAACTACAGCTCCTAGAAACCTCTGTGGGAAGAAAATCATAACCTGCAAAAACCAGCATGGTAACCGGGACAGTTCTCCACAGTGGGGTGGGAGTGGGCGGAAGGGGGGAGTTGAGGTGGGAGGATAGAGCCCCAAGATGCCTGGGAGCTGAGGCTGCAATTCCTGCCAGTCCTTGGGAGGGTGTCCAGGCTCCTGGTCTTGGTAACCCTCTAAATGCTGGAAGGCCACAAAGCTCAGTCCTTGGATCTCCTTGCGTCTGTGTTCACCAGGAGACCCAGTCCAGCCACAAGGTTTCTAGTACCCCTAGCCCTGACATCTCTCCTGGGCTCCAGACTCCTACTGCACTGACCGTTCAAACTTTTTTGTTTTGAGACAGGGTCCAGCTCTGCTGCCCAGGATGGAGTGCAGTGATGCCATCACGGCTCACTGCAGCCTCAACCTCCTGGGCTGAAGTGATCCTCCCACCTCAGTCTCCCAGGTAGTTGGGACTATGGGTGAGCACCACCACATCTGGCTTTAAAAATTTATTTTTTTGTAGGCCGGGCATGGTGGCTCACACCTGTAATCCCAGCACTTTGGGAGGCTGAGGCAGGCGGATCATGAGGTCAGGAGTTCGAGACCATCCTGGTTAACACCGTGAAATCCCATCTCTACTAAAAATGCAAAAAATTAGCCAGACATGGTGGCGGGCGCCTGTAGTCTCAGCTACTCTGGAGGCTGAGGCAGGAGAATGCCGTGAACCCAGGAGGCAGAGTTTGCAGTAAGCTGAGATCGCGCCACAGCACTCCAGCCTGGGTGACAGAGCGAGACTCTGTCTCATTAAAAAAAAAAAAAAAAAAAAAAAATTTATTTGCAGAGACAGGCTCTCACTTTATCACCCAGGCTGGTCTGGAACTCCTGGTCTCAAGTCATCCTTCTGCACTGGCTTCCCAAAGTGCTGGGATTACAGGTGTGAGCCACTATGCCAGCTTGAGCATTCAAACTTAACCAATGCCAAGCTCCTAATCGCCACCTGCAACTGCTCCCTCTCCACCTCAGGCCCAAAACTACAGGACTCATTCTTGTCTTGTCCCTTCTTCCTCATGCCCAGCACCTACGCTGGCTACACTAAAAATGCTCACTTCCAGGGCTGGGCGCAATGGTTCACGCCTGTAATCCCAGCACTTTGGGAGGCCGAGGAGGGCGGATCACCTGAGGTCAGGAGTTCAAGACCAGCCTGGCCAGCATGGTGAAACCCCATCTCTACTAAAAATGCAAAAGTTAGCCAGGCGTGCTGGTGGGTGGCTGTAATCCCAGCTACTTAGGAGGCCGAGGCAGGAGAATCGCTTGAACCCAGGAGTCAGAGGTTGTAGTAAGCCAAGATTGCGCCATTGCACTCCAGCCTGGGCGACAAAAGTGAGATTCCGTCTCAAAAAAAAAAAAAACAAAAAAAACCCCCTCACTTCCAACCCCCTTCTCGTGATCTCTATTGCTGTCACACTACTACTGATGTCATCCTTGCCCTGAATACTATAAGTCTTCCCACAGGATTCTTTCCTCCTACCCTTGCCTCTCTGCAATTGATATTTAAAACAGCAGCCAAAGGGATCACTTTAAAACAAAAGCCAGACCCTGTCTTTCCTCTGCCCGGAACCCTCCAATGTCTCCCAGTTAAAAGCTGGAGTACTTAAAGTGGCCAACAAGGCTCTGAACAATGTCTTCTCTGTGCCCGCCCCCCAAATTATGTCACTGTCCCTCCTTGTTCATTGTGCTCCAGACAGACTGGACTCCCCACCTTCGCTTGAAACTCTTCAAACTTGCCAAGCTCACCCCAGAGCCTTTGAACTTGTGTTTTCCTTGCCTGCAAATTCTTGTCCAGGGTTCACTGCCCCACTACCTGTGAATATCTACTCAAATGGCATTTTATGACTGAATACTTCCTCACCACACTGTTTAAAAATAGCAACCCACTCCTGGAGCACCCTAACCCTCTTCCCCTGCTTCCTTTGAATTTTTTCCAGGATAGTTAACACCTTTGGACATTGTACACATTTACTTAGTTTCATCTCGTTCCCTTCCCCGACTAGTGTGTAAGTTCATGGAGCCGCAGACCTTTTGCTTGCTGCTAAATCCTCTGCATCTAGAACAGTACTGAAACATAGCAAAAATAATTTCATGGAAACAGACAGTCCCAGCTATAAGTCAAGTACTGCTCTAAGTGCTCTTCACATACCATATCATTCTATTTACAAGTCTACCTGATCAGAAGATATTTTAGCTTTGAAGCAAAAAAACAAATAAACAGGCTGGGCACAGTGCCTCATGCCTATACTCCTAGCATTTTGGGAGGCCAAGGTGGGCAGATCACTTGAGTTCAGGAGTTCAAGACTGGCCTGGCCAACATGATGAGACTCCGTCTCTACTAAAAATACAAAAAACAGCCGGGCGCGGTGGAGTGCACTTGTGGTCCCAGCTACCTGGGAGGCTGAGGCAGGATAATCACTTGACCCCGGAAGGCAGAGGTTGCAGTGAACCGAGGTCACGCCATTGCACTCCAGCCTGGGCAATGGGAGTGAAACCCTGACTCAAAAACAAAACAAACAGCCACAACCAAAAATAGTTCCTGAATGGTAACAGAAAATACATACCTCCTATTACATACAACCAGGTGCTATTCTAGGCACTATATGTTATTTCATTTGACCTCATGCCAGCCCCATCAGATAAGTTCTGTAACTCACTATGTTACCAAAGAGAAAAGTGAAGAACATAAAACATACCCTGACTTTGGGAGCCTGAGGCATGAGGATCACTTGAGGTCAGGAGTTTGAGACCAGCCTAGCCAACACGGTGAAACCTCTTCTCTACTAAAAATGCAAAAAATTGGCCGGACGCAGTAGCTTACGCCTGTAATCTCAGCACTTTGGGAGGCCAAAGCAGGCGGATCACGAGGTCAGGAGTTCGAGACCAGCCTGACCAACATGGTGAAACCCCGTCTCTACTAAAAATACAAAAATTAGCCAGGCATGGTGGCATGTGCCTGTAATTCCAGCTACTCAGGAGGCTGAAGCAGTAGAATCGCTTGAATCTGGGGGGCGGAGTTTGCAGTGAGCCGAGATCACGCCATTGCCCTCCAGTCTGGGTGACAAAGCAAGACTTCGTCTCAAAAAAAAAACCCAAAAAACAAAAAATTATAAGGGTGTGATGGCGGGTGCCTGTAGTCCCAGGTACTTGGGAGGCCAAGGCAGGAGAATCGCTTGAACCTGGGAAAAAGAGGTTGCAGTGAGTCAAGATCACACCACCCCACTCCAGCCTGGGCAACAGAGAGACACTCCATCTCAAAAAAAAAAGGCCGGGCACGGTAGCTCAAGCCTGTAATCCCAGCACTTTGGGAGGCCGAGGCGGGCGGATCACCTGAGGCCAGGAGTTCAAGACCATCCTGGCCAACATGGCCAAACACTGTCTCTACTAAAAATGCAAAAATTAACCAGGTGTGGTGGCGTGTGCCTGTAATCCCAGCTACTCGGGAGGCGGAGGTTGCAGTGAGCCGAGATTGTGCCACTGCACTCCAGCCTGGGTGACAGAGCAAGAGTCGGTCTCAAAAACGAAAAAAAAACAAAAAAAAGGACATGAGGATGTGTTGGGAGTTAGGGACACAGGGGTCGGGTCGGGTGTGTTTTCAGAGTACACAGAGCAGGTTCCTGGGACCACACCTACCCGAACTCGGTTGATGCCACCATAGTGGGGCAACATGGCCAGCTCCAGCTGAGGCTTCCGCTCTTCCTCATCCTCTTCATCTTCCTCCTCCTCTTCTTCATCACTGCCCTCTGAGGGTGGGGGCTTCGTCCCATGCAGATTGTGCATACGAAGAATCATCAGTCTGGGGGAAATTGTGGGGTGAGTTACGCACTAGATGCCACGATTCTTAGGAAGGAGAGAGCTGGAAACCCAGGAGACTCCTGGGTCTGCGAGAGGCAGAAACTGGAAGCCCTAACTGCTGGGTCTTGAGGAAGGGGCTGGAAACTGAGCCTCCTGGTCCTGGAAACGCCTCGGGTTTTACCTGTTGCTCTGGGCGCTCTCAGCCTGGGTCCCAGCACACAAGTAAAGTGTAAGAGGAAGCTCTGTCCTGTTGTCTCCCAGGTGATCCCGGACTATGTCAAAGCTGAGACAGGGGGCGCCTGGGGATGGAAGGAGGGGTTTACGAGTTAAGACGGGACAGTGAGAGCTCAGTCCCCGTCTCCCTCATGGATCAACCGCCTCCGGTGTGAAATCCTCTCTTGGACCCCAGCCTTCTCTTCCCGAGCACCTCTCAGGTTAAAGGCTGGGGATTAGCCACCTCAGGACCCTGGAGTCCGGACTCAGCCCTACCAGTCTGCGCTCGGTGGTAGAGCACGTAGGCCTCCTCGTCCATGACCAGTTCCTCTCCTTCGCGTAGCGGCGGTCCCCGGCCGGGCAGGTAGACCTGGGCCGGGCCCTCGGGACTCGTGTCGCCAGACTCGGCTTCCATAGGTTCCCCGGTTTCACACGTGTGCCGCCGACCCTTGCGCGCCGCCATCTTCGAACCTTCTCACTGCTGACGTCCGGTAAGAGCGTCACTTCCGGGTTTCGCCTTCCGCCTAATGAGATCAGCCCTCCTGCGCGGTTACCTTGGAAACCCCAGGGACAGCTAATTCGAGAGGGTAATGCGGCAACGCGGGAGGAGAACTCAGGTAATGGCGCCAGCGAAAAAAGCCTGCGGATACGGAGAAACTGCATCTTCGCGTGACTTTGGGCGCTGTTCCTCGCGGTAGTGGCAAGGCCTCCTGGGAGTTGTAGTTCTACGGGAGGCCTGTTTTCCGCATCTTCCACTTTGATTCCCAGAGCGTTCTTTCCACTTAATTAATTATTCATGTATGCAAATTTGCTCTCTCACTGGCAAGGAGATTGGGTTTCTGCTCCCTGAGGACCCAAAAGGCCGGTTTCTTCTCCTCTCTCTGTTTTGATGGCTTTGTTTCAAAAATGCCTTCTTGTAGACAGGATGGATATTATCTGTAAGTTAGGCGGTTCAATCTACCCTCTAGGGGCAGTCAATTGCCTAACTAGACATTCACATTGCAGCTCTGGTCAGCGAGCACTTAATCAGAAAGTCCACCCTCTGGAGGCAGCTATTACAAGTGCTTCGTCTCTCTTTATCGCGCATCAGCACCAGCGGTTTGGCTAATTGACATAATGAAATGTTAGAAATAGATTCTCATTGGTGAGATTAACAGCATTCAAGATAATGCGGATTGGCTGGGATATGTCAGACACTCTCCTAGCTTGCATGAACAGGATATTAAGAATCTAGCAAGCCTTGGTGCCTATAGCCATAGGAAATAAAACCATACTTTTGATCCTAATATGTTTTGTCTCCCGGATCTATCTCACCACTCTCTTGGGGTCTCTGTCTGCCCCAGTACCCTCTGGATTTCTCTCTTTTCAGGGTCTCTTCCCACCTCCTCTTTCTTGGTCTTTGTCTCCCCACCCACCTCCTTTCAGAGCCTCTGTTCTCTCTCTAATTCTGTGTCCTCTTCCCCTGTGGGACTTTTGTGTTTCTGTTTCCTCCAGAGAAGTTGAGGGGGGCTAACAGACACGGAGCTTAGGCTTGGACTGAGGAGGCATAAAAACATGGTTTATTCCAAACACTGCAATGTGGAATAAGAGAGTGGGAAGGGAGGTTGGTGGAGAAGTGTGGACTCCCAGACCCTCCCCTCCGCAACCCAGCCCCAGACCCGGCTGGAGATCTGGGAAGAGGAGGTTTTTTTGGAGGACTGCTGGGTCATCACTGAAGGGTCGCAAATAAGGGTTGGATTTGGAGAGGATGTGGTTGGTGACAAGTGGGGTGTCGGGAGGTGCGGCAGGGTGGGAAGTTTTGGCTTCAGGGAGGTTGGGTTCATCGCGGTGCAAGGGAAGGCGGGGCTTCCGTTGGGGACGTGTCCTAGGTCAGAGTAGGGAAAAGCGACCGAGGATGGAAGAGGAGGAGGGGGTGTCACGGTTTGATGTCAAGGGTCACAGTCTGGTCGGGGCACAGTCTGGGGTTCGGGTCACAGTTTGGGGTCAGGGGTCACAGTCTGGAGTCGGATGACCATTTTAGGAGTCGGATGTCACAGTCTGGGTCAGGGGTTTCTGTGTGGCGGGGCCAAGGTCTGGGGTCACAGTTTGGCGAACGCGTCTCACAGTTTGGAGTCCCAATGAATGAAAGGTTAAAAACGGGCTTCCCCGGAGGCGTGGCTGGGGCCGGGGAGCTGCACAGTGATGTGGGGGCCACGGCCCCGGGCGTGGAGGTGGGACGCGGGAGTGGCGTGACCCCCCCACCTCCCGCCCCATCTGGTGACGTTAAAAAGCCCTTGTCGGGTTTAAAAAAAAGTCCGGTGGGCTCCAAGGCCCCCGCCCCCTCGCTCTCAGCCTGGGTGATAATTGGGGGGACCAAATCCTCTCCGGCTTGCGGTTCCTCCAGAACCAGGGGGCGCAGGACGCTGCTCCAGGCGGGGTCCAGCCAGTTCCACTGCTTTCCTTCCCAACCCACGCGGGTCCTGTTCACTGCGGGCGCCCCCTCGGGCCGTGGCCTGCGCTGACCAAGGGGGCGGTGGGGCCCCCGGGGCCGCGTCATACCTCGGACTCGAGGCTGGAGAAGTGTGCAGAGCCCCTGCGGGTGCCCAGGTCCCCGCCCCGGTGTCTCCGGTGGGAAGCTGTGGGCAGCGGCGGCCCCCAGTGCGCGGCGTGAGGGCACCTGCGAGCGTGGCGGGAGGGCCCGGTAAGCCTGCGCGCAGGGGCGGCGCGAGGGCACGAGCTGAGGTCCTCAAGCGAGCGCGAGGTGGGCGCGGGCGGCGGGAGGTCCCAGCCCCCAGCGGCGCGCCGGTGCCGGTGGTGGTGGGGCGCAGCAGCGGCGGGTGTGCGGTGCGAGGCCCGCGGGCGGTGCGGGTGTGACCGCGGGCACCCGCAGCGGGCACGGCGTCGGGGCGGAGGCCCGGCGGCCCAGGGTGGAGGCGGCGGCGCCCACCAGCCGCCGTCCAGGCCATCGTGCGAGCAGCTGAGATGGCGCGGCGGCGGCAGCAGCTCCAGGCTGGCGCAGTGGCGACAGTGCCAGGCGGCCGGACCGCTGCGCGGGGGCAGGTAGTCCCAGCTCCCGGCGCGCCAGCCCCCGAGCTTGTCGACCGACCAGTAGCGGCCGGGCGGCGGCCCGAGGCGCTCGGCGTACGGGTAGGGGAAGTCGGCGAACCACCAGGGCTCCAGGCCGCCCAGCGACGCGCCGCCCAGGCTCTCCGAGTCCTCCGAGTCCGACGGCGACGGCTCGAGGTCGAGGTAAGGGCAGGGGGGCGGCGCGGCCCGGCACGGGGGTGGAGCGGCCGGGGCTCCTCCGCCCGCGCCTCCCGCGCCTCCCGCGCCGCCCGCGCCCGGCCCCAGCAGGGGTTGGCTCTCGGGGTCCGATCGCGGCCACCGCGCGGGCGCCGGCGGGCTCTCGTCCTCGAAGGCCAGGCGGCAGAGTGGCGGCCCGACGGCGGTGGCCGCGGCGGCGGGGGGCGCGGGCGGCGACGGGAAGCCGGGGAAGGCGCCGGCGGGGGGCTCGGCCGGCTCCTTGTCGCGTACGATGGCGAAGTAGGAGGGCGGCGGCTTCTGCGGGGGCTGAGCGGCCGGCGGGGACAGCGGGCGCCCGGCTGCGCCCCGCGGTGCCGCACGCGCCTCGCCCAGGCCCAGGCCCAGGCCCTGCGGCTCGATGGGGCCGTAGTAGCGGTGGAAGCCGTCGGCCAGGCCCGCGCCCCCCGGCGGCCCCGCGCCCTTGGTCCGGCGCCAGCGGTCCACTGCGGCGCGCTCGCGGGGCACGAAAGGTGCGGGCCCGGGCGCCGGCCGCGGTGCGGGGTACGCGGGGCTGGGCAGGGGCTGCGGCGGCGGCGGGGGCTTGGCGGGCGGCGGGGCGGCCTCGGCGCTGCAGCAGCTGTACATGCCCTGCGGGTTCGGGGACAGGATGGGGGTCAGCGCGGGGTGCCCAGGAGGCCTACCTGCCTCCCCTCAGTCCCTCCCTCCTCTCCATTTCCCAGCCTGCGTCTCCCGCTCTCTTCCCCACTATCCACATCTCGACCCACATCTCCATGTCTCTGCCCGGCTTTACCTTTGTCCCCTGCCCCCGCCATCTCCCCTTCTTTGCCTCCCTCTCTGCCCCGTACCCTGGAGAAGGCCAGCAGGAAGTCCATGCGGTGGGTGGGCCCCAGGCAATGCCGCAGGCGCCAGTACACCAGGTGCTCCCAGGCGAAGACCAGCAGGGACAGGCCCATGGCCACCAGGAGCATGTAGAAGACGCCCGCCATGTTGTCGATGTCCAGCTTGCTGCTCATCACCTCGATTTTGTCATTGTGGCAGATCCCGGAGAGCCACAGCCGCTCCAGCATCTCGATCTCATCTGGGGAGGGGCGGTCAAAAGTCACTTGCTATGAGTACCCTCAGAGGACCCTCGTCTGTGATGTGGGAGTGTAGGCCCTCAGCCCCTTCCTCCCTCAGACCCTGGTGTCCCGGCCTTTGTCCCTTTCTTCCCCAGAACCCAGGGGCCTCGCCCTCCCCCTCTCCGCTGTGGAAATCCCTGCGCGCAGCCGCACCATCCCCCAGGAACTGCAGCAGCGCCAGGTCGATGGGCCGCTTCCAGCGGGAGCCCTTGTGCAGGGCGATGCCATAGCCTGTCGTGGCGAAGACCTTGCCGGAGCCGATGGTGACAAGCTTGCAGCCCTCATCCTTGCGGGCCATGTAGTTGAGCACCGCAGCGTCGTAGATGAAGGCATCCAGCTTCCTGGAGGGAGGGGGAATGGAGGGCAGGGTCAGTCCCACCTAGATGCCCTCGCTGCCAGGCCTGGAACCTCCTCACCTCTAACCTCCAACTGCTCCAAATCCTAACTGGCCCTGAGCTCTTGAGCCAATCATTGCACTTCTCTGTACCTCAGTTTCAACATCAGTAAAATGGGCGTGGCAGCAATATCTCCCTTCAGAGTTGTTGCAAAAGTATGTTTTTAAGAGTCAGGGTCTTGCTCTGTTGTCCAGACTGGACCAGAAATCCTGGGCTCAAGCGATCCTCCTATCTCAGCCTCCCCAGGAGCAGGGACTATAGGCAAAGGTTAGATAGTACCTCAGGCAAAGGAGGTGTTAGCTGTGACTTTTTTTTTTTTTTTTTTTTTTGAGACAGAGTCTCACTCTGTTGCCCAGGCTGGAGTGCAGTGGCATGATCTTGGTTCACTGCAAGCCCCAACTCCCAGATTCACCCGATTCTCCTGCCTCAGCCTCCAAGTAGCTGGGATTACAAGCGCCCACTACCATGCCCAGCTACTTTTTGCCTTTTTAGTAGAGACAGGGTTTCATCATGTTGGCCAGGCTGGTCTTGAACCCCTGTCCTCGTGATCCGCCCATCTCGGCCTCCCAAAGTGCTGGGATTACAGGCATGAGCCATGGCAGGCGGCCAGAACAGAATGAAATAGTTACTCTTTTAGTCCTCACTGTAGTCCTCCAAAGGAGTGCATTTACTCTTGCATTTTAAAAAAGAGGATTGAGACCAGCCATGGTAGCTCATGGCTATAATCCCAGCAATTTGGGAAGCCAAGGCAGGTGGATCACCTGTGAACTCAGGAGTTCCAGACCAGCCTGGCCAACATGGTGAAACCCCATCTCTACTGAAAATACAAAAATTAGCCAGGTGTAGTGGCGGGCACCTGTAATCCCAGCTACTCAGGAGGTTGAGGCAGGAGAATTACTTGAACCTGGGAGGCAGAGGTTGCAGTGAGCCAAGATCGAGCCACTGCACTCCAGCCTGGGTGACAGAGATAGATGCCATCTCAAAACAAATAAGGAGGAGGATCGAGGCTTAGAAGGAGAAATGAGGAAAAAAATAATAATGCGAGTGAATGATTGCTTATATTGTGCCAGGCATTGTTCTATCTAGTCTAAGAACTCTTTTTTTTTTTTTCCTGAGATAAGGTCTCACTATGTTGCCCAAGCTGAAATGCAGTGGCACCATCATAGCTCACTGCAGCCTTGACCTCTTGGGTTCAACTGATCCTCCTGCCTCAGCCTCCTGAGTAGCTGGGACTACAGGCACACATCACCACACCTGTCTAATTTTTGTATTTTTTGTAGAGACAGGGTTTCTCCATGTTGCCCAGGCTGGGCTCTAACTCCTGGGCTCAAGTGAGCCTCCCGCCTTGGCCACCCAAAGTGCTGGGACTACAGGTGTGAGCCTGTAGGGAGATAACCATTATTTTCAGATGGGAAAACACAGACCCAGACAAATACCTTAACTTGCTTGGGTTCTCCCACTAGGCCCTGATTTCTTTCTTTCTTTCTTTTTTTTCTTGAGACAGTTTCGCTCTTGTCCCCCAGGCTGGAATGCAGAGGTGTGATCTCGGCTCACTGCAACCTCCACCTCCCAGGTTCAAGCGATTCTCCTGCCTCAGCCACCCAAGTAGCTGGGATTATAGCCATGCACCACCACACATGGCTATTTTTCTATTTTTAGTAGAGATAGGGTTTGGCCATGTTGGCCAGGCTGGTCTTGAACTCCTGACCTCAGTTGATACACCCGCCTCGGCCTCCCAAAATGCTGGGATTACAGGCGTGAGCCACCACACCTGGCCTAGGCCCTGCCCAGGCTGGAGCACAATAGTGCCATCTGGGCTTACCACAATCTCCACCTCCCCAGATCAAACGATTCTCCTGTCTCAGCCTCCAGAGTACCTGGGATTGCAGGCATGCACCACCACGGCCAGCTAATTCTGTATTTTTAGTGGAGACAGGGTTTCTCCATTTTGGTCAGGCTGGTCTTGAATTCCCGACCTCAGGTTATCGGCCCACCTTGGCCTCCCAAAGTGGGTTTCGCCCAAGGTGCTGGGATTACAGGCATGAGCCACTGTGCCCAACCTAGGCCCTGATTTCTAAGACTTGGTGGGAAGAGGCGCAGGGCTGTGGAGTTAGTTCTCATGGATGCATTTGTTATGGCACATGCTGCTATCACTCTCATTTACAACTGCTGTCATTTTACATTTATTTCTGTGGTGGTTCAGAACCTTCTGAAGGTGGTTCTCAACCTTCCCCATGAGACTGCAAGACCCCCAGGGTCCCAGTTGGTCTCATTCTCATCTGTGACTGGGGCATAGTTCCTGGCACGTAGGATGGCGTTGATAGATATTTGCAGAATAAATGAGTGAATGAATAAATGAATCCACACAGAGGAATACTGTGTAACTCTTCTGTGGTATCAGATAAATGCTTATGATCTGACAGGTGAGGATGTATGGGGTATATTTTATATATTTTTAAAATATGTATATGTATATTTTTCTTTTATTTTTAGAGATGGGGTCTCACTCCGTTTCCCAGGCTGGTGTCTCAAACTCTGGGGCTCAAGCAATCCTCCTGCCTCAGCCTCCCAAAATGCTGGGATTACAGGCGTGAGCTTTCACACCCAACCTAGGGGTGTATTTTTTAAAAAGTTAGGCTGGGTGTGGTGGTTCATGCCTGTAATCCCAACACTTGGGCCACATAGTGATACCCTGCCTCTATAAAAAAAAAAAATTAGGCTGGGTGCGGTAGCTCACGCCTGTCATCCCAGCACTTTGGGAGGCCGAGGTGGGCGGATCATGAGGTAAGGAGATCGAGACCATCCTGACTAACACGATGAAACCCTGTCTCTACTAAAAATACAAAAAAAAACTAGCCGGGCACGATGGCGGGCACCTATAGTCCCAGCTATTCGGAAGGCTGAGGCATGAGAATGGTGTGAACCCAGGAGGCAGAGCTTGCAGTGAGCCAAGATCGAACCACTACACTCCAGTCTGGGCAACAGAGCAAGACTCCATCTCAAAAAAAAAAAAAAAATTAGACAGGTGTGGTGATGCACCTATATTCCCAGTTACTCAGGAGGCTGAGGCAGGAGGATCCCTTGAGCCCAGGAGTCTGAAGCTGCAGTGAGCTATGATGACACCACTGCACCCCAGCCTGGGTGACAGAGGGATACCCTGTCTCTAAAAACAAAAAAACGAACAAAAAAATTACTCCCAGAATCCTATATAAAATATGAGTTCATATTGGCTGGGTGCAGTGACTCACACCTATAATCCCAGCACTTTGGGAGGCCGAGGCGGGCGGATCATATGAGGTCAGGAGTTCCACACCAGCCTGGCCAACATGGCGAAACCCCATCTCTATTAAAAATACAAAAATTAGGCCGGGCGCGGTGGCTCAAGCCTGTAATCCCAGCACTTTGGGAGGCCGAGATGGGCGGATCACGAGGTCAGGAGATCGAGACCATCCTGGCTAACCCGGTGAAACCCCGTCTCTACTAAAAAAATACAAAAAACTAGCCGGGCGAGGTGGCGGGTGCCTGTAGTCCCAGCTACTCAGGAGGCTGAGGCAGAATGGTGTAAACCTGGGAGGCGGAGCTTGCAGTGAGCAGAGATCCGGCCACTGCACTCCAGCCTGGGTGACAGAGTGAGACTCCGTCTCAAAAAAAAAAAACAAAAAAAACACAAAAATTAGGCCGGGCGCAGTGGCGGGCGCCTGTAGTCCCTGCTACCCGGGAGGCTGAGGCAGAATAATTGCTTGAACCGGGGAGGCAGAAGTTGCAGTGAGCTGAGATTGCACCACTGTACTCCAGCCTGGGTGACAGAGTGAGACCCTGTCTAAAAGAAAAAATATATATATATAATTTCATATTTATTTACTTAATGATATTTGTTGTGGGGTAAAATTTTGGTCATCTTAACTGCAGACATTGGACTAGCTCTTAGAGGGAGGTACCTCTCCTTCCTGAGTCCAGCATTATCCAAAAGAACATGCTCTGATGATGGAATGTTCCCTCTTCGCTGTCCAGCATGACAGCCAAGAGCCACATATGGCTCTCTAGCACCTGAAATGTGACCAGTGTGACAAAGGGGTGAATTTTTTTTTTTTTTTTTTTTTTGAGACAGAGTCTTGCTCTGTCACCCAGCTGGAGTGCAGTGGTACAATCTTGGTTCACTGCAACTTCTGCCTCCCGGGCTCAAGTGATTCTCCTGCCTCAGCCTCCCAAGCAGCTGGGATTACAGGTGTGCACCACCATGCCCGGCTAATTTTTGTACTTTGAGTAGAGACAGGGTTTTGCCATGTTGCCCAGGCTGATCTCGAACTCCTGACCTCAGGTGATCTGCCCGCTTCGGTCTCCCAAAGTGTTGGGATTACAGGTGTGAGCCTTAGCTCCTGGCCACATTTTATGTAATTTCATTAATTTAAATGGAAGTAAGTATTGTACAGCACAGTTCTGGGAAGCCAAGATAGATAGATAAAGACAATAGATAAAGATAAAGAAAGATAAGACAAGCTAGGGCCAAGGGCGGTGGCTCATGCCTGTAATCCCAGCACTTTAGGAGGCCGAGACAGGTGGATCACAAGGCCAGGAGTTCATGACCAGCCTGGCCATGCTGAAACCCCATCTCTACTAAAAACACAAAAATTCGCTGGGTGTGGTGGTGCACGCCTGTAATCCCAGCTACTTGGGAGGGTGAGGCAGGAGAATCGCTGGAACCCGGGCAGCAGAGGTTGCAGTAAGCCAAGATCAAGCCATTGCACTGCAGCCTGGGCGACAGAGCAAGACTCCGTCTCAAAAAAAAAAAAAGCATGGCTGGATGCTGAGTTGAAGAGAAGCCAAAGGATCTTCCAGGGAATACTTAACCTCCAGTTTTGAGTGGTGAGCCCGTCTGTTGATTTAAGTCCTCCTGTGTCCCCAAACCTTAAGAAAAGTCCTGTCCACACACTCACAGGCTCACATATAAATGCCGTGTGTGTGTGTGGTTGGTTGCATAGAAATCAGGGAAAAGGACTGAATTAGTCCATACGTGCTAAGTGGGGAAAGACACAGGAAGTGGATTCCCCAAACTGAATGTCTCTCTAGCTGAAGCAAAGACTCGGGGTGGAGAATGTGAAGCTCTGGAGAATTAGCAGAAACCTGGGGAGGACGTTCATCATCCCACTGTTGTAGAATGGGGTTTGAATTAATTTTATATAGATCCTAACAGGGAGTTCCCAGATGACACCTGGAAACATAAGTATAGGTGAGAAAAATACAGCCACTGCCTGCAGGCACTTCTGCCTTGTAGGCAAACTGTAATTTTTCCCTATGTTTCTCTTTGTTTAGGAAGATGCCCTTGGGGGTGAAAGGTGAATTGCTATTGAGGTTTTTTTTTTTTTTTTTTTTTGAGACGGAGTCTCGCTCTGTCGCCCAGGCTGGAGTGCAGTGGCCGGATCTCGGCTCACTGCAAGCTCCGCCTCCCGGGTTCACGCCATTCTCCGGCCTCAGCCTCCCGAGTAGCTGGGACTACAGGCGCTGCCACCTCGCCTGGCTATTTTTTGTATTTCTTAGTAGAGACGGGGTTTCACCGTGTTAGCCAGGATGGTCTCGATCTCCTGACCTCGTGATCCACCCATCTCGGCCTCCCAAAGTGCTGGGATTACAGGCTTGAGCCACCGCGCCCGGCCCTATTGATGTTTAAGTGGAAAGAAGTTTCTAGAGTTAGGTTGAAGGGGAGGGATGGAGGGGCTGGGACTGGGATAAGATGGAAGGAGTGTCTCCGGGGTCCTTAGAGGACAATGGGGAGTGGAAGGAGAGACTCCAGTTGAATTTTGGAGAAAGCTAAAAGTCAAGGTTCCCAGTGGTGGAAATATTTGAGAGATTTCAGAAAGAGGAGCTCTAACAGCATTCACTTTCAATTGTTTGCTCAGTTGTTCTGGGATATACTGTCTCCCTCCCCTCTCACATCCACCCCACCACGCCCTCATGGTCCCTAAATATCTATTTAAACTCAGCCATTCCAGGGGCCCTGGCTCATGCCTGTCATCCCAGCACTTTGGGAGGCTGAGGCAGGAGGACTGCTTGAGTCTAGGAGTTCAAGACCAGCTTGGACAACAAAGGGAGACCCTGTTTCTACAAAAACTTTAAAAATTAGCCAGGTTTGGTGGTACACGCCTGTCGTCTCAACTACTTGGGAGGCTGAGGTGGGAGGATTGCTTGAGGGCAGGAGGTTGAGGTTACAGTGAGCTATGATTGTGCCATGCATTCCAACCTGGGTGACAGAGGGAGACCCTGTCTCAAAAACAAAACTAAAAGACCTCAGCCATTTCCTACAGCCTTTGTTCGGGTGTAGGTTTGGGAAAAATTAAAATTCCCTGCATCCGTCCTTTCTTTCTTGTTTGTTCTTACTCTGTCATCAGAGGGATCTTAACATTTGAGTCAGCTCTGTCCCTTTTCAGCTCACCACCCTCCGTTGGCTCCCCTCGTCACTCAGAGTGACTTGGATCACCTTGACTTTCGAGGCCCTGTGGCACCTGACACCCCCCATCCCTCCTTACCCGTCTGCCCTCATCTCCCAAGCCCCCCTCACTCTGGCCTGGGAGATGCACTTGGACCTCTCCAGCTTGCTCCCGCCCCAGGGCCTTTGCACTGACTGTTCTGCCTGCTGGAACATCCTTCTCCCAGGTAGCTGCCTGACTCACTGTCTTACCTTGAAACCTCCTTTGCAAAATTATGAATGACAGTGAAAGAAATCAGACCTAACCAACTCCATCTTGCTTCTAACCCTTAAGCTGTCCGTGCTTATTCCTGGGCATAGGCCGAACTAACTTTGGGAAGGAATTTCGTTCATGGGTTGACTCTGAAACAAAATCGGTAATAGCCCTTTCCTGAAAAGACCCCTTCTTGCCTGAGGACCAGTCTATCTTTGCAGGAGTAACAAATTAGCTACAAGATTAGACATTACATTTAGGGGTCACGCAGCCTCTGGCTCCTCAGCCTTCTCCTGGGGATAACATCACTATTGTAAAACCTAAGATGAGTGCTTGAGATATTCTACAGACCCTACACTTGATCAGACTGGTCATCTGGCTCAACCAGTTCTACCGTCCCACCCAGGAACAGAAAACAGCAAGAAAACCTCACTCTGATGCCCTGTGATTCCATCTCCAACCTGACCAGTCGGCACTCCCCACTTCCCAAGCCCCTGCCCACCAAATGATCTTTTCAAAACTCTGATCCCCAAATGCTCAGGGAGACTGATTTGAGTAATAATAAAACGGAGTCTCCCGCACAGCCGGCTCTGCGTGAATTACTCTTTCTCTATTGCAATCCCCCCTGTCTTGATAAATCGCCTCTGTCTAGGCAGCAGGCAAGGTGAACCCACTGGGCAGTTACAACCTCCATCAGGTGTTTGCTCCAAAGACACCTTCCTGAGCACCCTATTTGATACTGCAACCTCCAGCCGCCCGCCCCAGTTTCCCAAATGCATTCACCCTGCCCTATTTTTACCCATAGCATGTATCCCCTTGGAATGCACTATAGAATGTTCTTATTTATTCCGTGCATTGTGTGTCTCCTTTCACTGGAATTTAAGCTCTATGAGGCAGGGACTTTGCCTGTCTGATTCACCAGTGTATCCACAGGATCTGGAACAGTGCCTAGCACACACTAGGTGCTTAATAAGAAATGGCTGAACAGCTGGGCGTGGTGGCTTACGCTTCTAATCCCAGCACTTTGGGAGGCTGCCGGGGGCGAATCTCCTGAGGTCAGGAGTTCATGACCAGCTTGGCCAACATGGAAAAACCCTATCTCTACTAAAAATACAAAAATTAGCCCGGTGTGGTGGCGGGTGCCTATCATCTCAGCTACTCGGGAGGCTGAGGCAGGAGAATTGCTGAACCTAGGATGGACCACCTGAGGTCAGAAGTTCATGACCAGCATGGCCAACATGGCAAAACCCCATCTCTACTAAAAATACAAAAATTACCGGGTGCGGTGGCACGTGCCTGTAATCTCAGTTACTCGGGAGGCTGAGGCAGGAGAACTGTTTAAACCTGGGAGGAGGAGTTTGCAGTGAGCTGAGATGGTGCCTGGGCAACAGAGCTAGACTCCGTCTCCAAAACAAAACAAAAAAAGAAGTGGCTGAATGGACACTTAAAGGGAAGACAAGGTGAAGAGACAGAGGAAGAAGGCAGCTTTTTACAAGCCGAGGAGGAAGGTCTGGAACAGGTCCTCCCACAGCCCTCGAAAGGAGCCATCGCTGCTGACACCTTGATTTTGACCTAGCCTCTACAATAGCGGAGTGATACATTTCTGTTGTGTAAGCCACTCAGTCTATGGTATTTTGTTATGGCTGCCCTAGCAAATTAATAGAATTGTATATAGAAAATCCCAAAAGATCCACAATAAAAATTATTACGGCTAATAGAAGTTCAACAAGGGGCCGGACGTGGTGGCTCAAGCCTGTAATCCCAGCACTTTCGGAGGCCGAGACGGGCGGATCATGAGGTCAGGAGATCGAGACCATCCTGGCTAACACGGTGAAACCCCGTCTCTACTAAAAAATACAAAAAACTAGCCGGGCGAGGTGACGGGCACCTGTAGTCCCAGCTACTTGGGAGGCTGAGGCAGGAGAATGGCGTAAACCTGGGAGGCGAAGCTTGCAGTGAGCTGAGATCCAGCCACTGCACTCCAGCCTGGGCGACAGAGCAAGACTCCATCTCAAAAAAATATATATATACAAAATAAATTATATTCCTGTATACTAGCAATGAACAATTAAAATGAAATTAAAAGAATTCCAGGCCGGTTGTGGTGGCTCATATGCCTATAATCCCAGCACTTTGGGAGGCTGAGGCCAGCAGATCCCTTGAGTTCAGGAGTTTGAGACCGGCAAAAAAATAGAAATAAAAATAAAATAAAATATTTAGGAATATAATTTAACAAAAGAAGTTCAGGTCTAGTGTGGTCACTCAAACCTGTCATCCCATCACTTTGGGAGGCCAAGGTGGAAGGATTGCTTGAGGCCAGGAGTTTCAGACCATCCTGGGCAACATAGTGAGACCATCTGTACAAAAAAAATACAATTAAAATTTTTTTAAAAAAGAAGTTGAAAAGAAAAGAAGTGGGCCGGGCATGGTGGCTCACGCCTGTAATCCCAAGAACACTTTGGGAGGCTGAGGTGGGCGGATCACCTGAGGTCAGAAGTTCAAGACCAGACTGGCCAACATGGTGAAACCCAATCTCTATTAAAAATTTAAAAACTAGCTGGGTGTGGTTGCGTGCGCCTGTAGTTCCAGCTAGTTGGGAGGCTGAGGTAGGAGAACTGCTTGAACCCGGGAGGTGGAGGTTGCAGTGAGCTGAGATCACACCACTGCACTCCAGCCTGGGTGACAGAGTGAGATGGCATCTCAAAAGAAAAGAAAAGAAGTGGCCAAATGAGTAAATTCAGACTGGTCCAACGGAGGCCTTGCATGGCCCAGACACTGGAGCTGAGAAGTAGGATTCCATTAACACAGAAAAGATGCCAAAAGGGCATTCTCCATGGAAAGAGGCAAGATGAGAACAGTGTGTACTGTTAGTTTGGAATGTGTGAGTGTGAATTCATCCATATTTTAATTGATCCAAAAGAAATAAAAAATAATGCTTACATTAGGGCAAGGGGCCTCGATATTTCCTTTTTTGCCCCTGAGTGAGTGAAAAATTGGACATCTCTCATGGAATGGGCACCAAGAACTGGCTGGTAGGAGAAGCTGTGTTTCTCTATTTCCTTTTAGGACGTGCATTTCCTTTCTCCCCCTGCGGCGTTGCTTGACCGCAGCGGTAGGGTGAGCCCACGTTTGGCCGCTGAGCTGGCCAGAGCCCTGGGAGCTGCCTCTCCCTTGTGCCTCACTGTAAAGATGGAATTTTCTAGTGCTGTCCTCTATGGCAACCACTAGCTTGCCACATATGGCTATTTGGATTTAAATTTTATTTATTTATTTATTTATGTTTTATTTTTTATTTTTGAGATAGAGTTTTGCTCTCGTTGCCCAGGCTGGAGTGCAATGTCCTGGTCTCAGCTCACTGCAACCTCCACCTCCCAGGTTCAAGCGATTATGCCTCAGTCTCCCGAGTAGCTGGGATTACAGGCGCCTGCCACCACAACCGACTAATTTTTGTATTTTTAGTAGTGATGGGGTTGCACCATGTTGGTCAGGCTGGTCTCGAACTCCTGACCTCAGGCAATCCGCCCTCTTCGTCCTCCCAAAGTGCTGGGATTACAGGTGTGAGCCACTGCACCTGGCCTTTAATTAGGCGTGGTGGCTCACGCCTGTAATCCCAGCACTTTGGGAGGCCAAGGTGGGTGGATCATTTGAGGTCAGGAGTTCAAGACCAGCCTGACCAACAGGCTGACCCCAAGGCTGCCGTGAGCTATGATTGCCTCACTGCACTCCAGAATAAGACCCTGTCTCTAAACATAAATAAATAAACAAACAGAGAAATGAAGGAGAGGGAGATAATGTACATAAAAGAATTTAAGAAAATTCAAGAAATTTTCTCAGAACAAATGACATGAGGATACGATTGAAAGACCCAGCAATGAAAACAGATCAATGGCCACGTGCAGCAGCTCACGCCTGTAATTGCAGCATTTTGGGAAGCCAAGGCAGGAGGATCGCTTGAGCCCAGGAGTTCAAGACCAGCCTGGAAAACATAGTGAGAACCTGTCTCAAAGAAAATAAAGAAAAGGAAAGAAAAGAAAAGAAAAGAGAAAAAGAAAAGAAAGAAAGAGAAAAGAAAGGAAAACAGGCCGGGTGTAGTGGCACACACCTATAATCCCAGCACTTTGGGAGACTGGGTTGGGTGGATCACCTGAGGTCAGAAGTTTGCAACCAGCCTGACTAACATGGTGAAACCCTGTCTCTACTAAATACAAAGAAATTAGCTGGGCATGGTGCCACATGCCTGTAATCGGAGCTACTTGGGAGGCTGAGACAGGATAATTGCTTGTACCTGGGAGGCAGAGATTGCAGTGAGCCGAGAACGCGCCATTGCACTCCAGCCTTGGCAACAAGAGTGAAACTCCGTCTCAAAAAAAAAAAAAACAAAAAACAGATCAAGGCATGTCACTGATAAATGTCAGTCCACCAAGGACAAGGAAAACAACAGGTTACATACAAAGGCATAGGAATAAGAATGACCTTGGATTTCTCTATAGTAGCACTGGATATTAGAAAACAATAGAGTGACTCTTCCAAATTCTGAAGGAAAATGAGCTCTAATCCAGAATTCTATACCCAGCCGGACTGTCCATCAAGTACAAGGACAGAAAAAAGACTTTTCAGATTTGCGATGTCTCCAAAAATATACCTGCTATATGCCTCTGTCAGGAAGCTCAAAAGAACAGGGAAGCAAAACCCAGAAAGAGTTAGAATTTGTGCTACAACAGGATCCAAACCAGAGATGAAGGGATGAAGGTGAAATGTGATCCCAAGATGGGGGCTGTGCCCCAGGCTGGAGCAGGCCATAAGGCCACAAGAGCAACTTCTTCAATAAGATGAAATTGACAAGGCTAGGCACAGTGACTGACACCTGTAATCCCAGCACTTGGGAGGCCGAGGTAGGCAGATCACTTGAGGCCAGGAATTTGAGACCAACCTGTTCAATATGGCGAAACCCCACTCTACAACAAATACAAAAATTAGCTGGGCGTGGTGCTGCACGACTATAATCCCAGTTATTTGGGAGGCTGAGGCATAAGAATTGCTTGAACCCAGGAGGCAGAGGCTGCAGTGAGCCGAGATCGTGCCACTGTGCTCCAGCCTGAGTGACAGAGTGAGACCCTGTCTCAAAAAAAAAAAAGAAATTAACAGAGTGTCTGATACTTCTAACATATTAAGTATATTAAGATACTTCTGAACATATTAAGAAGAGATTTAGACAGTTAACAGATAATTTGGGTTTGAATTAGTTAACCACAAAGAAAACTCAGCCATGAAGCAACTGAAAAAAGAAAGAAAATGAAAAAAGACAAAAAGACAGTTACTAACTCAAGAAAAATAGACTAGGCAGCCAGGCACGGTGGCTCACGCCTGTAATCCCAGCATTTTGGGAGGCCAAGGCGGGTGGATCACGAGGTCAGGAGATCGAGACCATCCTGGCTAACACAGTGAAACCCCCGTCTCCACTAAAAATACAAAAAATTCTCCGGGCATGGTGGTGGGTGCCTGTGGTCCCAGCTACTCTGGAGGCTGAGGCAGGAGAATGGCCTGAGCCCGGAAGGCGGAGCTTGCAGTGAGCGGAGATCGCGCCACTGTGCTACAGCCTGGGAGACAGAGCGAGACTCCGTCTCAAAAAAAAAAAAAAAGGAAAGAAAAAGAAAAATAGACCAGGCATAGTGGCTCACACCTGTCGTCTCAACACTGGGAGCCTGAGGTGGGCAGATCCCTTGAGCTCAGGAGTTTGAGACCAGCCTGGCCAACATGGTGAAACCCCATCTCGACTGGGCAAATGTGGCTCACGCCTGTAATCCCAGCACTTTGGGAGGCGAGGCAGGCTGATCACTTGAGGTCAGGAGTTTGAGACCAGCCTGGTCAGCATGGTGAAACCCCACCTCTACTAAAAATACCAAAATTAGCTGGTTGCAGTGGCACACGCCTGTAGTCCCAGCTAATTGGGAGGCTGAGGCAGGAGAATCACTTGAACCTGGAAGGCGGAGATTGCAGTGAGCCGAGATCATGCCACTGCACTCCAGCCTGGGCGACATAGTGAGACCCTGTCTCAAGAAAAAAAAGAAGAAAGAAAAACAAAGAATTGTGTAGGAGAGGAAAGTAATCATGGTTTACTACTGTGGCAGCTGTGAGAGCATTTACATAGTCATAACATGTAAACACTGAATATTCATCTAGTCAGAGTCACAATGTGGGAGGCTGAATTGATTTAAATAAGAGTATGAGTATGTCTTCCATAGTGAGAAGCGGATGGAAAATGCCTAAAATTGAAAAATCAAGAGGTAGTCATACAAACATGGTATTTAGAGATAGGGAGATAAATCGCAAAATGACACAATAAACGAGGTGAAGGTAGATTCTTTTGGGGTGAGAGAAATGGAGGGTGCCATTTTTTTCCTTAAAGAGAAAATTCTTGCCAGGCACGGTGGCTCGTGCCTGTAATCCTGGCGCTTTGGGAGGCTGAGGCAGGAGGATCACTTGAGCCCAGGAGTTCAAGACCAGCCTAAGCAACATAGTGAGAACCTCGTCTCTACACACACACACACATACAGATACAAATTTAAAAATTAAAATTAGGCCGGGCCTGGTGGCTCGTGTCTGTATTCCCAGCACTTTGGGAGGCCGAGGTGGTCAGATTACCTAAGCTCAGGAGTTCAAGACCAGCCTGGCCAACATGGCGAAACCCTGTGTCTACTGAAAATACAAAAGTTAGCTGGGCGTGGTGGCAGCTCCTGTAATCCCACCTACTCAGGAGGCTGAGGCAGGAGAATCGCTTGAACCCAGGAGGCGGAGGTTGCAGTGAGCCAAGATTGCACCACTGCACTCCAGCCTGGGTGACAAAGCAAGACTCCATCTCAATAAAATAAAATAAAATAAAATAAAATAAAATAAATCAGATGTGGGGGTGCACACCTGGAGTCCCAGCTGCTTGAGAGGCTGAGGCGGGAGGATCGCTTGAGCCTAGGAGCTTGAGGCCGCAGTGAGCTATGATTGTGCCACTGCACTCCAGCCTGGGTGACAGAGTGCGACCTTGACTCCAAAACCAAACTAAACTAAACTAAAATTATTGTATTTGACTCTCCAAACTATGTGGATGGAGAACTCTGATAAATATAGAACCAAAAATTAGAAAAAAAAAAAAAAAAGTAACAAGGGATACTGGGGAAAAAGAATTCAGCAGAAGCAGGAAATCAGAGCAAGAGGCGACAATGAGAAACACAGGGGTGTCCTTTGTGAATCATGAAGCTTCCAGGGAGGGGACAAAAGGAGTGATTCTGGGTTGCTCAGGGCACATGTGAGGCAATATAGCCTAGTGGTGAGAAACTGGGCTGTAGAACTGGGCTGTCAGGGTTCAAGTCCTAGTTCTGCCACTTAGATGCAGGAAGCTTGCTGTTCCTCATGTTTCCAATAATACCCACTTAAGATTTTTATGAGATCTTAGGGTTTTAGTTGTGTTCCCTCCCCCAAATTCACAAATTGAAGTCCTAGCCCCCGGTACTTCAGAATGCGACCTTATTTGTAGATAGGGCCTCTACAGAGGGAATCCAGTTAAAATGAGATCATTAGGTTGGGTTCTAGTCCAGTATGACTAGTGTCCTTATAAAAAGGGGAACTTGGGCCGGGCGTGGTGGCTCATGCCTGTAATCCAAGCACTTTGGGAGGCTGTGGCAGGCAGATCACCTGAGGTCAGGAGTTCGAGACCAGCCTGAGCAACATGGTGAAACTCCGTCTCTACTAAAAATACAAAAATTACCTGGGCTTGGTGGCACACACCTGTAATCCCAGCTACAGGAGGGAGGCTGAGGCAGGAAAATCACTGGAACCTGGGAGGTGGAGGTTGCAGTGAGCTGAGATCATATCACTGCACTCCAGCCTGGGCAAAACTCCATCTCAAAAAACAAACAAAAAAAAAGAAGTTTGGCCACAGAGACGCACACAGAGGGAAGATGATGGAAAGAGATGCAGGGATCAAGAGTCAAGAGCCAAGGAGAGAGAGGCCTGGACAGATCCTTCCCTCACAGCCCTCTGAAGGAACCAAGAGGACGCCTAGTCTCCAGGACTATGAATCAAAACATTGATTTGATTAATTTTTTGCAAACTAATTTGAACTTAGTTAGAACAGGACTTGATATATAATAAACATGAAAGTAAATTAAAAAGATACAGGAATAGACCAAGGAGGGTGGCTCACGCCTGTAATCCCAGCACTTTGGGAGGCCGAGACAGGTGGATCATGAGGTCAAGAGTTTAAGACCAGCCTGGCCAAGATGGTGAAACCCCATCTCTACTAAAGATACAAAAATCACCTGGGCGTGGTGGCGGGTGCCTGTAATCCCAGCTACTGGGGAGGCTGAGGCAGAAGAATCGCTCGAACCCGGGAGGCGGAGCTTGCAGTGAGCCGAGATTGCGCCACTGCACTCCAGCCTGGGCGACAGAGAGAGACTCTGTCTCAAAAAAAAAAAAAAAACGGAATGTTCATAATGACCAAATACTGGCAATAACCTGAATGTCCACCAGCAGTAGAATGAAAGAATTATGGTACATTTATATAATTGTATACTCAATGATATTCAGCAATGAAGGAACAATCTGGTGATAACACTGAGGAAAATAAGCCAGACAGAAAGGTCTTAAATGCACTGTTTGACTCCATTTAGAGGATGTTCGAAATCAGGCAAAACTAATTATGTGATATTCTGTGGTGACTGGAGGGGCAGGAGAAGCTTTATGAGAAGCTGGGAAATTCACCATATCTGAGTCTGGACCTGGTCACATGGCTGTCTATGAATGTATAAATAATGAGTTACATGCTTTTTGTGCCTCACTGTACCTCACTGTATCTATGTATATATCTCAATAAAAAAAAAGATGAAAAATATCTATAAAAAGACACGGGATGAGGTCTCAGCTATTTTTACTTATTAAAGGCTGGTGATGTGGCTGACATTTGTATGGGGAAAAAAAATACAGGTATCCTGCTTTCTCTGAACTCAAGGCGGGGACAGATTTAGGTTCATTTTGAGAGATGGGGCTGGTCTCTCTTGCTAGTCACATTCTCACCACTTGCTATCCAAAACTTGGGAACCAAGTAGATTCAGAAAGTGGCATTGGCTGGGTATGATGGCTGACACCTGTAATCCCAGCACTTTGGGAGGCTGAAGCAGGTGGATCACTTAAGGTTAGGAGTTCAAGACCAGCCTGGCCAACATGGTGAAATCCCATGTCTACTAAAAATACAAAAATTAGCTGGGGGTGGTGGTGTATGCCTGTAATCCCAGATACTTGGGAGGCTGAGGCAGGAGAATCACTTGAACCCGGGAAGCAGAGGTTGCAGTGAGCCGAGATTGCATCACTGCGCTCCAGCCTGGGCGACAGAGCGAGACTCCATCTCGTGGGATTTCCCCCCCTCCCCACCGAGAGTCTCTGAATTCTTGCTCTCCAGCTGCAAGGACTGAGCAAGCTGGCAGTGTGAGGTATCCCTGAAGGGGTAAAAGAGGAAAGTGATTCTGTTTGCAACCATCCCTGCCTTCTGAGGAAGGTGCAAGTGAAGTAGGGGTGGGAGGTGGCAGCCTGGAAAGGCACTCTGCTTTGCCTGAGAGAGAGAGAGAGAGAGAGAATCTGGAATTCTCAGGGTCCTTCCTGGAGGGAAGGGCTGGGGAGGAATAAAACGGAAGAAGTGGGAAGAGGGAGAGATGAGTCGGCAGGCTGGCTGGGGAGAATGCTCTGAGTAAGGAAGTGAAAAAGTCCCAGAGTCCTGGGGTGCGGCCAGCGCCCTTTTATGTGTTCTATTCATTATGTTCACGAGGAAACTTTTTGCGTTTGGGTGATGTTGACCTGGGCGGTCCAGTGTGGCAGTGACACGCCACTAGGGCTATGGATCACTTGAAATGTGGCCACTCTGAACAGAGATATGTTGTGAGTGTAAAATGCCCCTGATTTCGAAGACAGCATGTGGGGAAAAAAAATTATGCAAACCGTCTCAACCATGTTTATACTGATTACGTGTCAAAATAATATTTTGGACATAGGTAAAATATATTATTAAAAGTAATTTCAGCCGGGCGCGGTGGCTCAAGCCTGTAATCCCAGCACTTTGGGAGGCCGAGGCGGGCGGATCACGAGGTCAGAAGATCGAGACCGTCCTGGCTAACATGGTTTCACCTGGGCAACAGATCGAGACTCCATCTCAAAAAAAAAAAAAGAAAAAGTAATTTCACCTACTTTTTATTGTTGTTGTTGAGATGAAGTCTCGTTTTGTCGCCCAGGCTGGAGTACAGTGGCCCGATCTCGGCTCATTACAACCTCCGCCTCCTGGGTTCAAGCAATTCTTCTGCTTCAGCCTCCCAAGTAGCTGAGATTACAAGCACCCGCCACCATGCCCAGCTAATTTTTGTATTTTTAGTAGAGACCGGGTTTCACCATATTGGTCAGGCTGGTCTCGAACTCCTGACCTCAAGTGATCCACCTGCCTTGGCCTCCCAAAATACTGGGATTACAGGTGTGAGCCACCTAGCCCGGCTTCACCTGCTTCTTCTTCTTCTTTTTTTTTTTTTCGAGACTGAGTCTTACTCTGTCACCCAGGCTGGAGTGCAGTAGTGTGATCACGGCACACTAATCAACCTCTGCCTCCCGGGTTCAAGCGATTCTCCTACCTCAGCCTCCTGATTAGCTGGGATTACAGGCACGTGCCACCACAGCAGGGCTAATTTTTGTATTTTTAGTAGAGACAGGGTTTCACCATGTTGGCCAAGCTGGTCTCGAACTCCTGACCTCAGGTGATATACCCACCCCGGCCTCACAAAGTGCTGGGATTACAGGCGTGAGCCACCGTGCCCGGCCACCTGCTTCTTTTTAGGTCTTTTTATGTGGCCACTAAAAACTTAGAATTACACTTCAATGCATGCCACATTCATTCTACAGGACAGTGCTGTTCCCAGTCTTCAGTCCACAGCCCCGCTTACTGCCAGTGGGGGTTTATGTGAGGATTAAGGGAGGGGTGGGTTCCAATTCTGGTAATAGGCCCTGGAACTGGGAAGACAAACTGTGGCCAGTGAGATGGTCCAGAAAGTGAATTAAATCCTGCAAAAAGGAGCTAGAAGCCAGGGTGACCGCGAGAAGCCCAGGAATTTGCAGAATTCTCAGCAAGAGGGGTTGGAGCCAATGTCATCTAGATCCAGGGCATGAAGACCCTGAATGACATGAGGGTGAAGGAAAGCAAAGGAAGAGATGACGAAGGGAAAAAAGTACAAGTGAGAGAAAGAAGAGAAGGAGGAAGAGGAAGAAAGGAACAAGAGGAGAGGAAGGCAAGGAGGGAAGAAAAATAACAGAAAATATTTTTAAAATACCGTTTTAGTTCTACAGTCTGTTGTGACAGCCCCTAGCCAGATGTAGTTATTGAGCTCTTGAAATACACCGAGTTCGAACTGACATGTGCCATGAGGATAACTATACACTGGATCCCCTGCCAAAAAGTACCAATAAAAACATAAAACATCTTATTAATTTTTATATTGATTGCATGTCAAAATAACGTTTTAGAACTATTGGAGTACATAAAATAAATTTTGAGGCCAGGTATGGTAGCTCAAACCTGTAATCCCAGCACTTTGGGAGGCCAAGATGGGCAGATCACCTGAGGTGAGGTGTTCGAGACCAGCCTGACCAACATGGTGAAACCCCATCTCTATTAAAAATACAAAAAAAAGGCCGGGCGTGGTGGCTCAAGCCTGTAATCCCAGCACTTTGGGAGGCCGAGACGGGCGGATCACGAGGTCAGGAGATCGAGACCATCCTGGCTAACACGGTGAAACCCCGTCTCTGCTAAAAAAATACAAAAAACTAGCCGGGCGAGGTGGCGGGCACCTGTAGTCCCAGCTACTCGGGAGGCTGAGGCAGGAGAATGGCGTAAACCCAGGAGGCGGAGCTTGCAGTGAGCTGAGATCCGGCCACTGCACTCCAGCTTGGGCGACAGAGCGAGACTCTGTCTCAAACAAAACAAAACAAAAAAAAACAAACAAAAAAAATTATACAGAAAGCAATAAAGTGACAGTCATACTTCTAAATATATATATATACATACATACAATAAAATACAAAAAAAAAAAAACTTATCCAGGCATCGTGGCACATACTTGTACTCCCAGCTACTCGGAAGGCTGAGGGAAGGGAATTGCTTGAACCCGGGAGGCGGAGGTTGCAGTGAGCCAAGATCGCACCACTGCACTCTAGCCTGGGCGAGAATGAGACTCCATGTCAAAAAAAAAAAAAAAAAAAAAAAAAATCATGAAGTAAATTTCAGGCCGGGCGCAGTGGCTCACGCCTGTAATCCCAGCACTTTGGGAGGCCAAGACAGGCGGATCATGAGGTCAGGAGATCGAGACCATCCTGGCTAACACGGTGAAACCCCGTCTCTACTAAAAATACAAAAAAAAAAAAAAAAAAAAAAAAAAAAAAAATTAGCCGGGTGCAGTGGCTGGTGCTTGTAGTCCCAGCTACCTGGGAGGCTGAGGCAGGAGAATGGCGTGAACCCGGGAGGCAGAGCTTGCAGTGAGCCGAGATTGCGCCACTGCACTCCAGCCTGGGCGACAGAGCGAGACTCCGTCTCAAAAAATAATAATAATAATAAAATAAAATAAAAATAAATTTCAGTGTGTCTACTAGAAAATTGTAAATGATGCAGAGGTTCCCCAGCACTGCTCTAAAAGGACAGAAGGAAACCCCTCAAACCACTGACATCAAGGAAGGGGGAGGGACAGTTCTTCATTTTGACAATAACCAAGTGTTGGCAAAGAAATTGATTAATGAAAGGGAGAAAAGGGAATTGAGGAAGGAAAAACTTCATTCTCCACGCAGGGGAATGTGAAGGAAGACTACAGGTGCCGGGCACAAGACGGCTCTCCAAATGGGGGAGCCCTGGGAAGAGGGCTGAGGAGCCCATCAAGCTTCAAAGCTGACGAGAAGGCATGAGGCTGGTGAAAGAAGGGTGATTAGAGACAAATGTGAGGCTTTTCCTCCCCATAGGGTCCTCGCACCTTTGAATGCGGAAGATGAGCTGGGCGAACCACATGACCACGCCCCACCCCACCATGCTGCTGATTGGTCCATGCTAGCATAGACACTTGACCCTCCCCCCAAAGCTGGACCAATCAGATCCTCAGTATGTGGGGCTGTGACACGGAACCGTTGCCCAGAGCCACTTGATGGGCAGGAGGGATTGTTGACCCCCGTAATAGGGAGTTGGAAATTCGGGCTCAGGAGCAAGTAAGGGATGTAGCTCCCATTGGAACCCAGGACCATCTGGTTCTTTTTCTTTTTTTTTTGCGACAGAGTCTTGTTCTGTCGCCCACGCTGGAGTGCAGTGCAGTGGCGCGATCTCGGCTCACTGCAGCCTCCGCCTCCCGGATTTAAGCAATTCTCTCGTCTCAGCCCACGGAATAGCTGGGATTACAGGTGTGCGCCACCACACCTGGCTAATTTTTGTCTTTTTAGTAGAGATGGGGCTTCGCCAAGTTGGCCAGGCTGGTCTTGAACTCCTGACCTTAAGTGATCCGCCCGCCTCAGCCTCCCAAAGTGCTGGGATTGTAAGCGTGAGCCTCTGGGCCCGGCCTCCATCTGGTTCTAAACTCACTGCTGTTAAGCATCCCCAGGATGCTGTGAGAAACTCCCAGGCCATGGGGCATCCTATGGGGAGATGTAGAAAACCGTCCTCCAGAGAGAAGGGAATTAGATGGGGTGCAACTTGGAAGCAAACAGAGCTGAACAAAAAGATGGCCAGAGAGAAACTCCATGTTTCAAGATCTGATATACTTTAAGGGGTAGATATTTATTTATTTATTTATTTATTTATTTATTTTTTTATTTTTATTTTTATTTTTTTTGAGACGGAGTCTCACTCTGTCACCTAGGCTGGAGTGCAGTGGCCGGATCTCGGCTCACTGCAAGCTCCACCTCCCGGGTTCACGCCATTCTCCTGACTCAGCCTCCCAAGTAGCTGGGACTACAGGCGCCCGCCACCTCGCCCGGCTAGTTTTTTGTATTTTTTAGTAGAGACGGGGTTTCACCGTGTCAGCCAGGATGGTCTCGATCTCCTGACCTCGTGATCCACCCGTCTCGGCCTCCCAAAGTGCTGGGATTACAGGCTTGAGCCACCGCGCCTGGCAGATATTTATAACATCTGTGTGTTTTCCACCTCCCTCCATTAGAAGGGAGGCTTCAAGTTACCAGGGACCTAGGCATCTGGCACAGAGCCGAACACATCCAAGGTATTTGGTAAGGACTTCTTGAAAGTAATGAATCGATGGATGAATGCACAATGTAAAAAATTTACTTTTCGCTGGGCGCGGTGGCTCACGCCTGTAATCCTAGCACTTTGGGAGGCCAAGGCGGGTGGATCACGAGGTCAGGAGATCGAGACCATCCTGGCTAACACAGTGAAACCCCGTCTCTACTAAAAATACAAAAAATTAGCTGGGCGTGGTGGTGGGCGCCTGTAGTCCCAGCTACTTGGGAGGCTGAGGCAGGAGAATGGCGTGAACCCAGGAGGCGGAGCTTGCAGTGAGCCCAGCTCACGCCACTGCACTCCAGCCTGGGCCACAGAGGGAGACTCTGTCTCAAAAAAAAAAAAAAAAAAAAAAAATTTACTTTTCCCGTTCTGTGCTGTGTGTTAACATCTCTGTCTATAATTCTACAAATTCAATACCTATTTTAGGCCTCAGGCAAGGGGGTGTTGTTCTGGGCCCCATTTTTTTTTTGTGAAACAGAGTGTTGCTCTTGTTGCCCAGGCCAGAGTGCAGGCACGATCTCGGCTAATCACAACCTCCGTCTCCCAGGTTCAAGCGATTCTCCTGCCTCAGCCTCCCAAGTAGCTGGGATTACAGGTGTATGCCACCACACCCAGCTAACTTTTTATATTTTTAGTAGAGATGGGATTTCACCATGTTGGCCAGGCCACCCACCTCAGTCTACCAAAATGCTGGGATTACAGGCAGATTTGAGATTGTTAATGGTATTTTTAAGCTATCGTGCCAGCCCTGGACTTCTTATTGGAGAGATAAAGAAACGTCTGTCTGTTAAAGCACTCCTAGCTAATGTGGGGAACTGACCTATTTTGTTAACTGTTGTTATCCAGTGCAGGAACTATACCTGGCATAAAGTTGGTGCTCTTAAATTTTTCTTTCTTTCTTTTTTTTTTTTTGAGACAGGGTCTTGCTCTGTTACCCAGGCTAGAGTGTAGTGGTGCAATCATAGCTCACTGCAGCCTCCATCCCCTGGGCTCAATGATCCTTCGACCTTAGCCTCCCAGGTAGGTGGGACTACAAGTGCGCACTATGACACCTGGCTAATTTAAAAATGTTTTGGGCCGGGCGCGGTGGCTCAAGCCTGTAATCCCAGCACTTTGGGAGGCCGAGGCGGGCGGATCACAAGGTCAGGAGATCGAGACCACAGTGAAACCCCGTCTCTACTAAAAATACAAAAAATTAGCCGGGCGCGGTGGCGGGCGCCTGTAGTCCCAAGCTACTCAGGAGGCTAAGGCAGGAGAATGGCGGGAACCCGGGAGGCGGAGCTTGCAGTGAGCCGAGATCGCGCCACTGCACTCCAGCCTGGGCAGCAGCGTGAGACTCCGTCTCAAAAAAAAAAAAAAAAAAAAAAAAAAAATGTTTTGTTAGCCAGGCGCGGTGGCTCACGCCTGTAATCCCAACACTTTGGGAGGCTGAGGCAGGTGGATCACCTGAGGTCAGTAGTTCCAGACCAGCCTGAACAACATGGCGAAACACCGTCTCTACTAAAAATACAAAAATGAGCCGGGTATGGTGGCAGGTGCCTGTAGTCCCAGCTCCTTGGGAGGCTGAGTCAGGAGCATCACTTAAACCTGGGAGGCAGCGGTTGTAGTGAGCCGAGATTGCACCACTGCACTCCAACCTAGGCGACAGAGCAAGACTCCATCTCAAAAAAAAAAAAAATTTTTTTTTTTTGGTGAGTCAAGGGGTCTCACTATGTTTCACAGGCTGGTCTTGAACTCCTGGTCTTAAGTGATCCTCTCACCCTGGCCTCACGAAGCTTTAGGATTACAGGTGTGAGCCACTGCAACGGGCATTAGAAATTTTTTAAGCCAGGCATGGTGGCTCACACCTCTAATCTCGTAACTTCAGGAGGCTGAGGCAGGCAGATCACCTCATGTCAGAAGTTCAAGACCAGCCTGACCAACATGGTGAAACCTCGTCTCTACCAAAAATACAAAAGTTAGCCAGTCATAGTAGTGCACGCCTGTAATCCTAGCTACTCAGGAGGCTGAGGTGGGAGAATTGCTTGAACCCAGGGGACGGGGAGGTTGCAGTGACCTGAGATCGAACTACTACACTCCAGCCTGGGTGACAGAGTGAGACCCTGTCTCCAAACAAACAAACAAAAACAGAAATCAGATCGTACCCTTCCTTACATAAAGTCTCCACTCCCCAAGGCTTCTCACTGCCCTTAGTGTAAAGTCCAGCCCTGACCTTGGCCTCATGCCCAGAATCCTCCCCTCATCTACTCTCTCACCTCAGCTCCTTGCCCTTCACCCACAGTAGCCTTCTTGCTGTTCCTCCAGTAAACCAACACCACACCTTCCTCAGGCCCTTTGCACACCCTGTTTCCTCCACCTGAAGGCTTTGCTTCCGGAAGTCCACCTGGCTAGCTCTTTCACCTCCTGCAGGGCTCTGCACAAATGTCACCTCCTCCGAGAAGCCTTCCCTGAACACCCTGGTGAAAATATCCCAGCCCAGCCACCCTCTAGTTCACCATCACTTTCTGAAAAGATCTTGATTTTTCTGTTTGCATGTTTATTGTTCATTTCCCACCTCTAGACCTAGGAATCGGGTCTATTTGTTCACTGCCCGGCGTAGAGTAGAGGAGAAGAAGAGTGCACACGGAAGGACTAAGTAAATGCAGGACAGGGAGAGAGTTACTGCGCTCAGCCTTGTTGGAATCGTGGGCTGCACTTTGGAGCCTCAACTCAACTTTTTTTGTTTTGCTTTCTTTTTGAGACGGAGTCTCTCTCTGTCGCCCAGGCTGGAATGCAGTGGCGCAATCTCGGCTCACTGCGACCTCCGCCTCCTGCATTCAAGTGATCCTCCTGCCTCAGCCTCCCAAGCTGCTGAGATTATAGGCGCCCACCACCACGCCCGGCTAATTTTTGTATTTTAAGTACAGACAAGGTTTCTCCATGTTGGCCAGGCTGTTCTCGAACTCCTGACCTCAAATGATCTTCCCGTCTTGGCCTCCCAAAGTGCTGGGATTACAGGTGCCTGTCCCCACACCCAGCCTAATTTTTTTTTTTTTTTCTCGAGACGGAGTCTTGCTCTGTCGCCCAGGCTGGAGTGCAGTGGCACGATCTCGGCTCACTGCCAGCTCCACCTCCCGGGTTCACGCCCTTCTCCTGCCTCAGCCTCCCGAGTAGCTGGGACTACAGGCGCCCGCCACCATGCCCGGCTAGTTTTTTGTATTTTTTTTTTTTTTAGTAGAGACGGGGTTTCATAGTGTTAGCCAGGACGGTCTCAATCTCCTGACCTTGTGATCCGCCCGCCTCCCAAAGTGCTGGGATTACAGGCGTGAGTCACCGTGCCCGGCCATAATTTTTGTATTTTAAGTAGAGACGAGGTTTCACTATGTTGGCCAGGTGGTCTCCAACTCCTGACCTCAGGTGATCTGCCCACCTCCGTCTCCCAAAGTGCTGAGATTATAGGCGTGAGCTACCGAACCTGGCCTCTGAATTTAACTTCATCCCTATGATCTGGGAAAGGGATGTAAAAAGATAAGAAACACAATCCAAGCATTGATTCCAGTGAGTTCAGGTCTAATGATAATGATAATACCAGCAAACAACTAATGATAATATCAGCAAACAGTGCACCGGGCACTGTTCTAAATAAATAAATAAATGTTCTGAATGGATTAACTAGTTTAATTCCCTTTTTTCTTTTTTTTTTTTTTGAGATGAAGTCTCGCTCTGTAGCCAGGCTGGAGTACAGTGGCATGATCTCGGCTCACTGTAACCTCCAACTCCCGGGTTCAAGCTCTTCTCCTGCCTCAGCCTCCTGAGCAGCTGGGACTACAGGCGCGCGCCACCACGCCTAGCTAATTTTTGTATTTTTAGTAGAGACGGGATTTCACCATGTTGACCAGGATGGTCTAGATCTCCTGACCTCGTGATCCACCTGCCTTGGCCTCTGAAAGTGCTGGGATTACAGGCGTGAACCACCGCGCCCGGCTTGCTAGTATAATTCTTGTAACGACCTTATGATCATTACAGTTGGGATACTCTTGTTATCCTCATTTAGAGGAGGAAACAGAGGTTCAGAGAGGCTGAGTAACTTGCCCAAGGTCACAAAGCCAAGAAGGGGAAGAGCAAAGATTTGAGCCCTGTCAGTCTCACCCCAGAATCCAGAACTACTGCATCCCAGAAAATATCCCAAGGAACCTATTCCTGGGAGGAGTCCACTTCCACCCTGGGTGACCTCCACCCCCCAAGCTGACCCACCCAGGGCTGACCTCTGGGACTGAAGGAATGAACCTGGATCCCTTGCCAACTCTGAGCATCCTCAGGTCCCCAGTGGCCCCACCCCCACCCCCGGCCCGAGTCTGCGCTGACCCTGCCTTGAGCTGAGTGAGCGCTTCCTCTACGCGGGGCTGGTTGTAGCGCACCATGTAGCTGTGCATGTCGGGATAGTTGCTGCGGATGTTCTTCTCCGTGGACCCGTTGGGCACGGTCCCAAACTTCAGGGGCGGGTACTGCTCCTGGGGCCTCTGGAACTGGGGCAGAATGGGGAGTGATTAGGGCACCCTCCGCAGGGACATCCCTAACACAAAGCCCCCGTTCTGAGAGACACCCGCTATCTGGCAGACACCCCGGTCCCAGAAGTATTCCGTATTTCTCAGCACTTGCTCACTACCTTAGGAAATGCTTTTTCACTCCCACCCAGCACACACAGTTGCAGACACGTAATCCAAAAGTTCATGAGAAGCCTCGCTGAGGCCCCTGATGTGCCAGGCATTAAGCCTTCACTTACTGAATCACGGGAGGTCCCGGGGGCAGAGACTGGCATGGCAGGAGCTGGGGCCTGTTGCTATTTACCAATCCGTTCAGAAATAGTTCACTATTTATTTATTTATTTAATTTTTTTTTTTGAGACGGAGTCTCGCTCTGTCGCCCAGGCTGGAGTGCAGTGGCACGATCTCGGCTCACTGCAAGCTCCGCCTCCCGGGTTCATGCCATTCTCCTGCCTCAGCCTCCCGAGTAGCTGGGACTACAGGCGCCTGCCACCTCGCCTGGCTAGTTTTTTGTATTTTTTAGTAGAGACGGGGTTTCACCGTGTTAGCCAGGATGGTATCGATCTCCTGACCTCATGATCCGCCCGCCTCGGCCTCCCAAACTGCTGGGATTACAGGCGTTAGCCACCGCGCCCGGCCTCACTTTTTTTTTTTTTTTTTAAACGGAGTCTCGCTCTTGTTGCCAGGCTGGAGTGCAATGGGCAATCTTGGCTCACTGCAACCTCCACCTCCCAGGTTCAAGCGATTCTCCTGCCTCAGCCTCCGAGTAGCTGGGATTACAGGTGCCCGCCACCATGCCCAGCTAATTTTGTATTTTTAGTAGAGATGGGTTTCTCCATGTTAGCCAGGCTGGTCTCAAACTCCCGACCTCAGGGGATCCACCCGCCTTGGCCTCTCAAAGTGCTGGGATTACAGGTATGAGCCACCGCGCCCAGCCAACTAAAACAAGTTTTGCAAAACCAAACTTACTACATAAGATGCAGTCAACTATTCTATTCTATTCTACACCATTCCATCAAAAACTGCTTATTGCAACCCATCAAACTGATTTCTCAAGCCTCTAATAGGTCATGTCACCCAGCTGGTTAATCAAACCAGTGTGCTCAAAGTGTGCTCTGCAAACCACCAGTCCCTCAACAAATGGTGATTGCAGTGAGGTGCGTACAGGAATGGAGGGAGTGAGCATTTAGAACGATTTGACAGGATCGTTACTTGTCTGTTGAATCTAATAAATGAAAATATGAGTTTGGCTCTTTTTTTGAGGTAGAGTCTCACTGTGTCACCCAGGTTAGAGTGCAGTGGTGTAATCATGGCTCACTGCAACCTCCACCTCCCCGGTTCAAGCGATTCTCCCGCCTTAGCCTCCTGAGTAGCTGGGACTACAGGCACCCACCACCACACCTGGCTAATTTTTGTATTTTTAGTAGAGACAAGGTTTCACTATGTTGGCCAGGCTGGTCTCAAACTCCTGACCTCAGGTGATCCACCCACCTCGGCCTCCCAAAGTGCTGGGATTACAGGTGTGAGCCACGGTGCCTAGCCAGGTTTGACTTTTGTCTGTCTTGGTTTTACACCTTATTTTACTTTTCTAATAATTCATTTCCGTTGAATTTTACAAAAGCATTGTCTGCAATAGACTAGAAGTTTCTTTCTTTCTTTTTTTATTTTTATTTTTGAGACGGAGTCTCACTCTGTGGCCCTGGCTGCAGTGCAGTGGTGCCATCTCGGCTCACTGCAAGCTCCACCTTCTGGATTCACGCCATTCTCCTGCCTCAGCCTCCGGAGTAGCTGGGACTACAGGCGCCCGCCACCACCCCCGGCTAATTTTTTGTACTTTTAGAAGAGAGGGGGTTTCACGTGTTAGCCAGGATGGTCTCGATCTCCTGACCTCGTGATCCGCCCACCTCAGCCTCCCAAAGTGTTGGGATTACAGGCGTGAGCCACCACACCCGGCCTTAGAAGTTTCAAAAATTAATCCTTCCTCACAGTTTGAGAGAAGCACTGGTTCTAGAATATTCCATTTGGCACAACTGCCCCTAGGACATTCAAGGACACCCTCTTCCCTAGGAATATTTAAAATGGCGCATCGTGAACCGTGTTCTTTCTCCATCCACAACATTCCATTCTACCATTCTGGAATTCAGAGACCCCTTCCCGCCCTCCCCCCACTCCCTCCCCCGCAAGAATCCCCTCTAATCTACCACATGCCAAGCTCTGTGACCTCCAGCCCCAGCCCATCCCTGGACCCACACACACCTTGCGGTCACTGAGCCCGGACACGGTATCCACGTACTCCTCCTGGATCATGAAGGCGGCCAGGTTGGCTGTGTAGCTGGCGAGGAAGATGACGGCGAAGAAGGCCCACACCAGCACCATGATTTTGCTGGTGGTTCCCCGGGGGTTCTCCACGGGCACTGAATTATTGAACACCAGGGCCCAAAGCAGCCAGATGGATTTCCCAATGGTGAAGGTTGAGCCGCCAGGGCCTGCAGGGGGCCAGGACGTGGACATGGACCCCAAATCCCTTCTCAATAAGGGAGCAAAAGGAAGAACTACAATTCCCAGTGGCCCTCAAGGCATCTGGCGCCCTAGCTTGACCCCCCCCGCCAGGGGCTGCTGGGAAATGTAGTTCTCTCTCTGTGGTTCGGGAGCTCCGAGGCAGGGGGATGGAGGAAGGGGGACTCACGCTTGCCCGTGGCCAGGCTGCGGTTGTAGCCAACAGGACTGAGGTACTCGAAGATGAAAACAGTGACGGCGACCACAGTGAGGCACATGACGAACATCATCACCCACACGGCAGGGCTGTAGGGCTCTGGGGACAAGGGAGTGTGTGGTCATGGCTCAGCCAAGCAAAAGACTAGGGAATGAGGCTGGGGCGGTGCCTCCCGCCTGTACTCCCAGAACTTTGGGAGGCTGAGGCAGGAGGATCACTTGACGCCTGGAGTTCAAGACCAGCCTGGCCAACATAGTGAGACCCTGTCTCTACAAAAACAAAACAAAACAAAAAAACACCTAGGGTACTACCTGAAGGTGAACAAGGTGCAGCCCAGATCTGACCCCATCCTATTCTGGCCCTATCTCTGTTTCTCCATCTCTGAGATAGTCTTATGGCTCACCCAGACCCCTAAGAAGCAGCCATTCTCAAAGAGAGCCATCGCAGGCATGTCTGTGGTTTCAGCCACAAATAGAAACTGTCTCCTAAATGTTTCCTGAGTCACAGGCCCAAGCCTCCACCTACCCCAGCCATCCCCCCAGGCCATTCATCATGTCCCATGCTGAGCCCAGACTAGCTCCCATGCTCCCCATGATGGGAGCCCCACCATCCACCCAGTCACAGGCCCAAACCCCATGTGCCATCCTCCCTCCCTCTCCCTCGCTGGCCACAGCCTGTCAGTCTCCAGCCCCACGCTCCTGCCCCTGATGCTACTTGGGCCTCTCTTTTCCATTCTCATGGCCAACAGGGCTCAGGCCTCATCTCCCACCAACCATTTCCCCAGTGTCCTGAGCTCCTGTCTGTCTCCTACAGCCTATCCCCCACGCAGCACAGAGACGACCTGGCCCCTCCCCTGCTTACAGCCCTCCCCGGGCTTCCTAGCACCCCCAGGACAAAGTCCCTGCCACTCAGCCTTGTCACACTCTCCTCCCTGGCCTAATCACTCTGTCAATCACCCATGCTTTAACTACTCAGAACTCACAGGTGGCTGGGTGTGGTGGTTCGCACCTGTAATCCCAGCACTTTGGGAGGCTGAGGTGGGAGCATCACCTAAGGTCAGGAGTTGAAGACCAGCCTGGCCAACATGGTGAAACCCCATCTCTACTAAAAATACAAAATTAGCTGGGCATCGTGGTGGATGCCTGTAGTCCCAGCTATTCAGGAGGCTGAAGCAGGAGAATTGCTTGAACCCAGGAGGTGGAGATTGCAGTGAGCTGAAATCGTGCCATTGCACTCCAGCCTGGGTGACAGAGCAAGACTCTGTCTCAAAAAAAAAAAAAAAAAAGAGAGAACTCGTAGGTGCCTGAACCAGCGACACCCTCTCTTACTTGTCTCCTAAGTGCCCCTGCTAGAGGTAACACCCTGCGCTGTCCTAGACAACCTCCCATTCACGGGTCCCCTCCTCACATTCGATAACCGTGTGTCGCCCCTGGAGCTCACCAGCAATAAACCCAAATCACCATTTCATTGAGGTTAGGACCAGGTGATTCAACTTCCCAGGGCCAAGTGTGAGCTGCCAGGACTGCCCCCGTCACAGCAAGGTCAGCACCCTGGACTGTCACTGCGGCAGCTGGGGACACGCCTGTCACCTCTGCTGGGCAACTTGGTGGGGCATAAATAGGACCTTGTCACTCCCCTGCAGTGTGCTGCCTGCAAACAGGGGCCCCACGTGGTGCTTCTCAGTGCGCCCTGCAGAGACCTTGGTGCAAAGAGGAGGCCACAGGAGACACCGTTGGGCAAAATAAACAGAAAACAAAATACAAAGGAAGGGATGGCTCTTCTTCCAGCCCCTCCCCTCTCCCAGGAGCTTTGCTCACACTTCAGAGAGCAAGTGGAAACTGACAAGCACTGTTACCCTTGGCGGAGGCACGCTTCTCTGGCTCAGCAATGGGCCATCTACCCTATCCATCCCAAAGCCACCAGCCCATCTGGTGGGCAGCTCCCTAACCACACTCTGCGTCTGTCTGTTGTCACCTTCCTATTGCACACCCCCACTCTGTCTCTGGCATGAGCCTTGCAGTAGCATCTCCACCAGCCACTTGCTTCCACAAACTGGGATTTTTTTCTTTTTTCTTTTTTTGAGAGAAGAGTCTGGCTCTGACATCCAGGCTGGAGTGCAGTGGTGCCATCTTGGCTCACTGCAACCTCTGCCTCCTGGGTTCAAGCCTTCCTTACACCTCAGCCTCCAGAGTAGCTGGGATTACACAGAGCTGGATATTTTATTTTATTTTATTTTTTTTATTTTTATTTTTATTTATTTATTTTTTTTTTGAGACAGAGTCTCGCTGTGTCGCCCAGGCTGGAGTGCAGTGGCCGGATCTCAGCTCACTGCAAGCTCTGCCTCCCGGGTTTTTACGCCATTCTCCTGCCTCAGCCTCCCGAGTAGCCGGGACTACAGGCGCCCGCCACCTCGCCCGGCTAGTTTTTTGTATTTTTTAGTAGAGACGGGGTTTCACCGTGTTAGCCAGGATGGTCTCAAACTCCTGACCTCGTGATCCGCCCGTCTTGGCCTCCCAAAGTGCTGGGATTACAGGCTTGAGCCACCGCGCCCAGCCTAGAGCTGGATATTTTAAAAACCTAAATCTCATTATATATCCCCACACCATCTCTGTAGTTAAAACCCTTGTCCAGGTTCAGTGGCTCACGCCTGTAATCCCAGCATTTTGGGAGGCTGAGGTGGGAGGATCACCTGAGGTCAGGAGTTTGAGACTAACCTGGCCACCGTGGTGAAACCCCGTCTCTACTAAAAATACAAAAATTGGCCAGGCGTGGTGGTGCTTGCCTGTAATCCCAGTTACTTGGGAGGCTGAGGCAGGAGAATCGCTTGAACCCAGGAAGGAGGTTGAGGTTGCAATGAGCCGAGATTATGCCACTGCAACTGCATTCCAGCCTGGGCGACAGAGTGAGACTCTGTCTCAAAAAAAAAAAAGAGAGAGAGAGAAGTTTATCTTCTGTCTCCTTCACAAGGCTGAGAGATCCTAGCGGACAGGGATTTGTGCCTTCCTCCTTTGCCACTGTGTTCCCAGTGTGGAGCCCACTGCCTGGCACATAGTAGGTGCTCAGTAAACACTGATGGTGACTTAAGTGCTTACAAGGTATTGGTACCATGCTAATTTGTTCTCTTCGTCTTATACCTAGGTACAGCAAAACACTTGGGTTTTGTGGGGCCTGAAGCTTGCACAATTTGGAGGGCTCTCTTTGAGAAAAAATAATTCAACCTTATGGATATAAACCAGGTGCAGCGTTTGGAAGCTGCAGTGCAAGAGACGGCTCCTGAGTTCAAGCTTCTTTAGCCTCTTGACAAAATGTCTTCTGGGTAGGGAAATTATTTCTTCCATCTTGTAGATTAGGAAACTGAGGCTCAGAAATGATGTCACTTCACCGAAGTTGCATTGGGGGTTCAGTATCCATGATACCGGGAACCCAGGTTTTCTGATCCCAGGGCCCACACGGTTGGGGGCAGCTACTTTGCCTAGGGCTGGCTCCCTGTCCCAGGGCCCCAGCTTACCGAGGAAGGCCGAGGGGGACACCGTGCCATTGCTGCGCGCCACCATGACGCTGATGCCGGTCTCCACGAAGGGGACGGAGAAGTCCACGATCTCGGAGCGCTCCTCGTTGATGGTAAGGGAGCCGATGGCCATGTCTGCGCGCTGGTAGAACACCTGGGGTGGGGGCGATGAGGAGTGGGCGAGGGAACCTGGCTCAAGCGGACAGACTGACACGGACGGCGGGCAGAGACGGGCCCCGGGAGCAGATCAGTGACAGGGTGAGGGAAAGGGCTAAAAGGGATTGCGGGGTGGGTGAGGAGGGAGGGGGACGCAGAGTGGGGAAAGGAAGGGCGGAGGTGAGAGATGGGGAAAAAGATTGGGAATTGGTAGCCCGCGTCCTAGCCCGCTGCTCCCAGAAAGTCCTCAAGGCCTTGGTCCACATCTTCCCGGCCCCACCCTCTTCTCCTAGGAGTCCCACCCTCCTAGCCCCGCCTCCTCTGCCCCAAAGTCCCTCCTCCAGGCCCCGCCCCTGACACCTCCTGATCCCGCCCCTTGTTCCAAGGCCTGTCCTTCCCGCGGCCCCGCCCCAGGCCCCAAATCAGGTGTTTCCTCCATTTGGCCGCGCCCCTACCCCAGGGTGCCCGCCTCTTGTTTTAAATTTTTTTTTTGAGACGGCATCTCGCTCTGTGCCCAGGCTGGAGTGCAGTGGCGCGATCTCCGCCTCCCAGGTTCAAGCAATTCTCCTGCCTCAGCCTCCCGAGTAGCTGGGATTACAGGCGCCTGCCCCCACGCATGGCTTATTTTTTGTATTTTAGTAGAGACGGGGTTTCACTGTGTTGCCCAAGCTGGCCTCGAACCCCTGAGCTCAGGCAATTGGCCCGCCTCGACTTCCCAAAGTGCCGGGATTACAGGTGTGAGCCTCCGCGCCGGGCGGTGCCCACCTCTTCACTCCGCCCTGAAGATTCCCTGCCTCCCGTCCACCCCCTCACCTCCCCGATCATGCCGTTCCAGACGCCATCGATCTTCTTTCCGTGCTTGCCGTTGGTGACCAGGTAGAGGTCGTAGCTGAAGCCGATGGTGTGCGCCAGCCGCTTCAGAATGTCGATGCAGAAACCCTTGCAGCAGCGCTTTTCCGGGCGGGGGGCATCCGGTGGAGGGCTGCGGGCAGTGACCAGGCTTGGGGAGTTTGGGGACCCCCTCCTCAGATTCTCCCATGAAGAGAGGATATGGAGGAAGGGACAGGCAGCAGCTAAAACTATGGTTAGCGCTTTCAGGGGGAAACTGAGGCTCAAAGAATTCTGAGGTTTGCCCAAGGTCACCAAGCTGGAGGGCTTTGTGGGTCCTGGGTCCCAAGGGAGGAGGTGGCTGGGGGCCCGGACTACTGGGCTTCACGGGAGGAGGGTTTTGGAGCCGGAACTCCTGGATCCCGAGCTGTCACCTGTGGGTTCGGTTGAGCTGGCTCCGGCAGGGGACGGAGTCTCGGATGCAGGTGCCACTGATGGGGTCTGCAGGCTCCACGATGACAAACGGCCTCTCCTCCAGCGTGGCCACCGTGAGATGCTGCGTGTCGTCCACTGGCTGCAGGAAGCGACCATAGCGGGACCACAGCGGGTACTTGAGGCGGAGCGTCTGCTGCTCCCAGCTGCCCACCTTGGCCAAAGGGAAGGAGAGTCAGGCTTCCTGGTGTATCCTGGCCATCATGATCCTCTTCCTCAGACCTAGGTGTGTGGGCAGCAGCTTCCTCCAAGATCCAGGAGCCCCTCCCACCTTCAGATCCCAGGACCCAGGAGTCCAGGCTCCCTGTCTCCTCCTCCCTCTTAGTCCAGGACCTCAGAACCCCCTCTGCCGGGATGCAGGAGTCCAGGCCCTCTGCCATGCCCGAGGTCTGGGCTGTGACTCACCACCTCCCACGTCCTGTCTCTGGTGAGGGAGATGACCACCAGGGAGGGGTTTACTAGGAAGCCATCCTCATTGAAGGAGTAATCCCGGTTATCCCATGTGATGTTCATGAAGTACCTGCCCAGGAGGAGGGAAAGGAGACGTGCTGGGACCTGGGCTGGACCTTGGCAGCTGAAGGCAGAGAAAGTCCCCCTTCTACCCATCAGCCCCAGCCCCGAGCTGGAATCTCTCCTCTTTCACCTCCAAGGGCTCAGAAACGCAAGTATACACCTTCCCTGCTCAGCACCCTCCCTTTGGCTGCCCAGTGACCCCAGGATAAGGTTCCAGACTCTCTTTCAGCTTGGAGTTGAGGCCCTAGAGTCCCCTTTTGTTCTTTCTTTCTTTTTTAAAGCACAGATGGGATTTGACTATTTTTCCCAGTTTTTAAAATTTTTTTTTTAGACAGAGTCTTGCTCTGTCGCCCAGGCTGAAGTGCAGTGGGCGTGATCTTCACTCACTGCAACCTCCACCTCCTGGGTTCAAGTGATTCTCCTGCCTCAGCCTTCTAAGTAGCTGGGATTGTAGGTGTGCACCACCATGTCCAGCTAATTTTTGTATTTTTAGTAGAGACGGGGTTCCACCACGTTGGCCAGGCTGGTCTAGAACTCCTGACTTCATATGATCCACCTGCCTCAGTCTCCCAAAGTGCTGGGATTACAGGCATAAGCCACTGTGCCCCGCCTCTTTCTTTTTTTTTTTTTTTTATTTTTATTTATTTTTATTTTTTTTTTTTTGAGACGGAGTCTCGCTCTGTCACCCAGGCTGGAGTGCAGTGGCCGGATCTCAGCTCACTGCAAGCTCCGCCTCCCGGGTTCACGCCATTCTCCTGCCTCAGCCTCCCGAGTAGCTGGGACTACAGGCGCCTGCCACCTCGCCCGGCTAAGTTTTTTGTATTTTTAGTAGAGACGGGGTTTCACTGTGTTAGCCAGGATGGTCTCGATCTCCTGACCTCGTGATCCGCCCGTCTCGGCCTCCCAAAGTGCTGGGATTACAGGCTTGAGCCACTGCGCCCGGCCATTCTTTTTTTATTTTTTTAATGCATTTTTTTTTTTTTTTTTGAAACAGAGTTTTGCTCTTGTTGCCCAGGCTAGAGTGCAACGGCATGATCTCGGCTCACTGCAACCTCTGCCTCCCAAGTTGAAGCAATTATCCTGCCTCAGCCTCCCTAGTAGCTGGGATTACAGGCGCCCACCACCATGCCCAGCTAATTTTTTGTATTTTTAGTAGAGATGGGGTTTCACCATGTTGACCAGGGTGGTCTTGAACTCATGACCTCAGGTGATCTGCCCGCCTCAGCCTCCCAAAGTGCTGGGATTACAAGCGTGAGCCACTGCGCCTGGCCTGGCCCGCCTCTTTTTCTTTTCTTTTTCTTTTTTCTTTTCTTTTTTTTAAGTAGAGAGAGAATCTCACTATTTCTCCCGGGCTCTCCTGAGTTCAAGTGATCCTCCCACCTCAGCCTCCCACCGTGGTGGGATTACAGGCGTGAATTGCTGTGCCAAGCCCCGAGAGTCCGTTTTTGTTCTGGCTTTGCCTTCCTCTGAAGCCGCATATCTGAGACTTTCCCACTCTCCAACTCTTTTCACCCCAAAATTCTTTTTTTTTTTTCCTGTGTCAACACTGGTTGCAAGGTGTCTCCCAAACATGTCAAGAGATTTCTTATCTCTAGGCCTTTGCAGATGCTGTTCTTTCTGCCCGAAAACCCTTATACCACCCCTTATCCTGACCAATTCTTCTTATTATTTATTTATTTATTTATTTATTGAGATGGAGTCTTGCTCTGTCACCCAGGCTGGAGTGCAGTGGTGCCATCTCAGCTTGCTGCAACCTCCACCTCCCAGGTCCAAGCGATTCTCCTGCCTCAGCCTCCTGAGTAGCTGGGATTAGCTATGCCACCACGCCCGGCTAATTTTGTATTTTTAGTAGAGACGGGGTTCCACCATGTTGGTCAGGCTGGTCTTGAACTCCTGAACTTGTGATCCGCTCACCTCGGCCTCCCAAAGTGCTGGGATTACAGGCGTAAGCCACCGCGCCTGGCCTATTATTATTATTATTATTGTTTTGAGATGGGGTCTCACTCTGTCACCCAGATCGGAGTGCAATGGCGTGATCTTGGCTCACTGCAACCTCTGCCTCACAGGCTCAAGTGACCCTTCCACCCCAGCCACCTGAAGAGCTGCTAGGACTTTAAATGTGCACCGCCACACCCAACTAACTTTAATTTTTGTATTTTTAGTAGAGACAAGGTTTCAACATGTCTCCCAGGCTAATCATAAACTCCCAAACTCAGATGATCTACTTGCTTTGGCCTCCCAAAGTGCTGGGATTACTGGCATGAGCCACTGCTCCCGGCCTTGACCAACTCTATCTGTCTTAAAGACTGAGCTCAAACGTCTCCTCCTCCGGGTAGAAGTGCCCAGGGCCAGGGATAGCAGGGGGTGTCCTTGGACTCCTCGATATCTTCACTATGCAACATTGCCTTGTATACTCTGACTGCCTCTCATGTCATCCACCCCGTCACTGGACTAGACTCTCAGCTGCCTTCTTCCCTCCCCCTACCCAGCCCATCTGTCCCCAAGTCTCCTTCTTCCTGGGCTGGGGCTTTCTCTGCTCTGTCTTCTTCTGTGCCTCCCCACAGCCCTCCTAGGCCCTCATCCCAGCCTCCTGCCTGGGCTCCAGCCTCCAATCTCTCTACTCCAGTCTGTTCCCCACCAGGTCCCAGAGGCATCTTTCTATACCCAAAATTCATGCCACCCATCTCCTGCTCATCACCCACCCCTGGCTTGCCAGTGCTGTGGAACAGATCCAGGCCTCTCAACCAGGCATTGAAGGCAAAGGCCTGGTGCCACCCACCTCCCAGCCTTGTCACCACTCTGACTCCATTTTTTTTTTTTTTTTGATTCAGAGTCTCACTCTGTCGCCCAGGCTGGAGTGCAGTAGCATGATCTGGGCTCACTGCAACCTCCGACTCCCAGGTTCAAGCGGTTATCCTGCCTCAGCCTCCTGAGTAGCTGGGATTACAGGCACACACCACCGCAACTGGCTAATCTGTGTATTTTTAGTAGAGATGGGGTTTTGCCATGTTGGCCAGGATGGTCTCAATCTCTTGACCACGTGATCTGCACGTCGGCCTCCCAAAGTGCTGGGATTACTGGCGTGAGCCACCATGCCAGGCCTGTCACTCTGACTCCTAATTCTGTGGCCTTCATCTGCTCGGAACTATTGTGGTCCCACCATCTGCCCAAGTTTCTCTCCCCTCTGGGTTGTTGCACATGCTGTTTCCTGACTGGAATACTACTTCCGGTGAACTCCCCACTACTCTCAGAATCAAGTCCAGGCTGGGCGTGGTGGTTCACGCCTGTAATCCCAGCACTTTGGGAGGCTGAGGGGGGCAGATCACTTGAGGTCAGGAGTTTGAGACCAGCCTGGCCAACATGGTGAAACCTCGTCTCTACTAAAAATACAAAAATTAGCCAGGCATGGTGGTGGGCACCTGTAATCCCAGCTACTTGGGAGACTGAGGCAGGAGAATCACTTAAACCCGGGAGGGAGGTTGAGGTTGCAGTGAGTCAAGATCGCACCACTGCACTCCAGCCAGGCAACAGAGTGAGACTCTGTCTCAAACTAAATAAATAAATGAATAATGAAGTCCAAACCCCTGCCCCTGGTCTAAAGGCCCTTCACAAGCTGGGCCCTGCAACCCTCTCCATCCACTACTCATACCTTCCTTCTCCTTGCCCACTATGTTCCAGCCACACCAGCATTGCAGGCTCCCAAACAGGCTTCCAAACAGGCAAGCTATAATTTGGATGTCTGTCCGCTCCAAAACTCATATTGAAATTTACGGCTGGGTGCAGTGGCTCATGTCTGTAACCCCAGCACCTTGGGAGCCTGAGGTAGGCAGATCACCTGAGGTCAGGAGTTTGAGACCAGCCTGGCCAACATGGTGAAACCCCATCTCTACAAAAATACAAAAATTAGCCAGGTGTGGTGACAGGCACCTGCGGTCCCAGCTGCTCGGGAGGCTGAGGCAGGAGAATAGCTTGAATCCAGGAGGTGGAGGTTGCAATGAGGCTAGATCGCACCACTGCACTCCAGCCTGGGCAACAGAGCGAGACTTCCTCTCAAAAAAAAAAAAAAAAAAAAAAGAAATTTCATTTACATTGTGATGGTATTTTCTGAATTAGGAGGTGGAACCTTTTTTTTTCTTTTTTTTTTTTTTTTGAGACGGAGTCTCGCTCTGTCGCCCAGGCTGGAGTGCAGTGGCGCGATCTCGGCTCACTGCAAGCTCCGCCTCCCGGGTTCACGCCATTCTCCTGCCTCAGCCTCCCGAGTAGCTGGGACTACAGGCGCCCACAACCACGCCCGGCTAATTTTTTGTATTTTTAGTAGAGACGGGGTTTCACCATGGTCTCGATCTCCTGACCTTGTGATCCGCCTGCCTTGGCCTCCCAAAGTGCTGGGATTACAGGCGTGAGCCACCGCGCCCGGCCCCTTTTTTCTTTTTTTTAGAGACTGAAGCTTACTCTGTCACCCAGGCTGGAGTGCAGTGGCACAATCTCCGCTCACTGCAAGCTCCGCCTCCCAGGTTCACGCCGTTCTCCTGCCTCGGCCTCCCGAGTAACTGGGCCTATAGGCGCCCGCCACCACACCGGGTAATTTTTTGTATTTTTAGTAGAGACTGGGTTCCACCGTGTTAGCCAGGATGGTCTCGATCTCCTGACCTCGTGATCTGCCCGCCTCGGCCTCCCAAAGTGCTGGGATTACACGTGTGAGCCACCGCACCCAGCCCTCGGAGGTGAAACCTTTAAGAAGCATTTCGGTCATGCAGGCTCCAGTGCCCTCACAAATGGACTAAGGCTGTTGTTGCAGGAGTGGGTTTGCTTGATCTCCCCCACTTCTCTCTTTGCCTTTCTGCCATGTGATGCCTTCCATCATGTAATGATGCTGAAAGAAGACCCTCCCCAGATGGTGACATCTTGATATTGGATTCCCAGCCTCCAGAACCAAGAGCCAACAAATTTCTGTGCGTTATAATTACCCAGCCTATGATATTCTATCACAGCAACACAAAACAGACTAAGACAAGGCAGTTCCAGCCCCATAGGCTTTGCACCTGCTGTTCCCTCTCCCTTCACTGAGATCTTCCAATGCTTGGCTCCTTCGCTTTATCCATTTCTTTCTCTCTCTCTCTCTCTTTTTTTTTTTTTTAAGATGGAATCTTGCTCTGTCACTGAGACTGGAGTACAGTGGTGTGGTCTCGGCTCACTGCAACCTTCGCCTCCCGGGTTCAAGTGATTCTCCTGCCTCAGCCTTCCAAGCAGCTAGGATTACAGGCACCTGTCGCCACGCCCAGCTAAGTTTTGTGTTTTTTAGGAGAGATGGCATTTCCCCATGTTGGCCAGTCTGGTCTCGAACTCCTAACCTCAAGTGATCCGTCCACCTCAGCCTCCCAAGGCCCTGAGATTACAGGTGTGAACCACCACACCTTGCCTACCTATTTCTTAAATTTTAATTTTTAAAATTATTTTAGAGACAGGGTCTCACTTTGTTGCACAGGCTGGACCGCAGTGAAGAGATCACAGTTCCTTATGGCCTCAATCTCCGAGGCTCAAGTGATCCTCCCACCTCAGCCTCCCAAGTAGCTAGGACTACAGGCACACACTACCAAGTCCAGCTAATTTTTTTTTTTTTCTTGTTTCTTTTTTTGAGATGGAGTCTCGCTCTGTCGCCCAGGCTAGAGTGCAGTGGTGCAATCTTGGCTCACTGCCAACTATGCCTCCCGGGTTCACACCATTCTTCTGCCTCAGCCTCCAGAGTAGCAGGGACTACAGGTGCCCGCCACCACTCCCAGCTAATTTTTTGTATTTTTAGTAGAGACAGGGTTTCACCATGTTAGCCAGGATGGTCTCGATCTCCTGACCTCATGATCTGCCCACCTCAGCGTCCCAACATGCTGGGATTACAGGTGTGAGCCACCATGCCCAGCCAATGCCCAGCTAATTTTTAAATTTTTTGTAGAGATGGAGTTCTCACTATGTTACCCAGGCTGGCCTGGAACTCCTGGCCTCTAGTGATCCTCCTGCCTCAGCCTCCCAAAGTGCTGAGATTGCAGGCGTGAGCCACGGTCTAGCTATCCATGTTTTTTAACCTCCAAATTTCACCTATTCAGAAAGGTCTTTCCTAACCACCCCACCTAGCATAGCCCCCTATGCATTTCTTATCACATTCCCCCGTCTGATTTTCATAGCAGAAGTTATTGCCTGCTTGATATTTCATTTTCTTAACTTATTTGCTCATTGCGTTTCTCTTTTATTAGACTGTAAGCTCTGAGAGAGCAAGGACCTTATTTAACACTATATATATCCTGTGCCTAAAGCAATGCTTGGCACATAGTAGACTTTCAATAAAGGGCGTTTCAATCAATAAATGAATCAATGAGCAATTCATCCCTCAGTCACAGCTCAGATATCTCCTCCTAGAAACCTTCCTGACTCCACAGGCTGACTTGTGACTTTTGCACCCTGGTTTGGAAGGCAGACTGAAGCTGATACATTTCCTCTCTTGGGATGACATTTTGCTATGAGATCTGGAAGGATGAGTTGTGACCAGCAAGAGCTGAAGTTATGAGGCAGAAGAAATTCTGGGTAAAGAACTGAACAGCCTCTGGGAGAGGCAAGCCTGAGAAACAAAGAAAGGGAGAGCGAGGGAGGAGACGGACAGAGGGAGGGAGGGAGAAAGCATAGAGTAAGAAGGACAGAATCAGCCGGGTGCGGTGGCTCACGCCTGGAATCCCAGCACTTTGGGAGGCCGAAGCAGGCAGATCATTTGAGGTCAGGAGTTCCAGACTGGCCTGACTAACATGGCGTCTCTCTTAAAAATACAAAAAAAAAGTTAGCTGGGCGTGGTGGCACGTGACCGTAACCCCAGCTACTCAGGAGACTGAAGCAGGAGAATCGCTCGAACTCGGGAGGTGGAGGCTGCAGTGAGCCCAGATCGTGCCATTGCACTCCAGCTGGGCAATAGAGGGAGACTCTATCTCAAAAAAAAAAAAAAAAAAAAAAAAAAAGAAAGAAAGAAAGAAAGAAAGAAAGAAAGAAAGAAAGAAAAAGATAAAAAGAAAGAACCAGAGAGAGCTGAAACAATAGCTGGCCCCAGGCTTAGCCTCAATTCCTGGCTTCTCATTCCTCTGTGTGTGTATTTTTCCAATAAACCCCCTTTTCCCTAAGGAAATTCCAATGAGACTCTGCTTCGTGCATCCGAAAATCTCCTGGCTTAGCCAGTGCTTCTCTCCGTGCCCCCGCCATGCCCGCATGACCTCCATTACTGCAAGCATCATGCTGTGTTGCCATTATCCCCGTCCCTGTCTGCCACTCTTACAGGACCCTGCGTTCTTTGAAGAATAAGTCCATGGTCTTATTCATCTATGTTCCCAGCGCCCAGCATGAGCCCTAGTTCCTAGCGGGTGCTCAGTAAGTATTTATGAAGAAGGGATGCTTTTCTCACCCTTTTTTTTTTTTCCGGGGATCCTGATTTCCATCTCACCAGTTCTCAATTCCCCCTCTTTTAGGTCTTCTTCCCCACCATCATCTCTTCCCAAATTCACCTCATCCTCATTCAGGATTAAAGATCTCTCTTTTCACAGTTCTGTCACCAAACTCATCAATTTTTCCACTCCCAGAGCTTCCTATCGTGGAGATGCTGTTTTCCCACAAACTCTGTTCTCCTCTTCTAAAATCATAGTGTGTAAATTGGGCACACACCTGTCCATCTAGGATTGACATTTCCCAGTCTTCCTTGCAGTTGGCCTAGGCCATGAGCCGCAGTAATAACCAAAATATCTAGCAATCGGCACTGCACAGGCGCTAGCCAATCGGAATGGACGTCTAGCCAGGAATGGAAGTCTAGCCTATGGGAATGGACGTCTAGCTAATCAGAACAGGCATCTAGCTAATCCCAGCAGACATCTAGCCAATCCCAGCAGACGTCTAGCCAATCAGAATGGACACCACTGTCAACAACCAGTAAGCCAGCCCTGACCATATGACTACCTTCTCAACAGTAAGGTATGAGGTGTGTCCATTCTGCCTCACTTACTCAAAAGGAAAGTGCTTGCTGTCCACGTTCTCTCTTTTCCCCCTCTCATGAGCTGCAATTAAGACATCTGCGGCCGGGCGCGGTGGCTCAAGCCTGTAATCCCAGCACTTTGGGAGGCCGAGACGGGCGGATCACGAGGCCAGGAGATCGAGACCATCCTGGCTAACACAGTGAAACCCCGTCTCTACTAAAAAAATACAAAAAACTAGCCGGGCGAGGTGGCGGTCGCCTGTAGTCCCAGCTACTCCGGAGGCTGAGGCAGGAGAATGACGTAAACCCGGGAGGCGGAGCTTGCAGTGAGCTGACATCCGGCCACTGTACTCCAGCCCGGGCGACAGAGTGAGACTCCGTCTCAAAAAAAAAAAAAAAACAAAAAAACAAAGACATCTGCACGACCTGCTTCGACTATGCAGAGAGGCCAGAGCAACCAGGTGGTAGGACCCTGGGTCCCTGAATGATCACATGGAGCAGCAGTCTCCTGATAACCAGGAATGCTCATCTCTGGGTTGTTATGTGAAAGAGGAACAAACTTCGACCTCATATGGGCCGCTGGATTGTTGGGTCTTTTTTGCTACTGAAGTTCAGTTTATAGTCTAGGTATTTAGACTAAATCTAAAATGCTCTCAAGTGTAAGATGCACCACAAAGAAGGACAAAAGTGCTGCCAATTAAGCCATGATAAGCCATCAGTTATAAGACACATCTTGTTTTCAAATACACTAAAATGTGAAAAATTATGCGTCTTAGAGTCATGAAATATAGTAATTCACTCACTTTATCTCAGACGCTTTTTCCAAATTACTTGATTTAACCTCAGAAAAGAGACCCAGTTGCACCCACTTTACAGAAAAGAAAATTGAGGCTCAAAGAGCGGATGTGAACCATCTGAGCCACTCATTCAGTGAGTACTGCAGGTAGTTAGGCTCTGGGAGCCCTTCCACATCCCTCCCGTTCCAGCCCCACTCACCTATGCAGACTCTCGCCGCGGTGGGTGCGGTTCTGGGCGCGACAGTCGTGGCCGAGCTCAGGAAGGAAACCATAATCACGCAGCAGGGCCTGGGCACCTCTGGCCACTACGGCCACGCCAGCTGCCACTCGCCGAGCCAGGTCATCCCGCCAGCCAGCCGAGCGCACTGCAAACAGTCCGGCAGGAAGGGGGGCGCCTCCTGGCAGAAGAGGGGGCTCACCAGGGGCCCCAGAGCCCCCGCCTCCAGCCAGCTGGGGCCCCACCATGAACCAGACGTAGCCAGACCCAGTGAGGCCAGCCTCCTCAGCTGCGCGGAACACGGGCTCGGCCTCCTCTCGGGCGCAGAAGAGCAGGCGGATCTGCGCACTGACACTGCGGAGCTGGGCACTGAGCACCGCCTCGCCCGCCCCAGGGTCCAACGTCAGCGCTCCGCGGTGCTCCCAGCCCACCAGACTGCCGTCAGTCAGCACCTCGATGTAGGACAGGAAGGCCCGGTGGCCAGGGGCACGCGTGGTCACGGCTACAAAGGACGTCCAGTCATACTCCTCCAGCACCTCAAAGATGACCTGAAGCTGTTGCTCGGTGGAGGAGCCCAGCTGCAGGAAGGTGGAGCCCTTCTCCTGCCAGGAGGGACGAGGATGTCAGGACTCCCGATGTGGGGACCTCATTTCTCAGCAATTAATAAGAGGACCACAGCTCCCAATATGGCAGATTGACTAGATAGGTTCACTAAATCCATCTCCTTTTCCTCCTGAGGCACAGGGCTAGATCTGGATTAGGCTTAGCCACCTAACTGAGTTATTCTAGACTCATCCATAAAACCTTACTTTTTCTTTTTCTCTCTTTCTTTTTTTTTTTTTTTTGAGACAGAATCTTGTCTGTCGCCCAGGCTGGTGAGCAGCGGCATGATCTTGGCTCACTGCAACCTCCGCCTGGTGGGTTCAAGTGATTCTCCTGCTGCACCCGGCCTAATAAAACCTTACTCTTTTTTCTTTTTCTTTTTTTTTTCTTTGAGAAGGAGTCTCGCTTTGTCGCCCAGGCTGGAGTGCAGTGGCCGGATCTCAGCTCACTGCAAGCTCCGCCTTCCTGGTTCACACCATTCTCCCGCCTCAGCCTCCCGAGTAGCTGGGACTACAGGTGCCCGCCACCTCACCCGGTTAGTTTTTTTGTATTGTTTTAGTAGAGATGGGGTTTCACCATGTTAGCCAAGATGGTCTCGATCTCCTGACCTCGTGATTCGCCCATCTCAGCCTCCCAAAGTGCTGGGATTATAGGCTTGAGCCACCGCGCCTGGCCAAAACCTTACTCTTGAAGCTTACTCTTTTCCCTGTTTTAGGGCAGATGCAGAGGCCCCAGAAAACTCTGAAGTCCTCTGAAGGGGATTACAGAGCCACGAGAGAGAGAGCCTGAAACCCCGAGTCACCGCATGGAGGAAAGCCACCTCCAATCAGGAACACCTGTTTGGATTTTTTTTTTGAGACAGAATTTGGCTCTTATTGCCCAGGCTGGAGTGCAACGGCGCAATCTTGGCTCACTGCAACATCCGCCTCCCAGGTTCAAGCAGTTCTCCTGCCTTAGCCTCCCAAGTAACTGGGACTACAGGCGTGTGCCACCACGCCCGACTAATTTTTGTATTTTTAGTAGAGACAGGTTTTCTCCATGTTGGCCACGCTGGTCTTGAACTCCTGACCTCAGATGATCCACCCGCCTCGGCCTTCCAAAGTGCTGGGATTACAGGCGTGAGCTACTGCGCCTGGACTGGATTTTATGTGAATGAGAAATAACCTCCTGTTGGGTGATCCACTGAGATTTGGGAGTTCATCTGTTCCAGCAGTTAACATCACTGTCATTAACACAACCAGCATCCAGTAAGGGAACTACAGCTCCCAGCACCCACTGAGAGGGACTGGTTCCCTGAAGGCAGTGAGGAGACTACATCTCCCAGCATGCAGTGAGGGTGCTGATGGCATTTCCCAACTGGAAGAAGCTTTGCAAAGTGTACTTTCCCTTCTTTGGTTTTCCTCCTACCTCTCTGTCACCTCTTCCTCTGCCTCCTTTGCTGGCCCTTCTTCCTCAGCCAGAATGCTAAGTATAGGAGTGCCTTAGTGTTCTCTTGTCTTCTTGATTCCTCTCTCCCTGGTGATCTCAACCAGGCCCATGAGTTTAAAATACTGTCTGCCACGCTATCCAATATGGTGGCTGTTAGCCACTCATAGCTATTCAAATTCAAATTCAAATTCAAGTTAAATAAAAGTTATCCTGAATCAAGGACCAGAGGAAAAAACTATTAAATAGAATTTAAAAGTTAGTTTTCTGGTTGCACTAACCACATGTCAAGTACTCAACAGCCACATGTGGCTTGTGGCTTTCAAATTGGACAGAGCAGCTATAGACCACCTTCATCTTTGCGGAAGGTTTTATTGGACAGTGCTGGATATGCTAATGGCTCCTGTCCTCAGTCATAACCTCTCGTGTGAGCTCCAGACAAATCTATACCCCTGCCATTTTTTTTTTTTTTTTTTTTTGAGACAGAGTCTTCCTCTGTTGCCTGGGCTGGAGTGCAATGGCACAATCTCTGCTCACTGCAACCTCCGCCTCCCCGGTTCAAGCAATTCTCCTGCCTCGGCCTCCAGAGTAGCTGGGATTACAGGCGTGTGCCACCACACCCGGCTAATTTTTGTATTTTTAGTAGAGAGGGGGTTTCAACATGTTGGCCAGGCTGGTCTCGAACTCCTGACCTCAAGTGATCTGCCTGCCTGAGCCTCCCAAAGTGCTGGATTACAGGCATGAGCCAACACGCCTGGCCCTATCCTCCTTTTTATTCAGTATCTCCTGTTGGATTTCCAAGAGGTGTCTCAAAATTAGCAGAATGCTTGATCTTTCCCCTGTCTTAAGCCTGTTCCCTATTCTCTCTCTCTCTTTTTGTAAAGGAGTAAAGAATCTAAAGGAATAAAGAGGACAGCTGCCTTTTTTTCCCTCTCTCTCTCTTATTCACCCTGATGCTCAGGCCCCAGACCTACATCATCCTTTCCCTTTCTTTTCCTCACACATCCAGCTATCTCCAAGTCTTCTTAGCTCTACGTTCAAACATAGCTCCAGTTGTCCACTCTTCACTGACATCACTGTCACAACTTTCATTGTCACCCTTTCTTGCCCAGCTATCTACAACATTCCCACCCATCTGTATTTTCTTTTCCTTCCCTCCTTCCTTCCTTCCTTTCTTCCTTCTCTCTCTCTCTCTCTTTTTTCGGAGTCTTGCTCTGTCATCCAGGCTGGAGCGCAGTGGTGAGATCTTGGCTCACTGCAACCTTCACCTCCTGAGTTCAAGCGATTCTCCTGCCTCAGCCTCCCTAGTAGCTGGGATTACAGGTATGCACCACCACGCCCAGCTCATTTTTGTATTTTTAGTAGAGAGAAGTTTCACCATGTTGGCCAGGCTGGTCTCAAACTCCTGACCTCAAGTGATCCACCTGCCTCGGCCTCCCAAAGTGGTGGGATTCCAGGCATGAGCCACTGTGCCCAGCTCATCTTTGTTTTCAATCTTGCATCTTCCAGTCTATTCTCCAAACAGCAGCCAGAGTGATTGTTTCAAAATATTAATTGGATCACATCCCTTCTCAGTTGAAAACCTTCCAGTGATTCTACCTCAGAATCAAAGCCAAAGTCCTCGCCATGGCCCTGCATGACCTGGCCCCTGTTGCTTCTCTGACCTCTCATCTCCTGCCACCCCAATCCCCCAATGTGCTCCAGCTACACTCCCTTCTTGCTCTTCCTCAAATACATCAAGCTCCTTCCTGCTTTAAGGGCTTTGTCCTTAGTTGTTGCCTCTCCTGGGGACACTTTTCCCTAGCTCCTCCATGACAGACCTTCACCTGACACCTCCAGCTCAGATGTCACCGCCTCAGGGAGGCCTCCCCTGACTGCCATCTGTTGAAACTCCATCCTCAGTCATTACAACATCCTGTGTTGATTTCCTCCAGGACTGCCAGATTTTACTGTTACTGGTTTTGTGTGTCTCACCATTAAAATGCAAGCTCTATAAGGCAGGGACCTTGTCTCCCTCTCTTTTTTCCCCCCTCTAGAACTGTATTCCCCAGGAATTAAAACAGCCCTGGCACAGAATCAGCTCTCAATAAATCTTCCTGTAATGCAACGAGAACAGCAAGTGGGCTTTTTCCCTAGGCTCATGCCTGTGGTAAAATGCGTAGGGGACACTGCAGCTGTCCTGAGGGGATGAGGTCTTTTTGTTTATTGTTTTCTTTGAGACCTAGTCTCACTCTCCCCCAGGCTGGAGTGCAGGGGCACGATCTCGGCTCACTGCGATCTCGGCTCACTGCAACCTCCGCCTCCCAGGTTCAAGCGATTCTCCTGCCACAGCCTCCTGAGTAGCTGGGATTACAGGCACGCGCCACCACGCCCGGCTAATTTTCGTATTTTCAGTAGAGACGGGTTTCTCCATGTCGGCCAGGCTGGCCTCAAACTCCTGACCTCAGGTGATCCGCCCGCCTCAGCCTCCCAAAGTGCTGGGATTACAGGCGTATGCCACGGCATCTGGCCGGAAATGAGGTCTTACTGTAACGCAAGGAGAACCTCTTCCTTCAGTAGGTGAAGGTGGGCTGAGGGGACCACATTCCCAGCATTCAATGGGGCACAGATGGAGCTGCGAAGATCACTCTTTCTTCCATCCGGGGGCAGCAAGGGGACTACATTTCCCAGAATGCTATGGGCGTACACTGAACGGACCACAGTGCCCAGCGGACAATGAAACAGAGCGGACCACACTTCTCAGCAGCAATGAAGGCACGAGGGATCACGTCTTTGAGTATGCCTCGGAAGTGGCAGTTAAGAAATAAGTTTGCCTCCCAGGGTATCTACCTACAAATCTCTGAAAAGTACCATGCCAAGGGGAACAAAAAAGTTGGACAGAGGTCCTTCCCAGAACACTCTGGACAGGAGTACTAGGAGCCTCTGCATACAACAGTGATGCAGTCACACAGCCGCAGGCCCGCACAGCAGGGAATGGGCAGATTGAATGAAGCTCTACCCACTCAGGTGGCTCCATCGTCAAGGTTGCATTGGCCCCACCTCTGAAGAGGCCCCGCCCCTTCTCAGGCCCCACTTCCTAGCTTACCCATTCTTCTCAATCCACAGGGCAGGCTTCGTCCAATTCTCTCCTTCTCTACCAGAGGTCTGCCATAACTGGCTCCTTCTGTGCCCTTGGGAGTCAGGCCTTTCTCCAGGCTCTGGCCAGCTCCAGCCTCTACCATCCCTTCCCCAGCAGGCTCCTGGCTTTGATTTCTCATTGGCTGGGTCCGTCTCCACCATAAGCCTTCATCCTCCTGCCCATCCTCTGGACTCTAGCTTTCCACACCTCACAGGGGGTACACCCCTTCTCAAACCCTACTCTCAGGACCGGCTTCCTCCCTAGACCCACCCCTTTATTAGAGTGCTTAGACCCCGCCCCTACCTTGCCCCGCCCTAACTGGCTAGCCCCGCCCCCTTTCCTGACTCACTCCTTCCCTGGCTGGCCTCTCCCTAAACCTCAATTCCTTGCTTCCTAGTTCTACCCCTTGATCGTCCTCCTCTCTCTAATGACTCCCCCTCTTTTCCGACTCTTCCACTTAGAAGATGGTTCCTCCATCCCTAGCCTACCTCTAGACCCTATGCTTAACTGGCCGAACGCCTCCCTAAACTCTGTCCTTGGTACCTGATACCTCTGATACTTCCTGGCTGCCACCTCTCCACTAGACTTCGCCCCTTTCTTTCTGAACTCCATTTCTTTTCTTTCTTTCTTTCTTTTTTTTTTGACAGAGTCTTACTGTGTCACCCAGGCTGGAGTGCAGTGGCACGATCTCGGCTCACTGCAGCCTCCGCCTCCCGGATTTAAGCAATTCTCCGGCCTCGCCCTCCCGAGTAGCTGGGATTACAGACGCCCGCCACAACGCCCGGCTAATTTTTGTATTTTTCATAGAGACGAGGTTTCACCACGTTGGCCAGGTTGGTCTCAAACTCCTGTGCCCTCAAGTGATCCGCCGGCCTCGGCTTTCCAAAGCGCTGGGATTACAGGCGTGAGCCACCGCGCCCGGGCCCATTCCTTTTCAACTGACTTCTTCCTGCGCTGATCCTAGATCCCACCCCTCCCTCAGATTTTGCCATCTGGGGCTAGTCCCTTTTCGTTACCAGTCCCCAACCCTTCCCTCGATTCGCCTTTTCCACAGACCTTTACCTACAATGAATGGGCCCACGTCCTCCCTATACTCTGATCATCGAGGACTGGCCTCTTTCTGACCCTAACAGCCCAGGTTACCCTACAGACCAGCCCGCTCCAAGTCAGCCCCGCCTCTTACCTAGCCCTAAGCCCTGCCTGCCATCTGGGCCCGGCTTGTCCCAGATGCGGACCCACAGGACCGTCCCCGCCCCCTCTAGGCCCCGCCCCCGCTGGCTGTCCCAGACCCGCCCCTCCTGTGGCCCCGCCCCGCCCCCGGTCGCGCGCACCTTGGGCGTGAGCACGAGCGCGGCGCCGCCGTGCACGGCCACGATGGGCAGCGAGGTCTGCGCCGACAGGAAGTCGAGGATGGGCGCGACGGCGGGCGCGCGCGAGTCGTCCTCGAAGACCACGCCGTGCACGCGCAGCCCCGACAGCAGGTCGCAGAGCTGCAGCACGAGGCTGCGCGGGTCCGAGCCGTTGAGCACCAGCGCCACAGGCCGCACGTCCAGGCCCGGGCTGCGCACGGCCGCCGCCACGGCCGGGCCCAGGCGTGCCGCCTCGGCCGCGTACGCGGGCCCCGAGAACACGAGCGCCACGTTGAGCGGCCGCGCCCCGCCGGGGCCCCCGCCGAGCCCACCGGCGCCGCCCGGCCCCGGCGCCTCCTCCGGGAACGGGCTGGCGCAGGCCAGCGCCAGCAGCAGCAGCATCTTAGCGGGGCCCCGAGGGCCGCGGGGGCCACCGGCGCCGCGCATCGCCTGCGGGCCCCGCCGGGCGGCCTCTGAGCGCCAGGGCCGGGAGAGACAGAGAGGAGAGGGAGGCACAGACGGGAGACGCAGAGACAGGGAGACGAGATAGAGAGACACACCGAGGAGATGCAGCGAGGGACAGGCGCCGAGATGGGGAGGACAGGGAGCGGTCGGGGTGATGGAACAGAGGGAGAGACAGGAACGGAGGACGAGAGAGATGGAGGGGAGAGAGGCAGAGGGACAGAGAGATGGAGGAGAGACAGGCAGAGAGGGAGAGACGGGCAGAGGGAGAGAGAGATGGAGGAGAGACAGGCAGAGACAGAGGGAGACACAGACACAGCAGAGGGAGGTGGAAGAGAGAGGTGGGGAAGAAACACCAGAGGAAGAGGTGAAACAGGGAGAGACGCAGAGATAGGGCGAGACAGAGGTAGGAAGAAGTGGTGTATGGGATTGGGGGAGACGCAAAGGGTGGATAATGGGGTCAGGGGAAGATACAGAGGTAAGAGGGGAGAGAGGAAGAGAGACAGACGAGGTGGGGATGGGGAGACCCACAGAGATGGGATCAAGATAGGAATAGAGAGAGACCCAGGGAGACAGGGAGGGAAAGAGTGGCAGGAAGAAAGGGAGACGGAAGAAGCAACAGAGACAGGGAGAAGACGGAGAGAGAGAGGACGGAGTGACAGAAACGGGAATGAGGGAGGCCCAGGGAGAGGATGATAGAGGCGGGAAGAGATGCAGGAAGGCGGGAGAGATAAGTGAGGCAAGAAAGTTGGACAGAGAAGAAGACAGCAAGGCAGGAAGAGGGAGATGGAGACCCCAAGGCCGCCAAGAGACACGCACACATAAGGGATGGGGAAACAGAATTGAGATTGAGGGAGGCAGGCAGAGCGGAGCGAAAACAGGAGGACAGAAATAGCGAGGCAAGGCCAAGATCGGGACCCCCACCAGGGAGGTGCCCAGCACAGACATGAAAGTAAGGCGGGGAAAGCGAGTGGCAGGAGGGAGCAGAAATAAAAGGGAGAGAAAAAATGAGAGAGGGAAAAGGGGTCAGGTGTGTGGGGAGAGAGAGAGAAAGAGAAATTAGTGGGGCACCCCAAGGAGAGAATATCCCTGGGTGACCTTACCCTTCACCCTGACCACAGACCCCTAACCCATTTTGTCCCCTTACTCTTGCCCCTGTCCCCTCATTCTCAAAGCAAGAGAGTCATGGCCCCAGCTGGGATGTGGGGTTGGGGGGCACAGCTGTGGAGAGCTGGGTGGGGCGGAGGGGTCCCTGGCACCCAGCCTGGAGCAATTTGGTAAATTAGAAGAAATACAGCCTTTCTTCCTGTGTCCCCTGTTGAATGCTAGCCGCCTGGGGTGGTTGGGCTGGAAGCCAGGCTCCTGGGTCCTGCCTGGGACTGAGGGAGGAGGGCACTGGGAGTCTGGACTCCTGGTTCCCAGAGAAGGACTGGAGTCTGCACTAGGGGCTTCCTGAAGGGGTGAGGGTCCAGACAGGGAAGGGTTCTCTCCTGGCTGTCAGGCTCCTGTCCGGTTGCCATGGTAGCGCAGGCCTCGTCCACCCCACAGCCAGCCAGGGTGGGGGAAAGGCCCACCCCCAACCCCCTGCCTCCAGACCACAGCCCCTCCCCTCTGCCCACCACCTCACCTTCCCAGAGATCGCGGCCCCTGTCTCCCCAGGGAAGGGGGTGGGGGCTCCTAGTATGCCCATCCCTCCCCAGTCCTGGCTCCTCTTCGCCCCTCCTCTCCATTGCCCTTCCCCAAGCAGCTGGCTCAATCAGCGCTCAGAATAACCCCCCCACTCCGCCCCAAAATAACCCACAGCTGTGGCCTGGCCCCCGCGGGGTTAACACTCGCGCTCCCCTCCCTTCCCAGTGGCTGCTCACCCTCCAGCCCCTCCTCTGCCTCTCCCAGACCCACCCCTACCTGGCTTCTGCTCTTAGGGACCCCGGGTCCTGCTCCCTGCCGAGGCCCAGGAGGGCAGCCCCTGGCCCCACCCTTCTCACGGGGGCTGCATGCTCAGTTCCTTCCCACAGGGATTAGGGAGAGCAGCCTCCCCCACTCCAGGGACAGAGGAGGGACATCCCCAGTCCTCCAGGACTCTGAAGGTCCAGCCCCCAGAACCCACGCCCTCAGGGATCACAGAGTCCAGCCTCTCGACACCCCCCACCCCCACCCTCGCCTCCATCTCCACCTCCTCATGAGCCTCCGTTTCCACTTCATCTGCACAAGGCTAAAGTCCCTGACTCTCATCCCCGGCCCTGTCAGGGACTCAGGAGACTGAGCTCCCAGCCTGTCCTTCCTCAGTCAGAAGCGCTATCCCCTACCTCCTCCCATAAAGACCCAGGAGTCCTTCCGGCAGACCCTTCCTCCCCCAGGCCTTGGGAGTCTGGGCATTCGGTCCTATTCTTTCCCAGGACCCAGGAGGCTGGGCCCTCCTGCCCCAAGACTCTGGAACTCCAGTGCCCAGCCTCCTCTCCCCGCAGGAACCAAGAGTCCAGGTCCCCAGCTCCCCTCTTCCCCCAAGGACCCAGGAGTCTGGGTTCCCACTCTTCTCCTCCCTTAAGGTTTCAAACCCCATCATTCCCAACATCCTGGGTGCCCCCCCCCAGCCCCAGCCTCCCTAGTCACCCCACTTAGATCCTGTACATAGCACAGCCTGTCCCCAAGCGGGGAGGAGGAGGAGGGTGCCAGAAATTCCTAGGGTGTCCCTGTCTTCATTGCCCCCCACAGCATCCAACACAGAATAGAGAAGCGGCCACTTTGATCAACAGCTCCCCCCCGCAACCTCGAGTTGTGCTGCAGACGGCATCCCGTTTCCTCCCCCCTCACCCCCCAACACACACAACACCGGTCTCTCCCCACCCGAATCCTGATGCTTGGAAGAGGCTGTAAGGGTGTTCCAGAACCTTGAGGAAGGGGTGGGAGCTTGGGGCGAGGGGTGCTGGGGGCCTGGATGCCCTCAAGGTCCTTGGCAGGGGTATTAATAGCAGACTCATAGCTCTGACATGGGAGGGGAGAGCGAGAGGAGAGAGGGAGAGGGCCGGCCGGCGATGGGGAGGACTGATGCAGGGAGGGGGGTACAGGGAGAAGTGAGATAGATGGAGGCACAGGGATATGGGGCATCAGGTATGTGGGGCTGGGGAGAGGGAGTCAAGTGTCAGAGAAATGGGGGGCGTGAAAGGTCTGAGGTGTAGGGACCTAGGAAAAAGGGGCTCAGAGAGGGAGAGAGAGACAGGGTGGAGGAGAGTCCCTGAGGGACAGGGGAGCTAGGTAGGGGTCAAGACCCCTGCCCACCATTCAACCCCCCTCCCTCCAAGAGGCTCCTGGCCAACTTCCCCTGTCCTAGATTTGGGGGTCCACATTCCCACCACCACCCCTGCATCCCCTGTCCCCGCCTTACCTTTTCATGACCCTGTTCTGTTGGGGGGATGGTGGGGGGGCCAGGACCGGAACCCGGTGTCCAGTGACCCCAAGATTCCGAGGAGGGCTCAGAGAGCCGATGTCGGGGGGCAGGCCCCGGGGCGGCAGCAGTGGTGGTGGCGGCAGCAGCGGCAGCCCAGACCTCCTGTCTGTCCCTGGCTCCGTCTCTCCTTCCTCTTCCTTGGTCCTGTCCTGCCCTGTCTCTCCCCCAAGGTTGCGGCCACCTGGACTAGGCGAGGACGTGGCTACACATGTTGCTCTGGAAGTTGGGCCCCGGACATTGCGGAGGCTGTCGGGGTGTCCTCTTGCTGCCCCGACCCCGTGGGGATCCCCCCTCCGCCCACCCGGGGTGCCCCCCTCTGCTGCTTCAGCCCCGGCTCCTCCCCCCTTTCCATGTGTCCAGTCCCGCCTCTCCCTGGCTCACTCGCACCCCCGCTTTGTGCCCTCAGCCCCCCCACCCCCCCTTCCAGCGTCTGTGTCTGTCTGTCTGTCTGGGTCACCTCTGAAGCTGGTGGCTAGTGTGTGTGTGTGTGTGAGGAGCGGGAGATTGCCTGCTTAGGGAACTGCTTTTCCCTTCCTCGCTTGGCCACCTCCAGACCCCCCCAGATGCCCCCACTCTCAAACACAGGCAGAAACACACACACGCACACATGCACGACCTCACTTCCCTGGGATTCCCCAACACCCCCAGAGCTTGAGGAGGGACACACACAGACACACACACACAGAGTGGGGGGTCTAATGGGGGCCAGGCTGCCACTGCCAATAGGGGCTGTTTGGACAGACAGGAGGACACAGGCAGCCGGGGACGCCCAGACGCCTGGCCGGACGCAGGCAGGAGGCACAGAACCCAGGTACACACCATCCATCTGGCTTTGGGGGGGCCGGGGGGAAGGAGTGGGGGCCCCATGACACCCAGGCAGGCGGCTCAGGGTCGGTATAGACAGACAGACCCCTCCCTCCCTCCACCGCCGCAGCGCTTACAGACACACCCCCCCTCCACCAGCCAGCCTCAGACACCCGGACATACAGATCCTCACCGGGCAGATGGCAGACGCTCAAGAGACCCCTGGGGGCCAGGCGGACCCACCCAGGCGACACCCCCCAGCAGGGCACCGGTGGCCGAGGGAGGCTGCGGGAGGCTGCGGGCGAGGGTGGCGGCGGCGGCCGCGGCTTGGAGGAGCCGGAGCGGGAGGGACTCACACACTTGCTGTGTTCTCGCACACACACACTCACTCGGGATGCGATTAACATTCAGTCCCCGTCCGCCACTGCCGGGAGACCCACAGCCCCCCCTCCTGGCCTCCCTGGGGACCCCTCCTCCTGCTAGGCTTGGGGAGGGGGCCGCCCCCCACCCCAGCTACCAGCCTCTGCCTTCCTCCTGGGACAGGGGAGTGAGGGGCTGAAAATAAAACGGAAGGAAGAAGTCGGGTTGGGGACTGAGCAGGGACTCAGAACCCGGTATGGAGACATCAGCTTCAGAGCTAGACTTCAGGTCTGGGGGTTGTTGCCTTCTGCCCCATCCCTGCCTTGAGGCTCTGGAAACAGGAGGCCTTTCCCTGGCTTCAGTGTTCGCCATACTAAGACCCAATCTGTGGCTTTTATTGCCCCACAAGGCCAGGCCTGAAAAGCAGGTCTCCACCGTGGACCCAGGAGTCCCGCCCCCCAGTCCCTTCTCCCTCAGACCCAGGAGTCCCCTCTCCACTGGGACCCAGGGATTTGGGGCCCGCCTCCAAGTCAGAGTCTCTTTTAAGGACTCTGTCATCCAGACTCTCCCCCAGTACAAGCCACCTTCAGGGACCCAAGACTCGTGGATGTCCCCCTTGGACCCAGTCCTTCCAACCCTCTGAAGAAACCAACATGCCTGCTCCCCTTCTTTTATTGAGGGACCCTGGCCTCCATCACCTGTGGGTACCCCATCATCCAGAAGGGAAGCAGTATCTGTCTCCTCGTAGACGCAGGAGTCCAGACCACAGGCTGTTCCCCGAGGGTCCCACACCCAGATGCCCACTATTCCCCTCCTAGGGGGCTGGGCCCGGCACTTTTATAAAGCGGCTCTAGGGTAGAGCATGGGGCAGGACCGCTGGGCCTCTGAGGGTGGAAGAGGGTGTGTGTGTGTGTGGGCAGGGCAGAAATTCTGGAGCAGGGAGGAAGCCAGGGCCAGGGGCTCCTGAGATAGTTTGGGTCAGAGTTTCAGCCTTGAGCTTCCTGGGTGGGGTTCCTGTTTCCTTCATCCTCAAGGTCTGGGAGAGCAGAGTGAGGTGCACATTCCTGAAAAAGAAGAGAATCAGGGCCTAAATGTGTGGGTCGTAAAGGGAGAAAGAAACCGTAGATCTAGATGCTTAAGGTTAGGAAGCTAGAGCCATAAGATGGTGGGGGTGGGACCCTAAGTTCCAAAGAACAGCATCCTAGGAGGGAAAAGGGCTGCGGCCCTGGACTGCTGAGTCTCAGGGAGGAGGGGCTGGAGCCCTGGACTCCTGGGTCTGAGGGAGGAGGGGCTGGGGATGTGGACTCCTGGGTCTGAGGGAGGAGGGGCTGGGGGTCTGGACTCCTGGGTCTGAGGGAGGAGGGGCTGGGCCCTGGACTCCTGGGTCTGAGGTAGGAGGGGCTGGGGATCTGGACTCCTGGGTCTGAGGGAGGAGGGGCTGGGGGTCTGGACTCCTGGGTCTGAGGGAGGAGGGGCTGGGTGTCTGGACTCCTGGGTCTGAGGGAGGAGGGGCTGGGGTCTGGACTCCTGGGTCTGAGGTAGGAGGGGCTGGGGGCCTGGACTCTTGGGTCTGAGGGAGGAGGGGCTGGGTGTCTGGACTCCTGGGTCTGAGGGAGGAGGGCTGGGTGTCTGGACTCCTGGGTCTGAGGGAGGAGGGGCTGTGGGGACTGGACCCCTGGGTCTGAGGGAGGAGGGGCTGGGGGCCTGGACTCCTGGATCTGAGGGAGGAGGGCTGGGTGTCTGGATTTCTGGGTCTGAGTGAGGAGGACCTGGGGGTCTTGAACTCCTGGGTCTGAGGGAGGAGGGGGCCAGGGGCCTGGACTCCTGGGTCTGAGGGAGGAGGGGGCCGGGGGCCTGGACTCCTGGGTCTGAGGGAGGAGGGGGTTGGGGGCCTGGACTCCTGGATCTGAGGGAGGATGGGCTGGGGGCCTGGACTCCTGGGTCTGAGGGAGGAGGGGGTTGGGGGCCTGGACTCCTGGGTCTGAGGGAGGAGGGGCTGGGGATCTGGACTCCTGGATCTGAGGGAGGAGGGGCTGGGGGCCTGGACTCCTGGGTCTGAGGGAGGAGGGGCCTGGTGTCCTGGACTCCTGGGTCTGAGGGAGGAGGGAGCTGGGGCCTGGACTCCTGGGTCTGAGGGAGGAGGGGCTGGGGGCCTGGACTTCTGGGTCTGAGGGAGGAGGGGCTGGGGGCCTGGACTCCTGGGTCTGAGGGAGGAGGGGATGGGGGCCTGGACTCCTGGGTCTGAGGGAGGAGGGGCTGGGGACCTAGACTGCTGGGTCTGACGAACGGGCTGGGTCCTTGAGTCCTGGGTCTAGGGGAGGAAGTGGGTGGGGTATCTTTCTTGTCTTCTGGGGGATTGGAGCTAGAGTGCCTGAAAGGGGCAGAAGCTGGCAGCTGAGCCTCTGGGTTCCTGCAGGATTTTTAAAGCTCAGAAGGCAGCCTCTACATCCCTGCAAGGGCTGAGGGTGGTGTACTAGACTGCGTCCCTTCCAGAGACACAGACTGCCTGGGCAAGCCGGTGCCGGATTTGGCACTTTCCGAACCCTGCGACCCTCCCAAGTTCCTAAGGGGCAGCTTTGGGGGTGCATTTAGCGCCGCCACGGCAAAGCAGGAGGTGGACGATAGGGGGCGCCGGGGATCCGGGCCCCGCCCTCGGGGGCGGAGCCTCCCGGCCCGGACTCCTCCCCCTCCCGCTCTCCTCCCTCTTCCCGGCTACAGCTCCGCCGCCAGCTCCGGCCTTTGCTCCCCCTCCCAGAGTCCCCTCCCCGGAGCGGAGCGCACCTAGGGTCCCTCTCCCTTTCCCCCAGCCCAGCCTCCCGTTCAGACCAGCAGCCTCGGGGGGCAGCCCCCCGCCAGCCTGCCTCCCTCCCACTCAGCCCTGCCAGGGCCCCCCAGCCATGAATCTCTTCCGATTCCTGGGAGACCTCTCCCACCTCCTCGCCATCATCTTGCTACTGCTCAAAATCTGGAAGTCCCGCTCGTGTGCCGGTGAGAGGCCCACCAGGGCTGGCGAAGGAGAGAGATTGAGGGCGGGGATTGGGGGCGTCCCAGGACTCAGGCAGGGTTTGGGGGCACTAGGGGCACAGGTTCCACCCCCACTGCTTGCTGGGGGATCTCTCTTCTAGGTTCTGGGTCTCCAGGGGATCAGCTCCCTTCCCCAGACTGGCGGGGGTGCATACAGTTTGATGTGAATGGCTTTAGGCCCCCAATTCAGCCACCCCCAGCCTCAGTCTGGGCAGCCCGAGGGTTCACGGACCGGGAACAGGGAACCATGGCAGGCGGGGAGGTGGCTGTGAGTTGGTGACGTGGACCGTGGCGGCCAGGAAGGGAACGGGAGGAAGGTGACCAGATCGGGGGGGTGAGGTCAGGGGAGGTCCTCCCTAGGCCCCATCTCAGGTCCGGACTGAAGGAGGACCCTGAGGGGGTCAGGGGTGGCCATGAGGCCTAGTCTGGGACGGAGCCTCGGGCTGGAGTAGCTTCGGGGGCCTGGGCTGCCCCCTGGCTGTGGGCCGTGGGAAAGGGCCCTGATGAGGCGGGGCGGGCTGGGGAGGCCTCCGGGGACAGCTGCACTCCAGAGCTGCCTCCAGGCTGGTCCCGGGCGCCGTGCCTTAGTTTATTGCCCATGCAGCCCACCCCCAGCCTCCTCTCTCTCTTGCTCGCTCTCTCTCTCTCTCCCTCTCTCTCTTTCCCTCTCTCTGTCTCTCTCTGGACCACAGGAATTTCAGGGAAGAGCCAGGTCCTGTTTGCTGTGGTGTTCACTGCCCGATATCTGGACCTCTTCACCAACTACATCTCACTCTACAACACGTGTATGAAGGTAGAGACTCCTCCCCACCCCTCTGGCCCCCACTGAAGCACTGGAGCCGGGTGTGGGTCCCAGACTCCTGAGTCTGAGGGAGGAGGGGCTGGGGGCCTGCACTCCTGGGTCTGAGGGAGGAGAGGCTGGGGGCCTGCACTCCTGGGTCTGAGGGAGGAGGGGCTGGGGGCCTGGACTCCTGGGTCTGAGGGAGGAGGGGCTGGGGGCCTGCACTCCTGGGTCTGAGGGAGGAGGGGCTGGGGGCCTGCACTCCTGGGTCTGAGGGAGGGGTCTGGACTCCTGGGTCTGAGCCTGCTGGGGCACAGACCCTGGCCTGTGAGTTGAGGCCCCTTCTCATCATCCTCCTCCTCAGGTGGTCTACATAGCCTGCTCCTTCACCACGGTCTGGTTGATTTATAGCAAGTTCAAAGCCACTTACGATGGGAACCATGACACATTCAGAGTGGAGTTCCTGGTCGTTCCCACAGCCATTCTGGCATTCCTGGTCAATCATGACTTCACCCCTCTGGAGGTAGGCGCCTTGCTGTGACTCCTTATTTGGGGGGATGGTTGTGGCAGAGTAGCGGTGACAGGAGACCCTCTCACAGGCTTCCTTCTGCAGGCTATGCCCAAACTGCCTTATTTTAGGACGCATAAGTTCAGTGCATGGGCTGTGGGGTCAGAGGAGATTCACACAACAGCAGCAAGACTCACTATGTGTCAGTCACTACCCTAAGCATTTCACCTACTTACCTTTCTCAGCAGCCCCATTTTACAGATGAGGAAACTGAGGCTTAGGGATCCTTTTTTTTTTTGGAGGCAGAGTCTCACTCTGTTGCCCAGGCCGAAGTGCAGTGGCACGATCTCGGCTCACTGCAACCCCCGCCTCCCAGGTTCAAGCAATTATCCTGCCTCAGCCTCCCGAGTAGTTGGGAAGACAGGTGCACATCACCATGCTCTGCTAATTTTTGTATTTTTAGTCGAGACAGGGTTTCGCATGTTGACCAGGCTGGTCTCAAACTCCTGGGCTCAAATAATCTGCCTCTCTTGGCCTCCCAAAGTGCTGGGATTATAGGTGTGAGCCACCACACCTGGCCCAGCCTTCCTGAATTTGAATTCCAAATCTGCTAGTTTCTTTTCTCTTTCTTTCTTTTTTCTGAAACAGCCTCGCTTGGTTGCCCAGACTGGAGGCAGTGGCACGATTCTGGCTCACTGCAACCTCCACCTTCCAGGTTCAAGTGATTGTCCTGCCTCAGTCTCCTGAGTAGCTGAGATTGCAGATTTGCCCACCACCACGCCAGTATAATTTTTGTATTTTTAGTAGAGACAGGGTTTCAACATATTGGCCAGGCTGGTCTCGAACTCCTGACCTCAGGCATGAGCCACCATGCCTGGCCCCAAATCTGCTAGTTTCTATTAGCATGATCCTGGGCATGTGACTTGACCTCTCTGTACCTCGGTTTCCACATTTGTAAAGTTGTGATCAGGTCATTGTGAGAATTTACTGAGATTTTGGAGCATTGCCTGGTGTCAAAACACATAAAGACTCTAGAATCAGAGTGTAAAGATTTGGATCCTGCCTCTACCACATAGCAGCTATGGGATTCTGGGCAAATCACATAACTACCCTGTGCCTCAGTTTCCTCATCTGTAAAATGGAGATAATCAGTTCCTGTGTCATCGGGTTCAAATGAGAGGTTGGTATGAATAAAGCACAGTGTCTGGGGTGAGGTAGGAAGTGCCGTGTCAGTGTTCGGTGACTGAAGTGTTTAGTCCCATCTCTCATACTTTTAAATGTTTGCTGTTATGATTTTTTTATTCTATGGTGTTTTTGCTGGAAACTGTACAAACTCCTGGGAGGAATTTTGGGAGAACCAATGCTAAGTTTGCGATCTCTTGCGTCCTGGGGCCTGGCAGGAATAATAAATTCAGGGCAACCTTTTCTTACCTATGCCCACTCCTGCCTTATAGGAAGATAGGCCTGGGTGGCCAGATGTGCTGATCTTTTCAACAGAAGCCATAATTCAGGAGTTTTCAGGCAAGATGTCGCATTTTAAAATTTTAGCCACAGATTCAAACTATCTTGCTTTCTTGCTTGCTTTCTTTCTTTTTTCGAGACGGAGTCTCGCTCTGTCGCCCAGGCTGGAGTGCAGTGGCGTGATCTTGGCTCACTGCAGCTCCCGCCTCCCGAGTCAAGTGTTTCTCCTGCCTCAGCCTCCTGAGTAGCTGGGATTATAGACGCTTGCCACCGTGCTTGGCTAATTTTTGTGTTTTTAGTAGAGATGGGGTTTTGCCATGTTGACCAGGCTGGTCTCAAACTCCTGGTCTTAAGCCATCCTCCCATCTCGGCTTCCCAAAGTGCTAGGACTACAGGCATGAGCCACTGTGCCTGGCCTTCAAAATATAGCTCTAAAAGCACTGTACAGGCCAGACAAATCCAACAGAGGGTGACTTTGGCCCATGGGTCAGAGATACCAGAGGGAGGCTGCATCATACTGTGGCGGGAATCCTGGATTTTGCAAATATATTGTTATCACCTTGCTTGGATCACTTATCCAAGCCCTTGACTTAGCTCATAACTGTCCTGTTGACTAGGGATTACTAGACCCATTTTGAGGATGGGGAGACTGACTGAGGCTGAGGGAGGTAGTGCGGCTTGCTAAAGCTGGAGGAGGCCAGACCAGAACACAGGCCTCTTTTTTTTTTTGAGCCTTGCTGTGTCGCCCAGACTGGAGTGCGGTGGCATGATCTTAGCTCACTGCAACCTCTGCTTCCCGGGTTCAAGAGAGTCTCATGCCTCAGCATCCCGAGTAGCTGGGATTACAGGCAGCGGCCACCATGCCCAGGTGAAATTTTTTTGTATTTTTAGGAGAGACGGTTTTGCCATGTTGACCAGGGTGGTCTTGAACTCCTGGCCTCAAGTGATCCGCCTGCCTCAGCCTTCCAAAGTGCTGGGATTACAGGTGTGAGCTGCCATGCCTGGCCTAAGGAAAATATTCTTTAAAAATTCAGACAGGCTGGGCGCAGCGGCTCATGCCTGTAATCCCAGAACTTTGGAAGGCTGAGACAGGTGGATCATGGATCACGAGGTCAGGAGTTAAGACCAGCCCGGCCAAGATGCTGAAACCCCATCTCTACTAAAAATACAAAAACTAGCCGGGCGTGGTGGCACGCACCTATAATCTCAGCTACTCGGGAAGCTGAGGCAGGAGAATCACTTGAACCTGGCCAGCAGAGGTTGCAGTGAGCTGAGATCGCACCACTGCATTCCAGCCTGGGTGACAGAGCAAGACACCGTCTCAAAAAAATAAAAAATAAAAAAATAAAAAATTCGACATCATGGAATAGATAAAAATGCAATAGGGCTGGGTGCAGTGGCTCACGCCTATAATCCCAGCACTTTGGGAGGCTGAGATGGGTGGATCACTTGAGGTGAGGAGTTCAAGACCAGCTTGGCCAATGTGGTGAAACCCTGTCTCTACTAAAAAAAAATACAAAAATTAGCTGGGCGTGGTGGTGAGTGCCTGTAATTCCAGGCACTTGGGAGGTTAAGGCAGGAGAATCACTTGAACCCGTGAAGCGGAGGTTTGCAGTGAGCCAAGATTGCGCCACTGCACTCCGGCCTGGGTGACAAGAGCGAAACTCGGCCTCAGGAAAAAAAAAAAAAATGCAACAGACCTTCTATCTCTGCCTGAGCTATGACTCTATTCCCTAAGGGCAACCCCAGGGGTAAGAGTTGAATGGGCATGAATTTCATGGTTTCGTGTCCCAGCAGCATTAACTAACCTGGCTTGACGAGAGCCTCCCTGGAAGATTCTGGAGGATTCTGCAGGATTCTGGGAGCAGGTCCTGGACTCTACCTGCCTCAGTGGGAATCTGGACACGTTTCTTATCCCTTGGGCCTCAGTTTCCTCATCTGTACAATGGGAATGACAATAGTACCTACCTCATGGGGTTAAGGCTCAGGCCAGTGAACACCCTAAGGAGCGGTGCCTTGGATGTCGTAAATGCTAGAAAAGCTGGAGTTGTTATGAACAGGTCCTGGTGCCCCCACCTTCCTCCCACTAACCAAGACAGCCGAGGAGCCACACCTGCCACCTGGCTTTGCACTCTGAGGGGAGGTTTCAGTGTGTCTGCAGATCACACATCACCCCAGGTGGCACTTTCAGGGAGCTGGGGACTGAAAGGGGGCTGGCAGATGTCTTCTCCCCTGTCCCATGATGTCCTGTCCTGCTCATGAATGATGGTTGTCACTGCTCCCTAAATGGTGGCCTGTGCTGAGCACATGGGGACCCCTTTATAGATGCTCGCTCCCATTTCCTCACTCATTCAAGAACTGTACTAGGTGCTACGGCCGTGGGGTGAACAAGAAGTAGGATCCCAGCCTTCACGGAGCTCAATTGCTGGTGCGGGTGGCCAGGAAGGAGATAAGATGGTGTGACAGTCCTGGGGGAAGGATGGCCAGGGAGGGTCCCTCTCAGGAGGTGACTGATGAGCTGAGGCTGGGTGAATATGGAGTAGGCAGATGTGTGACAGTGTGGGGAAGAGCTTTTCCTGCTGCGGGAACAGCATGTGCAACATGCCGCAAGAAATGGCATGTGGGCTGGGCGCGGTGGCTCACGCCTGTAATCCCAGCACTTTAGGAGGCTGAGGCGGGCAGACCACCTGAGGTCAGGAGTTCGAGACCAGCCTGGCCAACATGGTGAAACCCTGTCTCTACTGAAAATACAAAAATTAGCTGGATGTGGTGGCAGGCGCCTGTAATCCCAGCTACTCAGGAGGCTGAGGCGGGAGAATCACTTGAACCCAGGAGGCAGAGGTTGCAGTGAGCTGAGATCGCTCCACTGCACTCTAGCCTGGGTGACAGAGTGAGACTCCATCTCAAAAAGAAGAAAAAGGAAGGGAAATTTCCAAGGCAAGATTCCAGCCCAGCCTGCCTTTCAGAGAGGCTCGACTGCAAAGTGTTCATGAGGATGGACCGCAGATCCTTGGTTCGAATCATTGCTCTGCTGCTTGCTGGCTACGTGGTCTTGGGCGAGTATCTTACCTTCTCTGGTGTCAGTTTCCTCATCTGTAGAATAAGTGTGCCAATCATAGGATCTCCTCGCCGGGCCATGGTGATGATTAAATCAGAGATACCAGTAACTCAGGCAGAACTGTGTGCGGCACGTGGCAGCGCCTGGACTGCCTTCCTTCTCTCTCCACCTTCGCAGCACCTGTAACTGCCATGTCGTCCTCTGCCTTCTCTCCCGCCCTGTCCCCTCCCACCTCATCCTGTCCTTGGTCTCTCTGCAGATCCTCTGGACCTTCTCCATCTACCTGGAGTCGGTGGCCATCTTGCCGCAGCTGTTCATGGTGAGCAAGACTGGCGAGGCGGAGACCATCACCAGCCACTACTTGTTTGCGCTGGGCGTTTACCGCACGCTCTATCTCTTCAACTGGATCTGGCGCTACCATTTCGAAGGCTTCTTCGACCTCATCGCCATCGTGGCAGGCCTGGTCCAGACAGTCCTCTACTGCGATTTCTTCTACCTCTATATCACCAAAGGTAGCCGGGATGTGGGGCGGCTGGACGGGAACCTCCTATTTCTGCGGCTCCTGCCCTCCCTGGAGCCTGGGGTCTGTCTCCTTATCCCTGTATTATGCAAAGGAGGGAGCGTTTCTTCACCTGGTTTCTGGGGTCGCAGGCCCACCATCCTCCTAGGAATTCAGACCGTTAGCCTCTGTCCTTAGCCCCTGTGTCACTTGGAGTGCAGGCCAGGCAGGGCAGGGACTCAGCCCACTGAGATTCGTTCATTTATTCATTCAACGAACGTATTGAGTACTTTCTGTGTCCCCAGCCAGGTGCTAGGCTCTGGGGATACAGTAGGAGGAGAAAAGACAAAGACCTCCATTTCCCTTTTATTCTGGTGGAGGAGATGGTGAATGAACAAGTAAAGAGAGATAATCGATCGGGCGTGGTGGTTCACGCCTATAAACCCAGCACTTTGAGAGGCCACAGCGGGCGGAAGGCTTGAGCCCAGGAGTTTGAGACTAGCCTGGGCAACATGGCGAGTCCCTGTCTCTACAAAAAAATAGAAAAATTAGCTGGGTGTTGTGGCATGCACCTGTGGTTCCAGCTACTCAGGAGGCTGAGGTGGGAGGATCCCCTGAGTCTGGGAAGTTCAAGCCTGCAGTGAGCTGTGATTGCCTGGGTGACAGAGTGAGACCCTGTCTCAGAAAAACAAAACAAAACAAAAACCCTTAAAAAAATACATAGAAAGAGAATTGGCCAGGCACAGTGGCTCATGCCTGTAATCCCAACACTTTGGGAGAGTGCTTAAGCCTAGGAGTTCCAGAGCAACATAGCAAGACCCTGTCACTACAACAAATAAAACATTAAAAAATTAGCTGGGCATGGTGGTGCATGCCTGTGGTCCCAGCTCCTTGGGAGGCTGAGGTGGGCGAATTGCTTGAGGAGGTCAAGGCTGCAGGGAGCTGTGACTATGCCACCGCACTCCAGCCTGGGCTATAGAGTGGGATGCTGTCTCAAAAAAAGAAAGAGAATTGCCAGTAGCGAGAAGGGGTAGGAAAGAAAGAAACCAGGAATGTATTTGTGAGTCCTGGGGACCTCCCTCCCTGTGGACCTGCCCATCTAGTGTGCCTGCCCTGCTCTGGCTGTGGGAGACTGTCCCCTCCCTGCAGGGGCCCCAGCGGTAACGTCCTCCCTGTTTTCTCTCCTCACAGTCCTAAAGGGGAAGAAGTTGAGTTTGCCGGCATAGCCCCGGTCCTCTCCATCTCTCTCCCCGGCAGCGGCGGGAGGCGGAGGAAGGCGGCAGAAGATGAAGAACTTTCCCATCCAGGGGTGACTTTTTTAAGAGCCCACCTCTCGCGCTCCCCATCCCGCCTCCTGCCGGGTTTCAGGGGGACAGTGGAGGATCCAGGTCTTGGGGAGCTCAGGACTTGGGCTGTTTGTAGTTTTTTGCCTTTTAGAGAAGAAAAAAAAAAAAAATCTTTCCACTCTTTAGTTTTTGATTCTGATGACTCGTTTTTCTTCTACTCTGTGGCCCCAATTTTTATAAAGTGTTTTTGAGTGTCCTGGGGGCCGGGGCAGGGTCCAAGATCTTTTCCCTTCCCCAGGCCCCTCGGCTCCCTCCCAGATCCCACCCCCAGCCCCACTGGTTGCCAAACACTAAATCTGCCGACACCCATCTGCCCCACCTCCTGCCATGGCCATGAACCGCAACCCCCCCTAAATTTCTAGGTTGGGGATAGGGAGAAAGGGAGGCCCAGGAAGGTCTCCCCTGATTTTTTTTCATAGTAATTTTTTCCCCCAGAGTTTGAGTTTTTTGGTCTTCTCATGGTTTTTTGGCAAATTAGGGGGGCCCGGGGCTCAAGTGCAGGAAGGGGGCTGGGCCGAGGGTCCCATGGCTCTCACACCATGTTTTTGTACAGAACTGATGGTTGATCCTTTGTTCTCTTGAAATAAACAGAAGAAAATGAAACCTTTCTTTCGCTGCTCCTTGCCGCTCTGTCTCTGGCGTGTGTGGGGTCTCGCCCCTGCCCTTCTTTCTGCTTCTGCTTTTGCCTTGTTGACCATCTGCAGGCGACAAGGCCTGGGAGGAGCAGGAAGAGGAGAAACTGGGTCTCCCAAGACTCTCAGCTGTGCAGTTCCTTGCGGTGCTGCTGGGAAGAAGTTTTGGAGAGAATCTTGAAGAGTCTTCTTACCTTGGCACAGAACTTGTCTGATGGTTCTCCAAACCCTCAGGGTTGCAGAGGACCTTCAGGAGCATTGGCTGGGCGTGGTGGCTCATGCCTGTAATCCCAGCACTTTGGGAGGCTGAGGCAGGTGGATCACCTGAGGTCAGGATCACCGGCCTGGCCAACATGGCGAAACCCTGTCTCTACTAAAAATACGAAAACAATTAGCTGGGCGTGGTGGTGCACACCTGTAGTCCCAGCTACTCAGGAGGCTGAGGCAGGAGAATTGCTTGAACCCAGGAGGTGAAGGTTTCAGTGAGCCGAGATTGCGCCACTGTACTCCAGCCTGGGCGACAGAGTGAGACTCCATCTCAAAACAAAAAAAAAGAGCATGTATGTCAGGGACCACACGTGGGCAGCCCCCGTCCCACCCTAACTTGACATTTTTTGTTGAGGCATTGTTTTCTTAAAAAAATAATGGGTCGCTAGCCTTTAAAAACCAGATTTTCACATTAAAGTCTAGAATCTAGATTTCTGGCTTCTCTTGAAAAAAAAAAAAAAACCATCAGTCTAACAATGCTGGGTCCTCATTTCTGGATGGCAACAGATGGCTGGATCTGAATGGATGGGACGCAGCTCTTTTCACCACAGTCCCCAGGACTTGGCTGCAGGCTTGTTACATTTATTATTGGGCTGACGCCATGTGGTTATTTTTGTTTGTTTGCGAAGTTAAGAGGAAAGTGAAATATTTTCCTTGTCTCTCTCCAGATTGGCCTCACACCTGGCCTACTTTCTTCACTTATGTTACCTGCCTGGCTGTTGTTAGCTTTTGGATTTTTGACCCTTGACTAGGTCAAACTTCCTAGATGTCCTCTAAGACCTTCCTAAACTGTATAATTGCCTGCGGCTTCCCTGGAGCCTGGCTCTGGAAGCCTGAGGAGGCCGGGAGCTGGCGTTTCCTGAGCTCTTGAAATGGGCCAGGCCCTGTGTGTTGCGTGGATGAGCTCCTGCGACCCTCACGGCGTCCCTACAGAGGGAGCAGTTTGTGGATGAGGAAACAGGTTCAGAGGGGTGAGTGGCAAAGGTGGGCTCTGCACCTGGGCTTTGTGATGCTAGAGCTTGTGTGTTTAACCAACGCTATGTGGTTTTTCAGTGTTTTTTGTTGTTGTTGTTTCTTTCTCTTAAGTCAAGGGACCTTCTGTTTAGATTTGTGCCTGGAAGCCGAATATGGAAAACAGGAGCAGGGCTGCTCACTCGCTGGGGTTGACTGGGGAAGGGGTTGTATTGCTGCCTGCTCAACCCAAGCCACCTGTTTTTTTTCTTTTTTTTTTTTTCTCACTCTCCCAGGCTGGAATGCTGTGGCACGATCTTCTCTCACTGCAACCTCTGCCTCCCTGGTTCAAGTGATTTTCCTACCTCACCTTCCAGAGTAGCTGGGACTACAGGCGTGTACCATCAAACCTGGCTATTTTTTTTTTTTTTTTTTTTGAGACAGAGTCTTCCTCTGTTACCCAGGCCGGACTGCAGTGATGCGATCTCACCTCGCTGCAACCTCCGCCTCCTGGGTTCAAGCAATTCTCCTGCCTCAGCCTCCCAAGTAGCTGTGACTACAGGTGCCCGCAACCACACACAGCTAATTTTTGTATTTTTTAGAGACGGGGTTTCACCATGTTAGCCAGGCTGGTCTTAACTCCCAACCTCAGGTGATCCACCTGGCTCAGCCTCCCAAAGTTGCTGGGATTACGGGTGTGAGCCACCGCACCCGATCTAATTTTTGTATTTTTTGGTAGAGACAGGATTTCACCATGTTGGCCAGGCTGGTCTCAAACACTCCTGACTTCAAGTCTTCCAGCCTCAGCCTCCCAAAGTGCTGGGATTACAGGCATGAGCCACCACACCCAGCCCCGAGGCATCTCTTTTTTTTTTGCTTTTTTGTTTTTTTGAGAGAGAGTCTTGCTTCATGGCCCAGGTTGGAGTACAGTGGCACAATCTCAGCTCACTGCAACCTCTGCCTCCCAGGCTCAAGCGATTCTCCTGCCTCAGCCTCCCGAGTAGCTGGGACTACAGGTGCCTGCCACTGTGCCCAGCTGATTTTCTTTTTTTTTTTTTTTTGAGACGGAGTCTCACTCTGTCGCCCGGGCTGCAGTGCAGTGGCCGGATCTCAGCTCACTGCAAGCTCCGCCTCCCGGGTTTACGCCATTCTCCGGCCTCAGTCTCCTGTGTAGCTGGGACTACAGGTGCCCGCCACCTCGCCCGGCTAGTTTTTTGTATTTTTTAGTAGAGACGGGGTTTCACCATGTTAGCCAGGATGGTCTTGATCTCCTGACCTCGTGATCCACCCGTCTCGGCCTCCCAAAGTGCTGGGATTACAGGCTTGAGCCACCGCGCCCGGCCTTTTTTTTTTTTAATATAAAGTATTGCTCTGTCACCCAGGCTGGAGTGCAGTGGCACGATCTTGGCTCACAGCAAACTCTGCCTCCCAGATTCAAGCAGTTCTCTGCCTCAGCCTCCCAAGTAGCTGAGATTACAGGTGCCCACCACCACATCTGGCTAATTTTTGTATTTTTAGTAGAGACGGGGTTTCATCATCTTGGCCAGGCTGGTCTTGAACTCCTTCCCTAGTGATCCACCTGTCTCGGCCTCCCAAAGTACTGGGATTACAGGTGTGAGCCACTGTGCCCAGCCCAATTTTTGTATTTTTTAGAGATGGGGTTTCACCATGTTGGCCAGGCTGGTCTTGAACTCCTGACCTGAGGTGATCCACCCGCCTTGGCCTCCCAAAGTGCTGGGATTATAGGCATGAGCCACCGTGCCTGGCTGGCATCTCTTTGAAGAGTCTGAAAAGCATCCATCTGAATCCGGTTCAATTCTTTAGCTGAATGCAGTGGCTCACGCCTGTAATGCCAGCACTTTGGAAAGTGGAGGTGAGAGAATTATTCGGGCCCAGGAGTTCAAGACCAGCCTGAGCAAAAGAGTGAGACACCCTCTTTAAAACAAACAAAAAAAAGAGGCCGGACGTGGTGGCTCACGCCTCTAATCCCAGCACTTTGGGAGGCCAAGGTGGGTGGATCACGAGGTCAGGAATTCGAGATCAGCCTGGCCAACATAGTGAAACCCCATCTCTACTACAAATACAAAAATTAGCTGGGTGGCATGCGCCTGTAGTCCCAACTACTCAGGAGGCTGAGGCAGGCGAATCACTTGAACCTGGGAGGCAGAGGTTGCGGTGAGCCAAGACTGAGCCATTGCACTCCAGCCTGGGTGACAGAGTGAGACTCCATCTCAAAAAAAAATAAATAAATAAAAAACAAAAAACTAACCGGGCATGGCGGCCTGCACCTTTGGTCCCAGCTACTCAGGAGGCTGAGGTGGGAACAGCCTGGGCAACAGAGATCCTGTCTTTGAAAAAAAAAAAAAAATCTAATTATTTAGTTTTATAGCCAATACAACTCAGGCCCAGTGACACACCCAAGCTTATCCAGAGGGATGTCTAGCGCTGAGTCCTTTCATTTCCGTGTCAGAACACTTCCTGTCTCCCTGCGCTGCTGCTGTTTTCTCTCTACGCCCAGCGGGACCACGTAGTTATTTCTTTTTTTTTTTTTTTTTTTTTTTTTTTTTGAGACAGAATCTTGCTCTATCGCCCAGGCTGGAGTGCAGTGGCGCGATCTTGGCTCACTGCAAGCTCCGTCTCCCGGGTTCACGCCATTCTCCTGCCTCAGCCTCCCGAGTAGCTGGGACCACAGACACCCGCCACCAGGCCTGGCTAAGTTTTTGTATTTTTAGTAGAGACGGGGTTTCACCGTGTTAGCCAGGATGGTCTCGATCTCCTGACCTCGTGATCTGCCTGCCTCGGCCTCCCAGAGTGCTGGGATTACAGGCGTGAGCCACCGCGCCCGGCCTCACGTAGTTATTTCTGCACCTCCAGGTACAGGGCCAGCCACACAGGAAGCCTCCAGAAAAGGACTAATGGAACCCAAATTTGATTCCCCACGTCTCGTATCCTTTCGTCCGCTTTGTGAACTAGTGCTCTGCAGGCCACGATGGCCCCGGGCGGTGTGTTTCATTTGGCCTACCCAACGTTTATTTTGTATTTGTTGCCCACCGATTTCAATTTCTTTTTTTGAGATGGAGTCTTGCTCTGTCACCCAGGCTGAAGTGCAGTGGCGCCATCTCGGGTCCCTGCAACCTCCGCCTCCTGGGTTCAAGCAATGCTCCTGCCTCAGCCTCCTGAATAGCTGGGACTACAGGTACCTGCTGGTTGTCGTTAATTTTCGTATTTTTACAAATACAAATTGTAAATTTTGTATTTGTTAATTTTTGTGTTTTTTGGTTAATTTTTGTATTTTTAGTAGAGGTGGGGTTTCACCATGTTGGTCAGGCTGGTCTTGAACTCCTGACCTTGTGATCCACCCACCTCGGCCTCCCAAAGTGCTGGGATTATAGGTGTGAGTCACCGCACCTGGCCTGATTTCACATTTTATTTTATTTTATTTAGAGACAGAGTCTCACTCTGTCGCCCAGGCTGGAGTGCAGTGGCGCGATCTCAGCTCACTGCAACCTCCCTTCCTGGGTTCAAGCGATTCTCCTGCCTCACCCTCCTGAGTAGCTGGGATTACAGGCGCCCGCCACCATGCCCGGCGAATTTTTATATTTTTAGTAGAGACGGGGTTTCACCATGTTAGCCAGGATGGTCTCAAACTCCTGACCTCATGATCCACCCGCCTTGGCCTCCCGAAATGCTGGGATTACAGGCGTGAGCCACCGCGCCCGGCAGATTTCACATTTTAAAACCCTCTCACAGAATGGATGTCCAAAGTGTCGTAGAAAAACTGGAGTTTCTATAGCTGCACTGTCTGGTAGGGTGGCCAGTGGTTATGTGTGACCGTTGAGCCCCTGAAACCTGGCGAGTCCACACTGAGGCGTGCTATTGGTGTAAATACACAATGGGTTTCAACAACTTAGTACCAAAGAGTGGAAAATGCCTCACTAATTATTTTTATGTTGATTACATGTTGAAATGATATTTTGGATATATTGACATAAATAAAATATAAAAATTAATTTCACTTGTTTCATTTTACTTTTTTCTTTTTTGAGACAGAGTCTCGTCCTGGAGTGCAGTGGCGTAATCTTGGCTCACAGCAACCTCCACCTCCTGGTTTCAAGTGATTCTCGTGCCTCAGACTCCCAAGTGGCTGGGATTACAGGCACACCTGACTAATTTTTGTATTTTTAGTAGAGACGGGGTTTCACCATGTTGGTCAGGCTGGTCTTGAACTTCTGGCCTCCTCAAGTCATCCGCCCACCTTGGCCTTTCAAAGTGCTGGGATTATAGTCATGAGCCACCACATCCAGCCTTGTTTTACTTTTCTCAATGTGGCCACTAGACTATTTTAAACTCTCCTTGGGTGTCACATCAGATTTCAAGTGGACAGCACTGTTCTAGAAACCCCAGGCTGGCCAAGTGGTGGCTCATGCCTAGAATCCCAGCACTTTGGGAGGCCAAGGCAGGAGGACTGCTTGAACCCAGGAGTTCAAGACCAGCCTGGGCAACAGTGAGATCCCATCTCTTCAAAAAATTGAAAAATTAGCTGGGAGTGGCGGCACACACCTGTAGTCCCAGCTACTTTGGGGCTTGAGGCAGGAGGATTGCTTGATGCCAAGAGGTCAAGGCTGTAGAGAGCTATGATTGTACCACTGCACTCCAGTCTGGGCTGCAAAGCAAGATGCCATCTCAGAAAGAAAAGAAAAGAAAAGAAACTTCAGGCCCCGTTACCGAATGTGCGCTGATTGGAGGCTGCCCCTCCTGGACGTGGCCCTGTCCCCACTACTCCCTTAATAGGCGCTTCACCCACTGGGGTTTCCTGCCTGGCTCCTACAGGTCGGAATGTTTTGTGGCCTGTGCCTGAGTCCCCCGCTTACCACTGGGGTTCTCCTGGAATAAAAACCCCTCCTCCCCGAAGATATTCTTTGAAATATTTGAAGACAAGGGTCTCCCTTGAATCTCGTTTGCGGACTCAGCACCTCGTTCCTTCACCGACTCCTCACACGCCATGGTTTTTAGTCTTTGGTCACCGTGGGGAGTGAAAGGGCTTGGGCTTGAGTGACAGGGCTGGGTCCCATTGTTGGCCCTTCTTTTTGGTGTTCTCTCCACAGGCGGAAGCATTTTCTCTCTCTGAACTTTTGCTTCCTCAACTGTAAGAGGAGGCTCCTTGTGCCTCCCTCCCCTGGCCAGTGTGGGGACTCAAGGAGTAATGACAGGACTTAGTGTGCAACAGGCCTGAAAAAAGTGCTTCCTGGCCAGGCGTGGTGGCTCACGCCTGTAATCTCAGCACTTTGGGAAGCCGAGGTGGGCGGATCACAAGGTCAGAAGTTCGACACCAGACTGACCAACATGGTAAAACCCCGTCTCTACTGAAAATACAAAAATTAGCCAGGCTTGGTGGTGCGCACCTGTAATGCCAGCTACTAGGGAGGCTGAGGCAGGAGAATTGCTTGAACCTGGAAGGCAGAGGTTGCAGTGAGCTGAGATTGTGCCACTGCACTCCAGCCTGGGCGACACAGTGAGACTCTGTCCCAAAAAAAAAAAAAAAAAAAAAAAAGTGCTTCCCTCCTCTCACCACTTCCAATCCATCACTGTCAAGGTGGTGCCCCAATGATGGCTCCAGAGGATGCTACGGAAATGTGACCCAGTGCAGAGACCCCAATGGTGACCTTGTGGGATTCTTACCCACCCTCGCCACTCAAGGGAAAAGAGTGGAACAGACATGATAAGGACTGAGGGCTGTTTTTAGAAACCCTTCTGGAGGGAGGATTCTCTCTTTATTGATGTGGATAAGGATATTTAGTTGTCAGGCATCATAGCGAGGCGGGGGGCCTTTGGAGCGGTCAGACAAGGGGACAGGGCAGAGCTGGCATAACTCAGGCTGTTGGGGCCAGTGGTGGGCATGTTCACAGAGCTGGTGGCGGAGGGCGAGGGGAGGGTGGTCAGCACCATGCCGCCCTCATCCAGGGAGCGCTTGTAAGGGACTGGAGCATCATTTCGGAGGTCCTGGAATGCCAGGTAGGCCTGGAATATCTGTGGGCAGAAAACAGCGTGCTGAAGGCTGGCTTGGGCTGGGCAGGTCAGGAGAGGGACTGGGCTGGGGACTGGCCTGGGAAGGAGACAAAGGGTACCGGTGTTTGGACTGCTCACTGTCCAGGAGCCCTGGGCCAAAGCACAGGCCCTGATGCTGGGCTGTGGCTGCTCAGACGAAGCGGCACCTGGAAGGGACCAGCGGAGTCCTGGGGGAGCCCCCTCGTCCCTGGCTCCCAGGGGAGCTAAGTGAGAGCAGGAATGTTCTAGCCCTTTCAACCCCACCCTGCAGAGGGTGCCCCTCCTAGGGAGGGGCGGTGGAGGGGCTTGTCCTCACCCAGACAAGGATGGAGAAGAAGGTGAAGGCGATGGCCGCCCGGGCACTGCTGCTCCCCAGGAGGAACGCTTTGGGCGGCGAATGCTGCCACTGGTTGGCCAGGAAGCAGAAACCCACGAACCAGACAACTGCCCAGAGAACTGCGGTGTCACAGGGAGAGAAGAGGGGGCAGGAGGAAAGCTCGCTCAGGCAGGGCTGCTGAGGCATGGGAAGGATGGGGCTGGCGGTCTTGCTGCACGACCTTCTACGTGTTATTGAAAAATACTTTTTGTATCAGCTTCTGTGTTGACACATCTCCCAGGAGTCATTCCCCAATCCCTCCTTGCCTTCCCTAGAGCGAGCTGCTGGAGCAGAGTTGCGCTGTCTAATACAGGAGCTGCCGGCCACATGCAGCTGTTTAAATTTCTATTCATTAACACAGGATTTTAGGCCGGGCGCAGTGGCTCACGCCTGTAATCCCAGCACTTTGGGAAGCTGAGGCAAGTGGATCACTTGAGGCCAGGTGTTCGAGACCAGCCCAGGCAACATGGCGAAACCCCGTCTCTACTGAAAAAAAGAAAAATTAGCCAGGCATGGTGGCGGGCGCCTGTAGTCCCAGCTACTCGGGAGGCTGAAGCAGGAGAATCGCTTGAACCTGGGAGGCGGAGGTTACAGTGAACTGAGATTGTGCCACTGCACTCCAGCCTGGGCGACAGAGTGCAACTCTGTCTCAAAAAAAAAAAAAAAAAAAAAAAAGTTTCTCAGCTGCACTGGCCACATTTCTTTTTGTTGTTGTTGTTGTTGAGACGGAGTCTGGCTCTGTTGCCCAGGCTGGGGTGCCATGGTGCAATCTCAGCTCACTACAAGCTCTGCCTCCCGGATTCAAGCGATTCTCCCGCTTCAGCCTTCCGAGTAGCTGGGATTACAGGCACTCACTTCCCTGCCCAGCTAATTTTTGTATTTTCAGTAGAGACGGGGTTTCGCCTGTTGGCCAGGCTGGTCTCGAACTCCTGGCCTCAAGTGATCTGCCTGCCGCGGCCTCCCAAAGTGCCAGGATTCCAGGAGTGAGCCACCGCGTCCCGCCAGTGGCTGCATTTTAAAGTGCTTAGTAGCCACGGGCGGGAAGTGGCTCCTGCATGAGAAAGTGCGGGCACAGAACATTTCCACCCTCACAGGGAGTTCTCCTGCATAGCACTAGATTGAATGACCTTCCAGGGCTCCCTTGGCCCTAAGTCACTGGGAATGGCCCAGTGGGAAGGAGGAGCGGCAGGGTGGGGAGGAGTTGAGATCAAATAGACTGAGAGGAAGGAGGTCAGGCCCCAAAGAAGGACACACATTTTGTGCTAGATGTGTGCCAGGCTCCATCGGGAGTGTTTGGCAGTGGTTAGGAGGCAAGACTTTGGCTGGGCGTGGTAGCTCAAGCCTGTAATCCCAGCACTTTGGGAGGCAGAGGCGGGCAGATCACGAGGTCAGGAGATCGAGACCATCCTGGCTAACACGGTGAAACCCCGTCTCTACTAAAATACAAAAAAAATTAGCTGGGCATGGTGGCATGCGCCTGTAATCCCAGCTCCTCGAGAGGCTGAGACAGAAGAATCGCTTGAACCCGGGAGGCGGAGGTTGCAGTGAGCCGAGACTGTGCCAGTGCACTCCAGCCTGGTGACTGAGTGAGACTCCATCCCCTCCAAAAAATAATAAAAATAAAGATTTTCTGTGAACGAGGGAAGCAAAGAAAATACAGGGCAGAAGGGAGGCTGCTATAATTTGCCTGGGGGTCAGAAGAGGTGACCCTTACCCAGAGTCTAAAGGGTAATAATAATTCCCCAGGAGGAGACAGCAGGTGTCAGGAGCAGTGAGAAGCTCTGGGCCACTTGTGGGCAGATGCCTCCTGCTGGGAGGACGGTCAGGGTGGAGGCCGGCTGAAGGGTTGTGCCCGGGAGGCCCTGGGGAGCCAGGAGGGCTGTGAGCAGGAGGAGGGGCAGCTCTGGGTGGGAGGTCCTGGGGGCTTACCAGCCAGGATGAGGTCCAGGAGCTGGAAGGCTGTCTTGAAGCGGGTGTCAGCAATGTGGGTCTCCTGGGTGTCCAGGACGAGGAAGGCCAGGCAGCTGAAGAAGGCCAGGAAGCCAGCTACCACGGCAAAGCTGCAGGCCACATTGTTGCTGTTGAGAATGCAATGGAGCTGCGGAGACTCCATCTTGTTCTGGTAGCCATCCGTCAGCAGGGATGAGAAGATAATCAGGGAGAAGACCTGTGGATTCCCAGGGGCCAGAGAGGAGCTCAGTCTCTCCCTGAAGTTGCTCCTCCTTCCTCCCTGGTGCTGTCGATCTTTCTGTACCCCCAGTCACTGGTCCGTCTGGACCCCTCCCTCCTTGTCATTGTCATAGTGTCACAGCCCTCAGCTTCCTGCCCCTCGTCCCCTCTGCTGCATCCTGGCTCAGGCCTCGTCCGCTCTCCTTGGCCCTTGCCCCAGCCTCCTCCCAGCCTCCTCCCACCTCCAGTCTCCCCCACCTCAGCCCATCCCCACCACGACCCCAGAGGAGTCTTTCCACACCCTGCCCCTCCCTGCCCACAGTCCCTCATGGCTCCCCAGTGCCTCAAGACTGAGTCCCAGCCCTGAAGCCTGGCCTTGGAGGCCCTGCAGAATCTCCGCTCCCCTCACTCTTCCAGTTTCATCTCTCGCCACTCACCCCTGCCTCCTCCACACTCTCCTTCTGCCACCAAACCCAGGTACCCGTATAAAATGCTTGGCCCGGTGCCCGGGACATGGGAAGAGCTGAATCAGTGTTTGCAGTCGTGATTATTCTCTCTGCCTCTCAGCTCTTCCCTCTGGGGTGGTTCTGAGGACTAAATGAGAGGAGGCACTTAGAGCCCTTCCCTCTGCGACTTCTGTCTCCTCCCTCCTGGACTCACTAATTCCTATTCATTTCTTAGGTTCAATTTGCAAAATCGTCCAAGCATACAGAAAAATACGAAGAGAAACATAAATGCCCAGTGTCGACTGGCCAAACTAACACATATTAACATTTTGCCTTGTTTTATGGCTTCGGGATTTTGTTTTAGACAAATAACGACATTGATCTGGTAACCCTGTCCCTCTTGTCTGTGCATGGTGCACAGTCTGCGTCCATGCCTGTCTTCTATGTGTATTTGCTAAATAAACCACAGAAACAGTCTACAAAGCCTCACCCAGGTCATCCTTACAGCCACCCTAGGATGCGGGCACGACTCACAGCCACGTGTTTCAGATAATGGAACTGAGGCACAGAGAGGATAAGGAATTGGCTGAACCCAATTAGCTGGCTGGGCGAGGTGGCTCATGCCTGTAATTCAAGCACTTTGGGAGGCTGAGGTGGGAGGATTGTGTCAGGCCAGGAGTTCGAGACCAGCCTGGGCATCAGAGTGAGACCCAGTCTCTACAAAAATATTAAAAACAAAAATTGCTGGGGGTGGTGGTGCATACCTGTAGTCCCAGCTACTTGGGAGGCTGAGGCAGGAGGATCACTTGAGCCCAGGAGGTTGAGGCTGCAGTGAGCCATGATCATGCCACTGCACTCCAGCTGAGGTGAGAGAGCAAGACTTTGTCTCGAACCAAACAAACAAACAAAAGGCCAAGCACGGTGGCTCACATCTGTAATCCCAACACTTGGGAGGCCAAGGTGGGAGGAATCGCTTGAGCTCAGGAGACCAGCCTAGGCAACAGAGTGAGACCTAGTATCTACAAAAAATTTAAAAAAAAAAAAAAAAAATGAGCTCAGTGTGGTGGCGTGCACCTGAAGTCCCAGGTACTTGCGGGGCTGAGGTAGGAGGATCACTTGAGACCCGGAAGTCAAGGCTGCAGTGAGCTCTGATAGTGCCACTGCACTCCAGGCTGTGAGACACAGTGAGACCCTGTCACAAAAAAAAAAAAAAAAAAAAAAAAGTGAGCTGGTCAGTGTCAGTGTCAGAGCCTGGATTTGAACCGAAGCAACCTGGCTCCTGAGTCTGCCCTTGACCGCCTGCTCTCCTACCTCATGCTGGACCAGGCGCCTTGAGTAGGGGGGCTCCTATCAACGAAATTCAGTGAAAATTTGAATCCCCAGTGATTTGTCCCAGATGGTCACAATGCAGCAGGGCAGGTCTGTGCCAGACAAAGATGAGCTGGTGTGTAGATGGGGCGGTGGGGAGGAGGCTGGGGCCTGGGGTCAGGGAGAGAGTCAAGGCGGAAGCCGGACTGAGGGCTGGATTTAAGGTGAGTTCTGAACTGGACCTTAAAGAACAAGGAGTTTCTTGGGCAGACAAGAGGAGGAAGGGCATTCCTGGCAGGGCGGACAGCACGTGGAAGAGCCAGATGCTGCAGAGCGGGCAGCTTCAGAGATAAGAGAGAAACTCACTGGAGGGTTTTGGTGTGAGATGAGGCTGGAAAAGTGGGTGGGAGCCAGGCTCTAAGAGGCCTGGAACACCAGGGCCAGGAGCCAGACTTGGGGAGCCATGGAAAGCATTCAATGTTATGAATGGGAGGATTCTGTGCAGGGGACAGCCAAGGTCAGCCTTGGGGTTAGAGAAGCCCTCTGCGGTCACGTGGCTGATGGATTGGAGGTAGGCAAGACAAGAGGCCAACACACCTGAGAGGAGGCGCGGAGGCCCAGGCGAGAAACGCTGAGGCCAGAGCCCTGGGGAATTCAGTAATATTTAGCGTGTAAAATAGGACGTGGTGATTGATTGGAAGTGGCAGTGTTGGCGATAGGGGTTGGGGGTGAAGGTGGGTAGGCCAAGGGAAACAGACTGTTGAAAATCTTCCCTTTGGTCTGGTGTGGTGGCTCGTGCCTGTAATCCCAGTGCTTTGGGAGGTTAAGACGGAAGGATCGCTTGAACCCATGAGGTTGGGAGTGCAGTGAGCTGTGACTGCACCACTGCACTCCAGCCTGGGCAACAGAGTGAGACCCTGTCTCAACACAGAAGAAAAAGAAAATCTCCCCTTCGTTAGAACTGGAACTCTTCCTGGACAGGCTCCACACAGGACTCTCTCTCTCTTTTTTCTTTTTTTGAGACAGTGTCTCACTGTGTCTCGCAGGCCGGAGTGCAGTGGCGTGATCACGGCTCACTGCTGCCTCGACCTCCTGGGCTCAAGCGATCCTGCCACCTCAGCCTCCTGAGTAGCTGGGACTACAAGTGTGAAATACCATGCCTCACTCATATTTAATTTTTTATCACTATGTTGCACAAGCAGGTCTCAAACTCCTGGCCTCAAGCAATCCTCCTGCCTTGGCCTCTCAAAGTGTTGGGATTACAGGTGTGAGCCACCTTGCCGGGCCCCTCCTCCCTATCCCCAGCATCCAGCACTAGACTGGACTTCAGCAAATGTATGTTGAAAGAGTGAATGACTTTGGTTTTGTCTCGACTCTTGCCCTGCCCTTCAGAGTGGAGATGGAGGACACAAAGAACTGACCCCTAAACTCCTCAGCTTCCGTCCCTCCTCCCTTCTCCTTTGCCTTAATTGCCTTCTGTGAACAACAGCAGCAACACCCTGACTCCCTGTTTTTGCCTAGCCCTTTGGCAATAACCAAGGGTATTCACATCCATCATCTCATTTGATCCGCACAGCAACCCTTGGAGGGAGGCTGTAAGATGATTCTGCCTATTTTGGAGCAGAAGAACTGACTATAGAGAGGGCGTGTCTGGCCCTGCTGGTCTGAGGCAGAGCCAGGTCGAGGATGGGAAAGCACATCGATCATTTTTGAGACCATATTCATTTTACCTGTGCTACCTCCCTGGAACCTCACACCGGCCCCACGTGGTGGAGGTTATTAATTCATTTCTGTTTCACAGGTGATAAATCGAAGCCATTTTGGTGGAGTGGAAAGAGCCAGACGCGTCTGACTGCGCCAGCTGTATGGCCTGGGGCAAATCACCCATCTCTTGGAGCCTCAGTTTCCTGGTCTGTTTCTATGCTATTGAAAGGAGGAATGCGGGGTAGGGGCTTGGGTCTACCAGGGGCTCAGGAAAATGGTCGTTCTTGTGATTTGCCCAGAGAGGGGAGGCGTCCTCTCAAGGTCAGTAAGTGGTGGAAGGGGGATTGGAATCTAGCCCTCCTGACATCTAGGTGGGTGGGCTGTCTGTCCACTGACCCCCAAAACCCTGGGCTGTGACATGAGCCCGGGGCACTGGAGATTGGAGGAGCAGGGGCTCATCTGGGCTGGAGGGACCCTATCCCTCTGAAGCCTCAGTCCAAACTCCTTCCATGCCCTCCCTGGCCTGTCCCTAGGGAGGGAGCAAAGATTCATCAGTTAAGGCACCAGCTGGCAGGCGGCAGTGAGGACAAGAGTACCAGCTGCCCAGAGACTCCCTACTGAGGAGCCAGACCAGGGGGGAAGGAGGAGAGGGCGGGGGGGTGGGGAGGGTGGATGGAGGCGGCAGGCAAAGTCCGTGACCAGAACGTCTGGCATGGTTGGCGGCTCTTCCTCCCCTTTCCCTGCATCAGTCCACACCAGCTGGGCTTCCGTCTCCCTTGCCACCCGCCCTGTCTTCTGAGGCTTTCCAGATGGGTGGGTGGATCCGAGTTGGCCTTGCTCATTAGCTGGGTGATGTCCTTGGGCAAGCCACTCAGCCTCTGTGAGCCTCAGTTTCCCCTTGGGCTAAACAGGGATCATAATGCCTGTGTCATAGGGTTGTGGTGAGGAGTAGCGAAGTTAACACCAGCAAAAGATCAGGTGCTGGGATGTGGTTTTCAAGATTCCCCTCTTTCCCTGGGGAAGGACAATGGACACAAATCTCGATCATCCTAGGCCCTCTCCTCACTCACGAGTAATGGTTTATTTTGATAATAATCACTGTTTAAGGCTGGGTGCGGCGGCTCACGCCTGTAATCCCAACACTTTGGAAGGCCGAGGCGGGTGGATCATTTGAGGTCAGGAGTTCAAGACCAGCCTGGCCAACATGGTGAAACCCCATCTCTACTAAGAATACAAAAATTAGCCAGGCGTGGTGGTGCATGCTGGGAATCCCAGCTACTCGGGAGGCACGAGAATTGCTTGAACCCGGGAGGCGGAGGTTGCAGTGAGCTGAGATTGCACCACTGCACTCCGGCCTGGGTGACAGAGCAAGGCTCTGTCTGAAAAAAAAAAGAAAAAGAAAAATCACTAAGGAAAGATCACTACTTGCCTGTCCCACGCTAATCAGTTTATAGGCATTAATTTGTTTCATTTTCACAATGGTCCTTCCTAGGAGTAGAGTATTAGGATCCTCTTTTTACAGACGAGAGTATGGAGATGTTCAGAGAAATCAAATAGCTTGCTCAGGGTCACACAGACACAGAGTGACCACGCAAGCCATCAAACAAAAGGGGCACTTTTGAGAAAGAAAGATGCTGCTGTTGGTAATGATGTCAGGCCTGGCCCAGGTAAACTGGGCAGTAAGTCACTTTGTATGGACAGCACGCGGCTGAGCCAGGATTCCAGGCCTGTTTGTTCCTTCTCCAACCTCAGGCTCTAGAAGGGGCAGAGAGGAGATACTCTGGATTAGGACTTAGGGGAGACCCTGGGTTTGAGCTGGGGAACCCCACCTACTCCCAAGACCTCGATCAAGTCTCATCATCTCCCTAGGCCTTAGTTTCCAATTCTGTTAAAGCAGAGCGGTGGAAGCAGCACAGGTTAAAGGTCAGAGCCACAGCTCTAACTCTTCATGTACTGAGATCCAGAGATGAGCAGTGATTGGTTCAAGATCACAGAGCAAAGTCTGCGCTGAATGAGGATTTGACTTCAGGTGTCCAGATTCTTTAGGAATGTGGGGATGATGAAATGAACGGTGCCGTGGTGCCTGGCACACAGTGACCACCCAACATCTGGCACTTTAGGTCTGCACTCCTTATTCTCTTCCTAGAGGCCCCAGCCCCTGTTCCTCTCCTCCTCCTCCCTCAACTGGGAGGTGGAAAATAAATGGGCTCTGGTATGTCACAGATCTGAGTTTGAATCCTGCCCCTGCCTCTTACTGAGTGACCTTAGCAAATACTGTCTAACAGAACTTTCTGGCATGATGAAAATGTCCCATATCTGCACTTTTTTTTTTTTTTTTTTGAAATAGAATCTCACTCTGTTGCCCAGGCTGGAGTGCAGTGGCATGATCTCCACTCACTGCAAGCTCCACCTCCCAGGTCAATGCCATTCTCCTGCCTCAGTCTCCCGAGTAGCTGGGACTATAGGCACCCGCCACCATGCCTGGCTAATTTTTTTGTATTTTTAGTAGAGACGGGGTTTCACCGTGTTAGCCAGGATGGTCTTGATCTCCCTACCTCGTGATCTGCCTGCCTCAGCCTCCCAAAGTGCTAGGATTACAGGCGTGAGCCACCGCGCCTGGCCACAGTTTTGTTTTTTTTTTAAGACAGGGTCTCACTCTGTCACCGACGCTGGAGTGCAACCTCCGCCACATGGGCTCAAGCCATCCTCAAGCCTCAGCCTCCTACGTAACTGGGACTACAGGCTCATGCCACCATGCCTGGATTTTTGTATTTTTAGTAGAGACAGGTTTTTGCCATGTTGGCCAGGCTGGTCTCAAATTCCTGACCTCAAGTGATCTGCCCACCTCGGCCTCCCAAAGTGCTAGCTTTACAGGCATGAACCGCCACACCCAGCCTGTACTGTTTGAGAGTCCCCAGCTACATGTGGCTGTTGAGCACCTAAAATGTGGCCACTATGACTAAAGAATGAACTCTTTTAATTAGCGCAACGTGAGGTAACCACATGTGGTTGTGGCTACCCCATTGGACATCCCAGATTTAAGAAATTTACTGAGGCTGGGTGTGGTGGCTGACACCTGTAATCCCAGCACTTTGGGAGACTGAGATGGGTGTTCGAGAGCAGCCTGGCCAACATGGCAAAACTAAAAATACAAAAATTAGCCAGGCGCAGTGGTGCACACCTGTAATCCCAGCTACTAGGGAGGCTGAGGCAGGAGAATCGCTTGAACCCAAGAGGTGGAAGTTGCAATGAGCAGAAATTGTGCCACTGCACTCCAGCCTGGGTGACAAAGCGAAACTCCTTCCTTCCTTCCTCCCTTCCTCCCTCCCTCCCTTCCTTCCTTCCTTCCTCCTTCCCTTCCTCCCTCCCTCCCTCTCTCTTTCTTTCTTTTGAGATGGAGTCTGGCTCTGTTGCCCAGGCTGGAGTGCAGTAGTACGATCTCCGCTCACCGCAACCTCCACCACCCGGGTTCTAGCGATCCTGCCTCAGCCTCCTCAGTAGCTAGGATTACAGGTGTGTGCCACTACGCCTGGCTAATTAAGACTGTTTCGAAGAAAAAAAAAATTTACTTAACTTTTCTGAGCCCGTTTTCTTATCTCGGAGATGGGACTTGCAGCACCTACTCTGAGGGCTGTTCCTTACTATGAGAGTCTGTAAGTGCCTCAATAGCACGGGCCCATAGTGGGGTGCTCAGGAAAAGGTGGTGTCAGCATTTGCTCCCTGTTGCCTTGTCTCCCCATCTGACCCCTTCCTTGCCTGCCCCCCTCCCACCTCCCGCACTGTCTAGGAGTTGAGAGCTCCTGGCTCCTGTCACCCAGGGGCATAGTCGGGCCACGGGAGGGCCTCACCCCCTCGAAGACCCGCGTGACGGTCTTGGGCCTTCTCAGAAACTGCACGGCTTCGCTGCTGGCCAGGTCCTGGAGGCTTTCGGGGATGTGCATGGCAGCTGTTCTCCTTTGGGGCCACTGGGAGGTGGGAGTCAGAGTGCTGGGCGCTGCCTGCTGGGCACTGCCGTCCGGGGGCTTCAGGCTGGCCCTGGGCTTGGCTGCTGTGGGATGACACAGATGGGGGATGCCAGTCAGGGAAACCGGGTGGATGGGCTGTTGGAGGCCCCAGGACTGGGGGACATGGGGTGGGGATGGGGGGGTCCCTGGAGGGGAGTTGTGTGGGGTGACGCGACTGCTGAGCCTCTTAGGAGTCAGGGTGTGGGGTGAATGGGTTGTCAGGGGCCCCAGAAGTGGGGACATAGGATGGGGATGCAGGTGGGTCCCAGGGAATGGGGTTGTGTGGTGAGGGGGCTTCTGTGGGCCCCAGGAGTGGGGGCACAGGATGGGGGTGATGGGGGGTCCCAGGAATGGGGTTGTGTGGGGTAAGAGGGCTGCTAGGGGTCCCTGAAGTGGGGGACATAGGAAGTGGGTGCTGGGGGGCTCCCAGGAATGGGGTTGTGTGGGGAGGGCTGCCAGGGGTCGCAGAGGTGGAGGTGCAGGGTGAGAGAGCCGCTGAGGGTCCCCTAGGTTGAGGTGTGGGTTAAGGGGGTCTACGGAGGATTCCAGAGAGGTGAGGGCCTGGGGTTAGGGGGATTCTGGGGGTCCCAGGAGTGGGGGGACATAAGTGAAGGGGCTGCTTCAGGTTCCAGAAGTCAGGACTGTGGGCTGAGGGGGTTGTGGGGTGAGGGCTGTCAGGGGTCCCAGAGGTGGAGTGCAGGGGAGGGCTGGGATATTTGGGGACCACGTCTTGTGACCCAGGAGCAGAAGGACTGGGTCCTTCTGTGAGAGGACACAGGTGGGATTTTCTGGGAACTAGGGGGTGCGGCCATTGAGATCAGCCCCTGGGAGGTCTGAACCCAAAGAATCCCTTTCAGGTTTGGGGGTGACAGCACCCTTCGTGGAGAACCCAGGTATCTCAGGGCATATTTCAGGCTGTCTTGTGTCATTTGGGGCTATTTCCCAGAATAAGGGCCTCCCTTTCGAATTCAGCTCCATTTTCATGAAAGTGCACTTCCTCAAGCTGGGAGTCGGGACCTCGGATTTGTGGGGAACCTCAGAATGAGGCCACGCCCCGCCACTGGGCTACCTTCTTAGAATCGCGGTCTCCCCTTTAAGGACCTGGAATGGCAGTGCTGGGGTTTGGGGGTGACACCGCCTAAGAAGGGGCCGCCCCGTCTCTGGAGGGCCAATCTGCGTCACCCGAGGGCCCGCCCTTCCTTTCGCCCGCCCACCTCTCCTGATCCCTGGCGCCACCTTCGCCTTCTTTTGGTTCCGCTTTTTCCCGCCTTTTCGCTCCTCCACAGCTGATTGGCTGCGCTCAAGTCCCGCCCCCTCCCGCTTTCCGCCTACTCAGGAGCTGACACGAGGGGGGGCGTGGCCTCGGTGGACGTTGGACTGCGCGCCGTTGGCGTACTGCGCGCGGGAGCCCTGCCCCGCCCCATTCCTCTGGGGAGTCTCGCGTCCACTCTGCCCCTTTCCTTTGTAGCAAGCTGACAAGGATACACTCCTGTGGCGCATGCGTTGCGCCCAAACGAGGCCAGTGGTGGAGAAAGGCAGGCAGATAGCGCATGCGTAGTTGAGATAGGGAGGTGGCAGTGAGAAATGGACAGCTCGCATTGATACAGGCTTTACGCATGCGTTTTACTGCTGGCTGAAGCTGAACCTCGGGAGCCCAGGACGCCTTCCTGCACATGCGCAGGAGGCTCAATGACAGTCGAGCTTTGGCTAAGGTGAGGGAGAGATTGGGGGATTGCATGGCCAGGGAGGGCGGCTCTGCACCCCCTAGGTAACCTTTCCGAGCATTCCTGCTCTCCTAAGATCTACCTCGCTGTCTAGACCCCAAGCAAACGTTGTACCACTACAGGATCTCTGGGCCTGCAAAACGCCCCGAAACCTAAGACCTCTGACCCCTGTGTGGGACCCAGGCCAACTGAACGGTGTGGGAAGGGGACAGGCAACAGGGGCTTCGAGGCGAGCAGATGGGCTCTGCGCCCTGCCTGGGGTAGAGACAGCTTCTGGAGGGTGGGACGTGGAGGTGGAGAGGGCGCTTTTCCTCTAGATGGCCTTTGACCCCCTTCCCATTTTCCTCTGTTTAGGCTCCAGGGAAAGGGTCTAGCCATGCTGCATGTGACCCGGGGGGTCTGGGGGTTCAGGGTCCGAGTATGGCCACTGTTGCCCGCGCTCCTCGGGCCCCCCCGGGCCCTCTCATCGCTGGCAGCCAAGATGGGGGAGTATCGCAAGATGTGGAACCCCAGGGAGCCCCGCGACTGGGCCCAGCAGTACCGCGAGCGCTTCATTCCCTTCTCTAAGGAGCAGCTGCTCCGCCTCCTAATACAGGTACCGCCCGTCCCGGATCCAAGAGCCTGGGGACTACCGCTCCCAGCAGGCTTCACGGCGGCAGGGCCCTAGTTGCTGCAGAGAACTGCCCTGGCGCCTCCTGGGAGTTGCAGTTCCCGGGTCCCTTCGTGGTTCCCTGGTGGGCGGGAGATGAGCTGGAATGCAGGAGCCAGGTCTCCGAGATCAGATGCAGCATCCATTCCCGATTCTGGCTTGTTCTGAGGGCTTGAACAGGCACTCTCTGGGGCATGGTTTTTCCCTCTGTAAGACGGGTATAGTAATGATCCTCATCATTACTATGTCTACTACCTGATAATAATTGTACCTATAAAGTCACAACGCTGTAATCATAATTATTATCACACAATTTGAGCTCTGACTCTATGGCACTGTGCCAGACATTTTTCATGTATTGTTGAATCATCAGTAAGAGAGATACCACCATCATCCCCATTTTACAGATGAGATAATGGAAGCATAGGAAAGGAAAGTGACTTACCCAAGGCCACAGCATAGTGGCGTAGATTTGAACCAAAGTGGTCTGACTCCAGAGCTGGCCCAGGACTAGGGTTAGGCAAGTGAGGCATTCGCTTGACCCTAAGAGTGAGTGCCTCCATTAAATTTTGCACCCTTGGGTGTCATATTCACGTCATCCTAGGCTTGGTGTCACTCTAGAACCTGAGTACTTATTACCACCATCGTCATCATTGTCATTATTGAGGATTTTGAGGATTATTATTCATTCATTCATTTATTTTTGTTTATTATTATTATTATTATTATTATTTTTTTTTTTTTTGAGACGGAGTCTCGCTGTGTCGCCCAGGCTGGAGTGCAGTGGCCGGATCTCAGCTCACTGCAAGCTCTGCCTCCCGGGTTTTTACGCCATTCTTCTGCCTCAGCCTCCCGAGTAGCCGGGACTACAGGCGCCCGCCACCTCGCCCGGCTAGTTTTTTGTATTTTTTAGTAGAGACGGGGTTTCACCGTGTTAGCCAGGATGGTCTCGAACTCCTGACCTCGTGATCCGCCCATCTCGGCCTCCCAAAGTGCTGGGATTACAGGCTTGAGCCACCGCGCCCGGCCAATTATTTTTTTTTTGAGATAAGGTCTCACTCTGTTGCCCAGACTGGAGTGCAGTGGCACAATCTCAGCTCACTGCAATTCTCTGCCTCCTGGACTCAAGTGATCCACCTGCCTCAGCCCCTCAAGAGGCTGGGACTACAGGTGCCCATCACCACGCCTGGCTAATTTTTGCATTTTTAGTAGAGACAGGGGATTGCCATGTCGGCCAGGCTGATCTTGAACTCTTGGCCTCAAGTGATCTGCCCACCTTGGCTTCCCAAAGTGCTGAGATTACAGATATGAGCCACCACACCCAACCATCATTCATTCATTTAACATTTATTTATTGAACATCTACTGTATGTACTCAATTCTGTGCTAGACTTGATACACACACAAATATATGCATACAAATACACACAAGTATATGCAAATACACACACAAATACACAAATATATGTACACAAATGCATAAATATACACATACAAACACATACAAATATACATACACAAATACGCATACACAAACACGCACAAATATATGCACACAAAAATGCACAAATACACACACACATAAATACACAAATATATGCACACAAATGTAAACACGTGTATACAGGACACGTGTAATCTCATCAGATTCTCACCATAGCCCTCTGAGATAGAGGGTGTGATCCTCTGTTGCCAGTGAGGAAACTGAGGCTCAAAGAAGTGAAGACAATTACCCAGGACATTGAGATAGGAAACATAAAGAAGTGGCTCAAGGCCAGTCGTGGTGGCTCATGCCAGTAATCCCAGCACTTTGGGAGGCCGACGCAGGTGGATCACCTGAGGTCAGGAGTTCAAGACCAGCCTGGCCAACATGGTGAAACCCCGTCTCCATTAAAAGTACAAAAATTAGCTGGGCATGGTGGCAGGCACCTATAATCCCAGCTACTCAGGAGGCTGAGGCAGGAGAATCACTTGAACTACGGAGGTAGAGGTTGCAGTGAGCTGAGATCGTGGCCACTGCACTCCAGCCTTGGCAACAGAGTAAGACTCCATCTCAAAAATAAAACAAAACAACAAAAAAACCCCAAAATGGTTCTATGTGTGCTCTGGTGTCAGAGAGACCTAGATTGCAATCACTTCCCACAGACACTGCAGCCCTTACCAAATGACTTTTCCAGAGCCTCAGTTTCTCCTGCTGAAAAATGGGAGTTATAATTCCATCAACCTTGGGGGGATGGTGACTCAGCCTCCCAGCACTTTGGGAGGCTGAGGTGGGAGGATCGCTTGAGCACAGGAGTTCAGACCAGCCTGGGCAATATAGTGAGACTCCACCTTTACAAAAAATTGTAAAAAATTAGCGAGGCATAGTGGTGGGCACCTGTAGTCTTAGCTGCTCAGGAGGCTGAGGTGGGAGGATCACTTGATCCCAGGAGGATGAAGATACAGTGAGCTGAGACTGCACCACTGAGCTCCAGCCTAGGTTACAGAACGAGACCCTGTCTCAATATAATAATAAATAATAATAATAATAATAATAATAATTCCATCTACTTCTGGAGGATGACATTACACTGTCAAACAGTTCCTGGAATTGTGTGAGTGTTGGCTAGGAAATGTGAAAGCAAAAACTTGAACCTCCAGCTTTTTAAGCCCAGTATAGTTTTTCACTATATTTGGCTGCCTCAGTTTCAGTAAAATGAACAAACTTTTTTTCCAACCAAAACAAAACTTTTTTTTTTTTTGAGCCGGAGTCTTCATGTTGTCTAGTTTGGAGGGCAGTGGTGCGACGTCGACTCACTGCAGCCTCTGCCTCCCCGGTTCAAGCAATTCTCCAGCTTCAGCCTCCCGAGTAGCTGGGACAACAGGTGCACACCACCACACCCGGCTAATTTTTGTATTTTTAGCAGAGACAGGATTTCACCATGTTGGCCATGCTGGTCTTGAACTCCTGACTTCAAGTGATCCACCCGCCTCGGCCTCCCAAAGTGCTAGGATTACAGGTGCGAGACACTGCGCCCGGCCCCAGAACAAAACTTCAAAGTCCGGAGCTCTGATTGTGTAGTTAGGTTGCCAGGGGAAGAATTCTTTCGCTTGGGGAAGGGGAAAAGGCCTACAGAGAAGTTTTGCTTCCTGAGGTAACAGGAATTCCACTCGAGTCCGGCAGAGAAGGCAGCTTTGGAGGCGTTCTCGGCCCACGTGGACTTCTGCACCCTGTTCCACTACCACCAAATCCTGGCCCGGCTGCAGGTGAGGATGGAGCCCCTCCAGCCCTGCGGCGCTTGTTCGCTCATCTGCTCATTCAGCAAACATTCTCTGACACCTTCTTGGAGCCTGGCCCTTATTTTAAGTGCTGGGGATTCAACAGTGAACATGGAGCCAACATTCCAACTGGGGAGACAAGGAATCAAATACATATAAAATATGATGCCTGCTGGTGATAAGTGCCATGAACAATGAGGCGGAGTAGTGGGATAAAGAGGGATGAGATGGGCCGGGCATGTTGGCTCATGCCTGTAATCCCAGCACTTTGGGAGGCCGAGGCGGGTGGATCACGACGTCAGGAGATCGAGACCATCCTGGCTAACACGGTGAAACCCCGTCTCTACTAAAAAAATACAAAAAAATTAGCCTGGCGAGGTGGCAGGCACCTGTAGTCCCAGCTACTCAGGAGGCTGAGGCAGGAGAATGGCGTGAACCCGGGAGGCGGAGCTTGCAGTGAGCTGAGATCGAGCCACTGCACTCCAGCCTGGGCGACAGAGCAAAACTTTGTCTCAAAAAAAAAAAAAAAAAAAGGGGTGAGATGGGGCCTGTTTCAGATGGGGTGGGTGGGAAAGGGCTCCCTGAGGAGGTGATATGTGGGCTAAAGGCTTAGCGAAGAGGGGGTATGAGCCTGATGAATGCCTGGGGGAGGATGTTCCTGGCAGACGGAAGAGCAGGTGCAAAGGCCCTGAGGTGAGCGGGGGCCTGGAGTGTTGAGCAGTGAGGAGGCCACTGTGGCTGCAGGAGAGTGAATGTGCGGGAAGGGTGGGATATGAGGGCAGAGGGGATGGGGACAGATTGTACTGGGCCTTGCGGGCCACGGCGAGGACCTTGCTTTGTTTTTTGTTTGTTTATTTGTTTTTGTTTTTGAGATGGAGTTTTTGTTCTGTCACCCAGGCTGGAGTGCAGTGGTGCGATCTCGGCTCACAGCAAACCTCTCCCTCCCCAGTTCCAGCGATTCTCCTCCCTCAGCCTCCTGAGTGGCTGGGACCACAGGTGTCTACCACTTCTGCCTGCTAATTTCTGTATTTTTTGTAGAGACGGGGTTTCACCATGTTGGCCAGGGTGGTCTTGAATTCCCGACCTCAAGTGATCCACCCGCCTCGGCCTCCCAAAGTGCTGGGATTACAGGCGTGAGCCACTGCGCAGGCTGAGGACCGCTTTGACTCTGAGTGAGCCGGGAGTCATGGGAGGGCTCTGAGCCAAGGAGATGTGAGCAGCGGATTTAGGTGTTAACAGGATTTCTCTGGCTGCAGTGTAAGGAACAGACTGTCAGAGGCAAGGACATCTATGAAAGAGTCTATTATATTTGTCTAGGTGAGAGATAATGGAAACTCTGACAAGGGTAATAGTGGTGGAAGTGGTGAAAAGCGGTCAGATGCTGGTTATGTTGGGAGGCATTAGCGTTCTGCTGATGTGCTGGCTGTGGGGGTGTGGTGGGGAGGAAGAGAGGAGAAGTGGTGCATCTCCAGCGGTTCTGGCCTGAGCCTCCCGGAGGATGAAGCTGCCATTTACTGGGATGAGGAAGACCGTGATGGGATGGGGAAAAAGATCTGCAGGGAGGACTCAGAGCTCAGTTTTGGACTTAAGACTTTGAGCTACTTGGCCGGGCGTGATGGCTCACGCCTGTAATCCCAGCACTTTGGGAGGCCGAGGCAGGTGGACCACTCCTGGCCTATTCTTTTGAATTAAAAAAATGTTTATTTCAATAGTTTTTGGGGTACATGTGCTTTTTCGTTACATGGATGAATTCTATAGTGGTGAATTCTGAGATTTTGGTGTGCCCATCACTAGAGCAGTGTACCCAATCTGTAGTCCCTCACCCCCATCCCAACCCCCCTCCCTGAGTCCCCAAATTCCATTATATCACTCTGTATATCTTCCCCCCCTCATAGCTTAGCTCCCACTTATAAGCAAGAATATAAGCTATTTGGTTTTCCATTCCTGAGTTCCTTGACTTAGAATAATGGCCTTCCAGTTCCATCCAATTACTGCAAGAGACATTATATTGTTCCTTTTTATGGCTGAGTAGTATTCCATGGTATATATAGACCATATTTTCTTTATCCATTGAACTGCCTTTTAGAAAGCCAGGTAGAAAGATGGACTTGAATATGTGGATCTGGAGGTGAAGGGAGAGGTCTGGGCTGAGAAACTGCTGTGGGAGGATCTATTAATAGATGGTAGTACTGCCAGGCGTGGTGGCTCACTCGTGTAACCCCAGCACTTTGGGAGGTCAAGGCAAGTGGATCACCTGAAGTCAGGAGTTCGAGATCAGCCTTGCCAACATGGCGAAACCCTGTCTCTACTACAAATATAGAAATTACCAGCCTGACCAACATGGTGAATCGCCATCTCTACTAAAAATACAAAAATTAGCCAGGTGTGGTGGCGTGTGCCTGTAATCCCTGCTACCCAGGAGGCTGAGGCAGGAGAATCGATTGAACCCAGGAGGCAGAGCTTGCAGTGAGCCAAGATCCCGCCACTGCACTACAGCCTGGGCGACAGAATAAGACTCTGTCTCAAAAAAAAAAAAAAAAAAAAAGGCCGGGCGCGGTGGCTCAAGCCTGTAATCCCAGCACTTTGGGAGGCCGAGGCGGGCAGATCACAAGGTCAGGAGATCGAGACCACAGTGAAACCCCGTCTCTACTAAAAATACAAAAAATTAGCCGGGCGCGGTGGCGGGCGCCTGTAGTCCCAGCTACTCAGGAGGCTGAGGCAGGAGAATGGCGGGAACCCGGGAGGCGGAGCTTGCAGTGAGCCGAGATCGCGCCACTGCACTCCAGCCTGGGCAACAGCGTGAGACTCCGTCTCAAAAAAAAAAAAAAAAAAAAAAAAAAGCCGGCCGTGGTGACGCATGTCTATAATCCCAGCTCCCAGCTACTCGGGAGGCTGAGGCAGGAGAATCGCTTGAACCTAGGAGTGGGAGGTTGCAGTGAGCTGAGATTTTGCCACTGCACTCTAACCTGGGTGACAGAGCAAGACTGTGTCTCAAAAAAAAAAAAAAAAAAAAAAAATGGGGGCTGGGTGTAGTGGCTCACGCCTGTAATCTCAGCACTTTGGGAGGCCAAGGAGGGCAGATCATGAGGTCAGGAGATCGAGACCATCCCGCCATCCTGGCCAACATGGTGAAACCCTATCTCTACTAAAAGTACAAAAATTAGCTGGGCATGGTGGCTCGTGCCTGTAGTCCCATCTACTCAGGAGGCTGAGGCAGGAGAATCGCTTGAACCCAGGAGGCAGAGGTTGCAGTGAGCCGAGATTGTGCCACTGCACTCCAGCCTGGGCAACAGAGCAAGACTCTGTCTCAAAAAAAAAAAAAAAAAAAAAAAAGGAAAAAGTCACATGGGGCAGAATCCAAGACAGACCAGGTGTGAGCATCCAGCTGTCCTCTCCTGGTGGAGTCATGAATGGCACTTAATTCTCCCAGCAAGATGTGTGACAACACGCAAGCAGTGCTGCCAACCGGGGACGCTCCTGTAAGCCTGGGTGTCCAGGGTTTTTACTGGGCGTCAGTCACATATGCATGGTGGCTGACCTGAGACTCCAGCCCTTCCAGAGGCCAAGCTGATACCAAATGGCTCCAGGCCCTGACCATAGATCACAGCATTAGCATACAGCATCCAGTGTGGCTCCAGGCCCCAGGTAAATCAAGACACTTTTTTTTTTTTGAGACAGGGTCTCGCTCTGTCACCCAGGCTGGAGTGCAGTGGCCGGATCTCAGCTCACTGCAAGCTCCACCTCCCAGGTTCACGCCATTCTCCTGCCTCAGCCTCCTGAGTAGCTGGGACTACAGGCGCCCGCCACCACGCCTGGCTAATTTTTTGTATTTTTAGTAGAGACGGGGTTTCACCATGTTAGCCAGGATGGTCTCGATCTAAGACACTCTTATCAGTCAGGACATTCCAAGGGCTTAGAGGTTCCCTCCCAGAAGCTGTCCAGGGCCTGTCCTTTCTTTGGAATGTGTGGGGTTTGGACAACTCAGGCCTGCTGCATTCACCCCTCGCTGCATCCCACCGCAGCCTTCTGCAGCTCCCTGCTTTGCTTTGAATAATAACAACCCCAGCAATGGCGGCATCACAGCCCGTCGTTGCTGAGCGCTTGCTGTGTCTGGCTTATTGACTCCTTCCTGCAGTGCGGAGAGGCAGCCGCCATCAGCCCATACGTACAGGGAGAAACTGAAGGTCTCAGAGGGCCTGGGTTGTGCCCAGGATCACACAGTTCATAATTGGTGGAGTCGAGATCAAGTCCCTGTTTGCCTGCCTCCAAGCTCTTCCACAGGGCACCTGTGGCCTCTGGAGCCACAGTTGTTTTTTTTTTTTTTTCTATTTTTCTAAAAGTTAAGGCCGGACACGGTGTCTCATGTCTGTAATCTGAGCACTTTGGGAGGCCGAGGCGGGCGGATCACTTGAGCCCAGGAGTTCGAGACCAGTCTGGCAAACATGGTGAAACCCTGTCTCTACTAAATATACAAAATTAACCAGTTGTGGTTGAGGGGGTGCCTGTAGTCCCAGCTACTCAGGAAGCTGAGGCATGAGAATCACTTGAACCTGGGAGATAGAGGTTGCAGTGAGCCAAGATCACGCCACTGCACTCCAGCCTGGGTGACAGAGCGAGACTCTTAAAAAAAAAAAAAAAAAAAAAGTTAAAAAAAGCCCATTTTATTATAGAAATGTGTAAATATATAGAAATGTGGAAAGAATATAAGTGAATAAGCATATATCTCCCAGGCAGGAGGTTTTAAACAGAGGCAGAGGCAGGGTAGAAGTGGCAGAGGCGGGTGAGGCCTGCTGGGTGACCATTAGCCGATGACTTAAGTCCTTTGAAGATGTGGCCTGGGCAGGGAAAGAAGCAGCATCGCCTCGGTTCCAACAATAGCTTGGTTGTTCACTAGTGGGGTGGGTGACCTTGGCGGGTGACCTCTCTCTGATCTTTTTTCCCTGATTCATTCATTCATTGAATTCGCTCAGTAAATATTTACTGGGCACCTACTGTGTCTCTGGAATGGCTTGAGGCTCTGGGGGACAGTGGACAGCGTGACAGATGTGCCTCACAGGCTCTGTTCTACTGAGGAAGAGACCAGCAACAAGGTAAAGGAGTGACATTTGGCTGGGCACAGTGACTCACATCTGTTATTCCAGCCCTTTGGGAGGCCGAGGTGGGTGGATCACTTAAGGTCAGGAGTTCGAGACCAGCCTGGCCAACATGGTGAAACTCCGTCTTTACTAAAAATACAAAAATTAGCTGGGTGTGGTGGCGGGTGCCTATAGTCCGAGCTACTCAGGAGGCTGAGGCAGGAGAATCACTTGAACCTGGGAGGCAAAGGCTGCAGTGAGCTGAGATCGCACCACTGCACTCCAGCCTGGGTGACAGCAAGATTCTGTCTCAAAAAAAAAAAAAGAAAAGAAAAGAAAAAAATCTGGATGCAGTGGCTCACGCCTGTAATCCCAGCACTTTGGGAGGCCGAGGCAGATGGATCACATGAGGTCAGGAGTTCGAGACCAGTCTGGCCAACATGGTGAAACCCCGACTCTACTAAAAACACAAAATTTAGCTGAGTGTGGTGGCACATGCCTGTGATCCCAGCTACTCGGGAGGCTGAGGCAGGAGAATTACTTGAACCCGGGAGGCAGAGGTTGCAGTGAGCCGAGATCACACCACTGCACTCCAGCCTGGGCAACAGGGCGAGACTATGTCTCAAAAAAAAAAAGTAGTGAAATGTATTAAAAGGTGTTTCCTTGTGGAGGTCCTGAGGGGGAACCATCCGTGGTGTCTCTCCCGGCTTCCTGTAGCGGCCAAACCCTTGGTGTTCCTTGGCTTATAAATGAGTCACTCTAACCCCGTCTCCATCTTCCTGTGGCTGCCTTCTCAGTGTCCTGTGTGTGTCCTTCTCTGTCCCTTATAAGGACACTCTCACTAGATTTAGATTCCACCCTAATTTAGTATGATCTCATCTATATCTTTACCTTAATTCTACCTGCAAAGACCCTATTTCTGAATGAGATCATATTCTGACGTTCCAAAGGGATGTAAATTTTTAGGGACAACATTCAACTCATTATACCCAGTAAATATGAATGTCAGATAAACTATGGATCATTTTTTAGTAGCGTGTGTGTGTCTTGTGCAATACAGTCATCCAATATTGCACGGGACATAAACTAAAAACATTGTTTGTTGCTGGGCTGGGCGCAGGGGCTCACGCCTGTAATCCCAGCACTTTAGGAGGACGAGGCGGGTGGATTACTTGAGGTCAGGAGTTCGAGACCAGCCTAGCCAACATGGTGACAGCCTGTCTCTACTAAAATACAAAAAACAAATTAGCTGGGCGTGGCGCGCGCCTGAAATCCTAGCTACTATGGAGGCTGAGGCAGGAGAATTGCTTGAACCCTGGAGGCGGAGGTTGCAGTGAGCCGAGGCGGAGGTTGCAGAGTCACGCCTCTGCACTCCAGCCTGGGCAACAGAGTGAGACCCCGTCTGAAAAAAAAAAAAATTGCTTGTCGTTGATCTGAATTCAGATGTTACTGGTGTCCTGCACAGTCAGCCCTTCATATCCATGGGTTCTGCATCTGTGGATTCAACCAACTCGTGGATAAAAATTATTTGGGAAAAAAATTGTATCAGTAGTGAACATGTACAGACTTTTTTTTTTCCTTGTCACTATTCTCTGAACAATGTAGCATTACAATTATTTACATAACATTTTCATTGTATTTGGTGTTATAAGTAATCTAGAGAGAGATGATGATTTAAAGGACACATGGCCAGGCACAGTGGCTCATGCCTGTAACGCTAACACTTTGGGAGGCTGAGGCGGGAGGATCATTTGAGGACAGGAGTTTGAGACCAGCTTGGACAACATAGTAGGGCTCCGTCTCCACAAATTTTTTTTTCCTTTTTTTTTCTGAGACAGATTTTCACTCTGTTCCCCAGGTTGGAGTGCAGTGGCGTGATCTTGGCTCACTGCAATCTCTACCTCCTGGGTTCGAGTGATTCTCCTGCTTCAGCCTCCCGAGTAGCTGGGACTACAGGTGTGCACCACCATGTGTGGCTAGGTTTTGTATTTTTAGTAGAGACGGGGTTTCACCAGGCTGGTCTGGAACTCCTGGCCTCAAGTGATCCACCCACCTCGGCCCCCCAAAGTGCTGGGATTACAGGTGTGAGCCACTGTGCCCGGCCTTCACATTTTTTTTTTTTTTTAATTAGCTGTGTGTGGTGGCACACACCTGTGGTCCCAGCTACTCAGGAGGCTGAGGCAGGAGGATTGCTTGAGCCTGGGAGGTTGAAGCTGCAGTGAGTCATGATTGCAGCATGGCATTCCAGCCTGGGGGACAGAGCTAGACCCTGTCTCTAGAAAAATAAAAATAAAGTATATGAGGGGATGTGCAGAGGTTATATGCAGACTTATCTTTTTTTTTTTTTTTTTTGAGACACAGTCTCGCTCTGTCGCCCAGCCTGGAGTGCAGTGATCTCGGCTCACTGCAAGCTCCTCCTCCTGGGGTCACGCCATTCTCCTGCCTCAGCCTCCCGAGTAACTGGGACTACAGGCGCCTGCCACCGCGACTGGCTAATTTTTTGTATTTTTAGTAGAGACGGGGTTTCACCGTGTTAGCCAGGATGGTCTCCATCTCCTGACCTCGTGATCCGCCCACCTCGGCCTCCCAAAGTGCTGGGATTACAGGCGTGAGCTACCACGCCTGGCTGCAGACATGTCATTTTATATCAGGGGCTTGAGCATCTATAGGTTTGGGTATCCATGGGACATCCTGGAACTGATCTCCTGTGGATACCAAGGGATGGCTGTATTTTTCTTTTTTTCAAAACCTAATAAGGAGAAAAGGAACGCAAGGGAGGGTGTGTTTTGCAGTTTCAGGTAAGGTGGTCAGGAAGGCCTCACTGAGCAGAGCACATTTGAGCAGAGACAGAGACCTGAAGGAGGAGGGAACAAGCCCTCTGGATATCTGAGGGAACCCTACGTGCAAAGGCCCTGGGGCAGGAGTGTGCATGGTATGTAGAGGAACAGCCAGGAGGCCTGCGGGGCCAGAGCCCGGCGAACCAGGGGAAGAGAGCAGGAGGTGAGGGCAGAGGGAGGGGGACCTGAGGCCAGATCCTGCAGGGCCCCCTGGGCGGTGGTGAGGACTTTGCTTTGACTGAGTGAGCAGGTGGCTAAGCGGAATGTTCTAAGCAAAGAGCGGAATTGCTGTAGGTGCCAACGGGCACCCTCTGGTGGCTGCTTGGGGAACACACTGGGGATGGGGATGGGGCTCCCAGGCCAGGGAGGAGGGTGGCTGAGACCGAGGGGTGAGAAGCGGTCAGATTTTGCATCTGTTTTGAATGTGGTGCCATCAGGATTTGCCAATGGGTTGGATGTGTGAGAAAGGGAGGACTCCAGGATGACCCCCAGGCTTTGGGCCTGAGCACCTGGAAGGATGGAGTTACATCTTTTGAGATGGGGACGACGGTGAGAGAAGCAGGTTTGGGGCATCGTGGGTTTAAGAGGATGCCCTTGCGGAGGCGTTGAGAGACCCACGGGCCATCTGTGTGGAAGTATTGAGTAGACGCCCAGCCGTGTGAATCTGGAGCTCAAGCGAGATATCTGGACTGCAGATGGAAATCTGGGAGTCCTCAGTAGACAGATGGCATGTGACAGCCACAAGGGAATGCTTGATGGTGGAAAATGGCAGCAGCAATTGCCATGAAGACCCAATTAAGTCATTCTTTTTTTTCTTTTTTTTTTTTTTTTTGAGACGGAGTCTCACTGTCTCCCAGGCTGGAGTCAATGACACTGTGTTGGCTCACTGCAACCTCTGCAACCTCTGCCTCCTGAGTACAAGCAATTCTCCTGCCTCAGTCTCCCAAGTAGCTGGGACTACAGGCGTGCACCACCACGCCTGGCTAATTTTTGTATTTTCAGTAGAGACGGGGTTTCACCATGTTGGCCAGGCTGGTCTCGAACTCTTGACCTCAAGTGATCCGCCCGCCTCAGCCTCCCAAAGTGCTGGGATTACAGGCGTGAGCCACTGCGCCGGCTCCAATTAAGTCATTCTTGTAGCAGATGTTTGTGCGAGGCCGGGTGCCAGGTGCTGGGTCTTCATTGAGGAGTGAAATTGGGCCTGCATCATGCGCTCTGGGAGCTGAACGTGGATGGTGGGGACGGTCATGAATCGGATGCTCTCCCCAGTGATGGTTAAGTTCAGACCATGAGGGCAATGGGCATGGTGCCCTGCAGGCGGATAACAGAGTGGACCTCGGTTGCTATACTGGGGTCCATGTGCAAATTAGAAAAAGGTGCCACTTTCGGTAGCCTGGCACTGTCCGTTATAGTAGCCACGAACTTCGTTAAATTTACAAGTAGCCTGGGTGCAGTGGCTCACACCTGTAATCCCAGCACTTTGGGAGGCCGAGGCGGGTGGATCACGAGGTCAGGAGTTTGAGACCAGCCTGGCCAACATAGTGAAACCCCGTCTCTACTAAAAAAAGTACAAAAAAAAAAATTAGCTGGCATGGTAGCAGGCTCCTGTAATCCCAGCTACTCTGGAGGCTGAAGCAGGAGAATCCCTTGAACCCGGGAGGCAGAGGTTGTAGTGAGTCAAAATTGCACCATTGCACTCCAGCCTGGGTGACAGAGCAAGACTCTGTCTTAAAAAAAAAAAAAAAAAAAAAAAAAAATTTAAATGTAGACACTAGCTGTTAAAATTTAACATAACTAAAACAAAATTAAACATTTTGTTTCTCAGCATACTGATCGTGTTTCAGTGCTCAGTAGCCACCTATGGCCAGTGTCGACCTTATTGGACAGTGCAGATCTAGAACATTTTCCTCACTGCAGGGAGTTCTAGTGGATGGTGCTGTTCTGTTCCTTTATTTCCATCTGAAGGGTGGCTATCATGATAAATGGACAGGTCTGCCCTTAGATCTGGTACCTTTGTGCAGTGCACATCCTGCCCAACCACACAGGGTGGCCCTGTTCAGTTTGATGAGTAGAGGAAGGCTTCTTCCTTCTTCCTTTTTCCTTCTTCCGTCTCCCTTCTCCCTTCTCTTCCTCCTTCTCCCTCCTCCCTCCTCCTCCCTCCTCCTCCCTCCTCCTCCCTTCTCCTCCCTTCTCCTCCTCCCTTCTCCTCCTCCTCCTCCTCCTCCTTCTTTTTTTTTTTTTTTGAGACAGAGCCTCACACAGGGACATACTCTGTTGCCCAGGCTGGAGTGCAGTTGGCACGATCTCAGCTCACTGCAACCTCCACCTCCAGGGTTCAAGTGATTCCCATGCCTCAGCCTCCAGAGTAGCTGGGATTACAGGTGCCCGCCACCACGCCCAACTAACTTTTTTGTATTTTTAGTAGCAACGGGGTTTCACCACATTCCCCAGGCTGGTCTTGAACTCCTGGCCTCAAGCAGTCTTTCTGCCTTGTTCTCCCAAGGTGTTGGCATTATAGGCATGAGCCACTGCCCCTCTCTGAGGCTTTTTGATAGTGATAATGGAGCTAGAATATGAGAGAGAGTAAGACTTCAATAGTGAAAAGGGAAGAAGGCAGGAAGGGGTAGGAAGAGTCTTCCAACAGCATGTGCAAAGTCTCTGTGGCTGGAGGAACTAAAACCAATCTGGTTTGTTGTTGTTGTTGCTGTTTTGAGACAGGGTCTTCTCTGTTGCCCAGGCTGGAGTGCCGAAATGTGATCATGGCTCACTATAGACTCAATCTTCTGGGCAATCCACCTGCCTCAGCCTCCTGAGTAGCCCCACAGGTGTGCACCACCATGCCTGGCTAATTTATATATATATGTGTGTGTGTGTGTGTGTGTGTGTGTAAATATATATATATATATTTTTTTTTTTTTTGGTAGAGATGGGGTCTTGCTATGTTGCCCAGGCTGGCTTTGAACTCCTGGGCTCAAGCAATCCTCCTGCCTTGGCCTCCCAAACTACTGGGATTACAGGCATAAGCGATTGCACCCAGGCAACCTAAAGACAATCTGGATGGTATGGAGTGACCGAGGGGGTTTGTGGTCCTGTGAGGCCTTGCAGGCCCTGCTATGAAGCATGATCCTGATTCCCGAGGGCAGTAGAAGCCTTGGAAGGGTTTCAGCAGGAGATTGACATGGTCAGATGTGTCATTCTGGTTACACTGCCTCCTGGTCATGTGACCTCGAGCAATTACTTAACCTCTCTGTGCCTCAGTTTCCACATCTGTAACTGAGGAGTTTCACACTGTGAGAATGTGCGTGTAACATACTTCAGTCTGCGCCTGGCACACAGTAAGTGCTATGTAAATACGCACCATTATCATTGATGATGGTTGTTGTTATTATTTGACAAGATCTCCCTGGAAGCTGTGCACAGAACCGATTGGCAGGGGATGGGGTGCGTTACAGGATTTGGGGAGACCATTGAGAAGGCTGTTGGGCTCACCCAGGCAGGATGAGATGGTGGTGGCTGGCACGGACTGGGACAGGGCTGGTGGGGAGGAGAGAGCTGGGTGAAGTGCCGGTCTGCTTGGAGGTGGAATCAGCAGGATTTATTGTGACAGGGAAGGGAGCAGCAGGGATCATGTGCAACGTCCAGGATTTTGGCCCAAAGCCCTGGGAGGATGTGAAGTTTCCAGAAGAGAATCTGGTTCACAGTGGACATTTGATCGATGCAGATTTCTTTCTCCTCCAGCTTTCAAACTGCAGCTCAGCCTGGGAATGGAATTTCTCAAGGTTACTCTATAAGTCCCAGAACTGCTCGACGAATCTAGGCTGGAGGATGTGGGCACAGCCCTAGGGCTTACTTCAGAGGAGGATTTTCTTGACTTGACTCTTTCTCTTTTTCTTTTTTTTTGAGACAGGGTCTCGCTCTGTCGCCCAGGCTGGAGTGGAGTGGCATGATCATGATTCACTGCAGCCTCAACCTCCTGGGCTCAAGTGATCCTCCAACCTCAACCTCCCAGGTAGCTGGGACCACAGGCATGCACTATCATGCCTGGCTAATTTAAAAAAAAAAAAAAAAAAAAAAAAAAAATTCCAGGCGCGATGGCTCACACCTGTAATCCCATCACTTTGGGAGGCCAAGGCAGGCGGAGCACGAGGTCAGGAGTTTGAGACCAGCCTGACCAATATGGTGAAACTCTGTCTCGACTAAAAATACAAAAAATTAGCTGGGCGTAGTGGCGTGAGCCTGTAGTCCCAGCTACTCGGGAGGCTGAGGCAGGAGAATTGCTTGAACCTGGGAGGCGGAGGTTGCAGTAAGTTGGGATTACGCCATTGCATTCCCGCCTGGGTGACAACGAGACTTTGTAACAACAACAACAACAACAACAAAAGTTTTGCAGAGACAGGATTTCACCATGTTGCTCAGGCTGGTCTCAAACTCCTGGATTCAAGTGATCCTCCCACCTTGGCTTCCCAAAGTGTTGGGATTATAGGCATGAGCCACTGTGCCGGCCTCTGAATCTCTTCTGCATCCCAGTGTCTTTGCTCAGTTGTTTCTGAGGCCCTAGGCTTCCCCACCACCAAACCTTCGCCTAGGCCATTCCTCCCACTTGGAGGACCCGCCGTCTCTCCTTCCATTAATTCAGAATCGCACCTGGCCTGAACAAGCTGTTTCATAGGGCGCCTGCCCCCAAGAGACACATGGAGGGTGAGGTTTATGGCCTGGTGTTCTAGAGGGGTGATTTCCTTGGAGGCTCTTGTAGTCTGGGACAAGTTATATGTCATCCTGAGACTCAGTCTCTCCGTGAGCAAAATAGGCTAGGCAGCTGGAAACTCACTCGACATTCATTCTAAGACTTTTTTAGGACGGATGTGTAGGGACATAAGATGAGGCGGGCAGGGTAGATGCCAGTTGTGAGGGACCTTGAAGGTCATGGAAAGCTTCTAGATTTTATTCTAAATACAGTGGGAAGCCGTTGGAGGGGTGGATCGTGGGAACCGTTTACAGCCTCAGTAAGTTCTTCCCAATGGCCATGTGGATACTGGTTCAAAAGTAGCAAGAGTAGGCCAGGTGCGATGGCTCACACCTGTAATCCCACCACTTTGGGAGCCTGAGGTGGGGGGATCCCTTGATGTCAGGAGTTCGAGACCAGCCTGGCCAACATGGTGAAACCCCGTCTCCAATAAAAATACAAAAATTAGCCAGGCGTGGTGGTGGGCACCTGTAGTCCCAGCTACTCAGGAGGCTGAGGCAGAAGAATCACTTGAACCTGGGAGGCGGAGGTTGCAGTGAGCTGAGATCGTGCCATTGCACTCCAGCCTAGGCAACAGAGTGAGACTCCATCTCAAAAAACAAAAAAACACACAAAAAAAACAGATAAATACAAAGAAAGTAGCAAGAGTAAAAGTTGGGGAACAGAAGCCCTAGGTAATTGTTTAAGTGAGAAATGAAGGTGACTTCAGTGAGAAGATAGCAGCAAAGGAAATAGGAGGATGGATTTAAGAAGATTCAAGGGTTTAGTAAGTGAACTTGCCAAAGGACTGGATATGGGGGTGACAAGAAAAGAATCTGCCAGGCACAGTAGCTTATGCCTGTAATCTCACTTTGGGAGGCCGAGGTGGTTGCATCACTTGAGGTCAGGAATTCAAGTCCAGCCTGGCCAACATAGTGAAACCCTGTCTCTACTAAAAATATAAAAATTAGCTGAGTGTGGTGGCGTGTGCCTGTAATCCCAGCTACTCAGGAGGCTGAGGCAGGAGAACTGCTTGAACCTGGGAGGTGGAGGTGGCAGTGAGCTGAGATTGCGCCACTGCACTCCAGCCTGGGCGACAGAGCGAGACTCTGTCTCAAAAAAGAAAAAAAAAAAAAAAAAAAAGAAACACAGGCCAGGCATCGTGGCTCACGCCTGTAATCCTAAAACTTTGGGAGGCCGAGGCCGGCAGATTGCCTGAGCTCAGGAGTTCAAGACCAGCCTGGGCAACATAGTGAATCCCCGTCTCTACTAAAATACAAAAAAAAAAAAAAAAAAAAAAATAGCCATGCGGCGGCACGTGCACCTGTAATCCCAGCTACTTGGGAGGCTGAGGCAGGAGAATTGCTTGAACCCGGGAGGCAGAGGTTGCAGTGAGCTGAGAAAGTGCCACTGCACTCCAGCCTGGGTGACAGAGCGAGACTCTGTCTCCAATAAATAAATAAGTAAATAAATGGAAGTATCTGGAAAGGGACGTCCTTAGGTGTCCCCAGAATCCTTCATGCAGTGACCTAACCCATCTTTTTCTTTTCGACTCTCCTCTTAGGCCTTGTATGACCCCATCAACCCTGACAGGGAGACCCTCGAGGAGCCATCACTAACGGACCCCCAGCGTCTGTCCAATGAGCAGGAAGTGCTTCGGGCTCTGCAGCCCCTGCTGGCCCAGGCCAACTTCTCCCCACTGTCCGAGGACACCCTGGCCTACGCGCTGGTGGTCCACCACCCTCAGGATGAGGTCCAGGTACCTGGCTTCCCAGGAGAACGAAACTACCTAGAGGCCTCTAGGGTGGGGCAGAGCCTCTGGGAGGTAGGGGCTGCTGGGAGTTGTAGTCCTGAGCCTGGGACTCCCGCCCATGTGGCGCGCTTGGTGAACTCAAAGAAGGTGCTACTTTTGGCGGGGTGCAGTGACTCAAGCCTGTAATCTCAGCACTTTGGGAGTCCAAGGCGGGCAGATCACCTGAGGTCAGGAGTTCAACATGGCCAACATGGTGGAACCCCGTATCTACTAAAAATATAAAAAATCTGGGTGTGGTGGCGGGTGCCTATAATCCCAGCTGCTGGGGAGGCTAAGGCAGGAGAATCTCTTGAACCCCGGAGCTGGAGGTTGCAGTGAGCCAAGATCTTGCCATTGCACTCTAGCCTGGGCAATAAGAGTGAAACTCCATTAGAAAAAAAAGAGGTGCTGCTTTCTGAGGTCACTTCGCTGCCATCTGTTGGAAAAGTATCATATAATATGGCTCTCTCACGGCAAGAGACTTAGCACCATCTGCCAAAATTGTAATGATAAATAATATAATATAATACAAGGCCAGATTCAGTGGCTCATTCCTGTAATCCCAGCATTCGGGAGGCTGAGGTAGGAGGATTGCTTGAGCCCAGGAGTTCCGGACTCATCTAGGCAACACAGGGAGACCCTGTCTCTAGAGAAAACACAAACATTAGTTGAATATGGTGGTGCGGGCCTGTAGTCCCAGCTACTCGGGAGGCTGAGGAGGTGGGAGGATCATTTGATCCCAGGAGTTTAAGGCTGCAGTGAGCTGTGAGCCATGATCTTGCCACTGTACTCCAGCCTGGATGACAAAGTGAGACCCTGTCTCAAAAAAACAAAACAAAGCACACACACATATACAAACCCAAACCCCAAAAAGCACGCAAAATGCTAACAAAATTATAAGAAATACTAAAATCAGCTGGGTGCAGTGGCTCACACCTGTAATCCCAGCACTTTGGGAGGCCGAAGTGGCAGATCACTTGAGGTCAGGAGTTTGAGACCAACCTGGCCAACATGGTAAAACCCTCTCTCTACTAAAAATACAAAAATTAGCCAGGCATGGTGGCGGGCACCTGTAGTCCCAGCTACTTGGGAGGCTGAGGCACGAGGATCACTTGAACCCAGGAGGCGGAGGCTGCAGTGAGCTGAGACTGTGCCACTGCACTCCAGCCTGGGTGACAGAGTGAGACAATATCTCAAAATAGAAATAAAAATAAAAACAAAATAAAAAATACTAAAATCTCCCAAAGTTCCACATTTTAGTGATTTTAAACTGCAGTTTTTCCAAAGTTGTGTTTTGTCGTCTCTGAAATTGGGATGCGAATTACAGGTGGTGCTGTGACACCATTTAATCGGCAGTGTATTTAGGTTTTAGTTGCTTCATAAAGTAATCGGGCAGAGTCTGTGGCACCTTAGATTCTAGGAAATACGGTAATAAAGGTGACTTCGACGTGAACGGCACCATGTTAGATGATGAACCCTTGTGCAGTATACTACATGGACAACCATATGTGACGGCCCTGCCTAGACAGTGAATGGTGATAAATGGGAAATGGGGGAATTATTTAGGGGCGGGGCATCTGATTCTGGTATCCTGCCCTCAACATCCCTGCCCATGTTCACCCGCCACTGCTTCCTTCATCCCCCCGGCAGGTGACAGTAAATTTGGATCAGTATATCTACATCCACTTCTGGGCCCTGGGCCAGCGAGTCGGGCAGATGCCCCGGAAGTCCAGCGTGGGCTCCAGGCGTGGCTTCTTCACCAGGCTGCCCCCTGCAGAGAGGTGAGGCGGCTCTTGTTCCCCAGCTGCAGCAAGAGGGAGCAAGGTTAGAGTCAAGAGGGGACTGACAGGTCAGTGTCTGGTTTGGGTGTCTGGGCCCTGGGCGGGAAGTTGAGAAATGGGAGGCGTGACTCATCCAAACGCTGTCTTTTCTTCCCAAGGGAAAGTGAGTACTACACTCGATTCCCAGGGGAAGAGAAAGGATGGGGACAGTTCTCCCCATTTTCCAATAAGGAAAACTGAGGCTTGGAGAGGGAGGTCCACATTCTGAAGATGCAGCGCGGCCAGGATTCCAACAAACAACCTGCAAGTCCAACACCAGGGATCGATGGTGTGACTGAACTGATCCCCTGTGGTTGGACACAGCTGATCTCTGGTTTCTTCCCCATGGTTACTGAGTCGCTTTTAAGATGGTTGTGCGACTGTAGAGCCAGAGCGAGTGTCCTGGGATTGGAGGGGGCTCCCCAGGGCAGTGCAGTCCCGATCCTGCTCCTGCCTCTGTCTCTGTCCCTGTCCCTCAGGAGATACTTTAAGCGGGTGGTGCTGGCAGCGCGGACCAAACGGGGACACCTGGTACTGAAGAGTTTCAAGGACACGCCACTGGAGGGCCTGGAGCAGCTGCTGCCGGAGCTGAAGGTGCGCACACCCACCCTGCAGCGCGCCCTGCTCAACCTCATGCTGGTGGTCTCCGGCGTGGCGATCTTCGTCAACGTGGGCATGGTGGTGCTCACCGACCTCAAGGTGGCCACCTCCCTGCTGCTACTGCTCTTTGCCATCTTCATGGGCCTGCGGGCCTCCAAGGTGAGCATGCGCCTGCCACACCTCCTGTGGCCCTGCGCTGTGGGGACCAGGTCAGGCCACCTATAGTTGTCTCTGTTTCATGAATTGTTCCTGCATCATGTTCTTCTCCCTCCCTCCCTTCCTCCCTCCCTTCCTTCTTTCCTTCCTTCCTTCTTTTTTTTTTTTTTTTTTTTGAGACGGAGTCTCACGCTGTTGCCCAGGCTGGAGTGCAGTGGCGCGATCTCGGCTCACTGCAAGCTCCGCCTCCCGGGTTCCCGCCATTCTCCTGCCTCAGCCTCCTGAGTAGCTGGGACTACAGGCGCCCGCCACCGCGCCCGGCTAATTTTTTGTATTTTTAGTAGAGACGGGGTTTCACTGTGGTCTCGATCTCCTGACCTTGTGATCCGCCCGCCTCGGCCTCCCAAAGTGCTGGGATTACAGGCTTGAGCCACCGCGCCCGGCCTCCTTCCTTCCTTCTTTCCTTCCCATTCTTCCTCTTTTCTTTCCCTTCCCTTCCCTCCTTGTCCTTCCTTCCTTCCTTTCTTCCTTCCTTCCTCCCTCCCCCCTCCCCCTTCCTCCCTTCCTCCCTCCCCCTTTCCTCCCTTCTTCCCTCTCTCTCCTCCCCTTCCTTTTCCCCTTTCCCTTCCCTTCTTCCCCTTCCTTCCCCCTCTCCTCCTCTCCCCTCCCCTTTCCCCTTCCCCTTCCTCCCTTCCTTCCTTCCTGTTCCTTTTCCTTCCCTTCCCTCCTTCTCCCCACCTCCTTCCTCCCTCCCTTCCCTTTCTCCCTTCCCTCCCTTCCTGCCCTCTCCTCCCCTCCCCTCCCTTCCCCTCCGTTCCCCTTCCCTTCCCTACTTCATTTACTCAACACCCCTTGGGTGGGTTTCTGAATCTCTCTGAGCCTCAGTTTTCTCATCTGGGAAATGGGGATGATAGCGAGATCTGCCTTGTAGGGTTGTGAGCATGAAGTGAGTGAGTCTGTGAGAAGCACTGGGCAGTGCTCGGCTTGTGGTAGGGGCTACATAAGAGTTGACAGCCGCTCACTGAGCGCCGGCTTTATGGGCGCTTTAGTGATGTGGTGAAGGGGGTGTGTTCTGGAACCGGACTTCCTGGATTTGAATCTGGCTCTACTGTCTTCTCACTGTGTCATCTTGAACCTCTCTGTGCCTCAGCTCCAAAATCTGCAAAGTGGGGATGATGGTGGGACCTAACTCAGAGGGATGCTGTGGGGATTAAATGAATTAACATGCACAGTGCGGAGAACAGAGCCTCCCACGTGGCACAGGAAGTACTATGTGAGAGTTCGCTAGTGCCAGGATGATGGTTGTTAGCATCACTAATTGGGCTGTTTGTTCCAAGTCCCCATCCTGACTGGGGATCATTATCATTGGGGGAGCTGGCTGACAAATGCAGCCTCCTGGGCTCCAGTCCTAGTGGACTGAATTGGAAACTCTGGGACTGGGGCCCAGGGAACTATATTTTTAACAAGCTCCCTTTTGATTCTGCTCCATGTGAGTGCTGGGCTGCCTTGAACAGTTGCACGGGTTGTTCACCATCCAAGGATCCGTGGCCCAGGGACCAGGTGGAGGCTGACCCCCAACGTGTGCTCCACTTGCCAAAACGCGTGTCCTGTCTCGAGGCTGAGTCAGCCCAGAGGGGAGTTGCCTTTTACTGATTCTCCCCAGGGTTGGCACCGGCCCCAGGAGTGTAGACTGGTGTGAAGCATCTGTCGTACCCGATCACTCACCTGATGGCTCATTGGTTTTCAAGCTGTTTTCAGCCATGCTGACAGGTTCTTAGGAAGGCCGGTAATAAATCCCGCAGATAATAGCCAGGCTGCACAGCCTGAAATGGTGCTGGGATACTCGGGCCAACAGAGGGGCTGGGGAGGGAGCAATTTCTGCTTGGGACCAGGGCTCAGGTAGGATCTGAAGAAAGCTCTGGAAGATGGGGATTGAGCCTGGTGGAGAAAGAGCCCATGAGCTCAGCCTGGCGTATCTCATGGGGCTGGATCCAGTGAGCAGGGTAGAGAGAGGAGGCCCCAGAGGGTGGTGAGGGCCTTGAATACCCAGAGTGGCACCCTAGGTCTTATCCTGAGAATTGCAGGGAACTGTGGAAGGGTTGTAAGCATGGAGGGACAGCTGCGACCCTGGAGGGCAGAGGGGAGGGGCGAGATGAGAGTCAGGGAGGCGGGTGCCTCTGGGGAGAAGACTCTGAGTCCCAGCCCATGGTGACCATCCGCCCTACCCGTCTCTGGCCTCAGGGGGTTTGTGGAGCCTGTCAGGCTCTGAAAGACCCTATTTCAAACCCAATTCACACCAGGCATGGTGGCACATGCCTGTAGCCCTAGCTACTCAGGAGGCCAAGGTGGGAGGATCGCTTGAGCCCTGGAGTTGGAGTCCAGCCTGGGCAACATAGTGAAACCCCAAATCAAAAAATAACAATAAAAAAGCCCAGCCGGGTGCGGTGGCTCACACCTGTAATCCCAGCACTTTGGGAGGCCGAGGCGGGTAGATCACGAGGTCAGGAGTTCAAGACCAGACTGGCTAAGATGGTGATCACTTAAAGTTAGGAGTTCAAGACCAGCCTAGGCAACATGGTGAAATCCCATCTCTACTAAAAATGCAAAAATTACACCTGGCTCATGCCTGTAATTCTAGCACTTTGGGAGGCCAAGATGGGCAGATCACTTGAGGTCAGGAGTTCAGAATCAGCCTGGCCAACATGGTGAAACCCCAGCACCATGGGAGGCTGAGGAGCTAGGATCGCTCCAGGCTGGGAGTTTGAGACCAGCCTGGGCAACACAGGGAGAACCCTGTCTCTACAAAAAATACCGGGCTTGGTGGCACACAACTGTAGTCCCAGCTACTTAGGAGGCCAAGGCGGGAGGATGGCTTGAACCCAGGAGTTCAAGGCTTCGGTGCGTTATGAGTTCGCCTGTGAATAGCCACTGAACTCCAGACTGGGCTATAGAGCGAGACCGTGTCAGAAAAAAAAACAAAACACCCAGCGTGGGTGACCCCGGTGGCTGTGTATGGGTGGGGGCGCACCCCGAACTGAGCCCACGGGGCGCTGTCCCGCCTGCAGATGTTTGGGCAGCGGCGCAGCGCGCAGGCGCTGGAGCTGGCGCACATGCTCTACTACCGCAGTACGTCCAACAACTCGGAGCTGCTCAGCGCCCTGGCCCTGCGCGCGCAGGACGAGCACACCAAGGAGGCGCTGCTGGCTCACAGCTTCCTGGCCCGGCGGCCAGGGGGCACTCAAGGCTCGCCCGAAGGTAGGACGTGACCCTGGGACACTGCCCCCGGGGGCCACACCCCCGCGAGGCCCCGCCCCAGCGCGACACGTCCCCACTCCCAGTTCCCACGGGTGGACCTGACGGATTTGCGAAGAGACCCCGACCCTCAACAGACAGGACCTCCGAATCCAGCCTCCGATCTTGGTCCCTGATGTGACCGCCCTTTCCTAACCTCAGCCTGGTTGGGAGTCTTGGCTCCATGGCACGGACCCCTCCTGTCACTCTTTTCCTCTACCTGAGCTGACACTCTCCTTACAAGAGACCCTGTGCGCTCCTTGTGTGGGCCCCAGGTGGTCCCCTTCCCTACAGGAGCCCCCACCTTCCCTGCGCAGGAGCCCCTGACTGATCCCCAGACGAGAGTCCCAGAGCTGGGCCTTCTGGCCCTCTCAAGCCTCCTGGGCCTTGTTCTGTTCCCTTCCAAGCCTCAAGATCACTCCTACGCTTCTCCCAAACCCAGACCCTTCCTGTTCTTTGCCCTACGCCCCTCCTTGCTGGTCCCCCAAATCTTCCCCGATCTCAGTGTGACCTCAGAACACCTGCCTCTCCCCTTGCAGAGACCTCCAGGTGGCTCCGGTCGGAGGTGGAGAACTGGCTCCTAGCCAAGTCAGGCTGTGAGGTGGCCTTCAACGGAACTCGGGCCCTGGAGCATCTGCAGGCCCTGACCCCCAGCATGGGATTGTACCCACCCCCGGGTTTCCCCAAACTAGACTCAATGACTCCAATCACTTCCGAGCTCCCGCAGGCCACGCCCAGCAGTAACACCCCCTGAGTAGAACCTACCTTCCTGCCCAGTCAGCAGACTAGGAACTAAGCCCCACCTTGTTCACGACAGGCTGTCAATTGCTGTTATACTTTTTGACTCCAACTTCCAATGACAGGTAATTATTTTTGCTACACTGTGTGCTTGAGCAAAGCAGCCAATCAAAGTAGCCAGCAGTTGCTGAGTCCCCCCCGCCCCTTCGATGAACAGCCAATCAAAGCGACTTAGCTCGGTTTCTATTCCATTTCTTAGTCCCACCTTCACCATAAACATCCAAGTGTGGTTTGACCGAGGAGCTGGGGGTGTCTGCCAATCACAGCTGCTCAGCTCTGGCTTCTGTAAACCGCCAGGTAGAGTGAAAGCTGCGCCCTCCCGAGACTATATATCATTGTCTTTTTTAGCCCGCTCCAGGCAAACTGCCCATCATGTGCACCAAGGCCGTTTAGCCCTGCCTCCTGGCAAACAGCCAGTGACAGCTGCTGGGTTCCATCAACCTTGGGCAGCCGGTTGTCGCTGCAGGGAAGCCACCAATAAGAATTTCGAAAGGAAACCTGATCTTGCTATCAATTGCTGCTGCTTAAATGGCAGGCCAGCTGGTCAGCTGCTGATCAGGGTGTCTAGGCTGAAGGAGTTAGAGACCTTGTGCTAGGTAGGTGAACCAGAAACCACCCTCGCCACCAAGACTCGCTCCCAACCTGGCTCCCGGCAATCTCAGGTGCCTTCCTAGCCCAGGTCCTTCACCCTTTCTACAGAAACTACCTCGGTCTGGATCTCCCCACCACCAGCAGCCTGTGCAATATTTATTAGTCTATCAATTTCTCTCCTGTCCCAAAGTAATAAATCATGTTTAGTAAGTCTGGATGAGGCTACTCTCAACACACTGCCTTTAGGGTAACCTTGCTGTGTAGGAGCAGTTAAAAAATTATTTTAAGAAATCTGGATGAGTAGAATGGCTGCAGGAGTGGGAGGGAAGGAAAGCAATTGAATCCTGGAAAGAAGGGAGGGACTCTAGCTAGATCTTGGGGTCCCAGACAGAGAAAGCTGTAGTCCTAAAAAGAGGCTGGGTTCATGGTTGGTGAAACAAAGACAGTCATAGAAGAGGATCTTAGAAGGATCTGATTCCTGAGGAGTCCCAGGGCCTGATGAACAGAGGAGATAGGGTAGCCATGTGCGATTATGCAGATTTGCAGATTTTTTTTTTTTTTTTTTTTTTTGAGACGGAGTTTCACTCTTGTTGCCCAGGCTGGAATGCAATGGTGTGATCTTAGCTTACTGCAACCTCCATCTCCTGGATTCAAGTGATTCTCAGCCTCCCGAGTAGCTGGGATTACAGGCGCCTGCCACCATGCCTGGCTAATTTTTTGTATTTTCAGTAGAGATGGGGTTTCACCATGTTGGCCAGGCTGGTCTCGAACTCCTGACCTCAGGTGATCCACCCACCTCAGCCTCCCAAAGTGCTGGGATTACAGGTGTGAGTCACCAAACCCGGTCTGTGCAGATTGTTAACTGCACAAAAGAACACAGCCACGGCTGGGTGGCTGTAAGATCCAGCTCATACCCCTGCATGTGTCCTGGTGTGGGGCTGGGTCAGCAAGAAGAAGGGGTGCCTTCTAATTTTTGCTAACGTGTCATATGGGCTAGAGGCAGCCTTTGGAGAGAGGGGAAGTCTCCCTCTCTAGGACCCCAAATGTTCAGTCCCTAGAGAGGGAAACTGGGCCAGGCGTGGTGGCTCACGCCTATAATCCCAGCACTCTGGGAGGCTGAGGTGGGTGGATCACCTGAGGTCAGGAGTTCGAGACCAGCCTGGCCAACATGGTGAAACCCCGTCTCTACTAAAGATACAAAAATTAGCCAGGCATGGTGGTGGGCGCCTGTAATCCCAGCTGCTCAGGAGGCTGAAGCAGGAGAATTGCTTGAACCCGGGAGGCGGAGGTAGCAGTGAGTGAAGATCACGCCACTGCACTCCAGCCTGGGTGACAGAACGAGAACTCCGTCTCAAAAAGAAGAGAGAGACTGGTTTCCTAGAGGGGAAAAGAAAGCTCTTTTCCCAAATGGAAAGTTAGTAGAAAGAATAAAGAGTCCAAAGTTAGCCAGGTGTGGTGGCTCGTGCCTGTAGTCCCAGCTACTCAGGAGGCTGAGGCAGGAGAATCGCTTGAACCGGGAGGCGGAGGTTGCAGTGAGCCGAGATCGCACCACTGCACTCCAGCCTGGACAAAAAGAAAAGAGTCCAACAATCTAGAAACACACACTATGCCCGGGGCTCTGAGAGAGAGCAACAGAGTGACAGAAGCTTAGGCAAAGAGACAGGACTGACTGGTCACTGCAGGCTTCCTATCCTAAGAGGGTTTGCTGGGACCCAGAATCCAGGTTCTTCCCAGAAGTGTCAGAAGGTCTAGATTCAGGTGCCTCTCAGAGGTCTCTTGGGCCTTGAGAGGGGAAGGCCCAGGCTCTTGGGTCTGTGGGAGGGAAACGGTGACTGGGGTCCTGGCTCCTGTGTCCTCGGGAAGAAGGGATAGGGGGCTGGGAGATGGGCATTCTGAGGGCTGAGCAGCTGGTGGTGGGAACCCAAATAGGTTCAGGAGAGGTCAAGCGTGCGCAGCCTGGGTCCCTGGAGGCGGAAGGAAGGAAGGAAGGAGATCAAGGCAGAGCCCGCGGTAAAACAGTTTTATTTTCTGGAGGACGCGCGGCGAGGGGGGCCGGGAGCGGGCGGGGGCCGCCGGGCGAGGCGGGGCGCTCACTCCCGCTTCCGCAGGTGGATGTAGATGATGCCGCTGACCAGGGCGAGGGGGAAGGCCACCCAGGCCAAGGCGAAGCAGTATCCGAAGCTGCCGCCTCGCGGGTGCTTCGCTAGGATCTCCTCGGCGTGAATGGCATAGATCAAGGCCCCAGTAAACACCGCCACGCCTGCGGAAGACGAAAACCACGCGTCACGCAGTGCCCCTCAAGAAGACTACATTTCCCAATATCCCACGGGGGCAAAGAAACGCCGGAGGGCGAGTGGGCAGCGCCGTTGCCCTCTGGGAGTTGTGGTTCTCTCTCCCCAGCGCCGTGCAACTGCAGCGCGGCCTTAGGTAACCGATTTAATCTCTCTAGGTCCGATAATATCTATCCATCCAAGGAATACTTTTGAATGTGTTTCTATAAGACAAACATGCAGTAGTAAATTAATAAAGCAAGAGAGAGGCTTTGCAAGAATGTAGAAAAATAATGTTCCCCAGACTAAGGACTATGATTAAGTTAGCCCTTTGCACCTTAAGTCAAAAAATTAAAAAGTAAGCAAAACTCCTTGAAGTGTCTGATGCACAATAGGCACGCGAGAAACAGCAGTTGACTGACATAAATACCATTACTATTATGATTCAGAGCTCTCTACTGAGGTACTAATTAGCTTATCCCCCAACGTCACCCCCAATCCCTGGGACCAAAACTATTTACCTATACCTCCTTCCCCAGCCCCGGCTCCCTGAAGCTCTAAGTTCCCTGATGACTCATAGGCACAAGCCACAACTATCATTAGCCACTGAAAACTACAAGTCCCAGCAATCCCTGGGGGCAGAGAGGTAGCCCACGGAGGCACCTCTCGTGCTCTTGGGGTGTTGAAAATTGTTTTCTTCTGCGAGAGGCCCATTCTCAGGGCCCCCAGCATCTTGACGCACCCCACTTCCCTTCTGCTCAATTCTTGGGGGATTAGGGGTGGGGAGGGGCAGTGCTTACTGGTGCAAAGCTGGCAGAGGCCGGTGGCATAGAAGAGACCTCCTCGTCGCATTGTGTAGAGCTGGAACATGAACAGGATGAAGGACAGACAGCAGAGAATGAGGGAGAGCACCATGAGGACCTGCACCGCCTTCAGCCAGCCTGCAGTAAGGAGGACACAGAAGGGGACAATCACGGTGGGTCCAGAGTGCCAGCTCCACCTGATTGCTCACCATGTGACCCTTCTCTGCCCCATCCCTGCTCCTGTTTAGACCCATACAAGCTCACTTAGATTATTGCTTATGTTGACCTTGAGCCCTGTTACCTTGCTAAATTCCTGTCTCAGTTCTAGTAGTTGCTTTGCAGATGGTTTTTTTTTCTTTTTTTTTTTTTTTTGAGACCAGGTCTTGCTCTGTTGCCCAAGCTGGAGTTCAGTGGTGCAATCATAGCTCACTGCAGCCTCATCCTCCAGGGTTCAAGAAATTCTCTCACCCCTGCTTCCTGAGTAGCTGGGGTCACAGGCACAAGCCACCACACGTGGGTAATTTTTAAATTTTTTGTAGAGACAGCGTTTTCCTATGTTGTCCAGGCTGGTCTTGAACTCCTGGGCTCAAGTGATCCTTCCTCCTCAGCCTCCCAAGGTGCTGGGATTACAGGTGCGAGCCACTGTGCCTGTCCACTTTGCAGAATTTTAATGGATTTTCTACAACATGTTTACTGGGAATAGAGACACTTTTTCCTAATTTATTTCCCATGCCTTTTATTTATTTTTCTTGCCTTCTTGCATTGGCTACTCCAGTAAAACGTTGAATAGAAGTGGTAAGAGCACACCACTTCCTTTAATCTTAGTTTTGCATTAAATCTTTCACATAGAACTTTAGATAGATGCAGCTCTATTTCTTTAGAACTCCAATGCACCTGGCCCCACCCCTTTAGCACCTTGAGTGGTTTCAGCCCCATTCCCTTGGAACTTGGAATGAAATGGTCCCAAGCATCCATTCAGAGCACCAGCCCCATCTCCTTAAGGCTTTTGAAAAATACTCTTGGGATCAGAATCTTGGGAGGTTTTTCTCTATTCTTTTTTTTTTTTTTTTTTAAGATAGAGTCTTACTCTGTCGCCCAGGCTGGAGTGCAGTAGTGCAATCTCAGCTCACTGCAACTTCCACCTCCCGGTTCAAGCGATTCTCCTGCCTCAGTCTCCCGAGTAGCTGGGACTACAGGCGTATGACACCATGCCCGGCTAATTTTTTTGTATTTTTAGTAGAGACGGGAATTCATCATCTTGGCCAGGCTGGTCTCAAACTCCTGGCCTCATGATCCACCCGCCTTGGCCTCCCCTCTCTCTTTAAACCTATAGCATGCCGTCTCACCCTTTCTGAGTCAGAGAAGGAGGCTTTTATCTATATGGCCTCTTCAGAACAGGAGCTACTGGCTGGACGCGGTGGCTCACGTCTGTAATCTTAGCACTTTGGAAGGCCGAGGCAGGTGGATCACCTGAAGTCAGAAGTTTAAGACCAGCCTGGCCAACATGGTGAAACCCTGTCTCTACTAAAAATACAAAATTAGTCAGGCGTGGTGGCACACACTTGCAGTCCCAGCTACTCGGGAGGCTGAGGCAGGATAATTGCTCGGAACTGGGAGGCAGAGGTTGCAGTGAGCCGAGATTGCGCCACTGCACTCCAGCCTGGGCAACAAGAGGAAAACTCTGTCTCAAAAAAAAGGAAAAAAAAAGAAAAAAAACCAACACGTAGGTACATCCAGACAGGCGGGACATGCATTAGCCCTAGGCACTCAGCAACTCAGGCCTGGACCCCGCCCACTCCAACTTTGTTGGGGGAGGGTTCCCAATCTTGGTTCCCTGAGGACACTAAGGGTTTCTCTTCCCCTTTGAAGACCAGTCCCGCCGCCCTCACCCCTCACCATTCTCGCTGACGTTACTGCAGGCCCACGTTTTGGTGTCATTGTTCCACGTGCAGTCGTACCAGAGATTCAGGGACTCTTTCCCGGGGAGAGTCCACCAGGACTGAGATGGACAGAGAATGAAACAAGGGGCAGGGTTAGGAAAGGGGAGGGGACAGGGTCAGGGAGACTGTGGGAAGGGCTGGGAAAAGGGTGGGGTATCTGGGATGGGGCAGAACTGGGGAGAGCTAGGATTTAGTATGAGAGGGGGTAGGGTCAGGATAGGGAGGAGGCATCGGAGGTAGAGCTAAAAGGGTTAACCTGGTGGTTCACGCCTGTAATCCCAGCACTGTGGGAGGCTGAGGCAGGCGGATCACTTGAGGCCAGGGGTTCGAGACCAGCCTGGGCAACATGGTGAAACCCCGTCTCTACCAAAATAAAAAAAATTAGCCGGGCGTGGTGGCAGGTGACTCTAATCTCAGTGCTCGTGGGGCTGGAGAATCGCTTGAACTGGGAGGCTAAGGTTGCAGTGAGCTGAGATCGCACCACTGCACTCCAGCCTGGGGGACAGAGTGAGACCCTGTCTCAAAATAAATAAAATAAAGGCCGGGCACGGTGGCTCAAGCCTGTAATCGCAGCACTTTGGGAGGCCGAGATGGGCGGATCACAAGGTCAGGAGATCGAGGCCATCCTGGCTAACACGGTGAAACCCCGTCTCTACTAAAAAAAATACAAAAAACTAGCCGGGCGAGGTGGCGGGCGTCTGTAGTCCCAGCTACTCAGGAGGCTGAGGCAAGAGAATGGCGTAAACCCGGGAGGCAGAGCTTGCAGTGAGCTGAGATCCGGCCACTGCACTCCAGCCTGGGCGACAGAGCCAGACTCCGTCTCAAAAAAAATTAAAAAAAAAAAATAAATAAAATAAAATATAAAATAAATACTAGGTAAAGGGGCGGGGCCAGAGTGCCTTTAGAGGAGGGGCATGGCAAGATTCCAAAGGGGAGCAGAAGGGCCCTGAGCTTCAAATAGGCTTACCTTGTCCAAAGTGGCCACAAAAAGCAGGATGAGAATGAGGATGTGAAGGGCTGAGACCACCAGCAAGAGGAGTGACATGGCTGCGGTGGAAGCCTGGGGAGGGGGAGCAGGGGACGGAGTCTCAAGAGGTTGGCACAGCCCAGGCACAGTGGCTCACGCCTATAATCCCAGCACTTTGGGAGGCCGAGGCAGGCGGATCACTTGAGGTCAGGAGATCGAGACCAGCCTGGCCAACATGGTGAAACCCCATCTCTACTAAAAATACAAAATTAGCTGGGTGTGGTGGTGCACGCCTGTAATCCCAGCTACTCAGGAGGCTGAGACAGGAGAGTCACTGGAATCCGGGAGGCGAAGGTTGCAATGAGCCGAGATCGTGCCATTGCACTCCAGCCTGGGTGACAGAACAAGACTCTGTCTCAAAAAAAAAAAAAAAAAAAAAAAAAAAGGCACAAAGGCAGGTGAGATGTCTCCTGATGGAGGAAGGGCTTGGGTGCAGACTCCTGGGTCTCTCAGGGAGGAGGCCGCTGGGGCCTGGATTCCTGAGTTCCCCATTGGCTGGAGGGGTGGAGAGGGCCAGAGGTGGATTCTTGGGGTCTTTGAATGAGGAGGACTCACAATGTGGCTCCTTTCTCCCCAGAACCCTGTCTCTGGGTTACATACAGGCCAGATGGTGAAAATTCAAGTTGAGACCCCCGCCCCAAACCCTGATGTATCAGGATGGAGGAGCTGTCCCCAGCGACAGGCATCCTTGACTCACACCACTCCTCTCCTGGGGTGAGGGGAGGAGGGGGACCTGGTGAGTCATCTGGTGACTCATTCCTGCTCCCCCCCATCTCTAAGCACCAGGGAAACCCCAGCCTGTGGCTATGTCCACGAGGTCCTCACCCCACCCTGCTGCCAGACTGGTGATTGCTGGACATCTTCTGGAGGAAATGGATGGGATTCGCCTTGCGGGGAAGAGAGGCCTGAGAAGGAGTTAGCCTCCCAGGACCCTTTGGTGCCCAGGAACAGGGGACCTAGAGGTCTCCCAGATTTGGGGTGTTCTCATGCAATGCCCTGATCTCAGGGCCCTCAGAGGACAGTGGACACCGCTGAGGAAAAAACTGCAGGAAGTTTTCGGTGGAGGGCTCTGCTGGGACCCCAAAACTTTGCTGGGCCCCACCCCTTCCCATATCCCCACCTCAAGTGCTAAGAGATCACTTATTAAATGACAAGGATTTCCAAGAGTAAGGGGCGTCTCTCCCAGCCTGGGGGTGTCCTTCCCAAACTGCTACATTCCCAAGTAAATTAAGAAGTCCCAGCCCTGAATAACGGACTGGAAACTTACCGAGAGCCGCGAAAAAGTCAGAGCTGGAGTCGGTCTCGTCCCTCGCTCGGGCCTCCGTGCCCCGCCCTTCTCCTCCCTCCTTTCACCCTCCGGAGGCCCCCGCCTCTCTCACCGCCTTCCTCCCTTGCTCTCCCCTCCAATCCGGAACCCTTTCTCTCTCGCTCTCTCTCCTTCTGCCTCTCCTCTCTTCCTCCTGCCCTCACTGTCTGGGCCGCCTTCTCTCTTGCTCCCGTTTCTCTTTCTCTCCTCCTCGCAATATATACTGACCCTTTTATAAACCCAGTCTCACCGCGCCCAGCTGAGGTCCGCCGCCAGTGGGAGGGCCCAGGCACTCCGGTTCCTCTTTCTTTGGGCCCCCACCCAATCCCCTCAGACAGACATCATCTGGGGCTCCCTCCCAGAGTTGAGAAGAGAAACTCTTGGAATGGGGCTCTGGGGAGGGGCAAGCGTCACGGGTGGGAGGGCCCGATTCTCAGGACCCTTGGGTTTTGAGGTCTTGTCTTGGGACCGGATGTCTGCTTTCCCTGATGGAGCCTGGGGCTGGATAGGAGTCTGGGAAAGGAGGCCAGATTTCTTTTTTTTTTTTTTTTTTTGAGACGGAGTCTCACGCTGTTGCCCAGGCTGGAGTGCAGTGGCGCGATCTCGGCTCACTGCAAGCTCCGCCTCCCGGGTTCCCGCCATTCTCCTGCCTCAGCCTCCTGAGTAGCTGGGACTACAGGCGCCCGCCACCGCGCCCGGTTAATTTTTTGTATTTTTAGTAGAGACGGGGTTTCACTGTGGTCTCGATCTCCTGACCTTGTGATCCGCCCGCCTCGGCCTCCCAAAGTGCTGGGATTACAGGCTTGAGCCACCGCGCCCGGAGGAGGCCAGATTTCTGTGGCATGCATTGAGATTGGGCTGATGAAGTTGGCCCCGTGGTGGGGGTTAGAGGATGGGAGATGAAGTTTGTGAAACTCGGCAGGGCAATGTGGCTCACGCCTGTAATCCCAGCACTTTTGGGAGGCCGAGACGGGCAGATCATCTGAGGTCAGGAGCTCGAGACCAGCCTGGCCAACATGGTGGAAACCCGTCTCTATCAAAAATACAAAAATGAGCCGGGCGTGGTGGCGGGCGACTGTAATCCCAGCTACTCGGGAGGCTGAGCCACAAGAATCGCTTGAACGCGAGAGGTGGAGGCTGCAGTGAGCTGAGTTTGCACCACTGCCCTCCAGCCTGGGTGACAAAGTGAGACTCTGTGGCAAAAAAAAAAAAAAAAAAAAAAAAAAAGGCTGGGCGCGGTGGCTCAAGCCTGTAATCCCAGCACTTTGGGAGGCCGAGACGGGTGGATCACGAGGTCAGGAGATCGAGACCATCCTGGCTAACATGGTGAAACCCCGTCTCTACTAAAAAATAACAAAAAACTAGCCGGGCGATGTGGCGGACGCCTGTAGTCCCAGCTACTCGGGAGGCTGAGGCAGGAGAATGGCGTGAACCTGGGAGGCGGAGCTTGCAGTGAGCTGAGATCCGGCCACTGCACTCCAGCCTAGGTGACAGAGCAAGACTCCGTCTCAAAAAAAAAAAAAAAAAAAAAAAAAAAAAAAAAAAAAAAAGAAATGCGTGAAACTCTGGAAGGCGGGGAGGAGGAGACAGAAGTTAAGAATCCCAGCGCCATCATTTCCTGGCTCAGTGACTTTGAGCCAATTATTTCACCCACCTGGGCTCCAGTATCTTAGTCTATGTCAAGAGTATAATAATACTGACAAAATACTAATACTGATAATAATAATTCTGATACTTATGCTGAATGAATAAGGTAATACTGATACACTCACACACCTAAGCTGTTCCTTCATCAAACATTTATTGAACATGTACTCCGATCTAGGAGTTAATAATGAAAACAGACACGACCCCTGCTGGTATTATGGAGCTTGTCTTCTAGTAGAGGAAGACAGACAAGAGAAAACATCAATGATGAAGATAAATCTCAGCTAGGGATAACCGCCTTGCAAAACAAATACAATAGGGTGGACGCGGTGGCTCATGCCTGTAATCTCAGCACTTTGGGAGGCCGAGGCTGGAGGATCACCTGAGGTCGGGAGTTCAAGACCAGCCTGGCCAACATGGTGAAACCCTGTCTTTACTAAAAATACAAAAACTAGCTGGGCGTGGTAGTGGGCGCCTGTAATCCAAGCTACTCGGGAGGCTGAGACAGGAGAATTGCTTGAACCTGGGAGGTGGAGGTTGCAGTGAGCTGAAATCATGCTACTGCACTCCAGCCTGGGTGACAGAGCAAGACTCCATCTCAAAAAAAGAAAGAAAAAGAAATAAATAATAAATCAAACAGTGATGGAGATAATGACGGAGTGCAGGGGAGACTACTTGAAACAGGAGAATCAGGGAAGGCATCTTGGAGGAGGTAAAATTTGAGATGAAGACAGGAGTCATTTGAATGCTGGGGTCGGGGAGCGGTGGGGGGAAGTGGGGGGAAGAGGAAGTGCAAAAGCTCTTAAAGCTTTTGAGAACAAGCTCAGGTTGTTCAGGGAGCAGACAGAAGGGCCAGTGTGGCTGGCACATAGGGAGACAGAGGGAGTGGTAAGAAGGGAAATCAAAGGGTGCCCTTGAAGACTAGGGGAGGGGCTTGGATTTCATTCTAAATGCAGTGGGAAGCCATTAGGTTTTAACGGAGTGTAGTAACAAAGATTTTTTTTTTTTTTTTTGAAATGAAGTCTCGCTCTGTCATCCAGGCTGGAGTGCAGTGGCATGATCTCAGCTCACTGCAACCTCCACCTCCTGGGTTCAAGCAATTCTCCTGCCTCAGCCTCCTGAGTAGCTGGGATTGCAGGTGCCCGCTACCATGCCCGGCCAATTTTTGTATTTTTAGTAGAGACGGGGTTTCTCCATATTGGCCAGGCTGGCCTCAAACTCCTGACCTCGTGATCTGCCCGCCTTGGCCTCCCAACGTGATGGGATTACAGGTGTGAGCCACCGTGCCCAGCCCCAAAGGTTTAATGTTAATTATTATTATTCATTTTGGGGATATTAAATTAGGATGGGGGGTGATGATTACTATGTACACGAGTCTCTGGGGAGGGGACCAGGTGTCCAAGACTCTGATAAATTGAGAGCAGGGGAATTCAAATCCTGGATCCAGGGAAAGGAACTGGATGATGGGATGTCTGGGTATCTGATGGGCCAGAGCTGGGTTTGGGATAGCTGTTGGTGATTTGAGGGATGGACAGTTCAGTGCCTGGCTGGGTACCCGGAGACCTGGAAGCTGGGATACCAGTATAGTACAGACTGTAGAGCCACACTGGTTGGACTCAAAATCCAAGCTGTTTTACTAATTGGCTGTGTAATTTTTGGCAAGTTACTAATAACTTCTTTTTTTTTTTTTTTTTTTGAGACGGAGTCTCGCTCTGTCGCCCAGGCTGGAGTGCAGTGGCGCGATCTCGGCTCACTGCAAGCTCCGCCTCCCGGGTTCACGCCATTCTCCTGCCTCAGCCTCCCGAGTAGCTGGGACTACAGGCGCCCACAACCGCGCCCGGCTAATTTTTTGTATTTTTAGTAGAGACGGGGTTTCACTGTGGTCTCGATCTCCTGACCTTGTGATCCGCCCGCCTCGGCCTCCCAAAGTGCTGGGATTACAGGCGTGAGCCACCGCGCCCGGCACTAATAACTTCTCTATGCCTCAGTTTCATCTGAAAAATAGATAATAGTAAATACATTATAGGGCAGTTCTTAGGGTAGTGCTAGTCATATCAGGCATTGGGGCTCTGAGTGGAGTCAGTACTGGGGGACCCTGATTCAGGGTCTCTAGGAGTTGGGGAAGGGGCAAATTCTTGGGTCCACTGGGTCTCAAGGCTAAAGTTGGGAATCGAAAATGAGGGTCCCTGGGGGAGAATAAATAGTTTCAAACTTAAGTGCCCGAGAGGGACAGAAACTGGGGTCTGCACTCAGATCCCTACGGAAGTTGCAAAGTCTGAGTCACTAAAGGAAAAATTAGGGGCTGGGGAGACATGTGTTCCTTTTGGAGTGCAGGAAAAGAGGGCTCCATCTTCTTGAGAGGACTAGGGGGAGCTAGGGGCTAGGAAGATGGAAACTTGAGCCGGGGAGGTGAAAAACACGAGTCTAGGACTCAGAATCAAGTTCTCTGAGTGGAATCGGCGCCAGGCTTGGGTACCATGGGGCTATTAGGGGGGTCCCCACACTACGGCTATGTAGAAGGGGAAGAATCAGGGGATCTGAAGGTGGCGGCGGGATCTCCCCATCCTGGGCCTCCGAGACATTAAGCTGAGCTGAGCGTACGCAGGCCGCTTCCTCCCACAGGAAACCGCAGGCGTCGGGCACACCCAGCCTGCAGGGAGAGGCGCCCACTGCCCGCCCGCCCGGGGAGGCCCACGTGGGCAGCAGCCTCCGCGGAGGGGGCGTGCCTTACAGAGCGAGTGGGTGTAACCAGCGGGGGCGTGGCCGGAAAGCGGGGGCGGTACGGAGTGCCCGAGGCCCCGCCCGCTTCCGCCTTCCAGCGCGCGGACGTGGTAGGCGGCCAAGGGTTTTTGGCGGCTTCCCGGGAAGCCGTTGGTCGCGGTTGCGTAGTGAATCGCTGAGGCTGTGGTGAGCGCTCCTTCTCCCAGCAACTGGCGGCTTCGGCACCGCCTTCCTTCCTATGAATCCTTAATTTAATGTGGTCATAGTCATCTTAAGACATGCACCTCTTCGGCCCCGTCTTGTAGGACCTCGGCCTGGCCTGGAGGGCTTCCCTACAGGTCCCCGCAGGCTCTTTCAGCTCCCGCCGCTTCCAGGCCCGCGGTACTACCGAGACCTCAGCCTCGAGCTCCCCAGGACCGTTCCGACCTCCCGCAGACCTTCCAGACCTGAGCGCCTCCCGATTAGCCCGCCCTTCACCTCCCTCCCACCAGGCCCCTCGTTAGGCCTTCCAAACGCGACCCGCGCAGCCCGCCTCTTACGGGGAAGCCCCTTCCCTCGCCAGCCCCGAGGTCCCGCCCTTTACGGGTGCCCGTGCCACTAGCCTAGTCAGCTCAGAAGCCCCGCCCTTTACAAGTGCCCGTGCCCCTCCCCTCGCCTAGTCAGCTCAGAAGCCCCGCCCTTTACAAGTGCCCGTGCCCCTCCCCTCGCCAGCTCCGAAGCCCGGCCCTGTACAGTGTTCGTGCCCCTTCCCTCGCCGTCTCCGAAGCCCGTCCTGTACAGGTGGCCGTGCCCTTCCCCTCGCAGGCTCCGAAGCCCCGCCCCTGAAGTTCCTCCCACTCTCTTCACAGGTCTCAGCCCCGCCCATCACAGCTCCCTACGGCACGCCCCTCTCAGGCCTCACACGCCCCTCCCCCGCGCAGGGCTCCGCAGCCCCGGTCCACAGGCCCTCCCGGCTCCGCCCCTCGCAAGACCTCCCCGCCCATCAATTTTGTTTGTTTGTTTATTGAGAAGGAGTCTCGCTGTCGCCCAGGCTGGAGTGCAGTGGCGCGATCTCGGCTCACTGCAATCTCTGCCTCCCAGGTTCAAGCGATTCTCCTGCCTCAGTCTCCAGAGTAGCTAGCTGGGACTACAGGCACGAGTCGCCACGTCCAGCTAATTTTTGTACTTTTAGTAGAGACGGGTTTCACCATCTTGGCCAGGCTGGTCTCGAACTGCTGACCTCAAGTGATGCATCCGCCTCGGCCTCCCAAAGTGCTGGGATTACAGGCGTGAGCCACCGCGCCTGGCCTCGCCCATCAGTTCTAAGTCCGTGGGAACCCTGCAGGTCTACGCCTCGCATCCTTCTCCGCCCTTCCATAGTTTCTCCCGCGGCCTCCGTCCCTCCCTGGCCACTGTCCTCAGTCCTCATTGGTCCCTTATCTCCCCAGTAACCAGACCACAACACTGAGCTTGGAGCACCAAGAACAGGTCAGGCCCGTCGGCAGGTAGGGCCCAGGACTCCCCCGACCCTGCCCAACCCCCCTACAGCAGGCCGGGGTTTCCCTCTCCCCTGCGACCAAACAGTCTGGCCTCGGATATCCTGAGAGCCCAGGAGACCTGTCCCCTGCCAAACCCGCGCCAGAATCAGAGCCGAGACGCAAGACCCAGAGTGTGAGAAGTGGGAGGGCGGGAGAGGTGTGGAGAGGCCTGAGAGAGGTCCCCCTCCAACCCCTCTTGGAGGAATGAGGCCAGCGTGGTTCTAGGGTCACCCCCTTTCAATTCCCAGTCACTCTCAGTTCATTGCCCACCCTCCTCTGGACTCTGGCTCGCCTGCTGTCTGAAGGGTCTTATATGTCCATCCCTACAGGAGCCCCACCTTCTTTGGCCAGGATGCCTTTGGGACGCTTGTCAGGGAGCGCCCGCTCCGAGGAGGGAAGCGAGGCCTTTCTGGAGGGAATGGGTAATTTATTCATTGTTTATATCACTCACCCATTCTTTTCCAGCCCGCAGCTTTCCCCAGTTCCACGTCCTGTAGGGAGGGAGAGAGCGTGTCTGTCCAGGAGCGCCCTCTGGTGGGAAGAGACATGCGCCCTGAGGGAGGTGGGGCGGGCACCACCGTGGGTGGGCCAAGCCTGGGCGGTGGGGCAGGCTGGAGACTTCAGGCAGCAGAAGTTTGAGTGGGGCCCAGAACTCCCCGTAGGAATTGCCAAGGGGAGAAGGAAGGAAGGGTGTTTCTGCAGAGGTGATAGAATGTGGCTAGAGGAGACTTTCTCAGCCTCAGTACTGTTGACTCTTGGGTGGGATAATTCTTTGTTGTGGCGGCAGTCCTGTGTGTTGTAGGATGCCAAGCAGTGTGCATGGCCTCTACTCACTGGATACCAGTAGCCCCCTCCCTTCCCCACAAGTCATGGCAATGACAAATGTCTCCAGGCTGGGCGTGCTGGCTCATGCCTGTAATCCCAGCACTTTGGGAAGCTGAAGAAGGAGGATCACTTGAGCCCAGGAGTTCAAGACCAGCCTGAGCAATACAGTGAGCCCTCATCTCTGCAAAAAAATAAATAAATAAAATTAGCCAGGTCTGATGGTGTGCACCTGTAATCCCAGCTACCCGGGAGGCTGAGGTGGGAGGATCACTTGAGCCTGCGAGGTGGAGGCTGCAGTGAGCTGAGACTGTCACTGCGCTCCAGCCTGGGGGACAGAATGAGACCCTGTCTAGAAAAAATAAGTCTCCAGACACTGCAAATGTTTTTGGAAGGCAGAATCACCCCCGATTGAAAATTACTGGGCCTTTGGAGGTGGGGAGCGTGTGGGCAAGACTGGAGAGGTGGGTAAGGTCAGGTCATTTGGGGTCTTGGATCCCAGGCTGAGGTGCTGAGACTTTATCCTGCAGGTGCTGGGGCATCATGGGAGGCCTGTGAGGGGTAGGGTCTGCTATGGGTGGGGTAGGGCCGGCTGTGGGTGTAGAGAGACCCTCTGGGACTGTGCGGGAAGGCTGGAAATTGAGAGAAAGGTTGAGGTGATGGTCCAGGTAGGAGAGGATGAGGCCGAGCCCAGGGATGGGTTGAGAGAGGGAGGAGGGAAGAGGATGGGGCTGAGGGCTGCTGATGGTGGGGAGAAAAGGAGGGAGGGAGCAAGAGCCTTCCCAGTTCCGGGTGGTGTGCCCAGGTCCCAGAAGACCCAGAGGCCTTCCAGAAGTGCCCCTGGTGGGATGGGAGTGGGTTTTAGGGGAAAAAACCCTGAGTTCAGTTTTGGGTATGGAGGGATGAGGAAGCTCGAGGGATCCCGGAACTGAGGTGCATTCCTAGAAGGATGTTGGGGGCTGGATCTGCAGTTCAGTTGCAGTTTGTGAGACCTCAAAGGGAGCAGAATTCCTAGGTCCTGGGTTGGAAGGAGCTGGTGGCCAGGATCCCTATTGAGTCCCTTGGCCGGCCCTGTTCTCAGTGGATTGGGAGCTGAGTAGGCTGCAGCGCCAATGCAAGGTGATGGAAGGGGAGAGGCGGGCCTACAGCAAGGAAGTCCACCAGCGCATCAACAAGCAACTGTGAGCTGGGTGCCTGGGCCCTGAGCTGGGGAAGAGGGGGTCAGAGGGGCTGGAAGCTAGACTCCTGGGTCTGAGGGGGAGCGCAGGAGCAGTGCGTCCTGCCTTTAGCAATGCTGAGTTCTGCCCCCTTACTGGCCTGCTACCTCCCTGCCTGGGTAGCGAGGAGATCCGGCGCTTGGAGGAGGTACGGGGCAATCTCCAGGTGCAGATCAGCGCAGCCCAGAACCAGGTCAAGCGGCTTCGGGACAGTGAGCGGCTGGAGAACATGGACCGCCTGCTGAAGGGCCGAGCCCAGGTGCAGGCGGAGATCGAGGAGCTGCAGGAGCAGACCAGGGCCCTGGACAAGCAGGTGGGTTCGAGATGGGGTTCTGCAGATCCTGCTCACGGGCAAGTGTTGTAACCTCCCTGAGCCTTAGCGTCCTCATGTGAAATTGGGGTTATTGGGCCAGGTGCAGTGGCTCACGCCTGTAATCCCAGCACTTTGGGAGGCTGAGGCAGGCAGATCACTTGAGGCCAGGAGTTCGAGACCAGCCTGGCAAATGTGGTGAAACCCCGTCTCTACAAAAAAAACAAAAATTAGCCAGGCATGGTGGCACATGCCTGTAATCCCAGCTACTAGGGAGGCTGAGGCAGGAGAATCGTTTAAACCCGGGGGGCAGAGGTTTCAGTGAACCAAGTTTGTGCCACTGCACTCCAGCCTGGGCAACAGAGCAAGACTGTCAAAAAAAAAAATAAAAAAATAAAAAAATAAGGGCTATTGAAAGCATCCATCTGGTAGAGTTGTGTTCAGTGGAAATATAGATGTTTGCTGCTTTAGCACAGTCCCAGGCATTCGCAAACAGGACTGGTGAGGTTAAGCAGGAAAGAGTCGTGTGGTAGAGTCCCCAAAACCTGCATTAGAGCCCTGGCCCTGCCATCGGAGCTCTGTGACCCCGGGCGGGCAGGTTTTCACCTCTCTGGGGCCTAGTTTCTTCATCTGCAAACGAGGATGGTGGTAATGCCGCAGTCTAGACAGGTTGCAAATCCCATCTGTTTCAGGACCTTGCTATTTGACCTTGCGAACAATGTGATTTTTCTAGGCCAGTGATCTGTCAAGTTTTTATGACCGTGACTCATGAGGTGTAGCTCATACACACCAAGATGCATACAGATGTAAACACACACACATATATTAATATATCTGAAACAGAAGTTTCAGCAAATAATATATATATATATATTTTTTTTAATGTGGAATTCATTCTGCTAAATTCTGGTCTACCCTTCATTTAAAAAAACAGTTTGTCAGTTGGGCACAGTGGTGCGTGTCTTGAGGCTGAGGGGGCAGGACTACTTGAGCCCAGGAGTTTGAGGCTTCAATGAGTTATGAGTGCCCCACTGCACTCCAGCCTGGGTAACAGAGAGAGACCCACTTTCTTTTTCTTTTACTTTTATTTATTTATTTATTTTTGAGACAAAGTCTCGCTCTATCACCCAGGCTGGAGTGCAGTGGCAGGATCTTGGCTCACTGCAACCTCCGCCTCCCAGGTCAAGCCATCCTCCTGCCTCAGCCTCCTGAGTAACTGGGACTACAGGCACATGTTACCAAGCCCAGCTAATTTTTGTATTTTTGGTAGAGACGGGGTTTTGCCATGTTGGCCAGGCTGGTTTCAAATTCGTGGCCTCAGGTGATCCACTCACCTTGACCTCCCAAAGTGTTGGGATGATAAGCGTGAGCCATTGTGCCTGGCCCAGACCCCCTTTCAAAAACAAAAAACAGCGGTGTGGCCACAGGTAAGGCATCCACAAGTCAAGGAATCCCACCTGCAGAAATTGGCAAAGGCAAGGAATAGAAAGACAAGTTCCAGACTGGGAGAAAATATCTGCAAAGCATGCATCTGATAGAGAACTTGTGTCCAGAATATATTAAGAACTTGCCCAAACTCCATTAAAAAGACAGACCATACCAAGTGTTGGTAAGGATGAGGAGAAAGTAGAACTCTCGGGGCCGGGCGCGGTGGCTCAAGCCTGTAATCCCAGCACTTTGGGAGGCCGAGACGGGTGGATCACGAGGTCAGGAGATCGAGACCATCTTGGCTAACACGGTGAAACCCTGTCTCTACTAAAAAATACAAAAAACTAGCCGGGCGAGGTGGTGGGCGCCTGTAGTCCCAGCTACATGGGAGGCTGAGGCCGGAGAATGGCGTGAACCCGGGAGGCGGAGCTTGCAGTGAGCTGAGATCCGGCCACTGCACTCCAGCCTGGGCGATAGAGCGAGACTCTGTCTCAAAAAAAAAAAAAAAAAAAAGAAAGTAGAACTCTCATACTCCACTGGTGGGAATGTAAAATGGCACACTACTCTTGGTACACAGTTTGGCAGGTTTTTTTTTTTGTTTTTTTTTGTTTTTTTTGTTTTTTTTTTTTTTTGAGACGGAGTCTCGCTCTGCCGCCCAGGCTGGAGTGCAGTGGCCAGATCTCAGCTCACTGCAAGCTCTGCCTCCCGGGTTCACGCCATTCTCCTGCCTCAGCCTCTTGAGTAGCTGGGACTACAGGCGCCCGCCACCTCGCCCGGCTAGTTTTTTGTATTTTTTAGTAGAGACGGGGTTTCACCGTGTCAGCCAGGATGGTCTCGATCTCCTGACCTCGTGATCCGCCCGTCTTGGCCTCCCAAAGTGCTGGGATTACAGGCTTGAGCCACCGCGCCCGGCCTTTTTTTTTTTTTTTTTTTTAGACGAAGTCTCACTCTGTCACTCAAGCTGGAGTGCAATGGCACAATGTCAACTCACTACAACCTCTGTCTCCTGGGTTCAAACATTCTCCTGTCTCAGCCTCCCAAGTAGCTGAGATTACAGGTGTGTGCCACCACTCCCAGCTAATTTTTATATTTTTATTTTTATTTTTTTCCATTTCATTTATTTTTTTTTTTGTTTTGAGACTGCGTCTCACTCTGTCGCCCAGGCTGGAGTGCAGTGGTGAGATCTTGGCTCACTGCAAGCTCCGCCTCCCGGGTTTACGCCATTCTCCTGCCTCAGCCTCCTGAGTAGCTGGGACTACAGGTGCCCGCCACGACGCCTGGCTAATTTTTTTTGTATTTTTAGTAGAGATGGGGTTTCACCGTGTTAGCTAGGAAGGTCTCGATCTCCTGACCTCGTGATCTGCCCACCTCGGCCTCCCAAAGTGCTGGGATTACAGGCGTGAGCCACCGCGCCCTGCTTTATATTTTTAGTAGAGAGCGGGGGGTTTCACCATGTTGGCCAGGCTGGTCTTGAACTCCTGCCCTCAAGTGATCCACCCTCCTTGGCCTTCCAAAGTGCTGAGATTACAGACGTGGGCCACCACACCTGGCCCAGTTTGGCAGTTGCCAAAAACCAAAACGTATACTTGACGATATGATTCAGACATTCCACATTCAGTTGTTTACCCAAGAGGAAAGAAAGCCCACGTCCATATAACGAATTTTACGTGAATATTCGTAATAACCCAACTTGATTTGTAAAATCGAAAACTGAAACAACCCAAATGTCCGTCGGTGGGCGAGTGGATGAGCAAATTGTGGTCTATACATGCAATGGAATGTGACTCATGAATAAAAGGAACCCGGCTATTGATACACACAACATGGGTGGGTCTCAAAATAACTATTCTGAGTGAAAGAAACCAGATACCCCTTTGATCCCCAAAAGAGTCCATACTATACAATTCCATTAATATAAAATTCTAGGCCGGGCGCGGTGGCTCACGCCTATAATCCCAGCACTTTGGGAGGCTGAGACGGGTGGATCACGAGGTCAGGAGATCGAGACCATCCTGGCTAACACGGTGAAACCCCGTCTCTACTAAAAAATACAAAAAACTAGCCGGGCGAGGTGGCGGCGCCTGTAGTCCCAGCTACTCGGGAGGCTGAGGCAGGAGAATGGCGGGAACCCGGGAGGCGGAGCTTGCAGTGAGCTGAGATCCGGCCATTGCACTCCAGCCTGGGCAGCAGAGCAAGACTCCGTCTCAAAAAAAAAAAAAAAAAAAAAAAAAAATTCTAGGCCAGGTGAGATGGCTCACGCCTGTAATCCCAGCACTTTGGGAGGCCGAGGTGGGCGGATCACGAGGTCAGGAGATCAAGACCATCCTGGCTAACACAGAGAAACCCCGTCTCTACTAAAAATACAAATATATATATATTAGCCAGGCGTAGTGGCAGGTGCCTGTAGTCTCAGCTACTGCCCAGCCGGGAGGCTGAGGCAGGAGAATGGCGTGAACCCGGGGGGCGGAGCTTGCAGTGAGCTGAGATCGCGCCACTACACTGCAGCCTGGGCAACAAAGTGAGACTCCGTCTCAAAAAAAAAAAAAAAAAAAAAAAATTCTGGAAAATGCAAACCAATCTATAGTGACGGAAAACAGATGAGTGATTGCTGGGGGGAGACTTGACTGCAGGAAGAGAATGAGGTGAGGAACTACAAAAGGGCACGAGGAAACTTTTAGGGGTGATGGATATTTTCACTATTTTATGTCAAAACATATCAAATTATACAGTTTGTTTGTTTATTTATTTATTTATTTAGAGATAGAGTCTCGTTCTGTCACCCAGGCTGGAGTGCAGTGGCGCAATCTCAGCTCACTGCAATCTCCACCTCCCAGGTTCAAGCAATTCTTCTGCCTCAGCCTCCCGGGTAGTTGGGACTACAGGTGCCCGCCACCGTGCCTGGCTGATTTCATATTTTTAGTAGAGACAGGGTTTTGCCATGTTGGCCAGGCTGGTATTGAACTCCTGACCTCAGGTGATCTGCCCACCTCGGCCTCCCAAAGTGCTGGGATTACAGGTGTGAGCCACCGTGCCCAGCCCAAATTGTACACTAAATATGTGCAGTTTTACTGTATGTCATCTATTCTTTAATAAAGCAATTATTGAGACAGGAGGATTGCTTGAGTCTGGCCTGGGAGGTGGAGGCTGCAGTGAGCTTTGATGGTACCACTGTACTCAGCCTGGGTGACAGAGTGAGACCCTGTCTCTAAAAAAAAAAAAAGAAAAAAAAGGAAGAAAATTTTTTGGGATTCATGTGCAGTTGAAAAAATGCAGAGTTATCCCTTGTACACTTTGTTGCATTTTCCCCCAGTGTCAACATTTTGGGTATTTCTTTTTCTTTTCTTTTTCGAGGTGGAGTCTTGCCCAGTCACCCAAGCTGGAGTGCAGTGGTGCAATCTTGGCTCTTTGCAGTCTCCACCTCCCAGGCCAGGCTCAAGTGATTGTCGTGCCTCAGCCACCCGAGTAGCTGGGATTACAGGCACGTGCCATTACGCCCAGTTAAGTTTTGTATTTTTAGTAGAGACGAGGTTTCACCATGTTGGCCAGACTAGTCTCGAACTCCTTACCTCAGGTGATCCACTCACCTCGGCCTTCCAAAGTGCTGGGATTACAGGCATGAGCCACTGTGCCTGGCCAACATATGAGTTTTTACGGGACATGATTAAACCCATAACAGAGTACAAATTGAAGTGTTAAGCAATTCATTTGTCTGTTTAGTCTGCATGTTATGTTGAATACCTTCTTTGTCTCAGACACGGAGAAAACACAAGACTCTCTGTCCTCATGGAACCCCCAGTTTGCTTGGAGACACACAGCACACCCCAATAAGTACCGATGAATACAGAAATGAGGACAGATTGGAAGCTGGTTTTAGGCATAAGCAGACCCAGGGATACTAATGTCATTGGGTTCGTTCTCACCATCTCTCCAACTCTCATCTCCACTTCTGTCCACTGGCCTCATCCTCCCAGGATCCTCCCTGTGGTGGGGCTATGACAGCAGAAGTCCTGGAATCCCACCCTTCCATCTCATGTGCTTCCCCCAGACTATCAGGAAACGAGTCAGAGCTGGGCGCCGTGACTCTTGCCTGTAATCCCAGCACTTTGGGAGGCCAAGGCGGGTGGATCACTTGAGGTCAGGAGTTCGAGACCAGCCCAGCCAACATGGCGAAACCCCATCTCTACTAAAAATACAAAAATTAGCTGGGTGTGGTGTACGTGCCTGTAATCCCAGCTATTCGGGAGGTTGAGGCACGAGAATTGCTTGAGCCTGGGAGGTGGAGGTTGCAGTGAGCCAAGATCACGCCACTGCACACTCCAGCCTGGGCGACAGAGCAAGACTCTGTCTCATTAAAAAAAAAAAAGAAACGAGTCAGGCTGGCTCTATGGGGTCGCGTTCCCATCTCTAGGCCAGTCCCTGTGAGTGTCCAGACCTGGGTCATGTGGCTGACAGGGTGACACACTGGGTGGAAGGCCCACCAGAACCACATGGAGGGCTGGATAGTGTCAGCAGAAGGGTAGATGTTATTCTGGGGCTACAGGGACAGCAGATGTCTGCCATGCTTAGTGACTCATTTTCCCTCGGCCATTCAATCTCTCCCACATTCAGGCAACCATAAACGGGTACCGTCCTCTTTCTTCTAGATCCAGGAGTGGGAGACACGGATCTTTACCCACAGTAAGAATGTCAGGTCCTCGGGATTCGTCCTGGATCAGAAGGTCAAGATCGGGCGAAGGATCAGGATCCTAGAAGACCAGTTGGACAGGGTGAGGGTCAGCCTCCTGGTCCCTCGACCTGAATTGCGGGGTTATGGGAAGAACGGGGCATGGTCGTTGGGTTCTGGAAATGGTGGACAGTGTGTGCACATGTGTGTCAGGACACAGGATTCTGGAGGGATGGAGGTTTCCAAGGAAAGGAGACTGATGGGTCCTTAGAGGGGAGTGGACATTGATTTCAGGAACCCCAAAGAACCGATGTTTCTCAGGAAACAGGCCGGCCCCACCTCTGATAAGCATCTCCTCCTTGGCTGAGCTTGGAGGAGACAGGCGGGCCTGGCCTCAGACCCACTCTTCCATCCGCCTTTCTACTCCCAGGTCATCTGTCACTTTGACAACCAGCTGGTGCGGAACGCGGCCCTGCGGGAGGAGCTGGATCTGCTGCGGATCGACAGGAACCGCTATCTGAACATGGACCGCAAGCTGAAGAAGGTCAGTGGCCCTGAAATCCAGGGGAGGAGAGAGGGACCCCTGCCCAGGTCCTCCCCACAGCTGTTTGCCCTTCCTGCTCTAGCACTCAGGCCTCAAGTATGGAATTGACTACAGCTGTAGGCTTGCTTTAGTCCAGAAGGCATGGAGGCCTGGGAAATGTTGGAGGACACTTCCAACAAAAAGTGGCCTCATTTATAGTTGTAGAAAGCAGAGTGTCATTCTGAATAGTATTACCCAGGGCAATCTATTGCCTGACTATTGCAAGACCATTTATTATACATTCCACGGGGATCTTTTGAAGAACCAGCCCTGTCCCGTCTCTTTTGACTTTCTTTCTTTCTGTCTTTCTTTCTTTCTCTCTCTCTTTCTCTTTCTCTTCTCTTCTCTTTTCTTTTGTTTTGTTGGAGTCTTACTCTGTCACCCAGACTGGAGCACAGTGAGGTGATCTGGGCTCACTGCAGCCTGTGCCTCCCAGATTCAAGCAATTCTCGTGCACCAGCCTCCTGAGGACCTGGGACTACAGGCGTGCACCACCACGCCTAGCTAATTAAAACGATTTTTCTTTTTTTTTTTTTTTGAGACGGAGTCTCACTCTGTTGCGCAGGCTGGAGTGCAGTGGTGCGATCTTGGCTCACTGCAAGCTCCGCCTCCCGGGTTCACGCCATTCTCCTGCCTCAGCCTCCTGAGTAGCTGGGACTACAGGTGACTGCCACCGCGCCTGGCTAATTTTTTGTATTTTTAGTAGAGACAGGGTTTCACCGTATTAGCCAGGATGGTCTCGATCTCCTGACCTCATGATCTGCCCGCCTTGGCCTCCCAAAATGCTGGGATTACAGGTGTGAGCCACTGCACCTGGCCGATTTTTTTTTTTTTTGGTATGGACAGGGTTTCACCATGTTGCCCAGGCTGGTCTTGAGCTCTGGAGCTCAGGCAGTTCGCCTGCCTCAGCCTCCCAAAGTGCTGGGATTAGAAGCATGAGCCACTGCGTCTGGTCTTGACTTTCATTTTGAAATAATTTCAAGTTATAGAAAAGGTGCGAGAATTGTACAAATAACTCCTATATATCTTTCACCAAGTTTGATAATTTGCCACATTTATTCTCTTTCTCCCCAACTCTTACTATTTGTGTGTGTAATTATTGTTTTGCTGAAAATAATTTATTATCCTGATTGCTGAACTGTTTGACAATATGTTGTCGACATTATGCTCCTAAGTACTTTAGTGAGCATTTCCTAAGAACAACGCCATTTACTTAGTGCTGTTATCCAAGTCAGGGACATTAGCATTGTTAGAATTCTAAATAGTCCATATTTCAAGGCACTGATTGTCCCAATGATGTCCTTTACAGTGAACTTGATTTTCCTGCTCTAGGCTCTGGTCCAGAATGCCACGTTGCATTTGGTTGTTCTGGCTCTGTTCATCTGGGTCAGTCCCTTGGGCTTTTTTTTCTCCATGACGTTGACATTTTGGAAGCATCCAGGCTGGTTGTGTTGTGCAATGTCCCCTGACACGGGTTTATCTGGTCTTTTTTTTTTTTTTTTTTTTTTGAGACGAAGTTTTACTCTTGTCGCCCAGGCTGGAGTGCAATGGTGCGATCTCGGCTCACTACAACCTCCACCTCCCGGGTTCAAGTGATTCTCCTGCCTCAGCCTTCTGAGTAGCTGGGATTACAGGTACCTGCCACCACGCCTGGCTAATTTTGTATTTTTAGTAGAGACAGGGTTTCTCCATGTTGGTCAGGCTGGTCTCGAACTCCTGACCTCAGGTGATAAGCCCGCCTCAGCCTCCCAGAGTTCCGGGATTACAGGCGTGAGCCACCGCGCCCGGCCGGTTTCTCTGATCTTTCTTCATTATTAGACTTGGTGTCTGCACTTTGGGGGGAATGTCACAGCAGTGATAGTGTGTCCTTCCTGTGCAGGATCTCAGGAGGCACCTGATGTCAGCTTGTCCCATGACTAGTGGTGTTGTCTTTGGTCACTTGGCTAGCCAGGTTTTTGCAATGGAGAGTTTTCCTTTTCGTAGTGAATATGTGGTCCGTGGGGAGATTCTCTGAGACTGCGTAAATATCTTGTCCCCTGACACACCTTCACTCAATCATTTTTTTACGGGATCTTTCGGGCGTCACTTTTCTGGCTGGAAACCTCCTTGGCCAGTGGTGCCTTTGCCCGAGTTCTTGTCCTGTGTCCAGGAAGAAGGAGGTAGGCAGACAAGTGGAGAGGAGCAAGATGAAGAGGAGCTTTATCGAGTGTTAAGACAGCTCAGAGGAGGCCGGGCGCGGTGGCTCAAGCCTGTAATCCCAGCACTTTGGGAGGCCGAGGCGGGTGGATCACGAGGTCAGGAGATCGAGACTATCCTGGCTAACATGGTGAAACCCCGTCTCTACTAAAAATACAAAAAACTAGCCGGGCGTGGTGGCGGGCGCCTGTAGTCTCAGCTACTTGGGAGGCTGAGGCGGGAGAATAGCGTGAACCCGGGAGGCGGAGCTTGCAGTGAGCTGAGATCACGCCACTGCACTCCAGCCTGGGAGACACAGCGAGACTCCGTCTCAAAAAAAAAAAAAAAAAAGACAGCTCAGAGGAGACCTGCAGGGGGCAGTTCCTCTGTAGGCAGGTGGTCTCGTCTAGTGTTCAGCTATCAGCCGTGAGGAGGCCCTGGAGAGGGTGGCTCCTCTCCGCAGGCAGGTTGTTCAGATGTCTGCAGGCCTGTGAAGCTCTCAGCAGAGAGGGTAGCTCCATGGGTGGCCATGGGCAGGCCTGGAGGAGACGCTGCAAGTCCCCACTCGTTCTGCAGTACTGGTAACCTGGCCCCCAGACGTCAGGCCCTCCCTGGCCTAAAGGAGGGACCTTACCGGGGACCTGCCCTCTTCTGCCCAGGAATGTGTCTGCCTCCTGCTGCCATTCATGGCACTGGGCTGGACCCCAACCCCTCTCTGAGATCAGAGTGGGTGCAAGAGAGGAGAGAGGCCGAGCAGCAGGAGCAGACACCTCTGAGCCTGCAGGGATCGGGGGGTGCTTTCCTGGGCTTCTGAGGGTGCAGGCTGCAGAGAACTTCAGAGATGCCTAGGTCCTGTGGTTGGGAGGGTGGCCGCAGCGGCGCTCCGGGAGCTCCCACCCTGCCAACTCGGAAGGGGCAGGACCCTCGCTTGTGCCCGGCTGCTGCCTGCTCCGTGGAGCAGAAGGCCTGGGTCTGCAACTGTGGTTCAGATGGCTACAGCTGCATCCGGGGAGCTCCCACCCCAACTCAGAAGGGGCAGGGCTCCCACCGGCTGCATGGAGTGTGCAGCCCCAGCCAGCAGCTACTGCCATCAATTTTAGCATCCATGAATGATTCTTCCCTGAACGGTTATTACTGTAATGGCTGCAAAAGGGTGATTTAAAAAAACTCTATCATTTCTCCCACATTTATAAGATGGCATTTTCCTTAAGGAAACATTTCTCAGCCGGGGGCGGTGGCTCATGCCTGTAATTCCAGCACTTTGGGAGGCTGAGGCAGGCAGATCACCTGAAGTCAGGAGTTTGAGACCAGTCTGGCTAACATGGTGAAACCCCATTTCTACTAAAAATACAAAAAAGTAGCTGGGCGTGGTGGCGTGCACCTGTAATCCCAGCTACTTGGGAGGCTGAGGCAGGAGATCACTTGAACCAGGGAGCCGGAGGGTGCAGCGAGCCAAGATTGCGCCATTGCACTCCAGCTTGGGCAATAAGAGTGAAACTCCGTCTCATTAAAAAAAAAAAAAAAAAAAGGAAAAACTTCTCTTTCTCCTTGTCAGTGAGCATGAATGTATTGTGACTTCATAGATGACAATCTGTAACTGCCATTCGTTTTAGTGTTCAAATTGCCCCAGATTTGGTTGGGGGGGCCCCTTCACGCTGGCTCCTGTGGCCTTTGGACACACCCCCTCACTTTTGGGGAGTACTTCCTCACTCTCTGGCACGGGAAGATAGCCGAGGTAATCTGGACCTTGTTCTGCCCCATCCCTGGGGTCGGCCGTTGTTCTGAGGAGTCCGATTCTTTCTGGGGAAGAGTAGGTGTGGAGGCACTAAGAGAGTTCGTCGCTACTTGGGTGTCATTGCTTTGAGGCCCTTTCTCTGGAGAGAGCTAGGAAGCACACATATTTTATATGTTTTAAAATTCTATTTAGTTTTTGTAGAGATGGGGTCTCACTGTGTTGTCCAGGCTGCTCTCAATCTCTTGGGCTCAAGTGATTCCCCTGCCTTGGCCTCACAAAGTGTTGGGATTACAGGCATGAGCCACTGCGCCTGGCTGACATATTTTACAATAGTGAGTTCACGTTGATTCCTCTGATTCCATTCCGGTACCACCAGGTTTTTCCTGAGCATTCCTCATTTCATCTTTCTTTTTTGAGACGGAGTCTTGCCCTTGTTGCCCAGGCTAGAGTGCAATGGCGCGATCTTGGCTCACTGTAACCTCCGCCTACTGAGTTCAAGCGATTCTCCCGCCTCAGCCTCCCGAGTAGCTGGGATTACAGGCATGCGCCACCATGCCTGGCTAAGTTTTTGGATTTTTAGTAGAGACGGGGTTTCTCCATGTTGTTGAGGCTGGTCTCAAACTCCCAACCTCAGGTGATCCGCCTGCCTCGGCCTCCCAAAGTGCTGGGATTACACGCGTGAGCCACTGCGCCTGGCCTCTTCATTTCATCTTTCTGGCTCTCTTCTCCCACAGCGGGAACACCAGTTCCCAACCACATCAACATACTTACTCATTTGCTGAGTCATATGACACGTACAGAAGAATTACAGAATTACCGCAGCCATACCACCACCCCCAAACCTGATAAATAGGGTTCAGGATTTGTTTGCAGTTTGTTTTGTCCTCTGAGAATATGAGTATTTATATATCTTTTCTTTTTTTCTTTTCTTTTTTTTTGAGATGGAGTTTCTTTCTGTCGTCCAGGCTGGAGGGCAGTGGCCATGACCTTGGCTTACTGCAACCTCTGTCTCCTGGGTTCAAGTGATTCTCCTGCCTGAGCCTCCCAAGGAGCTGGGATTACAGGCATGCATAATCACACCCAGCTAATTTTTGTATTTTTAGTAGAGATGGAGTTTCACCATGTTGCCCACGCTGGTCTTAAACTGACCTCAGGTGATCCGCCTGCCTCAGCCTCCCAAAGTGCTGGGATTACAGGCATGAGCGTCAGCCTATCTTTTCAAATTATTCTATTCAGAAGTTATTTGGATTAGTTCCTTTTCTTTTGACCTTCTGTGTGGTTATTAATATAATAATAATAATTATTATTATTTTTTGAGTTGGAGTTTCGCTCTTGTTGCCCAGGCTGGAGTGCGATGGCACGATCTCGGCTCACTGCAATCTCCACCTCCAGAGTTCAAGCGATTCTCCTGCCTCAGCCTCCCGAGTAGCTGGGATTACAGGCATGCGCCACCACGCCCGGTTAATTTTGTATTTTTAATAGAGATGGAGTTTCTCTATGTTGGCCAGGCTGGTCTCGAACTCCTGACCTCAGGTGATCTGCCCACCTCGTCCTCCCAAAGTGCTGGGATTATGGGCGTGAGCCACCGCGCCTGGCCCTGTTAGTATTTTTAAATGCAGTTAAGTTCACTTGCTTCCATTTGCATTCAGTTTTAGTTTTCTCTCCTCTCTTTATTGATTTAATTTCCTTTATGAATATGTAAAACATTAACGAGGTTCTCAAATCAAAACTGTTCTAAAAGGTTTCCTAGAGAAACGTCATTTCCTCTCCATCTCCCCCACCTCATTTCCACCCAGCCCCCATAGGTTACTAAATATTTTCTTAGTTTGTGGTTATCTACAGAAAGAGCCTTTTGATCCAGCTTATCAGTTTGTCTCATACCTCTTTAAAATCCCTTTCATGGGCAGTCACTAATGAGGAGGGTCCACATTTGGAAGGCTCAAGAGCTTTGCTCTTTATTGGAGAAGCATGGGGCCAAGAGGAAAGACTCTGAGCAGTGAGGTTGTAAGAAGTGGCACTGATTTTTTTCTCCTCCCCCCACAGGAGATCCACCACCTGCGGCACCTGGTCAGCTCCCTTATCCTCTCCTCCACCTCTGCCTACGCCGTCAGGTAGGGACTGCGGGTATCCTGGGGTTGTGGGACCCAGATGACTCAGGACATACCTTTCCATAAAGCAGTGGTGGGAAGGTTCAGGGCTCATGAAACAGACGTCAGAAGCTATTTTTTCCCCCCATAATATCCCCTTTTTCTCTCTCTCCCCCACCAGTTCCCCACCTCCACTCTCATGGTCCTGTTCTTTTTTTTTTTTTTTTTTTTTTGAGACAGTGTCTGGCTCTGTCACCCAGGCTATAGTGCCGTTGTGTGATCTCGGCTCACTGCAACCTCCACCTCCCGGGTTCAAGCGATTCTCCTGCCTCAGCCTCCCGAGTAGCTTGGACTACAGGTGCTCGGCACTACGCCTGGTTGATTTTTGTATTTTTAGTAGAGACGGGGTTTCACCATCTTGGCCAGGTGGGTCTTGAACTCCTGAGCTCATGATCTACCCGCTGTGCCTCCCAAGGTGCTGGGATTACAGGCATGAGCCATTGCACCCCACTGGTCCTGTTCTCTTCCTTGGGCATGTAAATTAACCTCTACTGACCCCATCTAGCACATAAGAATGCATCTAGTGGCCAGACGCGGTGGCTCACGCCTGTAATCCCCACACTGTGGGAGGCCAAGGCAGGCAGATTGCTTGAGCTCAGGAGTTCAAGACCAGCCTGGCCAACATGGTGAAATCCCATCTCTACCAAAAATATAAAAACTTAGCTGGGCATGGTGGCGGTGGCGAGTGTCTGTGGTCCCAGCTACTTGGGAGGCTGAGGTGGGAGGATTGCTTGAGGCCTGGGGTCAGAGGTTGCAGTGAGCCGAGATTGCACCACTGCATTCCAGCCTGGGCAACAGAGTAAGACTCTGTCTCAGAAAGAAAAAAAAAAAAAAGTGCATCTAGCACATATATAGTGCAGCAGGGTTCCTGGAAGCATCTGGCGAATTTGTTATTTGTCAGCATTGGTTGCAAGGGACAGAGATTCTCTCGGGCCACCTTCAGATAGAGACACGCTGTAAGGAGTTGAAGAGCTGAAGCTGCTTTAGGTGCTGGCTTCTCTCTCCTTCTCTGGGGCTCTCATGAGCTCCAGGCTCTCTCTCTCACTCCATCCCTGCCTCTTTCTCAGCTTCGCCCTCTTCTCCTCTTGCTCCAAACGCTTCCTTACCTTCTACTGAGTTCTTCTCTGGCTTCTGTTTTCTCACGGTCCCTGATCGACATCAGTTGTGGCCTGGGTCTGCCTTAGGGTCTCTGTGATTTCTCTCTTTCTCTCTCTCTGTTAAAATAAACATGGCAAAATTCACCCTTTTCAAGTACAGAATTTAGCAGCATTTAGTCCATTCACAGGGTCGTGCAACCGCACCACTTCTGTCTAGATCTGAAATATTTCCATCACTCCAAAAGGAAACTGTACCTGCCACCGGGAAGTGCAGGAATCCTCGCTTCTTAGTCTTACTTGGGAGAAAAAATTCTGCCTAGAGACTGATTTAATCAACAAAGAGACTTTACTGAAGGCAAATAGAGAACAGAGAGTTTACACAGAGAGACAGCACACTCTGAAGGATGAGGAGAGCAGGCTGCTGAAAGAACGTGAGCCAGCAGCACACTGAGAGTTTTGTGTTGGGTTTTTAATATGATGTCGGACTCTTTTGAAGTTCTTGCCTCCGTCTTTTTTTTTTTTTTTTTTTTTTTTTTTTTTTTTTTGAGACAGAGTTTCGCTCTTGCCACCCAAGCTAGAGTGCAGTGGTGCGATCTCGGCTCACTGCAATCTTCACCTCCCAGGTTCAAGCGATTCTCTTGCTTCAGCCTCCCGAGTAATTGGGATTACAGGCATGCACCACCAGGTCTGGCTAATTTTTGTATTTTTAGTAGAGATGGGGTTTCACCATGTTGGCCAGGCTGGTCTCAAACTCCTGACCGCAGGTGATCCTCCTGCCTCCCAGATTGCTGGGATTACAGACTGAGCCACCGTGCCCAGCCAGTTCTCTGCTTTTGTGACCACAGGATAACTGCAACCTGATTCAGCCCCATTCCTGTGACCCCAGGCTGGCCCTGCCCATCTGGGACACCAGCTGACTCCACCCCACCCCCACAACCTCTGGCTGACCCCGCCCATCCCCAGGATCCCAGGCCGACCCCAGCCCAGCCTCCAGTCATCCTGACCCCGGCTGACCCCCACAGGGAGGAGGCGAAGGCCAAGATGGGCTTGCTGCGGGAGCGCGCGGAGAAGGAGGAGGCCCAGAGTGAGACGGAGGCGCAGGTGCTGCAGCGGCAGATCTCACACCTGGAGCAGCTGCACCGCTTCCTGAAGCTCAAAAACAACGACAGGCAGCCAGATTCCGATGTCCTGGAGAAGCGTGAAAAGCAGGGTGAGGCCAGGGCTGCCGCCTTTGCATCTCGAGGGCCTGGCCGCCCCTGGGGCACCTGCAGCACTCCTTGGTGCCCCGGGCGGGACCACACTTTGCTCACCCTCGCCCAGGAGGTCTCTGTGCTGGAGGCCACCCAGGAGGCCGACCTGCTGTTCTCTCTTCCCCCAGCCCGGGAGGTGGCCGAGGGCGTCCGGAAGACCTCCCAGGAGAGGCTGGTGCTTCGCTACGAGGACGCCCTGAATAAACTGTCCCAGCTGATGGGGGAGAGCGACCCCGACCTGTTGGTGCAGAAGTATCTGGAGAGTGAGTGGGGCCCTGGGTGGGGGGAGGAGGCCCAGGGGCCCCGGCACCCCCTGAGTCCAGTGCAGGCTGGCTTCAGCTCTGGCTCTGGGGACTCCTCCACCTGCACTGGAGGAGCAAGGTGTCAGGCCTGGGACCCGCCACCCATGTCCACTGGCATCTTACTGTGGCCCTGTCTCTGCCTCTCCCCATCCCCTCCTCACTCCTGGGCCTGGGGTCACTCTCCACATCCTTCCCTCAACCCCGTCCCTCTCTGTTTCTCTCCTTACCCATATCTACCGTTCTCCCTGCCTGCATCTCCCCGTCTCCCTTGCTGTTACCGAGTCTCTCTGGCTTTCCCTCTGCCTTGCTATGTGTTTCTGTGTCGCCCCTGCCGTGTCTTCCCACGCCTCTTGGTCTCTGTGATTCCTCTCTGTTCATCTCTCTGCCTTGGTCTCTGTGTGGCCTTCCTCATCCTCACTTTCTCTGGCCTTCTGTGTGCCTCTCTGTCTGTCTTCTCTCTGTATCTGTATCTCTGTCTTCCTCTCTCTGGGCCCCGCCTTGCCCAACTTTCCCAGTCGAGGAGCGCAACTTTGCTGAGTTCAACTTCATCAATGAGCAGAACTTGGAGCTGGAGCATGTGCAGGAAGAGATCAAGGAGGTGAGTGAGGCCTGCCCTCTCCATCTCCTCCTCTTCTCCCTGCCTCCCTGCCCCCTCCCCTCCCTCAGCCCCCCTCCTGCCTCTTCTTCCCAGCTCCACACCCCCCAGCTCCCGAGGCTGCCATCTGGCCCAACATTCAGCCCTGTCCCCACAGATGCAGGAGGCATTGGTGAGTGCACGTACCAGCAAGGATGACCGGCATTTGCTGCAGGAGCAGCAGCTGAATGCGTTGCAGCAGCGCATGGACAAGGTGCGCTTGGAGGCTGAGCGCCTTGAGGCCCGCTTCCAGGATGTGCGGGGACAGCTGGAGAAGCTCAAGGCTGGTGAGCACCCACGGGCGCCCCCTCCCAAGCCTGGCTTCTCCACTTGGAAGGACACCATTAGCCTGTGGGGCTTGGAGGCATTGCATGGACAACCTGGTTCACTTGCTTATTGGTTGCTCCATATCTGTCCATCTTTCCAACCAGGGTCTATCCCTCCAACTGTCTCATGTCCATCTATCCATCCAGCATCTGTCCCTCCAGCTGTCCTACACCCATCCATCCATCCATCCATCCATCCACCCATCCATCAGTGCATCCATCCATCCATCTAGGGTTGATCTCTCCAACTGTCCCATATCCATCCATCCATCCATCCATCCATCCATCCATCCATCCATCCAGAGACTGTCCCTCCAACTGTCCTATATCCATCATCCATCCGGGATTTAGTCCCTCATCTGTCCTATATCTATCTCTCCATCCAGGGTCTATCCCTCCATCTGTCCCATATCCATCTATCTATCCAGGGTCTGTGCCTTCATCTGTTCTATATCTATCTATCCATCCAGGATCTACCCCTCCATCTGTCCTATATCCATCCATCCATCCATCCACCCAGGGTCTATGCCTCCAACTGTCCTTATCCATCATTCATCCAGGATCTATTCCTTCATCTGTCCCATATCTATCTATCCATCCAGGGTCTATCCCTCCATCTGTCCCATATCCATCTATCTATCGAGGGTCTATTCCTTCATCTGTTCCATATCTATCTATCCATCCAGGGTCTACCCCTCCATCTGTCCTATATCCATCTGTCCGTCCATCCATCCATCCATCCATCCATCCATCTATCCATCCATCCATCCATCCATCCAGGATCTGTTCCTCCAACTGTCCCATGTCCGTCCATCCATCCATCCATCCATCCCTCCATCCATTGTCTATCCATCTGTCTGCCTCCAACAGCCCCACATCCATCTGTTCATCCATTTGTCTGCAATGACATTTGACTTTTGTCTTCCTAGTCTTAGTCTTAGTTACCAAATTTCTTCTTAGTCTTAGTTACCAAAAATGTTATTATTTGTAAAGAAAATGATGATAAAATATAATAGCAATGTTTATTATGTGTCATTCACTCTGCTAGGCACTTAGGCATTATTCCACTTGTTTCACAAAACACTGAAAAACAGATGCTGTCCCTCCCACTGTCCCATATCCGTCATCCACCCATCCATTCATCTATCCAGTATTCATCTATGGATCATCCGTGTACATCTGTCTGTCTATAAATGCCTAGCAATGGGACTGACGGGTCTTAGGGTAGGTATATGTTGATATTTATTGGAAAATGCCAAACAGTTTTCCAAACTGGTCGCAAGATTTTATGCCCTCACCTATGTGAGCATATGGGGGTCCCAGATGTTCCACACCCTCTCCACCGCTTCCTAGTGGCAGCCATTTTTTATTTTATTTTATTTTTGAGATGGAGTCTTGCTCTGTCACCAGGCTGGAGTGCAATGGTGTGATCTCGGCTCACTGCAACTTTCACCTCCTGGGTTCAAGCGATTCTCCTGCCTCAGCCTCTCGAGTAGCTGGGACTACAGGTGTGTGCCACCACGCCCAGCTAATTTTTGTATTTTTAGTAGAGTCAGGGTTTCACCATGTTGGCTAGGATGGTCTCGATCTCTTGACCTTGTGATCTGCCCGCCTCAGCCTCCCAAAGTGCTGGGATTACAAGCGTGAGCCACCGCGCCCGGCCATCGGCCATTTTAATATTAGCCATCTAACGTTTGTGCAGTACTATCTCTATTAATTTAATTGGCATTTCCCTAGTGACTAATAATATTGAGTATCATATTGGCCATTCGGATATCTTTGTGAAGTTCCTGTTCAATCTTGTGCACTCGTTTTTTTAAAAGTTGGGTTTTCTTGCTATAACTGAGTTGTAGGAGTTCTTTGTATATTCTAGACACTAGACTTTTGGTAAATATTTTCTCCTATACTGTAGCTTGCCTTTTCACTTTTTTTGGTGATGAACTGAAGTTTCTTAGTTTTGAGATCTAATTTATGAAATTTTCTTTTTGTAGTTAGTGACTTTGTGGCCTGCCTGAGAAATTTTTGCCTGTCCTGAGTTTACAAAGGCATTGTGCTGTGTTTTCTCCTAGAAGTTTCATTGTTTGAGCTCCCACATTGAAGTCTGTGACTTATGCCAAATTGATTTGCATGTATGGTATGAGGTAGGGGTCTAGAGTTTCCTTTTTAAAAAAATTTTTAGATTTTTTTCATTTATTTATTTTTTTGAGAGGAATTTTGCTCTTTTGCCCAGGCTGGAGTGCAGTGGCGCAATCTTGGCTCACTGCAACCTCTGCCACCCAGGTTCAAGCAATTCTGCCTCAGCCTCCCGAGTAGCTGGGATTATAGGTGCACACCACCACATCCAGCTAATTTTGGTATTTTTAGTAGAGATGGGGTTTCGCCATGTTGGCCAGGCTGGTCTCAAACTCCTGACCTCAGGTGATCCACCCGCCTCGGCCTTCCAAAGTGCTGGGATTACATGTATGAGCCACTGCACCTGGCCCTTCCCTTTTTTTTTTTAGAGATGGGATCTTACTATGTTGTCCAGGCTAGTCTTGAACTCCTGGATTCAAGTGCTCCTCCTGTCTTGGACTCCCAAAGTGCTGGGATTACAGGCATGAGCCACCACACCTGGCTGAGTTTCTTTTTTTTTTTTTAGACGGAGTCTTGCTCTGTCGCCCAGGCTGGAGTGCAGTGGCCGGATCTCGGCTCACTGCAAGCTCCGCCTCCCGGGTTCACGCCATTCTCCTGCCTCAGCCTCCCAAGTAGCTGGGACTACAGGTGCCCGCCACCTCGCCCGGCTAGTTTTTTGTATTTTTTTTAGTAGAGACGGGGTTTCACCGTGTTAGCCAGGATGGTCTTGATCTCCTGACCTCGTGATCTGCCCGTCTCGGCCTCCCAAAGTGCTGGGATTACAGGCTTGAGCCACCGCGCCTGGCCTCTTTTTTTTTTTTTTTTATCCGTGGGTATCAGTTGCATCCACCTGTGCATCCTCCCATCGTTCTCTTTTATTTCTATTATTATTATTATTATTATTTTTTAATTTGAGAGAGAGTCTCGCTCTGTCCCCCAGGTTGGAGTGCAGTGGCACCATCTCCATTCACTGCAACCTCCCCCTGCTGGGTTTAAGTGATTCTCCTGCCTTAGCCTCCTAGTAGCTGGGATTACAGGAGCACACCACCACGCCCAGCTAATTTTTGTATTTTTAGTGGAGAGTGGATTTTGCCATGTTGGCCAGGCTGGTCTCAAACTCCTGACTTTAGGTGATCCACCCGCCTCGGTCTCCCAAAGTGCTGGGATTACAGGCGTGAGCCACCACACCTGGCCTCATCTTTCTTATTTTTCAGGAAGTAGCCATGCAGAGCACTCAGGAGTCAGGCTGTCCTGTTTTTTGTTTTTTGTTTTTTTGGGTTTTTTTTACATTTATTGTTAGCTTTTATTATTTATTTATTTATTTATTTATTTATTTATTTATTTATTTATTTATTTATTTGAGATGGAATCTCACTCTGTCAGCCAGGCTGGAGTGCAGTGGTGTGATCTCGGCTCACTGCAATGTCCGTCTCCTGGGTGCAAGCGATTCTCCTGCCTCTCGAGTGACTGGGATTACAGGCACGCACTACCATGCCCGGCTAGTTTTTTCGTATTTTTAGTAGAAACAGGGTTTCACCATGGTGGCCAGGCTGGTCTCAAACTCCTGATCTCAAATGATCTGCCTGCCTTGGCTTCCCAAAATGCTGGGATTACAGGCGTGAGCCACTGCACCCAGCCTGTCCTGGGTTTGAATCTCAGCTCCACCAATTATGAACCTTGGTGTGTGGCTTCCTCCTTGTGAGCCCCTCTGGGAATGGGGATGGCAGTGCCTTCTTTGCAGGGTTGTCATGAGAATTAGAAGGGATGACAGATGGAGAGAAAGGTGGGGGGTGGTGGGGAGCGATCTGGGGAGCCCCCTTGGGGCACACCGTAGGAGCTCAAATATGGGCAGGTCCCCCTTCCCGCTGTCGTGACGGCTGAGCCGAGCCCTGTGCTAGGTGATGTGGGCACGGTGGGGAGAGGCCCTGGAGGGGACTGACCTGAGCACTGGGCACTCATCACTCAGGGGCTAGGATGGAGGACACCCAGGCTCTGGGGGCGAGAGGAGGCCGTAACTCAGTCTGCAGTGCAAGACCATAATTTGTGGGGCCCAGTGCAGAATGAGGGGCCCCTTATTAAAAAATTGCCAAGATTTTCAAGATAGGAAGAGCAGCAGCGTGTCAAGCCAAGTGCAGGCCCCTCACCACCGTCTGGGTCTCACACTCACCAAGCCAGCTCTGCTGGGGTCACTGGGAAGGCTTCCTGGAGGCAGTGATACCTGAGGCTGATTTTGAAGGACAAGCCAGGGAGAGAGGGATGCACAGCAGTGCCCTCCCCCTGCCTGGCTGGCTGAGCTCGGGTGACTCCCTTTTGGTCTCTGAGCCTTGATCGCAGTCTCTGTAGAATGGGGCAGTGAGGACCTGAGTGGGGAGAGGGCTAGCACCCAGCTGGCGGTGCCAGATCCCTGACAGCTGGCCCTCCATGACGCAGACATCCAGCTCCTCTTCACCAAGGCCCATTGCGACGGCAGCATGATCGATGACCTCCTTGGGGTCAAGACCGGCATGGCGGACCGGGACATGGGCCTCTTCCTGAGCCTCATCGAGAAGCGGCTGGTGGAGCTCCTGACAGTGCAGGCCTTCCTGGATGCCCAGGTGGGAGGCGGCAGGGAGCCAGGACGGGAGGCAGGTCTCAGGGGTGGCCCAGCTGACCACAGGCTTCCACACCCTCCAGAGCTTCACCTCCCTGGCCGACGCCGCCCTCCTGGCACTGGGCCAGAGCCTGGAGGACCTTCCGAAGAAGATGGCCCCACTTCAGCCCCCTGACAATCTGTGAGGCGCAGGGCAGGAGGGACGCAGGGGGGACGGGGCTTCCATGGGGGCAGAGGGAACACACAGGATAGAGGGTTTTGGGGGGCTTTTGGGGACTGGCTGCTGGATGTGGCCCTGGGGGTTTAGAATATGAGGTGTGTGCTTTGAGGCAGCCAGAAGGAGTAGGGGCTTGGCACCTTTGTGTGGGAAGACGGGGCCCCGGGTACCCCAGAAGGGGAGGGCACTCAGGGCTGGTGGGAGAATGAGTGAGGTTCCTGGGGTTGAGCAGGAAGGGCCACTGGCCTTTTTGAGGGCTGGGAGTCTAGTCTTTTCCGGTTTTCCTTCCCCTCCCCAGAGAAGACCCCCCAGGTTTTGAGGCCAGCGATGACTACCCCATGAGCAGGGAGGAGCTGCTGAGCCAAGTGGAGAAGCTGGTGAGATTGGGGCCCTCGGGGGTGGGGCCAGGCCTCAGTGTGCGTCGGGGCCCAGCTCACCTTCCCTGCAGGTGCAGCTCCAGGAGCAGGCGGAGGCGCAGCGCCAGAAGGACCTGGCCGACGCCGACGCGAAGCTGGACGGCACCCTGAGCGCGGACCTGGCCAGCACCCAGAGGGCTGGCTCCAGTACCATCCTGGTGCCCACCAGGCAACCCCATACCATCCCCGGGTCCATCTTGAGCCACAAGACTAGCAGGGACCGTGGCTCTCTTGGCCGCGTCACTTTTGGTCCCCTCAAATCCAGCCTGGGGCATTTGCCCAGTCACGTCACGCACGGTGACCCCAACACTGGCCACGTGACCTTTGGCTCCACCAGTGCCTCGAGTGGGGGCCACGTGACCTTCAGACCTGTCAGCACCAGCAGCTACCTGGGCTCCACGGGATACGTGGGGTCCAGCAGGGGCGGAGAAAACACAGAGGGTGGTGTGGAGAGCGGAGGCACAGCGTCTGATTCCAGCGGAGGCCCCGGGTCCAGCAGAGGCCACGTCTCCAGCACCGGCCCTGCCTCCAGCACTGGCCCCGGCTCCTCCACCAGCAAAGACTCCCGGGGCTAACACGAGGGGCCTGCAGCCCCCACCCTGCCCTGGCTCTCTGTAGAGGTCTTTTTTTGTGTCTCTACTTCCCTGTTTGCCTTGTGGGTCCCTGTCTTTTTCTCCCAGTCCCAGGCCTCTGTCTTTTTGCCCCTCTTAACTGTTTTCATCTGCCCTTCATCACCGCCTCACCTCTGTCTCCTGGTTCCTTTCTCTCTGCTCCTGACCCTGCTTTTCCCTCTGCCTCCCGATCTCCTGTTCTCTCGGCTTCCCAGTCAGTGTCCGTCCTTCTTGTCTCCATATCTGCCCCTTCCCTGTCTGCTGAGCCCTGACCCCCTGTGGATTCCCCACCTTCTGTTGCTGGCTCTCTCTCCTCGTCTCCATCTCCCAGGCTCTGCATACATCCTGTGTCCCTCTCTCTGCAGCTCCTCACTCCCCAAGAGCCCTCTAGTGCTGACGGGCATGGGAAAAGTCAGGGCGAAGATGCCAGGTTCAGCATGGGAAAATGGGACTGTGGAAATAAAGCCTATGTGTGGAGAGCCGGCTTCAGGCATGGCTGCTTCCTCTACCTCCGGCCTGGGGGTCATCTGTGACCCTGTCCCGACTCCCTGCCATTCATTCATTCACTCACTCATTCAGCATTCTTATTTATTTATTGAGATGAAGTTTCCCTCTTGTTGCCCAGGCTGGAGTGCAGTGTCACGATCTCAGCTCACTGCAACCTCTGCCTCCCAGGTTCACGCCATTCTCCTGCCTCAGCCTCCCAAGTAGCTGGGATTACAGGTGCCCACCACCACGCCTGGCTAATTTTTGTATTTTTAGTAGAGATGGGGTTTCACCATGTTGGGCAGGCTGGTCTTGAACTCCTGACCTCAGGTGATCTGCCCACCTCAGCCTCCCAAAATGCTGGGATTACAGGCTTGAGCCACCACGCCGGGCCTATTCATCCATTTTTCTGAGACCTCTCCTGGAGCTGTGTTGGTCAGGGCAGTCACAGCTGCAGATTCTCCGTGGTCCTCAGGCAGCAGAGGTTTCTCTCCTTTGTGGGCCAGCCAAGCGCTGTCCTCCATATCACCCGTGTCCCCCAGGCCCATGGCACAGCCATCATCTGGAATGCTGCCAGTCCTTTGGCACAGGAAGAAGAGAGGATGGCACAGCAGGCAGTGACTTGCGAGGCTTGGACCTGATATGACACCTGTCTTCTTAGCTTACACTCAGCCAGAGTAGGTCCCCTGGTCACCCCGAACTTCACAGGGGCACCGGGAAGCGTAGTCTTTTCATGTGTCTGGAAGGAGAGAAAGGAAGGATTATTTATGGACAGCCCTAACTCCAGTCGCAGGGTCACAGAGAAAAAGCTGACCTTGACCCTTTCCTGCAGCGGGGGTGGGGGGGGGGGGTGGGGTGGGTGTAGGAGTGAGAGGGCTTAGAACGCCATGATAACTCTTTGCTGTAGTTGAGTCATGCCAAATTCCCTGTCAGCATTTAATCCGTTGGTGTCAAAGCTATATAAAAACTTAAAAAAAAATCAGGCTGGGCGTGGTGGCTCACGCCTGTAATCCCAGCACTTTGGGAGGCTGAGGTGGGTGGATCACTCGAGCCCAGGAGTTCAAGACCAGCCTGGTGAACATGTGAAACCCTGCCTCGACTGAAAATACAAAAATTAGCAGAGCATGGTGATGTGCACCTGTCTTCCAAACTACTCTGGAGGCTGAGGCATGAGAATTGCTTGAATCTGGGAAGCGGAGGTTGCAGTGAGCTGAGATCACAGTACTGCACTCCAGCCTGGGTAATAGAGTGAGACTGTCTCAAAAAAAAAAAAAAAAAAAGTTCAAATCCAAACAGATAATCCATCATCCGCCTTCCTAATCCAGGAATGTAGCACCCTGAGCCTCCCCTTAAAATGGCTTGATAATAGTACATCCTTTTTTGTGTGAGAATACAATGAATTTATACACACAGCCTTAGAACAGTGGCTGGGCGTGGTGGCTCACACCTGGAATCCCAGCACTTTGGGAGGCCGAGGTGGGCAGATCATCTGAGGTCGGGAGTTCGAGATCGGCCTGGCCAACATGGTGAAACCCTGTCTCTACTGAAAATATAAAAATTAGCCGGGTGTGGTGGCGCATGCCTGTAACCTCAACTACTTGGGAGGCTGAGGCAGGAGAATCACTTGAACCCGGGAGGCGGAGGTTGCAGGGAGCCAAGACCGTGATACTGCACTCCAGCCTGGGCGACAAGAATGAAACCCCATCTCAAAAAATAAATCAATAAGCCGGGCGCGGTGGCTCAAGCCTGTAATCCCAGCACTTTGGGAGGCCGAGACGGGCGGATCACGAGGTCAGGAGTTCGAGACCATCCTGGCTAACACGGTGAAACCCCGTCTCTACTAAAAAATACAAAAAACCAGCCGGGCGAGGTGGCGGGCGCCTGTAGTCCCAGCTACTCGGGAGGCTGAGGCAAGAGAATGGCGTGAACCCGGGAGGCGGAGCTTGCAGTGAGCTGAGATCTGGCCACTGCACTCCAGCCTGGGCAAGAGAGTGAGACTCTGCCTCAGGAAAAAAAAAAAAAAAAAAAAAATCAATAAATAAAAATAAATTGTCTTGATAATAGTACATACTGTTTTGTGTGAGAATAAAATGAACTGATACACAGCCTTAGAACAGTACCTGGCATGTAGTAAAAGCTCAGAAATATATGTGACTATTAGTAGAACAGTGATAAAGATGAAAGTGTAGTGTTTTCTATTTATTTATTTATTCATTCATTCATTCATTCATTTTTGAGTCTCACTCTGTCACCCAGGCTGGAGTGCAGTGGTGTAATCTCGGTTCACTGTAACCTCTGCCTCCCAGGTTCAAGCAATTCTCCTGCCTCAGCCTCCCAAGTAGCTGGGATTACAGGCACCTGCCACTATGCCTGGCTAATTTTTTTTTTTTTTTGTATTTAAGAGGGGATTTTACCATGTTGGCCAGGCTGGTCTCGAACCCCTGACCTCAAGTGATGCTCCCATGTCAGCCTCTCAAAGTGCTCAGAATACAGGCGTGAGCCACTGAGTCTGGCCTGTGTTCAGCAATATTTGAGCCAGTTTTCCTTACAGAAAGAGAAATACTTATTTTTGTGTGTTTTTTTTTTTTTTTTTTTTTTTTTTTTTTTTTTTTTTTTTGAGACGGAGTCTCGCTCTGTCGCCCAGGCTGGAGTGCAGTGGCCGGATCTCAGCTCACTGCAAGCTCCGCCTCCTGGGTTCACGCCATTCTCCTGCCTCAGCCTCCCCAGTAGCTGGGACTACAGGCGCCCGCCACCTCGCCCGGCTAGTTTTTTGTATTTTTTTAGTAGAGACGGGGTTTCACCGTGTTAGCCAGGATGGTCTCGATCTCCTGACCTCGTGATCCGCCCGTCTCGGCCTCCCAAAGTGCTGGGATTACAGGCTTGAGCCACCGCGCCCGGCCATTTTTGTGTTTTAAATAAAACTGGTGTAGGAAAGTTTAAAAAAAAAAAAGACTCGATTTCTCCGCTTACAGCTGCACAGGAGGGGACATCCACACAGCTTTCCTCGTTCATTTGATAAATATTTATTGAGCATGTACTGTGTGCCGTATATCGTACTAGGTTCTGGGGATGGGAGAGTAAAGGAGAAAGTTGAAAATGGCATTTCAGGAGGGAGGTGGAAAGGAGCTCCTCTGAGCCGTGGCTCCTGGCAGTGGAGCTGCTGTTCTTCCTCCCTGGGGGCCCAGGAAGTCTCATCTTGGTGTGGAGCTGAGTCCGTGACCACCAGCCCTAACTACCATTTCGGAGCGATTTCCTCCTCTTTCCTTCCAAAGACAGCAGAGCCAGCACAGCAGACCGAGGCTTCTGATTTGCTCCCCATGCAAAACGACGTCATAGACCACCATAGTTTGACCGACTCAGGCTAACCACAGCTGTCTGTCATCTCAAGGATCCTAGTCCTACACCGAGCAGGTTCACCTCCTCTACCTTCCCCTGGACCGGGGCTGGGCTCGCCACTTATAGATGGTCAACCCTGCAGCACCCAGCTCCGAATACATCGAAGGCCACTTTAGAGACGCCTGAGAATTCAACCTAGATTTTTTACTTTTTGTTTTTTTGAGACAGGGTCTTGCTCTGATGCCCAGGCTGGAGTGCAGTGGTGCAATCTCGGCTTGCTTCAGCCTCCACCTCCCAGGTTCAAGTGATTCTCATGCCTCAGCCTCCTGAGCAGCTGGGACTACAGGTGTGCGCCACCGCGCCCGGCTAATTTTTGTATTTTTCGTAGAGATGGAGGTTTCCCCATGTTGGCCAGGCTGGTCTGGAACTCCTGGCCTCAAGTGATCCTCCCGCCTTGGCCTCCCAAAGTGAAAAAGACATTTTAAAGTTTGACCTCTGGAATGCCTTTAATTTACGTGGTATAGTCTAAGAGAATAGCAGGTGAGTGCAGCTCAATCTTATCAGCAAAAGTGGAGGAAGGACTGAATTAAGTTGTACTCAATAGCAGTAAAATTAGGGATATTTAATCATTTTCCTCCTCCAGGAGTGAGGCAGAAATGGGCACTGCCACATCCAGGCTGTGTGGTCTTGGGCCAGTGTCTTCAGCACTCTGAGCTGTGACTCATCCTGAAACCAGAGCTGGCAGCGAATCCCAGACGCAGCTTTGTGTGGTGGGGAAGGCTCACTGGGAGGCAGTGTGGGTGTGAACCTGTTCTTCATCATAATCTCTGTCAAGTGAAAAAACATGGGGATAGTCTAGAACAGTGGAAACCCGTATCCCAGCTCCTTAGAGAGTTAGGAAACCATTTTAAGGGAAACTGACCAGCATTTAAAAATAGGAGTGAGCCAGGAAAGGTGGCTCACGCCTGTAATCGCAGCACCTTGGGGAGCCAAGGCGGGTGGATCACCTGAGGTCAGGAGTTCAAGACCAGACTGGCCAACATGATGAAACCCCATCTTTACTAAAAATACAAAAATTAGCTGGGCATGGTGGTGCATGACTGTAATCCCAGCTACTCAGGAGGCTGAGGCAGGGGGATCGCTTGAACCTTGGGGGAGAGAGGTTGCAGTGAGCCAAGATCATGCCTGGGTGACAGTGACACTCTTGTCTTAAAAAAAAAAAAAAAGTGGAATATAAAGCATTGTGTAATACAGGGTGGTATTTTTAAAACTTTTTTTTTTTTTTTTTTTAGACAGAGTCTCACCCTGTTACTCAGGCTGGAGTGCAGTGGCGTGATCTCAGCTCACTGTAACCTCTGACCCCCGGGTTAAAGCAATTCTCTGCCTCAGCCTCCTTAGTAGCTTGGATTACAGGTGCCCACCACCACACCCGGTTTTTTTGTTTTTTTGTATTTTTAGTAGAGATGGGGTTCACCATCTTGGCCAGGCTGGTCTGGAACTCCTGACCTCGTGATCCACCCGCCTCGGCCTCCCAAAGTGCTGGGATTACAGGCGTGAGCCACTGTGGCCGGCCTAAATTTTGTTTTTAATTGTACATATTTATGGGATGCGGTGTGATGTTTCGATACATATATAAATTATGTAGTGATCAAATCAAGGTTATTAGCAAATCCGTCATCCCAGACGCTTGTTATATCTTTGTGGTGAGAACATGCAAAATGTTCTAGCTATTTTGAAGTATACAATCCATTATTGTTGACTATAGAGGGTGGTATTCTTTTGTAACAGTGTGCTGATGCGACCGGGCGCGGTGGCTCATGCCCGCAATCTCAGCACTTCGGGAGACCCAGGCGGGCGGATCACTTGAGGCCGGGAATTCGAGACCAGCCTGGCTAACATGGTAAAGCCCCATCTCTACTAAAAATAAAAAATTAGACAGGCGCGGTGGCGGGCGCCTGTAATCTCAGCTACTCAGGAGGCTGAGGCAGGAGAATTGCTTGAATCCTGGAAGCTGAGGTTTCTGTGAGCCCAGATCGTGGCACTGCATTCCAACCCGGGCAACAGAGCAAGACCTTCTCTCAAAACAAAACAAAACAAAAAAAACCGCTGATGCAAAATGATTTCTTACTGGGCGTCAGAATTTTGGAAGCCACTGGTAGACAGTCCTTAGTTTCACACAATGATTTTCAGACAACTGCCTATTCGTCAATTCCAACCACCTCGCCCCACTGCCAAAATCGAACGTTTCTGGTCTCCCGGCGGCGCCGCCTTAGCAGGATCCGCCGCCAGGTGGCGCGCGCCCCCCGCCCGGAGTGGGTTTTGTCCCATCCCGGACTTAGATCTTCCAAGACAGTGATTTCCTTCTGTTCGGGTCTCTTCCCGAGAATCCGCTTTACTCGTACTAGAAGCTCTGACCTCGAATGCAGTTCCAGAAGCAGAACCCTGCAGGGGGTTTCAGGCGGCCAAGAAGGGAAGTGGCTCTCCTAAGACCGTCCTGGCTTCGGTCCACGGCGCTCATTAAATGCCTCCCACGCCAGACGAGGTCCCCGTCCCCGGAGCTGGCGTCCCAGGGGTAAGGACACACACGAACCCTCCTGCCCCCATTCGCGCCCCGTCAGTGCAGGGAGGCTCCGGCCTGGGGCTGAAGAGCCGAGTCTCTCGTGCCTGACAGCACGGGGTCGAGCCCCTCCCGGCCACCTGCTGGCTGTGGGATCTTGGGCATCGTGCTTGGCCTCGCTCTGCCTTGGTTTCCCCCACTGTAGTGATAGTGATAACAGCAGCCACTTCATAGGGTTGCAGGCGTTACATGAGTTAATAGATGCAAAGCGCTCAGAAGGGGGCCTGGCATATGTTTGCTAAACCGATTGTTGAAAATTCTCAATTTACATCTGTGAGAACTGAGGACCAGTTGGGGGTGGGGGTGGGGAACCCCCAAAGTCGGCTAAGTTCAGCCTCAGGGACTGGAGACGGGAGGGGTGTTCCCTCACCTACAGATAGTTTCCCGCCTCCTGCGCCGGCCCCCTCCACCCCCAGCTGAATCCAGGCATTCTGATTTCAGTCAAGGTCCTTCTCCTCCTGACAGCGCTCCCTGGGGGTGGGAGTGGACCCAGGCCCCTTGGCAAGGTCTGGGGCTGCCCTGGCGGAGCAGCCTCCCCTCCTCCTCTTTATTCCTTCCAGGATGGGGAGGGCCACGAGTCATCCAGATTCTATGATAAAGCGGCAGATTCCTGGGAAATGCAGGGAGCAGGGGTCCGGGAGAAAGGGCCAAGCTGGAGCCCGCTCAGTCACAGTGGGGGGTCCCCAACCTGCAGGCCCTCCCCAAACACTGAAAGCTGAACTTAGCAGTGCTGGGTCATGCAGAATGGGCGCCTAGGAGGACCTCTGCTCTTACCAGTGGCATTTCTCTTTTCTCTCTCCCGTTTTTTTTTTTTTTTTTTTTTTTTTTTGAGACAGAGTCTTGCTCTGTCGCCCAGACTGGAGTGCAGTGGTATGATCTCAACTCCCTGCAACCTCCCCCTCCTGGGCTCAAGTAATTCTCCTGCCTCAGCCTCCCGAGTACCTGGGACTACAGGTGCATGCCACCATGCCTGACTAATTTTTGTATTTTTAGTAGAGATGGGGTTTCACGTTGGCGAGGCTGGTCTTGAACTCCTGACCTCAAGTGATCCACCCGCCTCGGCCTCCCAAAGTGCTGGGATTACAGGCGTGAGCCACCGCGCCCAGCCAACAATGACTTTTGTAAAATGCTCATTGGGAGGGCTTTGCAAAATTGGTATCAGCAGCCGTGTTTATAATCTCTAAAGTGAGATACAGAACCAAGGTCTCTGGAATGAATATAACTAAGAAAGAATGAATGCCACCTGCACCCTACCTGCTTAGCCTTTCTTTTCTTGAAAGAAGGCACAAAGAAATATTCTATGCCATGCCATCATATGTAGCATAAACATCAGCAAAACTAGAAAACAGGGTATTTGGGGATTTCTGCATAGGTGCAAATGTAAAGATGAGGGAGGGGGGCGAATGATAACAAAATGAACCACAGTGGTTTCCTCTGGGGGCTGGAGATATCCTCTGTGAGGCACAGACATGAATTGCCTGGCGTTTAATGATGAGCTGTTTATGGGCTTGGATTGTGGGTATAAGGGTAATCACTTTATTAACTTTGAAACGTCGTGGTGTCAGGTGCCTGTAATCCCAGCTACTTAGGAGGCTGAGGTAGGAGGATCACTTGAACCTGGGAGGCAGAGGTTGCAGTGAGCTGAGATCGCACCACTGCACTCCTACCCAGGCAACAAGAGCAAAACTCCATCTTGAAAAAAAAAGATATATGTGTGTACATTTTCATACATTTTCAGGTAGTCATATTTCCCAACTTTTATTTATTTTTATTTGGTTTTTGAGGTGGAGTTTCACTCTTGTTGCCCAGGCTGGAGTACAATGGCACTACTTCAGCTCACTGCTCCCGGATTCAAGCAATTCTCCTGCCTCAGCCTCCTGAGTAGTTGGGATTATAGGCATGAGCCCACCATACCTAATTATATATTTTTAGTAGTGACAGGGTTTCTCTATGTTGGTCAGGCTGGTCTCGAACTCCTGACCTCAGGCGTTCTGCCCACTTTGGCCTCCCAAAGTGCCGGGGTTACAGGCATGAGCCAACATGCCTGGTCATTTCCCAACTTTTAAAAAATTAAAAAGAGGCCGGGCACAGTGGCTCACGCCTGTAATCCTGGCACTTTGGGAGGCCAAGGCAGGCAGGTCACTTGAGGTCAGGAGTTTGCGACCAGCCTGGCCAACATGGTGAAACCTCGTCTCTACCAAAAATACAAAAATTAGCTGGGTGTGGTGGTGGATGTCTGTAATCCCAGCTACTCGGGAGGCTGAGGCAGGAGAATCACTTGAGCCTGGGAGGCGGAGGTTGCAGTGAGCCGAGATTGCCCCACTGCTCACCAGCCTGGATGACAGAGCAAGACTCTGTCTCAAAATAAATACATAAATAAATAAAGTAAAAATAAAAAGAAGACATTAAACAGTGCTCATTGTGGAAAGTGAGTCTATGTGCCCTTAGTAAAGAAGATGAGAAGAATGGAGATGGCAGGGAAACTGACAGAATATGACACATCAGACTGACAAAGTCATAACAAGTACCCCAAGTTGGTACCAAAAAGACTACATACTCTGACCATAATGCAGTAGCACAGTGACCGATAAGACAAAAATGGTCTCATGGAGCATATGAATCCCAAGTCTAAACTGAATGAGGCTCAAAGAAGGCTTCACATTGAAAATGAGACCATGTGTATGTGAGTGAGTTGTAATGAACCTGCTATATATCAACATTTATGTGGCAGAGCTGGGAGGGTGCAAAGAGGGATATCCTTCATCTTGTAGCATTTTTTTTTTTTAGAACGGAAAAACTGGAAAATCATTAACATTTACAGTGTTTCAGTCCTACTGTGCACTCATTGTGCCTAAGTGAAGAGCTGGACCCGAAAGTTGCCTCGCCTCGCCTTTCGCCTTTCCTTTCCTTCCCCTTTCCTTCCCCTTCCTTTCCTTTTTTCTTCTTTTCTTCCCTCCCTCCCTCCCTCCCTCCGTTCCTTCCTTCCTTCCTTCCTTCCTTCCTTCCTATCTTCCTTCACTTTGTCACCCAGGCTGGAGTGCAGTGGTGCAAACACAGCTCACTGCTGCCTCGGGCTCCCAGGCTCAAACGATCCTCCTGCCTCAGCTCCCCAGGTAGCTGGGACTACAGGCATGTGCTACCACGCCTGGTTAATTTTTGCATTTTTTGTTGTTGTTGTAGTTGTTGAGATGGGGTTTCTCCATGTTGCCCAGGCTGGTCTCAAACTCCTGGACTCAAGCAATCCTCCCACCTTGGCCTCCCAAAGTGCTAGGATTACAGGTGTGAGTCACCACACCTGGCCTTGAAAGCTTTCTTATTTTTATTCCAATGGTAGCCTCCCTCCAGGATGTGGATTCACATATAACATGAGTGGTAACTGTTTAAAGAGGACTTTCCCACATTTTTTTTTTGAGATGGAGTCTCGCTCTGTCGCCCAGGTTGGAGTGCAGTGGTGCAATCTCGGCTCACTGCAAGCTCTGCCTCCCAGGTTCATGGCATTCTCCCGCCTCAGCCTTCAGAGTAGCTGGGACTACAGGCTCCCGCCACCATGCCTGGCTAATGTTTTGCATTTTTAGTAGAGACGGGGTTTCACCATATTAGTCAGGATGGTCTCAATCTCCTGACCTCATGATCCACCCGCCTTGGCCTCCCAAAGTGCTGGGATTACAGGTGAGCCACCACGCCCAGCAGGTCTTTCCTACATTTTTTACTTCGGTAAGGAGGCTCTGCAGTGTGAGTTCTTGTATGAACCATGAATTTGAGACCACGCTGAAGGTTTTGTCATGTTCCTTTTAGATTCACAGTTTCTCTCCAGGGTGAGAACAAATGTCTACTCAAGATGAATGAAGAGGAAAGGCTTTCCCTAGACTTTACCTTTGCAGGGTTGTTTTTTGTTTTTTTGTTTTTTCACATTTCTGTAAGATAGGAGAGTTCAGGGAAGATGTTCTCATGCATGCTAGCCCCTTGAGCTCCCTTCCAATATGTCCTCCTCCCATGTTCAGTACAGTTAGAAAATTAATGAAGATTTTCCCACCTTCCTTTCATTCACAGCGCTTCTCATCATTGTGGGTCTTCAGATGTTTTTTAAGTCCTGACGACTTTGTAAAGCCTTTTCCACATGTCTTACATTTATAGGGTTTCTCTCCAGTGTGGCTCCTTAGATGTGTGTATTTTGAGGACTCCCTGATGACTTTCCCACATTCTTCACATTCGTAGGGCTTCCTCCGCACGACGTGCTTTCTTAAATGCTTATGAAGGTGTAAGGAATATCTGAAGGCTTTTCCACATTTCCCACATTCGTACGGTTTCTCTCCAGTGTGAATTTTCATATGTCTCATAAGGAATGACTGATAAAAAAAGGCTCTCCCACATTCGGGACATTTGTGGCTTTTCTCTCCAGTGCAGTGACTCTTGTGTGAACCGGAATTTGGGGCGTTGGCAGAGGTTGCTCCAGTCTGACAGTCCTTCTTATTTGTCTCTGCGGTATACGACTGCATCTGCACGGCATGAACTGAGTTATTTCTGGAAGTGTTCTCGCCCTGAGTAAAATCATACATTTTCTCTCGAACACGAGTGTTGTGTGCCCTAAGGGATCCGTCTTCATGGAAAGCTTTTCCAAATGGATTCTGTTGGTGCCTGTTTGCTCCCGTATCAATTTCATCACGTATACGATGCACGGCGTTCTGACTGCCAGTCCATGTGCTTGATTTCAGCTCTGTTTTTCTCCCACACGGAGCCCACTGAATGTTCTGCCCCAAGACTTCATCGTGTCCGTTGTTTTCATGTGTTTTTTGACTATCGTTTAAGAAAGGATTATACTTGAAAATACTTGAGTCACATGTCAGGATACATTGTCTTGTGGAATCTCCCGGTGAAGGCACACGCCTGCAGGTAGGTTTAGAGCGGTTCCTCATTTCGTGATCTTCACAGACGCTAACAGAAGATTCATCTTTCTCAGGGGCAACTGCGGGTGGCTTCACATTATTCGCCCCCTGCCTGTGTGGTCCCTCTGTTTTGGGGCATCTCCAGTCTTCTCTCAATGTGGAGAGCTGGGAACTGATGCTCGTGAGACACACACTGTTGGCTTCAGGATATGTTCTTTTAGGAAGAATATCCGGCTGAGGGGCTGCATCTTTGGTTTCGCACGGAGTCGCCCAGTCTGAAATACAGTGGCACAAAAGTTAAATTCTTTGTTGAAAGTGAAGGTGGGTTAGAGATGATAACATAGGCAATGTCTGTGCGGATTTCTCTTTCTTTCCCCCTTCCTTCCTTCCTTCCTTCCTTTTCTTCCCTCCCTTCCTTTCTTTTTCCTTCCTCTGCTTCCTTTCTTCCTTCCCCTTCCTTCCTTCTTTTCTTCTTTCTTTTCCTTCCTTCCTTCCTCCTTCCTCTGCTTCCTTTCTTCCTTCCCCTTCCTTCCTTCCTTCCTGTCCTTACTTTTTTCTGTTCTTTCTTTCTTTCTTTCTTTCTTTTTCTTCCTTCCTTCTTTCTCCTTCCTTCCTTCCTTCCTTCCTTCCTTCCTTCCTTCCTTCCTTCCTTCCTTCCTTCCTTCCTTCCTCCCTCTCTCTCTCTCTGTCTGTCTCTCTCTCTCATTCTCTCTTTCTTTCTCTCTTTTCTTTCAACAGAGTCTTGCTGTGTGGCCCAGGCTGGAGTGCAGTGGCATGATCTTTGCTTATTACAACCTCTGCCTCCCAGGTTCAAGCAATTCTCTGGCCTCAGCTTCCCGAGTATCTGAGATTACAAGTGTGTGCCAGCATGCCTGGCTAGTTTTTGTATTTTCAGTTGAGATGGGGTTTCTCCATGTTGGCCAGGCTGGTCTTGAATTCCTGGCCTCATGTGATCCACCTGCCTCAGCCTCCCAAAGCGTTGGGATTACAGGCGTAAGCCAACGTGCCTGGCCTCTGTGTGGATTTCTTTCTAGATGTTCCCTCAACATATATGATAAAAATGTGAAGGGGAAGAAAGCAAGAGGAAGGAGGCAGAGAAAGACCTCAGGGATTCCGCAGTGTCAGGAATGTGAGGATGGTAAGGTCAGGGGTTCAACATGGAGAGCGTCATGTTACTGAGGAATGATTCTGCAGAGATCAAGGAAATGATCAGGAATTTTAAGTGGAAGAGAATTGTACAGAAAGTCCATGTGAAATTTTTATTTTTTTGAGATGAGGGTCTCACTAGGTTGCCCAGGCACTGGGTGCAGTGGCTATTCATAGGCTTAATCATAACACACTGCAGCCTTGAGCTCTTGGGGTCAAGTGATCCTCTTGCCTCAGTCTCCCGAGTAGCTGGCTCCATGTGCAATTTTTTTTTTTTTTTTTTTTTGAGACGGAGTCTCACTCTGCTGTCCAGGCTGGAGTGCAGTGGCCGGATCTCAGCTCACTGCAAGCTCTGCCTCCCGGGTTTACACCATTCTCCTGCCTCAGCCTCCCGAGTAGCTGGGACTACAGGCGCCCGCCACCTCGCCCAGCTAGTTTTTTGTATTTTTTAGTAGAGACGGGGTTTCACCGTGTTAGCCAGGATGGTCTCGATCTCCAGACCTCGTGATCCGCCCGTCTTGGCCTCCCAAAGTGCTGGGATTACAGGCTTGAGCCATCGCGCCCGGCCTCCATGTGCAATTTTAAGGAGAAAAGGAACAGGCCTTTCTCTGGGAAAAATGAATATATGAGAGGATGGATAAAAGTCAAAAAACATAAGCTCAGCCAGGCGCAGTGGCTCACGCCTGTAATCCCAGCACTTTGAGAGGCTGAGGTGGGTGGATCACCGGAGGTCAGGAGTTTGAGACCAGCCTGACCAACGTGGTGAAGCCTCATCTCTACTAAAAATACAAAAATGAGCCGGGCATTGTGGTGTATGCCTGTAATCCCAGCTACTTGGGAGGCTGAGGCAGGAGAATCACTTGAACCCAGGAGGCAGAGATTACAGTGAGCGGAGATTGCACCACTGTACTCCAGCCTGGGCAAGAGGGTACCTGTTTTTTTCTTTCTTTTTAAATCAAAAAAACTTTTTTAAGACAAAAAAGAACAGGGTTTTGCCATGTTGGCTGGGCTGGTCTCGACCTCCTGGCCTTAAGTAATCCTCCTCCTGCCTCAGCCTCCCAAAGTGCTAGGATTATAGGTGTGAACCACTGTGCCTGACCTATAGGTCTCCTTAGCTGCTCTGTAGATAACAACTTGAAAATTATAAAGCATTAAGTTTCCACTTTGAGATATTCCTTCAGGTCCTGCATTCTGATGAAATGACTATGCCAACTGGTCTGAGGAATGCCGTGAGAAACTGACGCACCAAAGAATGTACTTTCCTCATCCCGACAATTTCATCCCCCTTCCTCTGACCAATCAACATCTCCAATTCTCCAGTCCCTTGCCCTTCATGATCCCCTTGAAAATGAGAGCAGTGGCTCACGCCTGTAGTGCCAACATTTTGGGAGGCCAAGGTGGGCGGATCTCTTGAGGTCAGGAGTTCGAGACCAGCCTTGCCAACGTGATGAAACCCCATCTCTACTAAAAATACAAAAATTAGCCAGGTATGGTGGTGTGTGCCTGTAGTCCCAGCTACTCGGGAGGCTGAGGCAGGAGAATTGCTTGAACCCGGGAGGCAGAGGTTGCAGTGAGCGGAGATCGCACCATTGCACTCCAGCCTGGGCAACAAGAATGAAACACAGTCTCAAAAAACAAAAAAACAAGAACCCCAGAACCCCTCAGGGAAAAAAATGTGAGCGTCTCCTCCCATCTCCTCGGTCGGCACCAGATAATCATGAAACTTTCTCTGTTGCAAACCTTGCTGTCTCAGTGGCATGAGCCTGTTGCTCTGTTACCATGCTGCTGGCTTACAAACCTGTTGGTCCTGTAATGTTCACGTCTGCCTGGCACTGAGAGGCATGAATGCCTGGACAAAACTGCCCTGCACTGTTTTCAGACCACTTCTTGCTCCAAATGAGAGGGCAGACTGGGTTTGCCTAGTGGAGATCCCGTTCACTGCGCAAGCACGTGGTGTAAAGGAACTATGCCAAGACTTTCTGTGAAATGGACACAAGCTTTGGTTTGCTGGGGTTCCGAAGCTGACGATGTGTGAATAGAAGAGTAACAGTGGTCCCTCTACTTTTCTCATCAATGCACTAAAACTCTGCCAAAAGGGCTCAGAATGACCCTTTTCCTGTGTACCATGTTCACCTACATAAGGATCCCCCAAAGTCTGTTCGATCACCAAGAGAATAAAAATGTAATGCATTAGTTGGGCGTGGTAGAGCATGCCTGTAATCCCAGATACTCAGGAGGCTGAGGCAGGAGAATTGCTTGAGCCCAGGAGGCGGAGGTTGCAGTGAGTCGTGATGGTGCCACTTCACTCCAGCCTGGGTGACAGGGTGAGACCCCATCTTCATGAAAAGAAAAATAAAGGCTGGGTGTGGTGGCTCACGCCTGTAATCCCAGCACTTCGGGAGGTCAAGGTGGGAGGATCACTTGAGGTCAGGAGTTCAAGACCAGCCCAGCCAACGTGGTGAAATCTGCCTCTACTAAAAATACAAACAAAAATTAGCCAGGTGTGGTGGTGTGCACCTGTATTCCCAGCTACTAGAGAGGCTAAGGCAAGAGAATTGCATGAACCCAGGAGGCAGAAGTTGCAGTGAGCTGAGATGACGCCACTGCACTCCAGCCTGGGAGATAGAGTGAGACCCGGTCTCAAAAAACAAAATAAAATAAAATAAAATAAAATAATGCAACAAACTATTTCCAGTTTCATGGTGAACCCTACATCTACTACTTGGGGGACAACAGTTCTGTCTCTGGAATTTAACCCAGTTCCCATTTTCCAATGCACTTCCCAGAACACGGTTCCAAACTAGCACTGGTCCCATCACTGACTAAGTGCAGGAAGGGGGCCTCCTTACCTATGAATGCCAGGTTCCTAGAGTTCTCCAGCATCACATCTCTGTAGAGATTCCTCTGAGCTGGGTCCAGCAGGGTCCACTCCTCTTTGGTGAAGTTCACAGCCACGTCTGCGAAGGTCACTGAGTCCTAAAACAGCACACGCGGTTTGGCTCAGTGGGGTGTCCTGTTATCAGTTTGAACTGTGACCCCGTTCTCCACAAAAAAAGGTACATTGAGGTCTTAACCCTTGGTACCTGCAAAGGTGACCTGATTTGAGAACTGGAGTCTTTGCAGATGTCAATGAATTAAGATGAGGCTGTGGCCGGGCGCAGTGGCTCACACCTGTAATCCCAGCACTTTGGGAGGTTGAGGCGGGTGGATCACAAGGTCAGGAGTTCGAGACCAGCCTGGCCAACATGGTGAAACCCCATCTCTACTAAAAATACAAAAAATTAGCCGGGCATGGTGGCAGGTGCCTGTAGTCCCAGCTACTCGGGGTGCTGAGGCAGAGAACTGCTTGAACCCAGGAGGTGGAGGTTGCAGTGAGCCGAGATCACGCCACTACACTCCAGCCTGGGCTACAAAGTGAGACTCTGTCTCAAAAAAAAAAAAAAAAAAAAAAAAAAAAGGTGACGTTGTACTGGGGTTGGGTGGGCCCTAATCCAATGACTGGTGTCCTTATAAGAAGAGGAAATCTGGCCAGGTGCGGTGGCTTGCGCCTGTAATCCCAGCACTTTGGAAGGTAGAGGCAGGATGATTGCTTGAGGCTAGGAGTTCAAGTCCAGCCTGGGCAACAAAGTGATAACCCGTCTCTATAAAAAATAAAAACAATTACCCGTGAGTGTGGGTGGGCACCTGTAGTCCCAGCTACCCGGGAGGCTGAGGAGGGAGGATTGCCTGAGCCTGGGAGGTGGAGGTTGCAATGAGCTATGATCCTGCCACTGCAGTCCAGCCTGGGCAACAGAGCAAGACCCTGTCTCAAAACAAACAAACAAACAAAAAAAATATATATATAAAAGAAGGGGAAATGTGGACAGAGGTAGGGACACAGAGGGAAGAATGCCATTTGGTGAGGGAGGCAGAGACTGGAGTGATGGGTCCACAAGCCAGGGAATGCCAACGATGCCAGTGACTACCAGCAGCTAGGTAAGAACATGGAACAAATTCTTTCTTGGAGCCTCCAGAAGGAACCAACCCTGCCGCCATTTTGATCTTGGACTTCCAGCCTGCAGAACTGTGAGAAAATCAATGTCTGTTGCTTAAGCTACCCCATCTGTGATAGTTACGGCAGCCTGAAGACCCTAATGCAACGGGAAGAGCATACACTCGATTGGTAGAGACTGACGTCCGGTCGTATGACTCAGGTGCTCTTTCTTCTGAGATAGGGTCTTGAGCTGTCACACAGGCTGGAGTGCAGTGGTGCAAACGCAGCTCACGGCAGCCTCTAACTGCTGGGCTCAAGCGATCCTCCCACCTCAGCCTCCCAAGTGGCTGGGACAACCGGCACACACCATCGTTTTTGGCCCCGTCTCAGGAAAAAGAGTACCTGAGTCCCGCGACCGGACTTCAGTCTCCGCCAGTTGACCGGCTGTGTGTCTTTCTGATGCATTAGCCTGTTCAGGCTGTCATAACAAACGATCACAGAGGGGTGGCTTAAAAATCCTTAAACCCTGGCCAGGTGCGGTGGCTCATGTCTGTAATCCCAGCACTTTGGGAGGCCGAGGCGGGCGGATCACCTGAGGTCAGGAGTTCAAAACCAGCCTGGCCAACGTGGAGAAAGCCCATCTCAACTAAAAATACAAAAATTAGCCAGGCGTGATGGCAGGCGCCTGTAATCCCAGCTACTCAGGAGGCTAAGGCAGGAGAATCACTTGAACTTGGAAGGCGGAGGTTGCAGTGAGCCGAGATCACGCCATTGCACTCCAGCCTGGGCAACAAGAGAAACTCTGTCTCAAAAAAAAAAAAAAAAAAAAATTTGGAGTGGGGTAGGCCGGGCGCGGTGGCTCACACCTGTAATCCCAGCACTTTGGGAGGCTGAGGCGGGAGGATCACGAGGTTAGGAGGTCGAGACCATCCTGGCTAACACGGTGAAACCCCGTCTCTACTGAAAATACAAACAATTAGCTGGGCGTGGTGGTGGATGCCTGTAGTCCCCGCTACTCGGGAGGCTGAGGCAGGAGAATGGCATGAACCCAGGAGGCAGAGCTTGCAGTGAGCCGAGATGGCGCCACCCAACTCCAGCCTGGGCAACTGAGCAAGACTCCATCTCAAAAAAAAAAAAAAAAATTTGGAGTGGGGCACGGCTCAGTCCACTCCTTGTTATCTGCAGGTCACGACAGTCGCGGGGGATGCTGCCACCAGGAGAGCCCTGCCCGCTGCATTAATGCCTAGTGTCCCCTGCAAGACCCTGAGTTCCTTAAGACAAAGACACTTTCTTTTTATTTTACTTTATTATGATTTTTAGAGACAGAGTCTTACTCTGTGCCCCAGGCTGGAGTGCAGTGGAGTGATCAGTCCTCATTGTAGCCTCACCCTCCTGGGCTCAAGCGACTCTGTCACTTCAGCTTCTTAAGTAGCTGGGACTACAGCCATGCACCACCATGCCAGGCAAACTTTTTTTATATTTATAGAGACGGGGGTCTTGCTATGTTGCCCAGGTTGATATCAAACTCGTGGCCTCAAATGATCCTCCTGTCTCAGCCTCCCAAAGTCCTGGGATTACAGGTTTGAGCCACTGCCCCCCACCAAAGACACTTTCATCTCCTTTCTTAGCGTGCTTTGCAGCCGAACATGAAGCCCACAGGCAGCCAGGATGAAGCGTGGAAAGGACTGGTTAGTACTGGGGTGGGGGTGGTCCCATGAGAATCCCCAGGGCAGCGTCTCTCTCTAAGCAGAGGTGCAGAGACCTGGGACAGCACGGCTGGCGGTGGGCCCTGCCCGGCTGCACGCACTTTACCTAACTCCCAGCCACAGGCAGAGTCACATTCACTCGTGGGAACAACACCCTTCTGGGGGAGGGTGAGCTGCCAACTTACCTGGGACATTTTTGTCACCGACGCGACGGCCAGTCCTGGCTCCCCCATGTTTCCTTCAAGGAGGCAGGCGAGGTAGAGCTTGGGAGAAGAATGGAGCTGTGAGAATCCAGGCACCCTGCCTTCCCCACACTCCTGTGTGGACCCTGCCTGACATTAATCTCAGCATATAAATGCATGCGTGCACACACACCCCACACACACACACCCACACTCCCCAAACCCCCTCACACCCACCCCCACACACACACCCACACACCCACCCACCCACACACACCCACACACACCCACACTCCCCAAACCCCCTCACACCCACCCACCCACACACACCCACACACTCCCCAAACCCCCTCACACCCACCCACACCCACACCCACACCCACACACACACCCACACTCCCCAAACCCCACACCCACCCACCCACACACACCCACCCACACACCCACCCCCACACACACCCACCCACACCCACCCACACACCCACACTCCCCAAAACCCCTCACACCCACCCCCACACACACACCCACACACCCACACACACCCCCACACTCCCCAAGCCCCTCACACCCACCTACCCACACCCACCCACACACCCACCCACCCCCACACACACACCCCACATACCCACACACCCACACACACCCACACACACACCCACACTCCCCAAACTCCCTCACACCCACCCCACACACACCCCCACACACCCACATACACCCACACAACCACACACACACCCACACTCCCCAAGCCCCTCACACCCACCCACCCACACCCACCCACACACCCACCCACACACACCCACCCACACACCTATATTTTAATTTAATTTTTTAAAGACAGTCTTGTCCTGTTGCCCAGGCTGGAGTGCGGTAGTGCAATCACGGCTCACTACAACCTCAAACTTCTGAGCTCCAGTGATCCTCCTGCCTCAGCCTCCTGAGTAGCTGAAGGTAGAGGCATGCGCCCCCATGCCCCCTAATTTTTCATATTTATTTTCATAGAGATGGGGTCTCACTATGTTGTCTAGGCTGGTCTCAAATTCCTGGCCTCAAGCAGCAATTTTTTTTTTTTTAAATTGAGGTGAAATTTGCATATCATGAAGTTAACCATTTTAAGTGAACAATGCAGTGGCATTTAGTGCATTTGCAATGTTGTACAAATGTCACCTCTGCCTACTTCCAAATAATTTTCATCACCACAAAATAAAACCCCATCCCCCTTAGCAGTCACTTCCTATTCTCCCCTTCACTCAGCTCCTGGCAGCTGCTGATCTAATTGCATTTTTTTTTTTTTTTTTTGAGACAGTCTCGCTCTGTTGCCCAGGCTGGAGTGCAGTGGCACGATCTCAGCTCACTGCAGCCTCCGCCTCCCTGGTTCAAGCACTTCTCCTGCCTCAGCCTCCTGATTAGCTGCCATTACAGGCCCCTGCCATTACACCTGGCTAATTTTTTATACTTTTAGTAGAGATGAGATTTCACCATGTTGGCCAGGCTGGTCTCGAACTCCTGACCTCAAGTGATTTGCCCACCTCAGCCTCCCAAAGTGCTGGAATTAGGGGTGTGAGCACCACACCTGGCCCATAGCAGTATTCATTACAGTCCAAAGTAGAAACAACCAAATATTGATCAATGGATGAACAAAGAAAGCAAACGTGGTCTATCCGCACCATGGAATATTATCCAGCCATAAAATGGACTGAGGCACTGACACACACTGCAACACCGGTGAGCTCTGAAAACAGGATGCCGAGTGAACGAAGCCAGACACAGAAGACCACAGTGTATGACTCCATTGAAAACAAAATGTCCAGAATAGGCTAATCTATAGAGACAGAAAGTAGATCAGAGGTTGTCCAGGGCTGGGGGAGATGAGGGACTGGGAGGCGACCACTGAAGGATACAGGGCTGCTTTCGGGGGTGATGGAAATGTTCTAAATTTGCGGGACATACACGTCTGTGAATATACTAAAAACCATTGAATTGCACCCTTTAAGAAAGTGAATTGGGCCGGGTGCGGTGGCTCACGTCTGTAACCCAAGACTCCGGGAGGCCGAGGCAGGTGGATCACTTGAGGTCAGGAGTTTGAGACCATCCTGGCCAACATGGTGACACCCCATCTCTACTAAAAATACAAAAATTAGCTGGGCGTGGTGGCAGGTGCTTGTAATCCCAGCTACTTGGGAGGCTGAGGCAGGAGAATCAGTTGAACCTGGGAGGTGCAGGTTGCAGTGAGCTGAGATTGCACCACTGCACACCCCAGCCTGGGCGACAGAGCGAGACTCTGTCTCAAAAAAAAAAAAAAGTTTCAAATATAAGATGAAAAGTGTTCATGTTACTGGGAAGTCAGATTTTTAGTATAAGAGGAAAAAGTTTCAGGCTTCATATCATCATTAACACACACACACACACACACACACACACACACACACACACACAATGTCTCCCTGGTCAATCTATTCATAGAAAATGCTTAGTAGAATTAACAAGCAGGAAGCGATGAACACCCTTGGAGACATGGCTGGTCTGGGAACAGGAAATTTCCAGTGTGAGCCTTGCGGTGCCAGATGGCAGGGGAGCTGCTCGACACCGCGTTAGGAGGATGCACAGCGGCCGGAAAGGTCTCCCAGCGGCCCGATTTGAACTACAAAGTGAATCATTGCAATGGCTGGAAACACACTGAACACTAAAAATACCTGGGCACATAATGATACCCAGAAAGAGAAAGCCAGAGGGGGAAAAACCACAAGCCTTGGTTAATAAAGAGGAAAAATTAAGACTTTACTTTGCCTTTCCAATAAGAAAAGAAATGGAATAGCCTTACGGATGACAGAAAACTGTACAGAATTCCAGCTACATATTTATTTATTTATTTATTTTTGAGACAAGGTCTCATTCTGTCATCCAGGTTGGAGTGCAGTGGGGAGATCTTGGCTCACAGCAGCCTCCTGAGTTCAAGTGATTCTCCTGCCTCAACTTCCCAAGTAGCTGGGACTGCAAGCGCCTGCCACCACGCCCAGCTAATATATATACATATATATATTTAAAAAAATTTTTTTTTGAGACAGGGTCTCATTCTGTCACCCAGGCTGGAGTGCAGTGGCATGATCTCAGCTCACTGCAACTTCCACCTCCCGGGGTCAAGCAATTCTGCTGCCTCAGCCTCCTGAGTAGCTGAGATTACAGGCTCGGGCCACCATGCCCAGTTAATTTTTGTATTTCTAGTAGAGATGGGGTTTCACTATGTTGGTCAGGCTTATCTTAAACTCCTGACCTCAGATGATCCGCCTGCCTCGACCTCCCAAAGTGCTGGGATTACAAGCGTGAGCCACCGCGCCCGGCCCCAGCTACATGTTTAGATGGGACAATTGAATGTTTAAAAAAAATCACCGGCCGGGCGCGGTGGCTCACGCCTGTAATCCCAGCACTTTGGAAGGCCGAGGCGGGCGGATCACAAGGTCAGGAGATGGAGACCACGGTGAAACCCCGTCTCTACTAAAAATAGAAAAAAATTAGCCGGGCGCAGTGGCGGGCGCCTGTAGTCCCAGCTACTCGGGAGGCTGAGGCCGGAGAATGGCGGGAACCCGGGAGGCGGAGCTTGCAGTGAGCCGAGATTGCGCCACTGCACTCCAGCCTGGGCGACAGAGCGAGACTCCGTCTCAAAAAAAAAAAAAAAAAAAAAAAAAAAAAAAAAAAAAATCACCATTTTGGGCTGGGCTTGGTGGTTCACACCTGTAATCCCAGCATGTTGGGAGGCTGAGGAGGGAGGATCACTTAAGCTTAGGATTTTGATACCGCCCTGGGCAACATAGCAAGGCCCCGTCTCTACAAAAAAATTACAAATTAAGTGGGCACGCTGGCATGCGCCTCCAGTCTCAGCTACTCAGGAGGTTGGGGTGGGAAGATCATTTGAGCCCAGGAGGTTGATGCCGCAGTGAACTCTAATTGCATCGCTGCACTCCAGCTTGGGTGACAGAATGAGGTCCTATCTCAAAAAAAAAAAAAAAAAAAAAAAATCATCACTTTGCAACCCTAATAAAACAACTGATTCAGGAAATAAGACAACTTGGTGGGCACAGAAAGGGGAGGCAGTCCTTAGCAGGGTACGAAGGCGTCACTCAGGACTTGCTGGGTGTAAAGGGATGCAACTTTAAGAGGTAAGGCTCTGTGGGTGCGGTGGCTCAGGCCTGTAATCCCAGTACTTTGGGAGGCTGAGGTGGGCAGATCACCTGGGGTAGGGAGTTCGAGACCAGCCTGACCAACATGGAGAAACCTCGTCTCTACTAAAATACAAAATTAGCCGGGAGTGGTGGTGCACACCTGTAATCCCAGCTACTCGGGAGGCTGAGGCAGGACAATTGCTTGAACCCAGGAGACGGAGGTTGCAGTGAGCTGAGATCGCGCCATTGCACTCCAGCCTGGGCAACAAGAGCTAAAAAAATAAAATAAAGAGGTAAGAGGCTCTCTCACCTCCAGAAACTGCCCACCAATGTTAGCTTGACTTGTACAGGGACAAAGAGACATTATAGTTACACTGATGTGATGAACACACCACCTACGATGTATCTTCCATTTTTATTTTGTTTAAATTTTTCTTTGTTATTATATATTTTTCGAGACAAGGTCTCGCTCTGTCACCCAGGCTGGAGTGCAGTGGCACATCTCAGCTCACTGCAACCTCTGCCTCCTGGGTTCAAGGGATTCTTCTGCCTCAGCCTCCCGAGTAGCTGGGACTACAGGTGCCCACCACCAAGCCTGGCTATTTTTTTTTTTTTTTTTTTGTATTTATTTTTAGTAGAGACAGGGCTTTGCCATGTTGGCCAGGCTGGTCTCGAACTCCTGACCTCAGGCGATCCTCCTGTCTCAGCCTCTCAAAGTGCTGGGATTAGAGCCACTATACCCGACCTACCTAGGATGTTTCTGTCTCCCTCCCTTCCTCCCACCCTCCCTCCCTTCCTCCCTCCCTCCCTCCTTTCTTTCCTTCCTTCCTTCCTTCTTTCTTTTTCTTTCTTTCTCTTTCTTTCTTCCTTCCTTCCTCCCTTCCTTTCTTTCTTCCTTTCTCTTTCTTTCTTTCCTTCTTTCTCTCTCTCTCTGTCCTTCCTTCCCTCCCTCCCTCCCCCCTCCCCCCTTCCTTCCTTCCTTCCTTCCTTCCTTCCTTCCTTCCTTCCTTCCTTCCTTCCTTCCTTCCTTCCTTCCCTCTCTCTTTTTCTGTCTCTCTCTTTCTCTTCCTCTCTTTCTTTCTTTCTTCTTTCTTTTTTGGGACAGGTTCTCACTCTGCTGCCCTGGCTGGAGTGCAGTGGTGTGATCAGAGCTCACTGTAGCCTTGACCTCCCGGGGTCAAGCAATCCTCCCACCTTAGCCTTCCAAAGTGCTGGGATCACAGGCATGAGTCACCATGCCTGGCCAGGTCTAACTTTCAACAACACAAGGAACAACCACATAAATCCACAGGCGTGGACGTTCTGCTATTCTAACCACCCAGGGACTCCAGCTAGTTAATGTCATGAACAAAGGGAGGCGAGTTCAAGGGTGTGAGCCCTGAAAGAGAAACGCACACAATGTGTTTGCATCCTGCCTAAAGAAATCTAACTCTAGGCTGAGTGCGGTGGCTCATGCCTGTAATCCCAGCACTTTGAGAGGCTGAGGCGGGTGGATCACCTGAGGTCGGGAGTTGGAGACCAGCCTGGCCAACATGGAGAAACCCAGTCTCTACTAAAAATAGAAAAAATTAGCCGGGCGTGATGGCACATGCCTGTAATCCCAGCTACTCAGGAGGCTGAGGCAGGAGAATCACTTGAACCTGGGAGGCAGAGGTTTCGGTGAGCCAAGTTGGTGCCACTGCACTCCAGCCTGAGGCAACAAGAGCGAAACTCCATCTAAAAAAAAAACAAAACAACAACAAAAAAAACCCAAAATTGGTTTGTTTCTATTAAACAAAACCAAACCAAAACAAAAACAAACCCCCAAAACTATTCCTGCTCCAAATGTGACATCTGATGACCATTTAATGACTGGTCAACTCATATAGTGTGAGTCATTTGTTCATAAAATGTTAGAATGCCATAAAATCTAAGACTTACATGATATTTGAAAGAAACTTGATGGCAAGTTCCCTCAATTTGAGGACAAACCTAAACATTTACGTGACACTGTCAGCAATGAACTGTGGACTCAAAACTTTTCTAAACCATAAATAATTTAAAAATTCAATTAATCATATGAGAAAAAGCTGAATTTATATATATACACGCACACATAAATATATGTGCGTATATATTTATATATGTGTGTGTGTACGTATTTATATATATACACACATATAAAAATGTATATACATGTATATTGGCCAGGCACAGTGGCTTACGCCTGTAATCCCAGCACTTGGGGAGGCCGAGGCGGGCGGATCACCTGAGGTCAGGAGTTCGAGACCAGCCTGACCAACATGGAGAAACCCCGTCTTTACTAAAAATACAAAATTAGGTGGGTGTGGTGGTGCATGCCTGTAATCCCAGCTACTTAGGAGGCTGAGGCAGGAGAACTGCTTGAACCTGGGAGGCAGAGGTTGCAGTGAGCTGACATCGTGCCATTGAACTCCAGCCTGGGCGACAAGAGTGAAACTCCGTCTCAAAAAAAAAAAAATGTACATACACATACATATATAAATATATAAATATATGTGTGTGTATATATATAGATATATTTTTATATATTGTGGAGAATATATTCATATTCATATGCACACACACACACATATATGTATACATTCTCCACAGGACATTATCGAATAGGAGTACTCAAAGGGTATATGATCAAATAGAAGAAATACAGTATAGACATCTTCCAGGCAGCTCTAACCAACAATGTCAAATTTTCTTGATTTTGTGATGGTTTGGGTATTTCTTTTTTATTTCTCAAAAATTTCCAAAAAAAGTTGTGATTATTTGATTTCTTTCCTCAGTGTAAATATTCACTTTTATAAAAAAAAAAAAGAAATTATCAATCAACTCTTCTTTTGAGTATTTTATTATTATTGTTATTATTATTTTTTGAGACAGAGTTTTGCTCTGTTGCCTAGGCTGGAGTGCAGTGGCGTGATCTTGGCTCAATGCAGCCTCCGCCTCCTGGGTTCAAGCGGTTCTCCTACCTCAGCCTCCCAAGTAGCAAAAACTAGGTGGGCATGGTGGTGCACCCCTGTAATCCCAGCTACTGGGGAGGCTGAGGCAGAAGAATCGCTTGAACCCGGGAGGCGGAGCTTGCAGTGAGCTGAGATCCGGCCACTGCACTCTAGCCTGGGCGACAGAGCGAGACTCCGTCTCAAAAAAAAAAAAAAAAAAAAAGAAAAAGAAAGCAATTGCATGCTTGGGCAAACCAGGGATGACACTGCAACCTTCTCATTGTGAAATAATGTGAAATAACCTGCCCTGCCACGCATCAGGAGGAGGTATCAGACTCGATCAAGCCAGCAGCAGTCTAAAGGAAGTATTAATAACAAGCCCTGTCTGTCTTTGAGGTTATTACTTTTTCTTATTTTCTTGCTCCCTAAGAAACTTTGTTTTCTAAAATTCACAGCTTATCAAAAACTTTGCTTTTGACATCCTATTGGTAAACATGAAAAGCCCCACTGTTGCCTGGGGGATCCAAGTCACTTTGACACAGAAGCAAGCCTGTGCAACTCAGGGGCTGAGCTGTAGATAAGAGTTTTAAGACACAACATTCCACGTCTATCTTGACTTTATAGTTCCCAAGGAAACAATCAGACCTGATGATAACCCCATTACACGCATCTCAGCTCTAAGCCTACCTAAGAAGATAAAACAGTCTATTTCAATTCAGTCTCCCTGAATTCCATCCTTTCCCCAATACAATTGGAGCACCGGTTGTGTCCCTAGTAATCTCAGACACATCAGCTCAGGACAATAGTTAAAAAAAAAAAAAAAAAAAAAAAGGCCGGGCGCGGTGGCTCAAGCCTGTAATCCCAGCACTTTGGGAGGCCGAGACAGGCGGATCACGAGGTCGAGATGGAGACCATCCTGGCTAACATGGTGAAACCCCGTCTCCACTAAAAAATACAAAAAAAACTAGCCGGGCGAGGTGGCGGGCGCCTGTAGTCCTGGCTACTCGGGAGGCTGAGGCAGGAGAATGGTGTAAACCCGGGAGGTGGAGCTTGCAGTGAGCTGAGATCTGGCCACTGCACTCTAGCCTGGGTGACAGAGCGAGACTCTGTCTCAAAAAAAAAAAAGAAAAAAGAAAAAAAAAATGCATCTTGTTCCGACCATGGGGTTTGATCCTGACACCTTCACACCACTCTCCTTGCAGCTTGTCCTTTTTATACATTTCCTCTACTGAGGTCTCAGTTCCCATAAAAGAACATGCTTAGGCCGGGCGCGGTGGCTCAAGCCTGTAGTCCCAGCACTTTGGGAGGCCGAGACGGGCGTATCACAAGGTCAGGAGATCGAGACCATCCTGGCTAACATGGTGAAACCCCGTCTCTACTAAAAATACAAAAAATTAGCCGGGCGAGGTGGCGGGCGCCTGTAGTCCCAGCTACTAGGGAGGCTGAGGCAGGAGAATGGCGTAAACCCGGGAGGCGGAGCTTGCAGTGAGCTGAGATCCGGCCACTGCACTCCAGCCTGGGCGACAGAGGAGACTCCGTCTCAAAAAAAAAAAAAAAAAAAAAAAAAAAAAGAACATGCTCAGCACACCAAACTCAAACCCTCAAAGCTCTTTCTCTAGGAAACCAGTGCATCCTGCACGTCTGGCCCTGCCCAGACTCATCACAACAGGCTCCAATCCAATACTTTTTTTTTTGAGAGGGAGTCTTGCTCTGTCACCCAGGCTGCAGTGCAGTGGCATGATCTAGGCTCACTGCAACCTCCACCTCCCAGGTAGAAGCGATTCTCCTGCCTCAGCCTCCCAAGTAGCTGGGATTACAGGTGCTCAGCTCACTGCAACCTCCGCCTCCCGGGTTCAAGCGATTCTCCTGCCTCAGCCTCCCGAGTAACTGGGATTACAGGCGTGCGCCACCACGCCCAGCTAATTTTGGTATTTTTAGTAGATACGGGGTTTCACCATGTTGGCCAGGCTGGTCTTGAACTCCTGACCTCAGGTGATCCTCCCGCCTCCGCCCCACAAAATGCTGGGATTACAGGCGTGAGCCACCGCGCCCGGCCAGCTCCAATACTTTCATGGATGCAAAGAACACAACCCCTGCAACCGCTGCATGCGGGCATCTCTGCTGCCCAAGCCAGGGCACAGGGGCTTTCGCAAGGTTGCAACACCGCATGGGGAAAGCGTCCTTCTCCCTGGGCCAAGGTGAAGGGCGCGCTCGGGGGCTGAACACGTGGATCATTCGTGCCTTCCCCTTTCCTCCCGGAAGGGTAGAGACAATGAGGCTTTTGCAGACAGCAACTCCCAAGTCCCTGGGCCCCGGCCGGGTCCCGCCCTTAATACAGACACTCAGGCACACTTCCACTTCCACTAGCTCCGGCGTCTAGATGTCTCTGCGGGTGGCGCAGCCCAAAAGCGCGCGCAGCCCAGGAGCGTTTCGGAGCTGAACCAGGATGGGGATCAAACTGTTGAAATAAATCAACCTAACGAGTCTGCCAGGAAGGACCGACGACAGAGATTCGTCCTGCCCAGACATTTTGTACCCGCTTCTTGACCCCTTCCTCAAAATGGACGGAGTAAGGGACCAGGAGGAGAGAGGAGCCGAGCAGGCAGGGGATCCCAGCGCCCGCACTCCTGCCTGCCCCCGCCGCCCCCGGCCCGGGGACCCGATCGCCCCGACCCCAGAGTCTGACCCCCACGGCCAGTAGATTGACATTTCCTGTAGAACTTACTCCCCAGGCACTCCTGATCCAAGCAGGAAACCCCAGCCTTGGGTCCTCGCTGTCGCCTCAGCCCGCGCCACCGTTCCTAGGCTCTCCCGCTTGGAAGCGCTCCGTCTGCGCAGCCAACGCGCCTCCTTGCGGGCTCCGGAGACGCCGGCCGCTTGCTGGCTTCCTGCATTTCCCAAGGAAAGAAGGCGTTTGTTATTTCTCTGTACTGTAAAAGGGCGGAAACAGACACTTTGGGGGGTCTCCGGTTTCTCTGTTGTCCTCATTTTTATGTTTTTGCCACCACCCCCACCCCCATCCGTTGACTAGCGGCTAAACCGCAAGGCTCCTGTCACCTAGTCTTGAAATGTTTTTTTCTTCCTTTCTTCCTTTCCTTCTTTTCTTTCTTTTCTTTTTTTATTTTTTTTGAGATCGAGTCTCTGTCGCCCAGGCTGGAGTACAGTGGCGCGATCTCGGCTCACTGCAAGCTCCGCCTCCCGGGTTCACGTCATTCTCCTGCTTCAGCCTCCCGAGTAGCTGGGACCACAGGGGCCCGCCACCTCGCCCGGCTAATTTTTTTGTATTTTTAGTAGAGACGGGGTTTCACCGTGTTAGCCAGGATGGTCTCGGTCTCCTGACCTTGTGATCCGCCCGCCTCGGCTTCTCAAAGTGTTGGGATTACAGGCGTGAGCCACCGCGCCCGGCCCTTCTTTTTTCTTTCCTTTTCTCTTTTCTTTTCCTTTCTTTTCTTTTCTTTTTTTTTCTTTTCCTTCCTTCCTTCTTTCCTTCCTTCCTTCCTTTCTTTCTCTCTCTTTCTTTTTCTTTCTATCTCCCTCCCTTCTTTCCTTTCTTCTTTCTTCCTCTCTTCTTCCCTCCCTTCCTTCCTTCCTTTCTCCCTCCCTTACTTTTCTTTCTCTTTCTTCTTCTTCCTCTCTTTCTCTTCTTTCCTTTCTTTTCTTCTTTTCTTTCTCTTTCTTTTCCTCCTTTTCTTTCTTTTCTTTCTTCCCCCCTTCCCCTCTCTCTCTCTGCCCCTCCCTCCCTCCCTTCTTTATTTTTTTCCTTTTCTTATTCTTTTTTTTTTCTTTTTTTTTGAGACAGGGTCTTGCTCTGTCCTTCAGGCTGGAGTGCAGTGGCGCAATCTTGGCTCACTGCAGCCTCAAGCGATCCTACACTTCCACCTCCCAAGTAGCTGGGAAGACAGGCGCGTACAAGCACACCTGGCATTTATTTTATTTTATTTTATTTTATTTATTTTATTTTAGAGGTGAGAACTTACTATGCTGCCCGGGCTAGTCTTGAACTCCTGGGTGTCACGCATGTCCGTATAGAAGGCCACCTAGACAGGCTTTGTGTGAGCAACAGGGCTGTTTATTCACTTGGGTGCAAGTGGGCTGAGTCCGAAAAGAGAGTCAGCGAAGGGAGTCAGGAGAGGGGCAGCTTTACAGGGCTGGAGTAGCCGTGGAAAGTTACAGTTAAAGGTGATTATCTGTTGTCAGTAGGGGAGGGGGTCACAAGGTACATGGTGGAGAGATCATGAGACTCGTTGTCTAGGAGAAGAATGTCACAGGGTTGACGGGTCAGTGGGGGCAGGACAGGAACGAGTCATAGTGGTGGAATGTCGTCAGGTGGGTTAATCAGTTAAGGCAGGAACTGGCTGTTTCACTTCTTTTGTGGTTTTTCGGCCGCTCTAGACTTCTTGGCTCCTGCAGGCCATCTGGATGTATATGTGCGGGTCACAGGGGTTACAATGGCTGAGCTTCGGCTCAGAGGCTTGACACTGGGCTTAAGTGATCCTCTGACCTTGGCCTCCCAAAGTGCCGGGATTACAGGTGTGAGTCACCACACCTGGCCTGAAATGGTTTTAAACGCTTATGTAATTTACTACCTGAGTGACATATGTTTTGCTGTGATAAAAACATGGAGTGTAGTCCCCCTCGCTGTGAGAATATTATCATCTTGCTTTATCCAGCTACACATGTGAATTACTGGCCTCAACTACTGGACTCCAAAACATACTAAAGACTTGGAAGACACAGGGAGAGTTCAGGCTGTGGCAGAGCTGCTCTCTGCCAGCTTTCCAGTTTCTCCTCAAGTCTCACATCCAAACACCCACACTGCTTGCTAGTGTATTCCTGAAATCATACTTTGGCCAGGTGTGGTGGCTCACCGCCTGTAATCCCAGCACTTTGGGAGGCCGAGGTGGGCGGATCACGAGGTCAGGAGATCGAGACCATCCTGGCTAACACGGTAAAACCCCGTCTCTACTAAAAATGCAAAAAATTAGCCAGGCATGGTGGCGGGTGCCTGTAGTCCCAGTTACTCGGGAGGCTGAGGCAGGAGAATGGTGTGAACCTGGGAGGTGGAGCTTGTAGTGAGCTGAGATCGTGCCACTGCACTCCAGCCTGGGCGACAGAGTGAGACTCGGTCTCAAAAAAAAAATCATATTTTGGTCATTCTCTTATTTTAACCATTCAAGACAGTTTTCAGAAACTGTTCTCAGAAATACTGCTCTGGCCGGGCATGGTGAGTCACCTCTACAATTCCCAGCACTTTAGGAGGCCAAGGCAGGAGGATTACTTGAGCCCAGGAGTTTGAGATCAGCCTGGACAACATAGTGAGATCTCGTCTTCACACACACACACACAAAATTAGCCAGGCATGGTGGCACACACCTGTAGTTCCAGCTACTCAGGAGGCTGAGGTGGGAGGTTTGGTTGAGCCTGGGAGATCAAGGCTGCAGTCAGCTGTGATCATGTCCCTGCACTCCAGCCTGAGCGACACAGCAGGATCCTGTTTCCAAAAGAAAAGAAAAGAAAAGAAAAGAAATACCTTTATTGGGATTGCACCAACAACCTCCCAAGGAGACGAAAAGACCTCCAACCGCAAGTTGCAGTTAAAACTGCTGCCTTGGCCGGGCGCGGCAGCTCACGCCTGTAATCCCAGCACTTTGGGAGGCTGAGGTGGGTGATCACCTGAGGCGAGGCGTTCAAGGCCAACATGGCGAAACCCTGTCTCTACTGAAAACACAGAAACGAGCTGGGCGTGGTGGTGCATACCTGTAATCCCAGCTACTCGAGAGGCTGAGGCAGGAGAATTGTTTGAACCTGGGAGGAGGAGGTTGCACTGAGCTGAGATCGCGCCACTGCACTCCAGGCTGGGTGACAGAGCAAGATTCCATCTCAAAACAAACAAACCAAACCAAACAAAACCCAAAATGACTGCCCAAACCCAGACCTCCAGGACACAGACTCAGTTTCCCACCCTGACTCTGCTTAAATGGGAGTTGCTTGATCTTCGGGTGCCCTGATGCAAATCAGCTGAATAAAACCTTTAACCTCTACTCGAGTTACATCGTTTCGTTTCTTTTGAGGGTCCCCAGCAAGCCTTGATTTGCATCTCTTTTTCTTTTCTTTTTCTTTTTTTTGAGACGGAGTCTCGCTCTGTCGCCCAGGCTGGAGTGCAGTGGCGCGATCTTGGCTCACTGCAAGCTCCACCTCCCGGGTTCACGCCATTCTCCTGCCTCAGCCTCCGGAGTAGCTGGGACTACAAGTGCCCGCCAGCACGCCCGGCTAATTTTTTTTTGCATTTTCAGTAGAGACAGGGTTTCACTGTGTTAGCCAGAATGGTCTCGATCTCCTGACCTTGTGATCCGCCCGCCTCAGCCTCCCAAAGTACTGGGATTACTGGCGTGAGCCACCACGCCCGGCCTGCATCTCTTTTTCTTTTGATTCTTTGGGAGGAAAGATTAAGCCCAGCCCAGCCAGCTCCTGCAGTTCCCCAGGAAGGAAGGGCTGGAAATCCCTATCTGGTGAATTAAATTATTTATTTATTTATTTACTTATTTTGAGATGGAGTTTCACTCTTGTTGCCTAGGCTGGAGTGCAATGGAGCAATCTCGGCTCACCACAACCTCCGCCTCCTGGGTTCAAGCGATTCTCCCACCTCAGCCTCCCGAGTAGCTGGGATTACAGGCATGCGTCACCACACCTGGTTAAGTTTTGTGTTTTTAGTAGAGAGAGGGTTTCTCCATGTTGGTCAGGCTGGCTTCGAACTCCCGACCTCAGGTGATCCGCCTGCCTCAGCCTCCCAAAGTGCTGGGATTACAGGCGTGGGGCCACCGCGCCTGGCCTAAGTAATTTATTTTTTATGCACTGTCTTTCTTCACTCTAGTACTGAAGTTCTACTATAAAGCTTAAATTGCCTAATATTGATTGATACCTACCCCAGTTACATTTTTTTACGGTGATAAAATATACATCACAAAAATTTCCATGTGAACCATTTTAAAGCGTATGCTTCAGTGGCATTAAGTACAGCCACATGGCTGTGTAACCAGCATCACGATTCATCTCCAGAACTTTGTCATCTTTCCCAATTAAAACTCTGTTCCCTTTAAATAATCACACCCCATTCCCTTTTTCTCTCAGTCCCTGGTAAGCTCTGTTCTACTTTCTGTGTCTAGGAATCTGACTGTTCTAGGGATCTCCTAGAAGTGGAATCACTCAACCTTTGCCTTTTTGTGTCTGGTGTATTTAATTTTGCACAATGTTTTCCAAGTTCACCTGTGGTGAAGCATGTGTGTATCAGTATTTCATTCCTTTTAAAGCCTGAACAGTATTCCATGGTATGTAGTGTTACAAAGTAAAATGTATGGCTGGGCATGGTGGCTTACGCCTGTAATCCCAGCACTTTGGGAAGCTGAGGCAGGAGGATCACCTGCGGTCAGGAGTTCAAGACCAGCCTGGCCAACATGGTGAAACCCTGTCTCTACTAAAAATACAAAAACGGGCTGGGCGTGGTGGTGCATACCTGTAATCCCAGCTACTGGGGAGGCCGAGGCTGGAGAATTGCTTGAACCCGGGAGGCGGAGGTTGCAGTGAGCTGAGATGGTGCCACTGCACTCCAGCCTGGAGACAGAGTGAGACTCCGTCTCAAAAACAAAAAAAAGAAAAGAAAAAAAAAGTAAAATGTGGCGTAAGAAAATTTCTGATCTCTTCCCCAAATAAACTACCTGCAGGTAAGCCCTCATTTCAGGCTGTCCTTTTTGGAGGCTCCCAAATTACGACCCAAGAAGTCCAAGGAGTTGAGAACCCTGTTAAAACCTTGGTTCAGGGCCGGGTGCGGTGGCTCAAGCCTGTAATCCCAGCACTTTGGGAGGCCGAGACGGGCGGATCACGAGGTCAGGAGATCGAGACCATCCTGGCTAACACGGTGAAACTCCGTCTCTACTAAAAAATACAAAAAACTAGCCCGGCTAGGTGGCGGGCGCCTGTAGTCCCAGCTACTCAGGAGGCTGAGGCAGGAGAATGGCGTGAATCCGGGAGGCGGAGCTTGCAGTGAGCTGAGATCCGGCCACTGCACTCCAGCCTGGGCGACACAGTGAGACTCCGTCTCAAAAAAAAAAAAAAAAACAAAAAACCAAAAAAACCCCCAAAAAACAAACCTTGGTTCAGGTCTGGGCTCAGGGTGCTAAAGGATATTCCTCTTGCGACCTCTAGTGGTTGTAGGTGTCCAATTCCCTTCTATTGTCTCTGGGTCTTCGTCTCCTCCAGTGGTGCTTCCTTTCCTTGTTTTCTCAACCTGTCCCTTCAAAAACCTGCTTCTTGGCCAGGCGCGGTGGCTCACGCCTGTAATCCAAGCACTTTGAGAGGCCCAGGCGGGCGGATCACGAGATCAGGAGTTTGAGATCAGCTTGGCCAAAATGGTGATACCCAGTCTCTACTAAAAACACAAAAATTAGCTGGGTGTGGTGGCAGACGCCTGTAGTCCCAGCTACTTGGGAGGCTGACACAGGAGAATCGCTTGAAGCCGGGAGGCAGAGGTTGTAGTGAGCTGAGATTGTGCCACTGCACTCCAGCCTGGGCGACAGAGTGAGACTCCGTCTCAAATAAACAAACAAAAAAACCTCAAAAAACCCCACAAATAACCTGCTTCTTTTCTGGTATCCTTAATATCCCGGTTCACCTATGCCTTCACTGCTAGGTGGATCTTTTATTTATTTATTTATTTTTTTGAGACGGAGTCTTGCTCTGTCGCCCAAGCTGGAGTGCAGTGGCGCGATCCTGGCTCACTGCAAGCTCCGCCTCCTGGGTTCACGCCATTCTCCTGCCCCAGCCTCCCGAGTAGCTGGGACTACAGGCGCCCGCCACTGCGCCCGGCTCATTTTTTTTTGTATTTTTAGTAGAGACGGGGTTTCACCGTGGTCTCGATCTCCTGACCTTGTGATCCGCCCGCCTCGGCCTCCCAAAGTGCTGGGATTACAGGCGTGAGCCACCGCGCCCGGCCTAGGTGGATCTTTTTAAAGAAAATTGGGAACATCATGGCCAGGTGTGGTGGCTTATGCTTTGAGAAGCCGAAGTGGGTGGATTGCCTGAACTTAGGAGTTTGAGAGCAGCCTGGGCAAAATGGCAAAACTCTGTCTCTACAAAAAAAAAAAAAAAAAAAAAAAAAAAAAAGAGGCGTGTGGTGCATGTAGTCACAGCTACTTGGAAGGCTGAGGCAGGAGGATCGCTTGAGCTCAGGAGGTGGAGGTTGTAGTGAGCTGAGATCTTGCCACTGCACTCCAGTCTGGGTGACAGAGTGAGACTCTGTATCAATCAATCAATCAATCAATCAATCAAAACTTTAAAAAATCACTATGTATGTTTAAAAGATGAAGAGTTAAAAAATGCTTTATTCCCTTACATAAATATTCTCTTACAGTTAAAAGTAATCATCATTCAGGACATCATAAAATATCCTGTTAATGTGGTCATTTCCCTGGTTCTTATTTTTACTTTATTCCTTTGCATAGAGATACAAATCATCCACTATAATAGGTTTTTTTTGTGCGTGTGTTAAGTTTTTGTGTGTGTGTGTGTTAATTCTTTGTTATTCTAAGTTGCTACTTATCTAATTCCACCCCCCCCATTCAAACATCGTTATTGTAGAAACTAGGTCATTTTTTTCTGTTAAATTTTCTTTGGTTTCAGTTTTGCCAATTACATCCTTGTGTTGTCATTTAACATGTTTTTCTTTCTTTCTTTTTTTTTTTTTTTGGAGATGGAGTTTTGCTCTTGTCCAGGCTAGAGTGCAATGGCATGATCTTGGCAAACTGCAACCTCTACCTCCCGAGTTCAAGCGATTCTCCTGCCTCAGCTTCCCAAGTAGCTGGGATTACAGGCGCCTGCCACCATGCCCAGCTAATTTTTTTGTATTTTAAGTAGAGACGGGGTTTCACCATATTGACCAGGCTGATCTCGAACTCCTGACCTCAGGTGATCTGCCTGGCTCAGCCTCCCAAAGTGCTGAGATTACAGGCGTGAGCCACTGCGCCTGGCTGTCATTTAACACGTTTTTCTAGCCTTTGAATTTCTTTTAAACTGGTGGTTAGATATGGATGCTTGATCAGATTCAAATTCACTTGCTTTTTCCTTTTTCTTCTTTCCTTCCTTCCTTCCTTCCTTCCTTCCTTCCTTCCTTCCTTCCTTCCTTCCTTCCTTTCCTTTCCTTTCCTTTCCTTTCCTTTCTTTCTTTTCTTTTCTTTTTTTCTTTTTCAGTGTCTTGCTCTGTCACCCAGGCTGGAGTGCAGACCGCGATCTTGGTTCACTGCAGTCTCAATCTCCCAAACTCAAGCGATTCTCCTGCCTCAGCATCTGAAGTAGCTGGAACTACAGGTACATGTCACCATGTCCAGCTAGCTTATTACTTTTTTTTTTTTTTTTTTGGTAGAGACGGGATCTTGCCATGTTGCCCAGGCTGGTCTCGAATCCCTGGGCTCAAGCAATCCTCCCACCACAGCCTCCCAAATGCAGTGAGGCCCTGTAGCATTTCCTAAGGTGGGATTCACACTGGAGGAAGCACATGAGGACAAAAGCAGATGTGACAATACCCGAGATTGTGAGTGGTTTTCAAATCTCCAAATCTCCCCCAGGGAATATGGTATATGAGAGATTCTCTCTTTTTTTTTTTTTTGAGACGGAATTTTGCTCTTGTTGCCCAGGCTGGAGTACAGTGGTATGATCTCAGCTCACTGCAACCTCCACCTTCCAGGTTCAAGCAATTCTTGTGCCTCAGCCTCCCGAGTAGCTGGGATTATAGGTACGTGCCACCATGCCTGGCTAATTTTTTATTTTAGTAGAGATGGGGTTTCACCATGTTGGCCAGGCTGGTCTCGAACTCCTGACCTCAGGTGATGCGCTTGTCTTGGCCTCTCAAAGTGCTGGGATTACAGGCGTGAGCCACTGTGCCCGGCCTTGGTTGCCCATTTTTATGGTTATTTCTTGATGCTATGCTAAACACGTGGTCCACATTGGGTAACTTCCTGACGTTGCCATGGCATCTGTAAATGTCATGGCGCTGGTGGGAGTGTCGGAGTGAGGAGGACCAGAGGTCATTCTCATCGTCATCTTGGTTTTGGTGGGTTTTGGCCGGCTCCTTTATTGCAACCTGTTTTATCAGCAAGGTCTTTATGACCTGTATCTTGTGCCGACCTCCTGTCTCATCCTGTGACTTAGAATGCCTTCACCATTTGGGAATGCAGCTGGGTAGGTCTCAGCCTCATTTTGTCCAGCTCCTACTCAAGATGGAGTTGCTCTGGTTCACATGTCTCTGACAAAATGTCTATGGAGGCTGGGCGCGGTGGCTCACACCTATAATCCCAGCACTTTTGGAGGCTGAGGCGAGTGGATCATGAGGTCAGGAGGTCGAGACCAGCCTGGCCAACATGACGAAACCGCGTCTCTACTAAAAATACAAAAATTAGCTGAGCGTGGTGGCACAGGCCTGTAATCCCAGCTACTCGGGAGGCTGAGGCAAGAGAATTGTTAGAAGCTGAGAGGTGGAGGTTGCAGTGAGCTGAGATCGTGCCATTGCACTCCAGCCTGGGCAACAAGAGCGAAACTCCGTCTCAAAAGAAAAAAAAAATGTCTATGGAAGGCGTGTGGTCTCCTATAGCTGGGACATCAGCGGTCTGTGGTGAGAGCCTGCCGTCCCTCTGTCCCTTCATTCACCCCTCCCCTAGGAGTCTTTCAGTGCTGGGAACTGGCCCTAGCGTTCCGCTACCCCACACCACATTCCCAGGTTCCTCGTTCTTCAGCCCTGGCGTCTGCATCGCCTCTGTATCAACTCTTGGTGTTTTCTCTCCGAAGATCTGCTCTAAGTCTGCTGGTTTACCCAGTATCTTGGTTTCTCTCGGTGGGAGTGGTGCTTCCGGGCTGTGTCCAGCCAGCCATCTTGACCCTCCTCTAGGCGTGATTTTGAAAATTTAATCTGCTCTCCTGACTTCCTGGAGACATAGGCCGAATGGGAAATGTGTCTGTGAGACATTACAACATCCCGAGGAGCCTTCTCCTCATCGGGAGGGATCAGAGGCTGCCCTTGCTCTCCTCCCAGTCGTCTCTTGTGAGATGTGAGGCTTCATGTGAATACTGTGTGGAGCCAACACCACGGAAGGCCGGGTGGACACCTGGAGAAACGTTCCTTCCTTGTGGTGTTTTTGGAGCCCATGGATCAGCCTCCCTGGGGTCAGTCCTACCTCCTGTCCTTGCATTCAGTAGAGCCAGGACACGCTCTATATATTTCTATTCCATTGAAGTTGAACTTTCAGTCATTTGCCACACAAGAGTTGACACAGATCCAGAGGACATTGCAGATTGCTGCCCTGGGTGATTTAAAAAATTAATCTGGAGACGACATTAGGAGATAGAGTGTTGTAGACCTGGATCCATTACTTGCCAGTTAATGGAACTTTGGTCTTTGGAGTCTTTACTCTTTTTTTTTGAGACAGAGTCTCACTCTGTTGTCCAGGCTGGAGTGCAGTGGTGCGATCTCGGCTCACTGCAACCTCTGTGTCCCAGATTCAAGCGATTCTCCTGCCTCAGCCTCCCAAGTAGCTGGGATTACAGGCATGGGCCACCACGCCCGGCTAATTTTGTATTTTTAGTAGAGAAGGGGTTTCTCCATTATTGTCAGGCTGGTCTCGAATTGCCGACCTCAGGTGATCCGCCTGCCTCAGCCTCCCAAAGTGTTGGGATTACAGGTGTGAGCCACTGCGTCCAGCCTGCATTCCATTTATCTTTGCCACACTGTATATATTATGTATATAGTGGATAAACGGGTCCTAATTTTATAATATCTAGTCTCTAGATATTAAAGAGTTTGTCAGCCGGGTGTGGTGGCTCAAGCCTGTAATCCCAGCACTTTCGGAGGCCGAGACGGGCAGATCACAAGGTCAGGAGATTGAGACCATCCTGGCTAACACGGTGAAACTCCGTCTCTACTAAAAAATACAAAAAACTAGCCGGGCAAGGTGGCGGGCGCCTGTAGTCCCAGCTACTCAGGAGGCTGAGGCAGGAGAATGGCGCGAACCTGGGAGGCGGAGTTTGCAGTGAGCTGAGATCCGACCACTGCACTCCAGCCTGGGTGACAGAGCGAGACTCCGTTTCAAAAAATAAATAAATAAATAAATAAATAAAATAAAGAGTTTGTCAAGATATGACAAAAGTAGAGTTAGTAAACTAATATATTTCGTACACTTTGTGTTAACATTAATTAAAACGCTATCTTCTGAAAAAGACTTTTGGAAGTGAAATGGTAACATCAGCTCTCAGTGACACATGTCACTTAGAAAAGAAGCCTAGTGGCTTCTTTTTAATGGACTTGTATTTTTAATATCACATACTCAAATGAATCAATGAAACTCATATTAATATATACCTGGCTTTGTTTTAATAACAACATTTTTTTTTTCATAAAATTATGGCATTCAATCTTCAAATGCAAAAGTTCAGTTCTACTTCAAGTTAGGGTATAGAAAAATAACAAAATGCTGTTTCTCTCACCATAACAATAATAAAGCACGTGGAGTGGCAGAATGTGAGTCCGTGAAGACTTTTATGAATTCCTAGGCTTAACCCCAACTTGGGCATCCACTGCTGTGATCCTAATTCACATTTAAAGGCCCTGAGACCCGCACTAGCGGGTCAACCTCCGCCCAACCTCACAGGCACACACGGGATAGACAGAACTGCACAGACTTTAAAAATGAGCTAACATGAAAACCTCACTTCATAGAAGACCTAAAAAAAATGGACACTTTGTGCCGGATACAGATGAATCATAGAGTCTCATAACATAACATTCAAATGTCCAGGGTACAAATCAAAATTACTTACAATACAAGGATGAGCCATGACTAGGCGCGGTGGGCCACATCTGTAATCCCAGCACTTTGGGAGGCCGAGGTGGGTGGATCACTTCAGGTCAGGAGTTCGAGACCAGCCTGGCCAACATGGTGAAACCCTGTCTCTACTAAAAATACAAAAAATTAGCTGGGCGTGGTGGTGGGTGCCTGTAACCCCAGCGACTTGGGAGGCTAAGGCAGGAGAATTGCTTGAACCTGGGAGGTGGAGGTTGCAGTGAGCTGAGATCATACCGCTGCACTCCAGCCTGGGCGACAGCAAGACTGTGTCTCAAAAAAAAAAAAAAAAAAAAAAGAAAAAAGAAAGAAAGAAAAGTAAGAGAAGTCATAGCTATCAGATCTGCTCTAAAAGAACTACAAATCAAAGTTTTTCAGACAAAAAAGAAAACTGCAGAATGAAACTTGCAAAATCAAGAGCGGCAGAAATGGGAAATATCTGGAAATCCGTTAATAGGCCCTTTTCCTCGAGAGCTATTGAAACAGTCAATGAGTTACACAAAACTCAGTGATTAAAAGTACAAGATACTAGCAATTTCCCAAGGGTTTTTGTTTTTTTTTTTTTTTTGATGGAGTCTCCATCTGTCGCCCAGGTTGGAATGTGATGGTGCGACCTCGGCTCACTGCAGCCTCCGCCTCCCGGGTACTTGTAGAATAACGTACTTACATTATTCTAGTAATAACAGCAATAGATAAAATGTTAAAGGGACAACGTATATAAAACCAATACCATTAAGAAATACCTTGAGTCTCTTCGATTGAGAGGTTTTGTTCGCGTTCCTGCTTTTTGTGGTGGAATGGTGACACATCAAACAGAGCGTCCATAAAAGCTAGTTTTCAGGTTCATCAGGAGAATTTTCCTTTCTGGAGCCTATCATGTACAAACACAACTGCTTTGACTTACTCACCCTGGGTCTTCGGGAAACGTGTCAATGGATGGAACAGTCATATATCGAGCCATGGTTAGAAAAGATTTAAAAGCACGATTGTTATTTTCTTCAGATATTCTTGAGGGAAAGGCATGGGGATACAGCCCATGGGTGTCTTCCAGGTCACGTATCTGTCCCCAAAGCCTGTGTGATGGGCAAATGTGACCCAGCCCTCCTCTGTTTTGGACACTGGAATCAAGGATGCATCTCTACTCGTTCATTTCCAATGAGAACGCTGGATTCTCTCTTCCAGACTCTCGGACTGACTCCCTTTACAAACTCTGCTGTCTAAGATAGGACACGAGGTAAGGGTCCCTTTCACTAAGGCTTCTGAAGAGCAGCTCCAGGGCCCGGTCCCCTTTCTTCTCCACCATGCTCAGCAGGGCGTCGGTCTTGCTCTGCCGTGTCTTTGCCTGCTCCACCAGCTCCTTCTCATTCTCACTGAGAACCTCATTGTCTTGGAGATCATCGAGCACCCCTTTCAGGTCCCCAATCCTGGCTTGGAGTTGCCGATGGTTCTCCCTCACAAAGGCTGCACCTGGATGAAAGGGGGAGTTGCGGACTCTGAGAATTGCTCTCTTACAGGATTTGGGATCCGCACCAAACGAAGATTCATAATTCCAGGGTGGGGGCTGGGTCTTTATTAATTAATTAATTTATTTCTTGAGAGGGAGTTTTGCTGATTGCCCAGGCTGGGGTGCAATGGCACGATCTCGGCTCACCGCAACCTCTGCCTCCCGGGTTCAAGTGATTCTCCTGCCTCAGCCTCCCAGATAGCTGGGATTACAGGCATGCGCCACGATACCCGGCTAATTTTTGTATTTTTAGTAAAGGCAGCGTTTCACCAAGTTGGGCAGGCTGGTCTTGAACTCCTGACCTCAGGTGATCCACCCGCCTCGGTCTGCCAAAGTGCTGGGATTACAGGTGTGAGCCACTATGCCCAGCCAGGGATGGCTCTTTAACTTGTAGTGTTGCCTAACCCATGTTCATTTCATTTTGGATATTTTACTTCCTAGTCTCATATTTACTATATCCCTCTCAAAGTTCAATATAGAACTACTTTAACTTACGGTTCCCCAGATGCAAGACATTTACCCCAATAACTTGCTGTTTCCTGCTCCTTTGTGTGGACGTGATGTCCTCACGTCCTCCCTTAAGTAAATCATACTCATTGTTTGTATTTTTCTCTGGCATCGCTTGTTCTTTGTAAATGATAAGCTTAGGAGGAATGGAGCCTCACTTTGTGATGTCAAAGCACTCAAAGGCCTCTTGATATCAGATACATCCATCTGGCTTTAGTGTAAACATTTCACTAACCTGAGAAAGCAGGTGGGGAGGGTGCAGCTCCAAGCTGGATATCCACTACAAAACAGGGAAGAATTGGAGATGACATACAACGAATCGTATACCCTTACTGAGCTTTTCTAGTCTTTCATGCGCCAACGAAAATAATTTAATTCTATACATTTTATAAGGCAGGGATCTTGTTTGGCACACTAATATACTAATAAAACCCCATTAAGTCAAGAGCCACTCACTGCCCATTCAGGAAATGTATCAGAGAAAGCAACACATTTTTCCAGTATTCTTTCTTTTCTTTTCCTTTCTTCCATTCTTTCTTTTTCTTCCTTTCTCCCCTTCCCCTTCCCCTCTTCCTTCCTTCCTTCCTTTCTCCCTCCTTCCCTCCCTCCCTCCCTCCCTTGCTTCCTTCCTCTCTTTCTCTCTCTCAGTCTCCGTTGCCCAGGCTCAATCTTGGCTCACCGCAACCTCTGCCTCCCAGGTTCAAGCAATTCTCCTGCCTCAGCCCCCCGAGTAGCTGGGATTACAGGCATGTGCCACCATGCCCGGTTAATCTTGTATTTTTAGTAGAAATGGGGTTTTGCCATGTTGGCCAGGTTGGTCTCAAACTCCTGACTTCAGGTGATCCGCCCACCTCAGCCTCTCAAAGTGCTGGAATTACAGGCATGAGCCATTGTGCCTGGCCCATTTTTTCAATACTCTTTCTATGGGCAGGAGAATGTCATAGGAACTCTGAGGGTTACAATCCTGGGTGACACAGCAAGATTCTGGGGAGGAAAAAAACCCAAAAAACTCCTTTTTTTTTTTTTTTTTTTCTGAGACGGGGTCTCGCTCTGTCACCCAGGCTGGAGTGCAGTGGCCGGATCTCAGCTCACTGCAAACTCCACCTCCCGGGTTCCCGCCATTCTCCTGCCTCAGCCTCCCGAGTAGCTGGGACTACAGGCGCCCGCCACCTCGCCCGGCTAGTTTTTTGGTATTTTTTTAGTAGAGACGGGGTTTCACCGTGTTAGCCAGGATGGTTTTGATCTCCTCGTGATCCTCCTATCTCGGCCTCCTAAAGTGCTGGGATTACAGGCTTGAGCCACCGCGCCCGGCCAAAAATCTCCTGTTCTTTACCCGCGGGTGTGAGGGGTTTCCATTCCCATGGCCATCCCCATTCTCTGGCTCCTTGAGCATTTCACTTTCTATGGACAAACCACCGCCATCACTTTCGTTTTCCTCACGTTGGTGATACACTGACAATCAATTTCTTATCTTGGCTGGAGACATAAACAGGCTCTCTTCTTTGACATCCAATGGTGGAGGTGCATTTGCCCCTCACCAAAAATGCCAGCCTCACCCACTCACCTACCTGGCTTCACCACAGTCTTCCAGACCAGAATCTCATGTCTTTTTTCAGTAATTTCAAGTTGAATGGGTTCCTTCATCTGCCCAGCATAGAATTTAGAGAAGGGCTGGATTTCTCCAGGGCTCCGGTAGGACAATTTCAACTCCTAGAGGAAACAGAGCAGTTGACTTGAAGCAGTGGAGGGTGGAAAGGCCCGGCTCCCTACAGTGAACTGGTCAATGGAACTTAACCCCTGTTTTCTGCACAATTCATGGCTGGTTGAGGGGGAAACAGAGGGAGAGAGGTAAACATCCTGAACATCCTGTTCTTGTTTTTGTTTTGAGAGGGGGTGTTGCTCTGTTGCACAGGCTGGAGTGCAGTAGCGCAATCTCAGCTCACTGCAACCTCTGACTCCCAGGTTCGAGCAATTCTCCTGCCTCAGCCTCCCGAGTAGCTGAGATTACAAGTGCACACCACCACGCCCGGCTGATTTTTGTATTTTTAGTAGTGACGGGGTTTCACCATAGTGGCCAGGCTGGTCTCGAACTGAAGACCTCATGATTCGCCCTCCTCGGCCTCCCAAAGTGTTAGGATTATAGGCATGAGCCACCGCACCCAGCCAGTAAACATCCTTTTAAATTTACAATGTTAGGAAATAATTTTATTCTATGAAAGCAAGAGTAAACTAGCTCTCAACACCCCATGAGTCAGAGAAAAATGATCTGAACTGAATATAAAAATCTTAGGTGTTGGCCAGGCGCAGTGGCTCATGCCTGTGATTTCAGCACTTTGGGAGGCCACGGTGGGCGGATCACCTGAGGTCAGGAGTTTGAGACCAGCCTGGCCAACATGGTGAAACCCCATCTCTATTAAAGATACAATAAATTAGCTGGGCATGGTGGTGGGTGCCTGTAATCCCAGCTTCTTGGGAGGCTGAGGCAGGAGAATCGCTTGAACTCGGGAGGTGGAGGTTGCAATGAGCCAAGATCATGCCAATGCACTCCAGCCTGGGCGACAAGAGCGATATTCCATCTCAGAAACAAACAAACAAACAAACAAAAAAATCTTAGGTGCTGAGGCTCCTCATTAATATTGTTACTAACTCAGAATCTCAGACGATACAGAAACGTGAGAAAACTGGTAAAGGCAGCTCATCAGGTCTGTCCTGGCCTCACTGGGAAGCCAAGGGTCAGATGTGGCACTGTGCTTTCACGTCCTTCCTTCTCTTCGTTCTGCACCCGACTTCCCCAGGATTCCTAAGCAAAGCTGCCCTGGGGAATAGGGAGCTAACCTCATAGGCAGGACAGAATTAGGAAAAGCTTAGCTCATGCAAATTTCTAGTTTCTTTAGGAAACAAACCCTACAACTCTCGGAAAATAGTAACTAAATTTTTTTTTTAAATTTTATTATACTTTATGTTCTAGGGTACATGTGCACAAGGTGCAGGTTTGTTACATATGTATACATGTGCCACGTTGGTGTGCTGCACCCATTAACTCGTCATTTACATTAGGTATATCTCCTAATGCTACCCTTCCCCCCTCCTCCCACCCGACAACAGGCCCTGGTGTGTGATGTTCCCCTTCCTGTGTCCAAGTATTCTCACTGTTCAATTCCCACCTAGGAGTGAGAACATGTGGTGTTCGGTTTTCTGTCCTTGCAATAGTTTGCTGAGAATGATGGTTTCCAGCTGCATCCATGTCCCTACAAAGGACACGAACGCATCCTTTTTTATGGCTGCATAGTGTTCCATGTTGTATATGTGCCACATTTTCTTAATCCAGTCTGTCATTGATAGACATTTGGGTTGGTTCCAAGGCTTTGCTATTGTGAATAGTGCCACAATAAACATACGTGTGCATGTGTCTGTATAGCAGCATGATTTATAATCCTTTGGGTATATACCCAGTAATAGGATGGCTGGGTCAAATGGTATTTCTAGTTCTAGATCCTTGGGGAATCACCACACTGTCTTCCACAATGGTTGAACTAGTTTACAGTCCCACCAACAGTGTAAAACTGTTCCTATTTCTCTACATCCTCTCCAGCCCCTGTTGTTTCCTGACTTTTAATGATCACCATTCTAACTGGTGTGAGATGGTATCTCATTGTGGTTTTGATTTGCATTTCTCTGATGGCTAGTAATGATGAGCATTTTTTCATGTGTCTGCTGGTTGCATAAATGTCTTCTTTTGAGAAGTGTCTGTTCATATCCCTTGCCCACTTTTTGATGGGGTTGTTTGTTTTTGTCTTGTAAATTTGTTTGAGTTCTTTGTAGGTTCTGGGTATTAGCCCTTTGTCAGATGAGTAGATTGCAAGAATTTTCTCCCATTCTGTAGGTTGCCTGTTCACGCTGATGGTAGTTTCTTTTGCTGTGTGGAAGCTCTTTAGTTTAATTAGATCCCATTTGTCAGTTTTGGCTTTTGTTGTCATTGCTTTGGTGTTTTAGACATGAAGTCCTTGCCCATGCCTATGTCGTGAATGGTATTGCCTAGGTTTTCTTCTAGGGTTTTTATGATTTTAGGTCTAACATTTAAGTCTCTAATCCATCTTGAATTAATTTTTGTATAAGGTGTAAGGAAGGGATCCAGTTTCAGCTTTCTACTTATGGCTAGCCAGTTTTCCCAGCACCATTTATTAAATAGGGAATCCTTTCCCCATTTCTTGTTTTTGTCAGGTTTGTCAAAGATCAGATGGTTGTAGATGTGTGGCATTATTTCTGAGGGCTCTGTTCTGTTCCATTGGTCTATATCTCTGTTTTGGTACCAGTACCATGCTGTTTTGATTAGTATAGCCTTGTAATATAGTTTGAAGTCAGGTAGCATGATGCCTCCAGCTTTGTTCTTTTGGCTTAGGATTGTCTTGGCAATGGGGCTCTTTTTTGGTTCCATATGAATTTTAAAGTAGTTTTTCCCAATTCTGTGAAGAAAGTCATGGGTAGCTTGATGCGGATGTCTTTGAATCTATAAATTACCTTGGTCAGTATGGCCATTTTCACTATATTGATTCTTCCTATCCATGAGCATGGAATGTTCTTCCATTTGTTGGTGTCCTCTTTTATTTCGTTGAGCAGTGGTTTGTAGTTCCCCTTGAAGAGGTCCTTTACATCCTTTGTAAATTGGATTCCTAGGTATTTTATTCTCTTTGAAGCAATTGTGAATGGGAGTTCATTCATGATTTGGCTATCTGTTTGTCTGTTATTGGTGTATAGGAATGCTTGTGATTTTTGCACATTAAGTTTGCATCCTGAGACTTTGCTGAAGTTGCTTATCAGCTTAAGGAGACTTAGGGCTGAGACGACGGGGTTTTCTAAATATACAATCATGTCATCTGCAAACAGGGACAATTTGACTTCCTCTTTTCCTAATTGAATATCCTTTATTTCTTTCTCATGCCTGATTGCCTTGGCCAGAACTTCCAACACTATGTTAAATAGGAGTGGTGAGAGAGGGCATCCCTGTCTTGTGCCAGTTTTCAAAGGGAATGCTTCCAGTTTTTTCCCATTCAGTATGATACTGGCTGTGGGTTTGTCATAAATAGCTCTTATTATTTTGAGATACGTTCCATCAGTACCTAGTTTATTGAGAGTTTTTAGCATGAAGCATTGTTGAATTTTGTCGAAGGCCTTTTCTGCATCTATTGAGATAATCATTTGGTTTTTGTCATTTGTTTTATTCATGTGATGGAATACGTTTATTGATTTGTGTATGTTGAACCAGCCTTGCATCCTAGGGATGAAGCCAACTTGATCTTGGTGGATAAGCTTTTTGATGTGCTGCTGGATTCGGTTTGTCAGTATTTTATTGAGGATTTTTGCATCGATGTTCATCAGGGATATTGGTCTAAAATTCTCTTTTTTGTGTGTGTGTCTCTGCCAGGCTTTGGTATCAGGATGATGCCGGCCTCATAAAATTAGTTCGGGAGGATTCCCTCTTTTTCTATTGATTGGAATAGTTTCAGAAGGAATGGTATCGGCTCCTCTTTGTACTTCTGGTAGAATTGGGCTGTGAATCCGTCTGGTCCTGGACTTTTTTTGGTTGGTAGACTATTAATTATTGCCTCAATTTCAGAGCCTGCTATTGGTCTATTCAGTGATTCAACTTCTTCCTGGTTTAGTCTTGGGAGGGTGTATGTGTCCAGGAATTTTTCCATTTCCTCTAGATCTTCTAGTTTATTTGTGTAGAGGTGTTTATAGTATTCTCTGATGGTTGTATTTCCATGGGATCAGTGGTGATATCTCCTTTATCATTTTTTATTGCATCTACTTGATTCTTCTCTCTTTTCTTCTTTATTAGTCTTACTAGCAGTCTGTCAATTTTGTTGATCTTTCCAAAATCCAGCTCCTGGATTCATTGATTTTTTGAAGGGATTTTTGTGTCTCTGTCTCCTTCAGTTCTGCTCTGATCTTAGTTATTTCTTGCCTTCTGCTAGCTTTTGAATGTGTTTGCTCTTGCCTCTCTAGTTCTTTTAATTGTGATGTTAGGGTGTCGATTTCAGATATTTCCTGCTTTCTCTTCTGGGCGTTTAGTGCTATAAATGTCCCTCTACACACTGCTTTAAATGTGTCCCAGAGATTCTATGTCTTTGTTCTCACTGGTTTCAAAGAACATCATTATTTCTGCCTTCATTTCATTATTTACCTAGTAGTCACTCGGGAGCACGTTGTTCAGTTTCCACGTAGTTGTGCGGTTTTGAGTGAGTTTCTTAATCCTGAGTTCTAATTTGATTGCATTGTGGTCTGAGAGACAGTTTGTTGTATTTCTGTTCTTTTATATTTTCTGAGGAGTGCTTTACTTGCAACTATGTGGTCAATTTTGGAATAAGTGCGACGTGGTGCTGAGAAGAATGTATATTCTGTTGATTTGGGGTGGAAAGTTCTGTAGATGTCTATTAGGTCTGCTTGGTGCAGAGCTGAGTTCAAGTCCTGGATATCCTTATTAAACTTCTGTCTAATTGATCTGTCTAATATTGACGGTGGGGTATTAAAGTCTCCCATTATTATTGTGTGGGAGTCTAAGTCTCTTTTTAGGTCTCTCAGGACTTGCTTTATGAATCTGGGTGCTCCTGTATTGGGTGCATATATATTTAGGATAGTTAGTTATTCTTGTTGAATTGATCCCTTTAACATTATGTAATGGCCTTGTCTCTTTTGATCTTTGTTGGTTTAAAGTCTGTTTTATCAGAGACTAGGATTGCAACCCCTGCTTTTTTTTTTTGCTTTCCACTTGCTTGGTAGATCTTCCTCAATCCCTTTATTTTGAGCCTATGTGTGTCTCTGCATGTGAGATGGGTCTCCTGAATACGGCACATGATAAGTCTTGACTCTTTATCCAATTTGCCAGTCTGTGTCTTTTAATTGGGGCATTTAGCCCATTTACATTTAAAGTTAATATTGTTATGTGTGAATTTGATCCTGTCATTATAATATTAGCTCGTTATTTTGCCTGTTAGTTGATGCACTTTTTTCCTCGCATCAATGGTCTTTACGATTTGGCATGTTTTTGCAGTGGCTCGTACTGGTTGTCCCTTTCCATGTTTAGTGCCTCTTTCAGGAGCTCTTGTAATGCAGACCTGGTGGTGATAAAATCTCTCAGCATTTGCATGTCTGTAAAGGATTTTATTTCTCCTTCACTTATGAACTTAGTTTGGTTGAATATGAAATTCTGGGTTGAAAATTCTTTCCTTTTTTTTTTTTTTTTTTTTTTTTTTTGAGATGGAGTCTTGCTCTGTAGCCCAGGCTGGAGTACAGTGGCCGGATCTCAGCTCACTGCAAGCTCCGCCTCCCGGGTTCACGCCATTCTCCTGCCTCAGCCTCCCGAGTAGCTGGGACTACAGGCGCCTGCCCCCTCGCCCGGCTAAGTTTTTGTATTTTTAGTAGAGACGGGGTTTCACCGTGTTAGCCAGGATGGTCTCGATCTCCTGACCTCGTGATCCGCCCGTCTCGGCCTCCCAAAGTGCTGGGATTACAGGCTTGAGCCACCGCGCCCGGCTGAAAATTCTTTTCTTTAAGAATGTTGAGGCCGGGTGCGGTGGCTCAAGCCTGTAATCCCAGCACTTTGGGAGGCCAAGACAGGCAGATCATGAGGTCAGGAGATCGAGACCATCCTGGCTAACATGGTGAAATCCCGTCTCTACTAAAAAATACAAAAAACTAGCCAGGCGAGGTGGCGGACGCCTGTAGTCCCAGCTACTCGGGAGGCTGAGGCAGGAGAATGGCGTGAACCCGGGAGGCGGAGCTTGCAGTGAGCTGAGATCCGGCCACTGCACTCCAGCCTGGGTGACAGAGCGAGACTCCGTCTCAAAAAAAAAAAAAAAAAAAAAAAAAAGAATGTTGAATATTGGCCCCCACACTCTTCTGGCTTGTAGGGTTTCTGCCGAGAGACCTGCTGTTAGTCTGATAGGCTTCCCTTTGTGGGTAACCCAACCTTTCTCTCTGGCTGCCCTAAATATTTTTTCCTTCATTTCAACCTTGGTGAATCTGACAATTAAGTGTCTTGGGGTTGCTCTTTTCGAAGAGTATCTTTATGGCATTCTCTGTATTTCCTGAATTTGAATGTTGGTCTGCCTTTCTAGGTTGGGGAAGTTCTCCTGGATAATATTCTGCAGAGTGTTTTCCAACTTGGTTCCATTCTCCCTCTCACTTTCAGGTACACCAATCAGACATAGATTTGGTCTTTTCACATAGTCCCATATTTCTTAGAGGCTTTGTTCTTTTCTTTTTACTCTTTTTACTCTAAACTTCTTGCTTCATTTCATTCATTTGATCTTCAATCACTGGTACCCTTTCTTCCACTTGATTGAATTGGCTTCTGAAGCTCGTGCATGCGTCACATAGTTCTCGTGCCATAGTTTTCTGCTCCATCGGGTCATTTAAGGTCTTCTCTACACTGTTTATTCTAGTTAGCCAGTCATCTAATCTTTTTTCAAGGTTTTTAGCTTCCTTGCGATGGGTTAGAACATGCTCCTTTAGCTTGGAGAAGTTTGTTATTACCGACTTTCTGAAGTCTACTTCTGTCAACTCATCAAAGTCATTTTCTGTCCTTTTTTGTTCATTGCTGGCGAGGAGCTGCGATCCTTTGGAGGGGAAGGGGCGCTCTGGTTTTTAGAATTTTCAGCTTTTCTGCTCTGGTTTCTCCCCATCTTTGTGGTTTTATCTACCTTTGGTCTTTGATGATGGTAACGTACAGATGAGGTTTTGGTGTGGATGTCCTTTTTGTTGATGTTGATGCTATTCCTTTCTGTTTGTTAGCTTTCCTTCTAATAATCAGGTCCCTCAGCTGCAGGTCTGTTGGAGTTTGCTGGAGGTCCACTCCAGACCCTGTTTACCTGGGTATCACCAGCGGAGGCTGCAGAACAGCAAATATTGCTGCCTGATCCTTTCTCTGGAAGCTTCATCTCAGAGGGGCACCTGGCTGTATGAGGTGTCAGTCAGCCCCTCCTGGGAGGTGTCTCCAAGTTGGGCTACATGGGGGTCAGAGACCCACTTGAGTAGGCAGAGCTGAAACATCTCACTGGGAGAACCACTGTTCTCTTCAGAGTTGTCAGACAGGGTCATTTAAATCTGCAGAAGTTTCTGCTGCCTTTTGTTCAGCTATGCCCTGCCCCAAGAGGTGGAGTCTACAGAGGCAGGTGGGCCCCACCTGAGGTCAGGAGTTCGAGACCAGCCATGGGCAACATGGTGAAACCCCATCTCTCCTAAAAATACAAAAAATTAGTTGGGCATGGTGGCGCACCCCTGTAATCTCAGCAACTTGGGAGGTTGAGGCACAAGCATCCCTTGAACCAGGGAGGAGGAGGTTGCTGTGAGCACCCAGCCTGAGAGACAGAGTGAGACTCTGCCTCAAAAAAGTAAAGAAACAACAATAACAAAAAATAAAATGGACTGAGATGCATTTTTTTTCCCATTCAAATTGGAAAACAATTAAATTTTGATACTTTATTCTAGAGATGGATATTTTGTTGGATAATCTTGTCCTTTATTCTTGAGAACTTATATTGTGAGAAATCTTTGAAAATCTCTTTGGAAATGCACTAGCTTTAACTTGGTGAGTTCTCTTTGAATCAGTCATTTCTCTTCGGGCACCCTAGCTGCACATGAAAAATGCAAAACTGTATGTTGAAATATTTATTGCCAGGGCACTTGTTATGAGAAACTATAAGGAACTCAACTATGCTGAATAATAATGAAGTGATTTTTAAAAGCTCTAGGGTTTTAGCTACATGGCATATTATGTCCTATTAAAATAATATGTAGGAATAATTTCAATTGTGCAGAAATATACAGTAATCTCCAGTAAAAAATACAAAAATGTAACATATAATATAAAATATATTTCTTTTACTTTTCTAATTTTATGTTTTTGTTTTTGAGATGGAGTCCGACTCTTTCGCCCAGGCTGGAGTACAGTGGCACTATCTCGGCTCACTGCAAACTCCAGCTCCTGGGTTCAAGTGATTCTCCTACCTCAGCCTCCTGAGTAGCTGGGATTACAGGTGTGCACCACCACACCTGGTTAATTTTTTGTGTATTTTAGTAGAGAAGGGGTTTCACCATGTTGGTCAGGCTGGTCTTGAACTCTTGACTCATGATCTGCCTGCCACGGCCTCCCAAAGTGCTGGGATTACAGGTATGAGCCACTGAGCCCAGCCAAGATATTATATTTCTTCATTCAAACATCTCAACAAATATTTGTTAAGTGACTTAGCTAGGCAAGATGTCAGGCCTGCAGGGAACCATAACAGAAAAGTGGAAACTTCAATTCAGATAACTAAATGTACACTTTTAATCACAATGTAAGTACCCCAAATGCTAAAATGTTACCTCTGCCTGTGTTAAGGTTTTGGAAATATTTAATTTGATTAAGACTGTTTTCCTGTATTTTCAATTTTTTAAAAACTTTGCATTCATGATTAATGAAAAAAATTGCATTTTGCTAAAATTCTTCTATTTGTTTCAAAAGTACAAAACATTCTGAAATCTGCTGTGTTAGATTTGAATTCTACCAACCGTGGGTATTATTTCCAGATGAGCAGAATTAGACACACTATAATGGGCACCAAAGGTCAGGGGTTCCACTGGGGGTGAAGTCTGTAGACGCACACCACAGAAGCGCTCTTCCTCATCATCTATCATCTGAGGAATAAGGGGGAGAAACATTAGAAAGCACACAGAAAAAGAAATAAGCACAAATAGTGGCATAAAAGTTTTCTATATATTGTATTAAGTAGCATGTAGGATATGATTCAGTTGATGTAAAGATTGAGAGGATAGGGCTGTGCGTGGTGGCTCACACCTGTAATCCCGGCACTTTGGGAGGCCGAGGCAGGTGAGCCACCTAAGGTGAGGAGTTCAAGATCAGCCTGGCCGACATGGTGAAACTCTGTCTCTTCTAAAAATACAAAAATGAGCTGGGCATGGCGACGCACGTCTGTAATCCCAACTACTTGGGAGGCTGCGGTAGGAGAATCGCTTCAACCCAGGAGGCAGAGGTTGCAGTGAGCTGAGATCTCGCCACTGCACTCCAGCCTGGGTGACAGAGTAAGACTCCATCTCAAAAAAAAAAAAAAAAAAAAAAGAGAGATGATTGATAGATTACATTTTTAATTAATAAAATAGGCAAATAATTTATTGCTCCATAATTTTCACAGTGGACACATCCATGGAGCCAACACCCAGAAGCACACACAGAGATAAATATACAGATAGATGGTAGAGTGATAAACTAGATAGATGTAAACATGCCTCTATGCAAAATAGACATGGTATTAACATTTTGCTGATGGACATCTCAGAGCCAAAGGGTTTCTTGTGAATGGTAAACTTATCATAAACTCCTGTACAGTTTGATTTTATTTTTACACTGTGGAGAGTTTGGCCAGGGGACTTATAAAACCCAAGGACAAAGGGACTTCCTTTTGGTGCCTCAGCCGAGGACTGGTAGCTCGGCTGTGTCTGTGAACACGTCTCTGATGGGTGAGGGTAGAGATGTCACTTCTCTCCATCACACGGCTGCTGTGGATGCTCGGCCACCTGAGCACCGGGGAGCAGATACAGAAGAGTGAGGTCCCCTCTGAGAGGCCCAGCAGCTGGAGCAGAAGGTAAGACCTCAGAACTATCTGAGCTGCCAGCAAAGACATAGAATGGAATTCAAACAATAAGAAAACCTTTCAGAAGTCTCAGGGGCAACTCAATAGAGACTTTATGGAAATAACGAGCAAGAATTTAAACTAAAAGCAATTGACAGTAGGTGGCATTACTAGTCCAGCTGTTAGACACCCTTGGGGTAATGACTGGGAGAGGGTTCAAGGGGGCCTCAGAGAAGTTGGAGATGTTCTGTATCTTGTTCTGGTGCTGGATACATGGGCGTGTCCACTCTGAAAATTATGGAGCAATATATTATGTGCATATTACATTAATTTAAAAATATCAGTGATATTGATGAAGAAAGGATGGGCAAAGCTGAAACTTAAACTGGGCCTGGAAGATTAAATAAAAGAAAAAAATTCAAGTTGTATTGAGCAAAGAGATGAAATCATGATGGGGATGAAGCAAAGAAGGGATGTGGAGACCTATCCAGGAGGCATCACACATATGCCTATAAAGAGAACCAACTCCAGAAGGATAAAAAGAAACTGACGGAGGAAAGACATGATGTATCCTGCCATCTCTGATAAATGATTATTTTAAATGAACCGATATATTCAATGTAAATTATAACAACAACAGATTGGAAGTATAAGAACCAAAGATTTCACTATAATATTGGCAAGGTTATCTTTATGGACCGATTTCTGCAGACGTTGAGAGACATACTGCTGTACTTATTTTCAAAGAATAGAACAGCATTCTTTATTTTTTAGAGTTTTACTATACACACATATATTTTTCCCATAGCATGAACATTCCATGTAACATCTTAGGTTGTCATGTTTTTCACTATTTCTTCACTGATGCATCCCCATCCCCTAAAATAGCACCTGGAATATATAAAGTACACAATAAATATTTGTTGAATACATGTATTAGTCCGTTCTCACGCTGCTATAAAGGACTGCCCAAGACTGGGTAATTCACAAATGAAAGAAATTGAATTGACTCACAGTTCCACGTGGCTGGGGAGGTCTCACAATCATGGTGGAAGGCAAAGGAGGAGCAAAGTCACATCTTACATGGCAGCAGGCAAGAGAGATCCTTTGCAGGAAACTCCCCTTTATAAAACCATCGGATCGGCCGGGCGCAGTGGCTCAAGCCTGTAATCCCAGCACTTTGGGAGGCTGAGACGGGTGGATCACAAGGTCAGGAGATCAAGACCAGCCTGGCTAACACGGTGAAACCCCGTCTCTACTAAAAAAATACAAAAAAAGGCCGGGCGCGGTGGCTCAAGCCTGTAATCCCAGCACTTTGGGAGGCCGAGACGGGCGGATCACGAGGTCAGGAGATCGAGACCATCCTGGCTAACACGGTGAAACCCCGTCTCTACTAAAAAATACAAAAAACTAGCCGGGCGAGGTGGCGGGCACCTGTAGTCCCAGCTACTCGGGAGGCTGAGGCAGGAGAATGGTCTAAACCCGGGAGGCGGAGCTTGCAGTGAGCTGAGATCCGGCCACTGCACCCCAGCCTGGGCGACAGAGCAAGACTCTGTCTCAAAAAAAAAAAAAATACAAAAAAAACTAGCTGGGCGAGGTGGCGGGCGCCTGTAGTCCCAGCTACACAGGAGGCTGAGGCAAGAGAATGGTGTAAACCCGGGAGGCGGAGCTTGCAGTGAGCTGAGATCCGGCCACTGCACTCCAGGCTGGGTGACAGAGCAAGACTCTGTCTCAAAAAAAATAAAATAAAATAAAATAAAATAAATAAATAAAACCATCAGATCTCGTGAGACTTATTTGCTATCACGAGAACAGCACAGGAAAAACCTGCCCTCATTATTCAATCACCTCCCACAACACGTGGGAATCATGGGAGCTACAATTCAAAATGAGATTTGGGTGGGGACACAGCATTACAGTAATGGATGTATGAAAGATCAGGGTGGGCTGGGTGCGGTGGCTCAAGCCTGTAATCCCAGCACTTTGGGAGGCCAAGACGGGTGGATCACCAGGTCAGGAGATTGAGACCATTCTGGCTAACACAGTGAAACCCCGTCTCTACTAAAAAAATACAAAAAAACTAGTCGGGTGAGGTGGCAGGTGCCTGTAGTCCCAGCTACACGGGAGGCTGAGGCAGGAGAATGGTGTAAACCCGGGAGGCGGAGCTTGCAGTGAGCTGAAATCTGGCCACTGCACTCCAGCCTGGGCGACAGAGCGAGGCTCCATCTCAAAAAAAAAAAAAAAAAAAAAAAAAAGATCAAGGTGTTATGACACCCCCAGAGGAACACAGCAATTCTCTACCAATGGATCCTAATCAAAATGAAATTTGTAAAGTGCCAGATAAATAATTCAAAAGATTGAACTTAAAGAAGCTCAAGAAGAGATGCAAGATAAATCTGAAAGCCAATACAAACATATCTGAAAATTCATTCAGGATGTGAACTAGAGATTTACCAAGGAGACAGATATCTTAAAAAAATTAACATCTAGAGATGAAAGATTCATTGAAAAAATTACAAAATACAGTGGAAAGCTTTAATCATAGACTAGACCAAGCAGAGGAGAGAACCCGAAGTCTTTTTAATTAACCCAGTCAGACTAAAATAAAATAATAAATAAAAAAGAAATATGGGGCTACATAAAGCAACGAAACTTATGAATCATCAGTATTTCCAAGGGAGAAGAAAAAGGGAAAAATTTAGAATCTAAGAAAATAATTGGCAAACATTTTCCTAGCCTAGCAAGATATTGAAAGGTCTGAATACAGGAGGCCCAAATCATCACCAGTAAAATACCCTGCAACATGAACTTCACCACGATATGGAGCCATCAGACTGTCTAACACCAAGTGAAGGGAAATATCCGAAAATCAGAAACAGAAAAGCATCTAGTCACCTAGAAAGGAAACTCCGTTCAATTAACGGTAGACATCTCAGCAGGAACCTTACAAACCAGAAGAGAATGGAGTCATATTTTCAAACTGCTTAAAAAAACCCTGCCAACCACAGACGCCACCACGCCCAACTAATTTTCGTATTTTTAGTAGAGGTGGGGTTTCGCCATGTTGGCCAGGCTGGTCTCAAACTCCTGATCTCAGGTGATCCTCCCACCTGGGCCTCCCAAAGTGCTGGGATTACAGGCGAGAGCCGTCGCGCACAGCCAATTTTCTCTTGTATTTAAATTACCCAGAATTACCACCTTAAATACAGCCAGGCATGCTCTCGCCTCTTGTGCTTGGGATGCAAAGATGGTAGGCGCCAGGACGGTAAAGTTTAATGAAATCTTCCTGGCATAATCTTCGCACCAAGGCTGGAGGCGCAGAAGTAGCATTTTATTCGGAAACACAGCAGCTATGGAGGTGCAGAAAGCAGCACATCCGCTCCATCCCTAACCTAAGAGAGGGTGTGGGACCATCAGCCTTTTGTAAATGCGCTAGAGGGAGATGCCACCGAAAGGAAGGAGTTACCCTAGAGATGTGAGCAAGTGTGAGACTGTCATTCAGATATTATCCGTCTAAAATTTGGTGAGAGGCCAGGCACGGTGGCTTGTGACTGTAATCTCAGCATTTTGGGAGGCTGAGGCAGGAGGATCACTTAAGGTCGCAGGAGTTCAAGACCAGTCTGGCCCATATAGTGAAACCTGTCCCGACTAAAAATACAAAAAATTAGCTGGGCGTCGTGGCGCCTGCCTGTAATTCTAGCTACTCGGGAGGTTGAGACAGGAGAACTGCTTGAACCCAGGAGGCGGAGGTTGTAGTGAGCTGAGATTGTGCCACTGCATTCCAGCTTGGGTGACAGAGCAAGACCCTGTCTCAGAAACAAAATAAAATAAAATAAAATTTGGTGAGAGAATCTCTGCTATTACTTCTTCTAACCATCTCCTCCTTGAGAGCCAGAAGAGGAAGGTCCCTTCTCAGTAGACCTGAATTTCTATGGGGATTGTTGCATGTGGCTCAATATTCAGCACCTATAGGTGACCCTCGGGGAGAGTGATCCATGTTCTCTCCATGAAAACTGTGCCTTGCCCTTTCTGTTCCACTGGAGGGGCCGAGGGGATAACCTGGAAATATCATTGTCATCTTCTCTGGTCTCCTAAATCGCTCAGCTTACCTTCGTCAGCAAGGCGTCGCTGGGGACAAGGTACAAGTGGAACTTAATGTCTTCGGGATGGGGGTGAAAATAGAGCAACGTGTTGGAGGTGATGGGGATGGAGAGGCGCGTCCCCCTGGCGATCCGCAGCAGGATGCCCATCAGGGAGAAGCTGGGGTTGTCCAGGACAGCATAGAAAGGCTCCACCCGGCTTGGCTGCTCCAGGACCATCCCTTCATCCTTAAAATGGGCCACGAGGAACCAGGAGACGTCCACCTCACCTGCCGCAGGAGAACCGCAACAGCAGTGAGACAGCACGCGCCCCGGCAGCCCCCACAGCCTCCGCTCACCCCGCATTACCTTGGAGGGAGATGAAGTGGGGGAGGTGGATTTCGGCCACAGCCTCCTCTGGCTCTGCAGTGACGGCAAACAAGGGGCCGGCCGCCAGCCACTGTTCATGGTGCTGCAGGTCCAGGGCCAGGTGCTGACTCCAGGAACCAAACGCAATCGTCACCGTGACCGCATCCCTTACCACGAAGCCGAGGCCGGTGGCCGACCACAGATACCAGCCAGCAGTGGGGAACCGAAGGCTGAAAGGAGCCAGAGTGATGTCATGACGGGAGAACCCCAGGAACTGGATTTAAGCAGCGATGTGCAGAGGGAGGTGGGATTTGAAGTGAGGCAAGTTCAGGACCCATCTGCGACTTTCACTACATTAGAAAACGCTGGGGAGTTCATTAACCTCTCTGGGCCCCAATTTTCTGCATTCTGTATATGTTGACATTAAAATATCAATTTCGCAGCACATGGAATAAACATATTATTGATGAAATTTTAGCTATCATAAGGGATGGAGCCGATACACTTCCATTTTTATTTTTTATTTATTTAATTATTTTTGAGATGAATTCTCGCTCTGTCACCTAGGCTGCAGTGCAGTGGTGAGGTCTCATCTCACTGCAACCTCTGACTCCTGGGTTCAGGCGATTTTCCTTTCTCACCCTCCTAATTAGCTGGGACTATAGGCGGGTGCCACCACGCCTGGCTATTTTTGTATTTTTAGTAGAGACAGGGTTTCATCATGTTGGCCATGCTGGTATTGAACTCCTGAGCTCGTGATCCGCCCTCCTCGGCCTCCCAAAGTGCTGAGTCATCACACCCGGCCTACACACTTCCTTTATATCAAAGCGGTTTTCAAATCATCAGCATCTTCCATTCTTACCTGTATGTGTTTGTGCTCTTATCAATCAACTCAACATCCACATTTCCTTCAGGCCCCAGAAACTGATGATTTGTGTAATCTTGTTCAACCTCAGAACCGAGTTTAGCAGCATAAGAGGAAACTATTTGATTCTCTTCTGAGCAAATATCTCCTGAAAAGAAAATACTAGACATGTAAGAGGTAAAGAGTTGGAAGAGGCATGGCCTGAAGGACTCCTGGAGGCTGAATTACACAGATGCTGTTGGGATACAGATATCAAATAAGAACAGAGAGTGACCGGAATATGCGGTTCTGCTTCTTTGAATCCAGACAAGGAAAGGCACAAGAATATTCTCTGTCGTGACTAAAAGTATACCCCAAATTCCACAGGGCTCTCTGGGAAGCCAGGCTGGACAGCTTTGGTGGGAGGCACCGTTTGCTGAGGACTGGAACCAATGCACCTACGTTTCTGCTGGCCCCAAAGAACAGATGACAGCTTCTGCTGGTGAGGCAAGTCCAGGTCAGAAAAGGATCGAGCTTTTCTGCAAGGTGAAACAGCGTGCATCCTTCCTAGTCCCTGCTGCTGTCCCCAGCCACCAGGACCATCCCCTGGTTCCCCTGAGCATTTCCGTGCCCCAGCGGTGAGAGGCTTACATGTCCCCATTTAAACTGCACAGTGCACTGTGGCCGAGGTAAGGAAAATCACTCCTGATCTCTTCACTGCGCAAAAGACTCTAAATTGTCTTCTCCACATAAAACCACAGAACATTTCCATCAATCCACACGCCCTTCACTCCTCTCCCTATTAGTCCATTACCTGATTCTTGTCCCTCTGAAGATTCCTGCTGTTCTGATACACTGGAGGTTGGGATCCCCATGTCACAAAAAGATGAAAAATATCAAGAATTAGTTGATGAAGATGAAGACGACGTTATTAAAAACTAGAGCTGCACCATCCAGTAGAGTAGCCGCTACCCAGATGTGGTATTTAAATTTGTATGAATTACACTTAGGTAAACTTTGGTTTCTCAGTGGCACCATCCACATTTCAACTTCTCGAACACCTACATGTCACTCATGGCGACAACACTGTGTAGCAGAGAATGGAACACTCCTGTCATCACAGAAAGTTCTCTTAGGACGGATCTAGACTATCAAAAAATAGAAGATATTTTGAATGAAGATATCTTTATCCAGATTTATAAATAATGGAGCTAAGGTGCTCCCTAGAGCCAAATATATCTTGGCATCTCTCCCTCTTCTCTTTGTCCTGTGCTCATGTTCAACGTGGACACAGCTAGCTTCTCTGGCTTAAATTGATTGCTCCAATTGGTATCATATGATGTTGGAATCAAAGACTGAAGCAGTAATTCACCAATGCACAAAATGCATGCATTTATATTCCAAGTTAATTCCAAACTTGACCACACCCGGGAAGCTTTAAAAACCACCCAATACCCAGGTCACAGCCCACACCAATTGAATCAGAAGTCTGGAGGTGGCACCAAAGCATCGGGGCTTTCAAAGACTCACAGGTGATTCCAATATTAGCCAACACGGGCTCCATGATCTACAGCGTGAGCCAGTGGTGCGTCAGGCCCCTGGAGAGAAATCTGCCCTAACACAGGCGATCCCTTCTGGAGGAAGGCAACCAACTCCATCAAATTCTCTGCCTTTGATCTATTCCTCGAGGCGTCTGTTTATTTCAACGTGAAAGAGACCACCAGAAAAATTGACACGTGGATTAGGTTTAAAAAGAGAAGGTACCTGGAGAAGCGGGATGAAGAGAAAGGCTTTACAGCGCTTTTCTCAGAAGGGTTGTGTAGGCAAGTCAAGCATGGAGAGACCCTTGGCCTGACATCCTAAGACTGGTTGCTGTTTGCGGCTACACATTTTGCTGTGGATTCGGGTAGCTACAGGCAAAGCAGCAAGAGTAAACATGCCATTTTATACTCTCTCTCCTGGCGCATGTGCATGCTGGAGACTGCCTGCTGAGGAGGGGTTTAGAAGGTGGGAGGAAGCCAGCGCAGAAATGCAGACAGCGCATCCCAGATCATGAGAGCCGACGGTTCCATTTTCAGGGACTTTGCAACCAAGTTGTTCCACACAACCATTAGTCTAAATTAAACGATACAAGCTAGCATTTAAATCAATCATATTAAAAACAAAAGTAATACATATGAAAACATACCAATTTCCAGTCATTTTTCTACACTGTCCAGCAGTCTATGCCCTTGAGGTTATTTATGTCTATTGTATCTGTGTGGTGAAAGTAGGATGAGCGACTTCTGCACATGTCCTCCCAACTCCCTCATCAGGGGCTTCACGTTGGTAGTTTGAAACCTGCCACGATGGGATATTCAACCCTTGGAAACTGGCATACCCTACAAATAGATCCATTCTCCCCTCCCTGGTGTTAAATCTCAGGACTCCACTGCGGTCTTCAGCCTCATCATCAGCCAGTTTCCTAGAGAATTAGGTTGGTTTTAGGCATTGGGTAACAGTTCAACCAATAACCCACTGGCCTTTGATTGCATTGCTCATTGCCTTTTTGTGTATAGGTTCTCTAGACACCTCCATGGAAGAAAATGTCCTTGCCCAAGGTTTGCCTCAAAATTTCTGGATTCATTGCTAGTATTGCATAAGCTCATTCATTCTCCCCTGAGTTTGATGAAAAACACCCAAATTCTTCTCATTCTCATATTCCTCTGTGATACTGGGACACAGCGTCCAATAGTTTTCCAACGGAATAGCTTTTCTTTCTTTCTTTTTTTTTTTTTTTGAGACGGAGTCTCGCTCTGTCGCCCAGGCTGGAGTGCAGTGGCGCGATCTTGGCTCACTGCAAGCTCTGCCTCCTGGGTTCACGCCATTCTCCTGCCTCAGCCTCCTGAGTCGCTGGGACTACAGGTGCCCGCCACCACGCCCGGCTAATTTTTTGTATTTTTAATAGAGACGAGGTTTCACTGTGTTAGCCAGGATGGTCTCGATCTCTTGACCTTGTGATCCGCCCGCCTCGGCCTCCCAAATGCTGGGATTACAGGCGTGAGCCACCATGCCCGGCCCAGAATAGCTTTTCTTACCTGGGAATGTCCTCCCCAGATGGTTGATACTTAGGAAAAGCAGTGAACCATAATGCCTCAGCCTCTGTCTCGTCATCTTCGTCGAAAAAATGTAAGATGCTACCACACATCTGAGAAACAGGGGGTAACTCCCTGTATACCCTGGAAAACAAGAACAGAATTTGTCTATGAATATAAGGTAGGTGCCTGATGATAGCATGGGCTGTGCAGGAAGATTTTATGTTAATAGCCATAGACCCCATATTTTATCTTAGGGAAGTCTTTCCTCAGGCCTGCACGACTCCATCTCACCTCTCATCAAGTAAAATTTAACTGGATGCCTGTTTCCCACTATATGCTGCTTTTTCCATCCTAGGAAGCAGACGTCAATCAATTCTCAACATCTACCATTTGCCACAAACTTTGGTTTCATAATATACTTGTTGACCTATATAACCTTGCTAAGAATTTTAGGGAAAGGACGAGATTCCCAGTTTGACTTTTGACCTCAGGTGATCCACCTGCCCTCACCTCTCAGTGCGCTGGGATTATAGGTGTGAGTTACTGGGCCCCGACCTCTTTTTCTTTTTCTTTTTTTTTTTTTTTTGAGGCGGAGTCTTCACTCTGTCGCCCAGGCTGGAGTGCAGTGGCACCATCTCGGCTCACTGCAAGCTCCGCCTCCCGGGTTCGCGCCATTCTCCTGCCTCAGCCTCCCAAGTAGCTGGGACTACAGGCGCCCGCCACCGTGCCCGGCTAATTTTTTGTATTTTTTAGTAGAGACGGGGTTTCACTGTGTTAGCCAGGATGGTCTCGATCTCCTGACCTCGTGATCCGCCCGCCTCGGCCTCCCAAAGTGCTGGGATTACAGGCTTGAGCCACCGCGCCCGGCCCCGACCTCTTTTTCTTACATCTTATGAGATAGAAACTCTTTTGAAATAAAAACTTATGATAACAAAGAAGAAAAGTAACATATATACTAATTTTTATGCAAATAACCTACACGTCTTTGCTTCTTATGAATGTACATGAACCAGTGCAGCAAAATTCCAAATCTTTCATTTTTCCCCAACAAATATATGTCCCTTACGTATCATCTGTCACACAGGCTTCAGCCTGAGAAAAAATTCCAGTTCTCGTGTCTCGCAGTTTCTGTATGCTATTGTCAACCAGTACTGTCTGCTGTCTTACGAGTTCTGATGCATCTACACTCCTACTGGATCCATTGTCCCTGGGAAAACACAAATGGAGTTGGAATGTGAGCATGTCAGAGGAGCTCAATGGTGGGACAATCTTCTCACTGTGATGTAGCAAAAGTAGTCCAATCCTTAGAGATGTCCACCCTTAGACATGCACATCCATAGAGATGCCATCCTTAGAGATACTGTTCTTAGAGATGCCATCCTTAGAGAAGCCTTAGAGGTGCCTATTCTTAGAGACACCTTCTTTGATGCCCATCCTATAATAAAATGCCATTCCTCCACATTTTTACTGAATTAACTGCATCTCTGTTTCCACACAGTAGACATTGATCTTATCTCAGGAGGCATGCCTCCTTTGATTCTCAATCCCTGATGTTCATCACAGTCTGTCACACTTGGCGATGCTCACTACTGGCTTCTGAAAGGATACAGTGTTTTTGTAAACTATGGAGCATAAGAAGGGCCCTACTCTTCTATCCTTCGTTGGTCCTAAACAGGAGGGAATGTTAACCTGATGAAGTTGTTTGCACAACCCTGGATGGACTGAGCTTATTTGAAGGTAGGATCTCTTTATTTAGGGCGAGCGTGTCAAGGATGATGGACACCAGAGAAATCTGCATTCAGTGCCTTTCACAGACATCACTCAGCAGTGACAGACCTGTCAAAATTGTTGCTTAACCTCTCCGAGTATCAGCTTTCTAACTTGTAAAATAAGGATACAGTACTCTCATCACAAATCCTTGTGGTGATTAATCATAGAAGGCTAAAATTACTTAGCACAAGACCTAGGAAACACTGAGTTCCCAAAGCAAACAATTCATCCTAGTCCGTGGTCTTTTATGCATGCCAGAGCATGTCTCACTCATTTCAGACTTTTTTTTTCTTTTTTCTTTTTGAGTTTCACTGTTGTCGCCCAGGCTGGAGTGTGATGGCGTGATCTTGGCTCACTGCAACTTCCACCTCCCAGGTTCAAGCGATTCTCCTGCCTCAGCCTCCCGAGTAGCTGTGATTACAAGTGCCTGCCACCATGCCCGGCTAATTTGTGCATTTTTAGTAGAGATGGGGTTTCACCATGTTGGCCAGGCTGGTCTCGAACTCCTGACCTCAGGAGATCTGCCCGCCTCCACCTCCCAAAGTGCTGGGATTACAGGCGAGAGCCACCATGCCCGGCCAAGGCTGCTATTTTTAAAAAGCATGGACTGAGAAGGTTGTAAACAATGTAAATGCATTTGTCACAGCTCTGGATGCTGGAACGTCCAGGATCAAAGTGCTGGTAGACTTGGTGTCTGCTCCTGATTCATAGAGGGCAGACTTCTTGTTCTGTCCAAGCATGGGGAAAGAGAAAGGAGCTCTCCAGGGTCTCCTTCATGAGGGAACTAATTCCATTCATGAGGGCTCTCCTTTATCACCCGACACCTCTCAAAGGCCCCATCTCCTAATAACATCATATTGGAAGTTAGGATTTCAACATATGAATATTGGAGGAACACAAACATTCATTCTACAGCAGTATCTGAATTGCATACACGGAAATATTTGGTCAGATTAATTTGTTTTGAGTTCCAAGACCATGTAAAACAGTGCATTCGTTTTCTACAAATGAGAGATAAGCCGCGTGCTGATGAGGAGCCACTGAAACACACAGCGGGAGGGCTTAGTAAGTCAGGCTGCATGGTTCTGCTCTGATCTGGGTGCCATGCTGTGGCATTGTCAAGAGCATGGTCAAGGCCATAGGCCCATGCATCAAGGAAAGAGCTGGAAGAACAGCCCTAGACTCGCTTTTGCTCAGGTATGAAGCAGCCATGGTGAAAATCAGGGAAGGAGAGAGGAGGTCTAAAAAGTACACCTGGGCCGGGTGTGGTGGCTCACACCTGTAATCCCAGCACTTTGGGAGGCCGAGGTGGGCAGATCAAGAGGTCAAGAGATCAAGATCATCCTGGCCAACATGGTAAAACCCTGTCTCTACTAAAAATACAAAAATTAGATGGGTGTGGTGGTGCATGCCCGTAGTCCCAGCTACTGGGGAGGATGAAGCAGGGGAATCGCTTGAACTGGAGATGCGGAGGTTGCCATGAGTTGAGACTGTGCCACTGCACTCCAGGGTGACAGAGGGAGACTCCGTTTCAAAAACCAAAACAAAAAAAGTACACCTGGGTGCCTCTGGGGTTTTCCCCTTCATTCATACAGAGATGAATGAGTGAATAAAATGTGAGCAGAACCTTTCTTCCAGAAAACATCCATGGTGCTCTGTATCTCATGAACTATAACGAGATGCAGAAGAATCAGCCATCAGGAACCCGCACAGAGCGCAAAGTCACTCACCGTCTCCACAGCTCTTCACCACTGCTGCTACTCTTTTCATGACACTCCTTTTTGTCCATCTGTCAAATGTTGTATTTATCTCTTTACTGTATCTTTTTCACCCTGAAAAAATAAAAAGAGGTTGTATTTAGGTACATGGGAAGAACCTTCAGATAAATCTTAGCTTCCGTGTCTCTAAAAGGTTGACAAAAGCACTTATTGCTCATTCAAAAGAGATGCATCAGTGGAATTGCTCCTAGCAGCGGTAGGTGCTTAGAACAGAGGCCGAAACAGGAGAGCTGCAAAATAGAAACTTCTTTTTTTTTCGCCTAATGAAATGGGAGTATGGATTTTTCAAATTCTTTTATTTTTGATGTAGCCCTGCATCTGCAAGTTAAGCCATGTAGAATAGTAACTTCTAGAGATTCCAACCTGACAGAGGCAAAAGTGTGATTATTTTCCTTGCCTTCCATTCTCTCTCGTACAACTCTAATGGTTTCTCTTGCCTAAATCGTCACCTAGATTTCTTTAAAATGCTTGGGTTTAGGAACCGTTGTCTGACCCATTACCTTCACCGGTTCTACTATGACATTTTTTAAAGATTAGATTTTTAAAATAATGGCTTTATGGATATATAGTTCACCAACCACACGATTCACAAACCACACAATAAACTATACAATTCAGTGTTGTATATAGCATAGTTACAAAGTTGTAACTATGTAACTAAAACCACCACAATCAGTTTTAGGACAGTGTCATCACCTCAAAAAGAAACTCACTAAGCGGCACTCCCCATTCCCCACATGCACGCACACTCAGCCACAGGCACCCACGAATCCACCTTCTGTCTCCACAGGTTTACTCATTCTGGACATTTGATTTAATAGGAGTTGTTATGGACTGAATGTATGTGTCCACCCTCAAGTTCCTGTGTTGAAATCCTAACTCCAAATGTGACAATACGAGGAGATGGGGCCTTCGGGAGGTGATGAGGTCATGAGGGTGGAATCCTCATGAATGGTCTCAATGCCCTTAGAAAAGAGACCCCAGAGACCTCCCTCCCTCTTTCTACCATGGGAGAGCAGAGCAAGAAGTCAGCTGTCTGGCCGGGCACGGTGGCTCATGCATGTAATCCCAGCACTTTGGGAGGCCGAGGCGGGCAGATCACAAGGTCAGGAGATCGAGACCATCCTGACTAACAGGGTGAAACCCCGTCTCTACTAAAAATACAAAAAATTAGCCAGGAGTGGTGGCGGGCACCTGTAGTCCCTGCTACTCTGGAGGTTGAGGCAGGAGAATGGCGTGAACCCAGTAGGCGGAGCTTGCAGTGAACCGAGATCACGCGACTGCACTCCAGCCTGGGTGACAGAATGAGACTCCATCTCAAAAAAAAAAAAAAAAAAAAAAAAAAGAAGTCAGCCATCGGCCGGGCGCGGTGGCTCAAGCCTGTAATCCCAGCACTTTGGGAGGCCGAGACGGGCGGATCACGAGGTCAGGAGATCGAGACCATCCTGGCTGACACGGTGAAACCCCATCTCTACTAAAAAATACAAAAAAAAACTAGCCGGGCGAGGTGGCGGGCGCCTGTAGTCCCAGCTACTTGGGAGGCTGAGGCAGGAGAATGGCGTGAACCCGGGAGGCGGAGCTTGCAGTGAGCTGAGATCCGGCCACTGCACTCCAGCCTGGGTGGCAGAGCGAGACTCCGTCTAAAAAAAAAAAAAAAAAGAAGTCAGCCATCTATGAACGAGGAAGCAGGTTCTCTCCAGTCACTGAATGTACCAGTGCCTTGATCTTGGGCTTCCCAGCCTCCAGAACTGTGAGAAATAAATCCTGTTGTTTAAGTCACATGGTCTATGATCCTTTTGTTAAAGAAGCCCAAAGTGACTAAGACAGGCATCAAACAATATATTGTCCTTTGTGATGGATCCTTTCACTTTGCATAATGTTTTCAAGGTCCATCCGTGTTATACCATATAACAGAACCTCCTTTGTTTTCATGGCTGAATAATATTCCACTGTATGGAGACACCACATATTCTCTATCCATTCAGCAGACGATAGACATTTGGGTGAGTTCCACTTTGGGGCTGTTATGAAAAATGCTGCTGTGAATATTCAGGTACAAATTTCCGTGTGGACAGATTATTTCATTCTCTTGGGTGCATACTTAGGAGTGGAGTTGCTGGGTCATATGGTAACTCTGCGTTTAACCTTCAAGGAACTGCCAGACTGTTTTCCAAAGCACCAATTTCCATTCCCAGCAGCAGTGTAGGAGGGTGCCAGCTTCTCCATATCCTCATCTATAATTGTTATTATAGGCCTTTTAAAAATGGCCATTCTAGTACATGTAAAGTGATATCTTATTGTAATTTTTGAAGATTTTTATATAGTAGTAATAATACATATTATTAATAGCATTGTAGACACTTTGGATAACAGAAAAGAAAATTAGTGAATTACAAATCACTCAAAATCCAAACGCCCACAAAGAATCCATCTTAACTTTTTGACTATTTGGTTTTATTAAATATATTAAAATAGGGTGTCTGGGCGCGGCGGCTCACGCCTGTAATCCCAGGACGTTGGGAGGCTGAGGCAGGTGAATTACCTGAGCCCAGGAGTTCCAGACTTGCCTGGTCAGCATGGCGAAACCCATCTCTACTAAAAATACAAAAATTAGCTGGGCGTGGTGGCACACGCCTGTAATCCCAGCTACTCCGGAGGCGGAGCTAGGAGAATTGCTTGAACCCAGGAGGCAGAGGTTGCAGTGAGCTGAGATCGTGCCTCTGCACTCCAGCCTGGGCAACAGAGAGAGACTCTGTCTTCAAAACAAAACAAACAAACAAACAAAAAAAATACGGTAATCCTATGCCTACTTTTTAAAACAAACTATTTGTATCCTAGGAATGCAACTTAATTTTAATAAATCAAATTGTGTTTAACACTCAGGATCATACAGCACTCCACTGCCTCACCATCCTCTCTCTGCAATATTGTTTCAAGCATCTTTAAACACACAAGTAGGTTTACAATTTCTGGTTGCAGGAAACTAGTGGGGGCACCTCTGAATCACCCACAAGTTGATCTTATCCATAGATCAAGTCTTAATACCATCTTGGAACAAAGCCCTACAATTTTGTTTGTGCAATTACAGTGTGTCCAGCATAGTGTGACCTCAGACTCTTTGCAGTTTATTTAAGAGGCTGAAGAAAAATATGTGACCGGATCAGTTTCCATACTGAGTTGAGCTCTTCACAATTACTATTAGAGATTTACAGATCAAAACATGAATTCTAGGCAGATACATCAGGCAGTTGCTGCTGGAGTCACAATGCACCTAATTATATCAGTAGACAAAGCTAGAGAGGGTATATTTGTATATTATATCACCACATATAACAAACCATAATTCTATCTCTGCTACTGAGCAATGCAAAATCAACTCCAATTAGCACCATATTAAGACGAACAGTAAAGCTGCTCAATGAAATTCACAATTTCTTATGTGGTGGTTTTTGTTCTTTGCATCTCACTATTGTTCTACAGTCATGTCATTTTAAAGTTCTTCACAACTTCTTTAAGAAGAAAGTGAAACAATTGAATTAATTATTCAGAGTTCACCTTGGTTGAAATAGTTTGGTTTGTTTTTATTCTGAGGCAACTGGCCATTTAATATTGGAGAGTTCTAAGTTCTTTTTTTTTTTTTGGACGGAGTTTTTCTCTTGTTGCTAGGCTGGAGTGCAATGGCACGATCTCAGGTTCAAGCAATTCTCCTGTCTCAGCCTTCCGAGTAGCTGGGATTACAGGCATGTCCCACCACACCCTGCTAATTTTGTATTTTTAGTTGAGACAGGGTTTCTCCATGTTGCTCAGGCTGGTTTTGAACTCCCAACCTCAGGTGATCTGCCTGCCTCGGCCTCCCAAAGTCCTAGGATTACAGACATGAGCCATCGTGCCCAGCCTGAGAGTTCTAAGTTCTTAGAAGGTGGTTGTGTTTACCTACTAGAATTTTGTTGGTAGCAATAATCATCTAATGGGAATTCAGAGAAGTGATTTTAAAGATTTGACTTCCAAAACCCTATACAAATGTTTTATTTTACCACCAATGAATTTATCAGCAATAACTGAATATTTATTTATATGCATAATAATCACTCACACGTTCCAACTAGACAAACCAAATATTTCTATGCAATTTTCAATAAAAATATAAAAATCTACATATTTCATGTATTTATGTTTAATTGTTATGTTTCTCACAGCCTGCAACAAATTTAATTTAGCTATCCTCTGAACTACAAGCTTCCCTTTGCTATAACAAACACTTTTCTTTTATTTAAGTATTGTTATTCCAGAGTTAATATAGTATGCATTCAAATGATTTCTTATTTAGTATTATTTTACCTAGTACCATTATATATTTAATTTTTTTCTCATGAAGCCAGGCACAGTGGTTTGCGCCTGTAGTCCCAGCCACTCGGGAGGCTGAAGTGAGAGGATCCCTTGAGCCCAGGAGTTTAAGGTCACAGTGAGCTGTGAAAGTGTCACTGTATTCCAGTCTGGGTGACAAAGCAATACCTCATTTCAAGAAACAAAATGGAGTTTTTTCCTTAGAAGAATTTAAAGAAGCTATACATTATTTTGGCTAACTTTCTATAGGATTAACTAGAAGTTACTGAGACTTGATCTACAGCCTTTTTTTTCATGAGCCAAAAAGCATCTCTCACTTTAATTACACCTGTATTAGGAGAGTTATGATCAATTTCAGCAGTTATAGTTTCTGAGAACTTGGATAAATATAAACATGAATTACATAAAATTTATATAAGTCCAGGTATTCAAAAATGAGAAATAATGTGATATATGATCAAAGTAATAGCAAGACAATATACAATTAAATCACTCAACAATTACTGGGAATATGTATGAAGCCTTGTTGGTAAAATTCTACCTGGTACTTCTGAAACGAACAAGGCAATGGGAAGTAACAGTTTATCTCGTCTATTACTGAGTATCGATGAAAGCAATAAGGTGAATGGAAAAGTCCATGCAAACTCCGTTTTCAGAATAACGAGGAGACAGATATAATTCACAAATCCAAGTGTTTCTCGCTAGCAGACAAAACTGTGAAGTCAGGGTGGAGCATGGCAGAGGAACAGGGAGGAAGTGCAGAGTGAGAAAACATAAAGAAGTCAGGAAGGGCCAGAAGAGGAACTTCCTGTGAGTAAAGTCTCATACTCAGTGATTTATCTGTAGAGTCTGAATACAAGAGCTGTGAGGTCTGGGCAGTTGGAATGGAGGCTGAGCAGCGGATAGATGTGGTAGAGGCAGGGGTGGATGGGAGATCCTTGAAGATAGAGAAATGGCCTAGTGTGACAGAGTACAGAAATACTACAAAAACTCACTTGTAGAAAGCACGTTCTGCATATAATCAGACATGGAACTGTCCCATGCATTCCATAATAATTAAGAAAAAGATATTACCGGAGCATCGCTTAAAGGTACTACAAGAAAATAGGTGAGAAGACCAGGACGTTTTGTTTTGTTTGTTGGTTTGTTTGTTTAAGAACAATCAAAGGAAAATGATGGACCAAAATTAACAATCATTCTTGGGGGGAAAAAAACTCCACCCACAATTCCTCAGTAAAAAGGATTACACACATTCTCGGCATAATACGTCTCTCTCAGGCCAAAGGCTATCCTTATGCTTCATGTGGACGCTATGAAATCATTCCAGCTGAGGTCAGGAAAATACCAAGTATGACCTTCCCTATTTAAGTTAAAATATTGGAAGCTTATTCCAAAATATTGGAATAAACTTGAAATACGGTGATTGAATGGAAGGACATTAAACTATAACTCACTAGACATGTTATTTTACTCTATAGACAAACACAACAAATCACCTGAAATAAGCTACAAAAGTAAGATAAACCAGTAAGTTAGAGAAAGAATCTTTTTTTTTTCTTTTGAGATGGAGTCTCCCTCTGTTGCTCAGGCCAGAGTGCAGTGGTGCAATCTTGGCTCACTGCAACCTCTGCTTCCTGGGTTCTAGTGATTCTGCTCCTCAGCCTCCCAAGTAGCTGGAATTGCAAATATGTGCCACCAAGTCTGGCTGATTTTTCTTGTATTTTTAGTAGAGATGGGGTTTCACCATGTTGGACATGCTGGTCTCGAACTCCTGACCTCAGGTGATTTGCCTGCTTCGGGTTCCCAAGTGCTGGGATTACAGGCATGAGTTACCGTGCCCGGCCAGAAAAATCTTAATGTACAAAAATGAAAAGCCTTTTAATATAACAGACTATCCCAATTCCATAAAAGAAGAAAATACACCCATTAAAATAGAAACTATGGTGCCTAGAATTAAACTGTACAAAAAACATGACCCATATAATTTTTTTATGTTGAAATAATTTTAAACATGAAAAAATAGCAAAGATTCGTATAAATCCTCAACCACCTTATCCTAATGTTAGCTATATATAATTGTATTTATATATAATAGTTGTTATATATAAAATAATTGTATATGTACATTTATATCATATATAATCATACATATACATTTATTGTATTATATATTATATACAGCTGTATATGTAATTGTAATATAATAATTATACACATAATAGTATATGTAATACAATTATCTAACAAGGAAATTGATGTTGGCATATCCTACCATTACCTAATGTGCGGACCTTATTAGAATTTTGTCTACATTTGTCTGAATGTCCGCTTTCTTCTCCAAGATCTAATTGAGGATCTCACATTGCACTTAGTTGTTATCTGTCCTTAGATTCCTCCAGTCTGCGACAATTTCTTATTTTTTCTTGTCTTTTGTGATTGTGACACTTTCGCTGAGCATGGTCAATTATTTTACAGAATGTTTATCAATTTGGATTTCTTTGATGTTTTCTCATGATTAGGTTGAGGTCATGCATGTTTGTCTTCTGTGTTCAGTCAACATGCCCCAGCCTTTTTGGAATATTTCTTCACGTTCTGGCGTCACAATTTATTCCAATGTTATCTTGTATATTCCCTGCCCCAGCCCTAGAAGTAACCACTTCTCCACAGATCCTTGGCTCCCTTGTATTCAAAATAGTATTTAGAAACCAAGGTGGGGAACAGTGGCTCACGCCTGTAATCCCAGCACTTTGGGAGGCCGAGGTGGGCTGATCTCAAGGTCAAGAGACGGAGACCATCCTGGCCAACACGGGGAAACCCCGTTTCTACTAAAAATACAAAAAATTAACTGAGCGTGATGGCATGCGCCTGTAATCCCAGCTACTCGGGAGGCTGAGGCAAGAGAATCGCTTGAACCCGGGAGGCAGAGGTTGCAGTGAGCCGAGATTGTGCCATTGCACTCCAGCCTGGGTGACAGAGGGAGACACAATCTCAAAAAAAAAAAAAAGAAAAAAAAAGTAATATTGATTAAAAATCAAATTGCATGAGAATGCATAGCAGGATACCAAGCAAATACAACTTTTAAATATACAGAAAATAATATTTAAAATACAAACCAAACATATAAATCATGCAGGGGCATTAAACACGTTTCTGGATAGTGGTAACAGCCGAGAGTGGCTGGATGAATTCCAGAGAAATTTCATATATTGCTTCAATTTTATTTAAAATATATTATTACCTATGTCTTAGATATTTTGTTTTTAAATAATGGGCAAGGATATTATAAACTCTGCAGAAGTAAGTGTAATCGTGTTTTTTCCTGCCCACATTAAAGATGGCCCAGATGCTCGCACTGACCCTGTTGACCACCCACAGCCATCATGGCGACCGGAAGTCCTAAGAGCTTACTTCCCTCAGTGCTCAGAGAGCCCTCCTTCTCTTTGAGCATTATTTTAAGAGAAGTTGAGAACTAGAGAAACCGACCTAAGGGGATTCTCCCATTTGGCCCGTCTTCCCCTGAAGTCACCACCTGCTGCTTTTCTGGAGCGCTTACCAGGTGAGTTTCAGGAGCCCCAGGGTACAGGAAGGAGAAACGGAGGCTTGTTGCTGGGACACCGCCAGGCTGCTCCGTGTTCTGCTCCTCTTGGTTAGCAAGGAGGGAGTACGACAAAGCGCGTGTCAGAAGGGGAAACAGGGTCCTCCCCTTGCTAAAAACAAATCCCTCTAGGGGCTTGGCATCCTGTTAGTCATAGCTTAAATTTATGACTTCAATGACTTGGCTTGGGCAGTCTTTAATCTCTCTCATACTTAGTTTGTTTTACTTTCTGTAATAATAGGTTTTACACCAATGTTTATGTGGCTAATACTAATAATTTTACACTGTAACTGTATAACTTTAATTATTAGACGTTTTAACCTAACTAACAAACATACGAAAGCTTCCTAAGGGAAACAATTTCTTTTTTTTTGAGACTGAGGCTCCCTCTCTCGCTAGGGAGTGCAGTGGCATGATCTCGGCTCACTGCAACCTCTGCCTCCCAGGTTCAAGCAATTCTTGTGCCTCAGCCTCCCGAGTAGCTGGGACTACAGGCGTGCACCACAACGCCCAGCTAATTTTTTATTTTTTATTTATTTTATTTATTTATTTTTTTGAGACAGAGTCTCACTCTGTCGCCCAGGTTGGAGTGCAGTGGCAGGATCTCAGCTCACTGCAAGCTCCACCTCCCGGGTTTACGCCATTCTCCTGCCTCAGCCTCCTGAGTAGCTAGGATTACAGGCGTCCACCACCACGCCCAGCTAATTTTTATGTTTTTAGTAGAGACGGGGTTTCACCTTGTTAGCCAGGATGGTCCCGATCTCCTGACCTTGTGATCCGCCCGCCTCGGCCTCCCAAAGTGCTGGGATTACAGGCGGGAGCCCCTGCGCCCAGCCGGAAACAATGTTTATTCGGGAATAGAGCATTGCCATTGGGAATAGATATGCCATATTAAACTATGTGTATATTCAGGGAGATAAAGGAAGACAGAAATAGGGAGGATTGCATGTTGTTTTGACAGAATTTTCCTTGGCTACAAAGATCAGTAACAAGGGTGACATTAGTCCGAGGCTGGACCAGCAGAAATATTTTTTAAGGTTGCGAAGACCTTTATGCAAGGTTGTGGCTTTTGTGGAGTCTTTTTCATTTTCAGGCATACAAGGATAACAGTCCTCTCTTCATGGCTTTCCTGGCTCTATTTGTCAGGGTTACCTTAACATAAGTGACTCCATTTTGTTCTGACAACTTTCAGATTTCCCCTTGTGATCAAGAAGTTTCTCTGAAAGCATTCTCCTGCCTCAGCCTCCCGAGTAGCTGGGACTACAGGTGCTCACCACCACACCCAGCTAATTGTTTTTGTATTTTTAGTAGAGGCGGGGTTTCACTATGTTGGCCAGGCTGGTCTCGAACCCCTGACTTGTGATCTTCCCACCTTGGCCTCCCAAAATGCTGGGATTACAGGCATGAGCCACCGCACCTGGCCTGCATTTTTTTCAAAGAATTACTGTGGCATTTTTTCCAGTGTCATTGTGTTCTGTGGTTCTTATCTAGTCTTCACATTTATTTACATAATGAACTTTAGTGATGGATTTCCACAGAATTTTTGTCACTACGTGGTTGCCTAGAAGTATATATACTAAGATGGAACATATTGAAATATGAGCTAACTTTTCTCATTCAATTATTGATTACTTAGTTTGTTTATTATTTGGGGGATGGGATCTTGCAATGCTGCCCAGACTGGACTCAAACTCCTGGGCTCAAACTCCTGCCTCAGCCTCCCAAGTAGGTGGGATTACAGGCATGTACTACATCATCTGGCTCAATTATTTATTATTTATAACTCATTATACATATATTCAGATAACTTAATCTGTGAGCTAAACTCTTCCACTTTGTTGGCAGTCATTTCTGTGTTTGCTGTGTGGCTACGGATGCTATGTGTTTCCTCTATGTTTGAGATAGGATGATGGGGATTCTTCAATGGCTGTGTGAGTTGTTATTCTAGGGCACTTAAGAATATGAATTGGTCAATTTTTTATATCTCTACTGATATTCTGTTGTTCTGTTAATTGCTAAAAGACTATTGATCAGATTTCCCACAAGAGGGGAGGATTATTCTATATCTGTTTATCATTCTACCCATGTATACTATACACATATTGAAAGTGTTAATATGTATACACAAAATTAAAATTGTTCTTCTTATTGAAGTGATCTACTTTATATTTACTAATGCTGTTTAGGTAAAATGTATTTTGTCTAACGTTATTGGAGGTGCATCTGCTCCCCATTGATTACATTTTTACACAGATGGTCATCTTGCATTCTTTTATTGGAATCTTAATATAACTTCTTCTTTGGGTTTACTTCCTGTAAGATGGAGGGAAATGCTCTTGAAGCCTAATTTGTCTGACATTCATATTGTTGCTCCAGATTCTTTTTAATAACCATGAATATGATATATCATTGCCATTGTCATGTGAGGGGTGGGGAAGTGGCCCCAGCTGGAAATATTTGTGCAGATGAGTATTTAAAATGATAAATGTTGGCCAGGCGTGGTCGCTCACAGCTGTAATTACAGCACTTTGGGAGGCCGAGGCAGGCGGATCACGTGAGTCCAGGAGTTCGAGACCAGCCTGGCCAACATGTTGAAACCCCGTCTCTACAAAAATACAAAAATTAGCCAGGCACGGTGATGCACACCTGTAATCCCAGTCACTGCAGCTCCCTGCACCTGCACTCCCCGCACACCACATTCTCTTAACCAGCCCTATTCTTTTTAGCTCCTATCATGTGTACATATACCTTTTCCTGTACCACAAACATTCTGTATAATCTCTTGTGCTGTTATGTTTTATCGTTCAGATCACGGATATACGTCCAACCCATTAAATAGTACAAAGAATAAGGAACATGTACAAAATATATTTGTGGAATGAACAAAAGAAGTGCCATAGAGCAGTACAGTTTAACAGAAATATAATCTAAGCCCCAAATGTATATTAAATTTTCTAGCAGCTGCATTTAAAAAAGCAAAAACAAGAAGATAAAATTAGTTTTAATAATACATGTGTAGTTGTATATGTCTACACATATATGTTTATGTATATATATACTTATAAGGCCAGTGCAGTGGCTCACACCTGTAATCCTAGCACTTTGGGAGGCCAAGGCAGGCAGATCACTTGAGGTCAGGATTTTGAGACCAGCCTGGCCAACATGGTGAAACCCCATCTATATTAAAAAATACAAAAAATTAGCTGGGCGTGGTGGTGCACACCTATAATCCTAGGTACTCGGAAGGCTGAAGTGGGAGGATTGCTTGAACCCAGGAGGTGGGGGTTGCAGTGAGCTGAGGTCACACCACTGTACACTCCAGCCTGGGTGACAGAGCAAGACTCTGTCTCAAAAAAAAAAAAAAAAAAAAAGTCCGGGCGCGGTGGCTCAAGCCTGTAATCCCAGCACTTTGGGAGGCCGAGACGGGCGGATCACGAGGTAAGGAGATCGAGACCATCCTGGCTAACATGGTGAAACCCCGTCTCTACTAAAAAATACAAAAAACTAGCCAGGCGAGGTGGCGGGCGACTGTAGTCCCAGCTACTCGGGAGGCTGAGGCAGGAGAATGGTGTGAACCCGGGGGGCAGAGCTTGCAGTGAGCTGAGATACAGCCACTGCACCCCAGCCTGGGCAACAGAGCGAGACTCCATCTCAAAAAAAAAAATATATATATATACACACACACACACACACTCTTATATATATATTTACATATATATTTATATATATACTTATATGTGTATATATGTATTTTATTTAAATATGCATATATATGTAAATATAATAAAACATACACATATGTTTTACCCAAAATGTCATAATTTAAACTTGTCAGCAATGTGAAAATTATTAAGATAATATTTATATACTGTTATTTATATTGACTTCAAAACCTGAATGCTTTTTAAATTTATGATACACTTCAATTCAAACTAGCCCCAATTCAATTGTTCAATCACTGCATGACTTTTTCTCCACCTAAGTCATCATGGAGACTTCCCAGCTGCAGAAGAAAGTATGGGGTTTGAGGTCAGCCATTGAAAGCTCCCTGAGAGGCCGGGCGCGGTGGCTCAAGCCTGTAATCCCAGCACTTTGGGAGGCCGAGACGGGCGGATCACGAGGTCAGGAGATCGAGACCATCCTGGCTAACACGGTGAAACCCCGTCTCTACTAAAGAAATACAAAAAAACTAGCCGGGCGAGGTGGCGGGCGCCTGTAGTCCCAACTACTCGGGAGGCTGAGGCAGGAGAATGGCATGAACCCGGGAGACGGAGCTTGCAGTGAGCTGAGATCCGGCCACTGCACTCCAGCCTGGGCGGCAGAGCAAGACTCCATCTCAAAAAAAAAAAAAAAAAAAAAAAAAAAAGAAAGCTCCCTGAGAACTGATCATTCTTGTCTTAGAGATGAAGAGGTAAATTAGAAAATAATTTTATTATTTTTCATGAGCACAAAAGGGCAGATGGTTGGGTAGTATGATGAAATAATTCCAGTGATCATCTCCAGCCTTGGGTTTTTCTCAGATTTATAAAAGAAATAAAGGGTGATGAAGTTGTTTGAGTAATAAAAGCACACAAAGCAACTGAGCAGCAGAAGGATGGTGTGGGTGGCTCTGTGTTCAGGAGATGGCTGGGAAGAGAGGCTGGGGCTGTGCAGACGCTGGGCTGGTATCTGCAGAGCAGACTCGCCATGTCGATGCTGGTCCAGACCATGAGGAACACGAACAGGACATTGTGAATCACCATGACATTGATAAATGATCCTTGCGGGAGTTTTATCTGTTTAGATCATGGATGTACGTCAAACCCATTAAATAGTACCAAGAATAAGGAACATGTGCAAAATATATTTGTGGAATGAATAAAAGAAGTCCCATAGAGCAGTTCAGTTTAACAGAAATATAATCCAAGCTCCAAATGCATATTAAATTCTTGTATGTATGACCTAGTTTGACAATAATCTTGTGAATATCCAGGACCAACAGTGGTGAAACTGGTATTGGCTTCTGTGGTTTCAATGATGTGAACATGGATTAGCATGTTGGTGAGCCAGAGGGAAATGAAAGAGGGAACAAGTCTCAAGGCTGATATTCGGATCACACAATAGTTTACCAAACTCGTTACCAATATTGTAACGAGACATTCACACCACAAACCAGGAGAAAACGTTGGTGTTTTCACACAGTATAACTTTCTGCAAGACATTGAAACAAGACTGTATATCATAACGAGACTTTCATTTCACTTAATTCAACCTTTTCTACTTGGCAGAATAATGGTATAATTCAAATTTTATGATCAATTCCTTCTGCTTATAACTTAACAGAACCCAACCTACAAAATTCTTTAGTATCCATTGGTTAAATAAGAAATTGTCTGTGCTGTTGCTAATATGACATGCTATACCTGGACAAACTCCTCTGAGAAAAGTTGAGGCCCCTATACACAACATAAGAACGCAGGCCACATGGTTACCCCAGGACTCACCTAATTCCCTACTGTCTTGAATAACTGTTTGAGTTCTTCAATTAGTTGTCTTTAAACCTAGGTGTATGGCTCAAAACCATATGCAAACTGAAAATCTCATATTACTCTTAATTTGTATTTCCTCTTACTTTGTATTTCTCCTTTTTAAACTTTGTATCTGTTACTTGTTAAATTTTTTCAGAGGCGCAGCTCCTACCAAGATAATACTGAACCAGCACTTTAAAACGATAGCAAAAGATTGTAGAACAGACAAAATTGAACTTATTAATGGACTCTAGGGAGTCTTAGCCTGAGAGTTGCACCCTTCAAATCTCATTTGTTGCTCAAATGCTTTTGACATCGATTCCTAGTCACCAATCACTCCCCAGAAGATGAGACGAGACCAGCAAACTGGGACAGGTCCATCCTGGCATCAAGGGACATCAAATCTTAATTACAGAATGATTGATCAATGATGCTTTCAGAGAAAGTTCTTGATCACAAGGGGAAATCTGAAAGTTGTCAGAACAAAATGGAGTCACTCATGTTAAGATGACCCTGACAAATAGAGCCAGGAAGGCCATGAAGAGAGGGGTCTTATCCTTGTATGCCTGAAAATGAAAAAGACTTTACAAAACCCACAACCTTGCATAAAGGTCTTCGCAACCTTAAACAAAAAATATTTCTGCAAGGAACGCTGCCCAGCAATTGCCTGTCCAACCTTGGACTAATGTCACCTTTGTGACTGATCTTGGTAGCCAAGGAAAATTCTGTCAAAACAATATGCAATCCTCCCCATTTCTGTCTTCCTTTATCTCCCTGAATATACTCATAGTTTAATATGGCATGTCTATTCCCAATTGCAATGCTCCATTCCCAAATAAACACTGTTACCTTTAGGAAGCTTTCATATGTTTGTTATTTAGGTTAACACTTCTAAAAATTAAAGTATTGTAGTTACAATGTAAAATTATTAGTATTAACAAGATAGACATTGGTATAAAATTATTACAGAAATTAAGACCAATTGAGTATGAGAGAGATTATTAAGACTGTCCCAGCCAAGTCACTGAAGTCATAAATTTAAGCTACGACAAAATTTGTTTGTTTTGTTTTTAACAAGGGGAGGGCGCTATTTCCCTTTCTGACAGCCTCACATGAACTTCCGGAACCCTTTGGAGTACTGCTTTCTTCCTAAGTGACCAAGAGGAACAGAACACCGAGCAGCCTGGCAGTGTCCAAGTCACAAGCCGCTGCTCCTCCTTCCTGTACCCTGGGGCTCGTGAAACTCACCTGGTAAGCGCTCCTGGAAAAAGCGCTCCTGAAAAGCAGCAGGTGGTGACTTTAGGGGAGGACAGGCCAAATGGGAGAATTCCCTTAGGATCCGGTTTCTCCATTTCTCAAGTTCTTTTGAAATAATGCTCGTAGAGAAGGAGGGTTTTCTGAGAATTGAGGGAAATAAACTCCCAGGACTTCCGGTCGCCATGATGGTTGTGGGCAATCAACAGGGTCGCTGCAAGCATCGGGGGCATCTTTAATGTGGGCAGGAAAAAAACACGATTCCTTACTTCTGCAGCGTTTATAATATCCTTGCCCATTATTTAAAATAAAATATATATGACATAGGTAATAATATATTTTAAATAAAATTGAAGCACTGTATGAAATTTCTCTGTAATTCATCCAGCCACTCTCGGATGTTACCACTGCCCAGAAACCTCTTAACCCCCACCCCCGCGTGATGTATTTGGTTTGTATTTTCAATATTATTTTCTGTAATATTTAAAAGTTATATTTGCTTGGTGTCATGCTGTACAGTCTCATGCAATTTGATTTTTAATCAATATTACTTTTTTTTTTTTTGTGATGGAGTCTCTGCTCTGTCACCCAGGCTGGAGTGCAATGGCACGATCTGGGCTCATTGCAACCTCCGCCTCCCGGGTTCAAGCGATTCTCCTGCCTCAGCCTCCCGAGTAGCTGGGATTACAGGTGCCATCTACTGCACCGGACTAATTTTTGTATTTTTAGTAGGATGGGGTGTCACCGTTTTGGCCAGTCTGGCATGGAACTCCTGATCTCAGGTGATCCGTCCACCTCGGCCTCCCAAAGTGCTGGAATTACAGGTGTGAGCCACCGTGCCCGGCCCAATATTACACTTTAAATGTTTATCCACGTTTACATGTAGTTTTAATAATTTATGTTAACTGCACTACAGTATTAATGCAGTGATGATATTATAATCAATGTATCCATTCTTTGATGATGGACATTCAGTTTGTTACCCTGTTTTCTGATAGCAAACCATAATACAATGGACTTTTTATATGCATTTTCTTGTCCACACATAATTTCAAGGGTAGGTGTGTCTTGAAGTTGTCTGGATGTAGCCATTTTATTCTCCAAAGCGGCTGTGTTTTTGCTTATCTCCACTACCGGTTTACGAGTTTCCATAACTACACATTCATATTCATACTTGATTTTTTCAGATTTTCTTATTTGCATCAGTATTGTGGGTGAGAATGATATCTGATAGTGGTTGTCATGCACATTCCCCTGATTACTAGTGAATTTTAACATCTTTTCAGGACATTTGTGTTTTATCCTTTTGATTCCTTATTTATATCATTCGTTCATTTCTTTGTTGTTTCTTTAATATGTTAAGCAATAATTAATTTTATTCCAAAATTTTTAAAATTTTAGGATTTTTTTTTAACTGACAGGGCTTCACCATGTGGCACAGACTGGTCTCGGACATCTGGGCCCAGATCCTCCTACCTCCGCTTCCAGAGTGGCTGGGGCTACAGGCAATGCATGCAGGCAGGGCTACGCCTTCATGCGTGGCTGGGATTTTTATTAGATGTTCTTAAACATTTCCAGTGTCATATAAAATACATTATTTACTATACAAGAACTTTAGTATTTGAACTTTAAGGAATGTAATTTTGCATTGTTTTCTTGTGAAGATGAATACAGATTTTCGTGGGAGTAAAAACAATTTAAAGTGAAGAGTATTTGGTTTTCTTGAAATAATTTGATTTCTAAAATAAAAGTAAACAATCTAAACTTTTTAAATGCAATATGAAAATGTTTTCAATTGAAATTGTGATAGTAACATTTGATGAGTGGTAACTGAATTTTAATTGAAATTTCAATTGAATGTGTATCACAAGTGATAAAAATCATGTGTATTTTAATTTTAATTTTAAAATTTAAAATTTAGTGTAATTTTAATTTGGTTTGTATGACATCCAAACAAATGAAAGTATTATATATATGTACATATGTATAATAACATAGTGTCATGAAAGTATTATATATATAAATGAAATTTTCCATGTGAAAAATTTAGGTGGAGGTTTTTAAACTGTTTATTTACTTTATAAAGAGTAATAAATTCACATAGTCGGCTGCCCAAGCACAGTTGAATATGTCCTGTAGTATTACTTTATGTGTATATATATATATCCAGAGTTTATGCATATACAAATTTTTGCTTTTTTGTTGAAGAGTAGGTTTACACACTGTTATTTACTATGCCTTTTTTTCATTAACAATAGGTCTTAGTGATAATCAGTATCAGTTTTTAGAGATCTTTGACATTCTTTTAAAATTGCATATTGTTTCATCATTGGATGTATCATGATGTCTTTATTCATTCCCTTACTAAAAAACATTTGAGTCACTTCAAGTTTTATTTTATTTTATTTGAGTTTTTATTTTTGAGACGGACTCTTGCTGTGTCACCCAGGCTGGAGTGCAGTGGCGCCATCTCGGGTCACTGCAACCTCCGCCTCCCGCGTTCAAGCAGTTCTCCTGCCTCAGCCTCCTAAGTAGCTGAAATTACAAGCCCGCGCCACCATGCCTGGGTAATTTTTGTATTTTTAGTAGAGACGGGGTTTCACCATGTTGGCCAGGCTGGTCTCGAACTCCTGACTTCAAGTGATCTGCCTGACTTGGCCTCCCAAGGTGCTGAGATTACAGGAGTGAGCCACAGCACCTGGCTGTGAAGGGGGGCTGCCCCTCTACACCTGTGGGTATTTCTCTTCAGGTGGGACAAGAGACTGAGAAAAGAAATAAGACACAGAGACAAAGTATAGAGAAAGAACAGTGGGCCCAGGGGACGGACACACTCTGCATGCGAGGACCTGCACCGATGCTGGTCTCTGAGTTCCCTCAGTATTTATTGATCATTATTTGTACTATCTTAGCGAGGGGAGTGTAGCAGGGCAACAGGTGGGGAGAAGGTCAGCAGGGAAACATGTGAGCAAAGGAATCTGTATCATGAATAAGTTCAAGGAAAGGTGCTGTGCCCGGATGTGCACGTAGGCTAGATTTACGTTTCACTTTACCCAAACATCTCAGTGTAGCAACAGAGCAGTGTCGCCGCCAGCGTATCTCACCTCCAGCCACAGGGCGGTTTTCTCCTATCTCAGAATAGAACGAATGGGAATGGTCGGCTTTACATCGAGACATTCCATTCCCAGGGACGAGCAAGAGACCGAAGCCTTCCTCTCATCTCAGCTGCAAAGAGGCCTCCCTCTTTCACTCCTCCTCCTCCGCACAGACCCTTTAGGGGTGTCGGGCTGGGGGATGGGAAGGTCTTTCCTTTCCAACGAGGCCATATCTCAGGCTGTCTCAGTGCGGGGAGACCTTGGACAACACCCAGGCTTTCTTGGGCAGAGGTCCCTACGGCTTTCCGCAGTGCACTGCGTCCCTCGTTAATCGAGAACGGAGAATGGCGATGACTTTACCAAGCATACTGCCTGCAAACATATTGTTAACAAGCCACATCCTGCACAGCCCTAAATCCATTAAACTTTGATTCATCACAGCACATGTTTCTGTGAGCGCAGGGTTGGGGCTAAAGTACAGGTTAACAGCATCTCAAAGCAGAAACAATTTTTCTTAGTACAGATCAAAATGGAGTTTCTTACGTCTTCCTTTTCTACACAGACACAGTAACAGTCTGATCTCTCTTTCTTTTCTCGACACACACGTTTCTAGAGCAATGGTTTTTTGTTTTTTTTTTTTAAATTATTGATTTCCTGTTTCATGTATCAGAATAGCTCTTTTACTCTGCTATGCTCTATTTGTCTGTTTGTCAGTCTATCCATCTAGAAGTAAATACAGGCATATGTAGGCAGAGTTCAGTATCCATGCATGGATTCCCTAGGTCTTTCCACTGAGAGACTAGGACAATGATACCTTAGTAGCCATAAACACACATAGTTCCCAGAAACAAGGTTCCTAAAGACTGTTTAGTTCCCGTAAATACCCTTAGTTCCTAGAAACCAAGATTTCGAAATACTGTTTTTGAATACAAGGGAGCCAAGGAGAAGTGTTGACTTCCAGGGCTGGGGCAGGAATATACAAGATAAAATTGGAACAAACTGTGACACCAGAACATAAAGAAAAGAGGCTGGGGCATGTTGAGTGAACACAGAAGACAAATGTGCATGACCTCAACCTAATCATGAGAAAATGTCAGAGAAATCCAAATGGATAAACATTCTGTAAAATAATTGACCATGCTCAGCAAAAGTGTTACAATCACAAAAGACAAGGAAAAAATAAGAAACTCACAGACTGGAGGAATCTAAGGACAGATAACAACTAAGTGCAATGTGAGATCCTCGATTAGATCTTGGAGAACAGAGGATGTTAAGAGAAATGTTGACAAAATTCAAATAAGGTCTGCACATTAGGTAATGGTACGATATGCTAACACCAATTTCCTGGTTGGATAATTGTATTATATATACTATTACATATACAATTATATTACAATTACATATATAATTTTACATTATATGTAATACAATAAATGTATATGTGCAATTACTTATCTATAATACAATAAATGTATATGTGCAATTACTTATCTATAATACAATAAATATATTTACGATACAATATATAATAAAATAAATGTATATATACAATTATATATATAACAATTATATATAATACAATTATATATATAGCTAATACCAGGATAAGCTGGTTGAGGATTTACGACAATCTTTGCTATGTTTGCATGTTTAAAATTATTTTAACATAAAAAAATTATATGGGTTGTGTAGTTGTTTTGTAAAGTTTAACTCTAGGCACCATAGTTTCTATTTTAATGGGTGCATTTTCTTCTTTCATGGAATTGGGATAGTCTGTTATATTAAGAAGCTATTCATTTTTGTATATTAAGATTCTTCTGACCATGTGCAGTTGCTCACGCCTGTAATCCCAACAGTGGCTGGATCTCAGCTCACTGCAAGCTCCGCCTCCTGGGTTTACGCCATTCTCCTGCCTCAGCCTCCCGAGTAGCGGGGACTACAGGCGCCCGCCACCTCGCCCAGCTAGTTTTTTTGTATTTTTTAGTAGAGACGGGGTTTCAGTGTGTTAGCCAGGATGGTCTCGAACTCCTGACCTCGTGATCCGCCTGTCTTGGCCTCCCAAAGTGCTGGGATTACAGGCTTGAGCCACTGCGCCTGGCCCATACTATTCCTGCTTTTTAAAATGAACTATTTGTATCCAAGGAATGCCACATAATTTTAATAAATCAACTTGTGTTTAACACTCAGGATCATACAGCCCTTCACTGTCTCACCATCCTCTCTCTGCAATATTGTTTCAAGCATCATTTTTTTTTTTTTTTTTTTTTTTTGAGACGGAGTCTCGCTCTGTCGCCCAGGCTGGAGTGCAGTGGCCAGATCTCAGCTCACTGCAAGCTCCGCCTCCCGGGTTCCCGCCATTCTCCTGCCTCAGCCTCCCGAGTAGCTGGGACCACAGGCGCCGCCACCTCGCCCGGCTAATTTTTTGTGTTTTTAGTAGAGACGGGGTTTCGCCGTGTTAGCCAGGATGGTCTCGATCTCCTGACCTTGTGATCCGCCCGTCTCGGCCTCCCAAAGTGCTGGGATTACAGGCTTGAGCCACCGCGCCTGGCCTGTTTCAAGCATCTTTAAACACACAAGTAGGTTTACAATTTCCAGTTGCAGGGAACTAGTGGGGGCACCTCTTAATCACCCACAAGTTGATCTTATCCATAGATCAAGTCTTAATACCATCTTGGAACAAAGCCCTACAATTGTGTTTGTGCAATTACAGTGTGTCCAGCATAGTGTGACCTCAGAGTCTGTGCTGTTTATTTAAGATGCTGAAGAAAAATATGTGACCGGATCAGTTTCCATACTGAGTTGAGCTCTTCACAACTACTATTAGAGATTTAGAAATCAAAACATGAATTCTAGGCACATACATCAGGCTCTTGCTGCTGGAGTCACAATGCACCTAATTATGTCAGTAGAGAAAGCTAGAGAGGGTATATTTGTATATTATATCACCACATATAACAAACCATAATTCTATCTCTGCTACTGAGCAATGCAAAACCAACTCCAATTAGCACCATATTAAGACGAACATTAAAGCTGCTCAATGAAAATCACAATTTTTTTTTTTTTTTTTTTTTTTTGAGACAGAGTCTCGCTCAGTCGCCCAGGCTGGAGTGCAGTGGCCCGATCTCAGCTCACTGCAAACTCCGCCTCCCGGGTTCACGCCATTCTCCTGCCTCGGCCTCCCAAGTAGTGGGACTACAGGCGCCCGCCACTGCACCCTGCTAATTTTTTGCATTTTTAGTAGAGACGGGGTTTCACCATGTTAACCAGGATGGTCTCCATCTCCTAACCTCGTGATCTGCCCGCCTCGGCCTCCCAAAGTGCTGGGATTACAGGCGTAAGCCACTGCGTCCGGCTGAAATTCACAATTTCTTATGTGGTAGTTTTTATTCTTTGTTTGCATCTCACTATTGTTCTATAGTCATGTCATTTTGAAGTTCTTCACAACTTCTTTAAAAAGAAAGTGAAACAATTGAATTAGTTATTCAAAGTTCATTTTGGTTGAAATTGGTTGAAATATTTTGGTTTGTTTTTATTCTGAGGGAACTGGCCATTTAATATTGGAGAGTTTTAAGTTCTTAGAAGGTGGTTGTGTTTACCTACTAGAATTTTCTTGGTAGCTGTAATCACCTAATGAAAATTCAGAGAAATAATTTGTTTTTGTTTTTGGAGACAGAGTCTCAGTCTGTCACCCAGGCTGGAGTGCAGTGGTGTGATCTTGGCTCACTACAACCTCCTCCTCCTGGGTTCAAGCAATTCTCCTGTCTCAGCCTCCCGAGTTGCTGGGATTATAGGCATGCACCACCACACCCGGCTAATTTTTGTGTTTTTAGGAGAGATGGGGTTTCACCACGTTGGCCAGGCTGTTCTGGAACTCCTGGCCTCACGTAATCCACCTACCTCAGCCTCCCAAAGTGCTGGGATTACAGGCATGAGCCACCGCACCATATCACGCTATTTTAATATAGTCAATACAATCAAATAGTCAAAAAGTTAAGATGGATTATTTATGGGTGTTTGGATTTGGGGTGATTTGTAATTCACCAATTTTCTTTTCCGTTATCCAAAGTGTCTACAATGCTATTAATATGTATTTTTACTATTATATAAAACTTAATCTGCAAAAATCACAATAAGATATCACTTTACACGTACCAGAATGGCCATTTTTAAAAGGTCAATAATAACAATTATAGGTGAGGATATGGAGAAGCTGGCACCCTCCTACACTGCTGCTGGGAATGGAAATTGGTGCTTAAGAAACATTGGCTCAGTGCCAATTAAGGTTAAACATAGCGTTACCATATGACCCAGCAGCTCCACTCCTAATTATGTACCCAAGGGAAGGAAATAATCCGGCCGGGCGCGGTGGCTCAAGCCTGTAATCCCAGCACTTTGGGAGGCCGAGACGGGCGGATCACGAGGTCAGGAGATCGAGACCATCCTGGCTAACACGGTGAAACCTCGTCTCTACTAAAAAGAAGTACAAAAAACTAGCCGGGCGAGGTGGCGGCGCTTGTAGTCCCAGCTACTCGGGAGGCTGAGGCGGGAGAATGGCGTAAACCCGGGAGGCGGAGCTTGCAGTGAGCTGAGATCCGGCCACTGCACTCCAGCCCGGGCGACAGAGCGAGACTCCGTCTCAAAAAAAAAAAAAAAAAAAAAAGAGAAGGAAATAATCTGTCCACATGGAAATTTGGACCTGAATATTCACGGCAGTATTTTTCATAAGAGCCCCAAAGTGGAACTCACCCAAATGTCTATTGTCTGCTGAATGGATAGAGAATATGTGGTGTCTCCATACAGTGGAATATTATTCAGCAAAGGAGGTTCTGTTATGTGGTATAACACAGATGGACCTTGAAAACATTATGGGAAGTGAAAGAATCCATCACAAAGGACAATATATTGTTTGATGCCCGTCTTAGTCGCTTTCGGCTTTTTTTTTTTTTTTTTTTTGAGACGGAGTCTGGCTCTGTCGCCCAGGCTGGAGTGCAGTGGCGCCATCTCGGCTCACTGCAAGCTCCGCCTCCCGGGTTCACACCATTCTCCTGCCTCAGCCTCCTGAGTAGCTGGGACTACAGGCGCCCGCCACCGCGCCCGGCTAATTTTTTGTATTTTTAGTAGAGACGGGGTTTCACTGTGGTCTCGATCTCCTGACCTTGTGATCCGCCCGCCTCGGCCTCCCAAAGACAAAAGTATCACAGACCACGTGGCTTAAACAACAGGATTTATTTCTCACAGTTCTAGAGCCTGGGAAGTCCAAGATCAAGGCACTGGTACATTCAGTGACTGGAGAGGACCTGCTTCCTCGTTCATAGACAGCTGACTTCTTGCTCTGCTCTCCCATGGTAGAAAGAGGGAGGGAGGTCTCTGGGGTCTCTTTTCTAAGGGCATTGAGACCATTCATGAGGATTCCACCCTCATGACCTCATCACCTCCCGAAGGCCCCATCTCCTCGTATCGTCACATTTGGAGTTAGGATTTCAACACAGGAACTTGAGGGTGGACACATACATTCAGTCCATAACAACTCCTATTAAATCAAATGTCCAGAATGAGTAAACCTGTGGAGACAGAAGGTGGATTCGTGGGTGCCTGTGGCTGGGTGTGCGTGCATGTGGGGAATGGGGAGTGCCGCTTAGTGAGTTTCTTTTTGAGGTGATGACGCTGTCCTAAAACTGATTGTGGTGGTTTTAGTTACATAGTTACAACTTTGTAACTATGCTATATACAACACTGAATTGTATAGTTTATTGTGTGGTTTGTGAATTGTGTGGTTGGTGAACTATATATCCATAAAGCCATTATTTTAAAAATCTAATCTTTAAAAAATGTCATAGCAGAACCGGTGAAGGTAATGGGTCAGACAACGGTTCCTAAACCCAAGCATTTTAAAGAAATCTAGGTGACGATTTAGGCAAGAGAAACCATTAGAGTTGTACGAGAGAGAATGGAAGGCAAGGAAAATAATCACACTTTTGCCTCTGTCAGGTTGGAATCTCTAGAAGTTACTATTCTACATGGCTTAACTTGCAGATGCAGGGCTACATCAAAAATAAAAGAATTTGAAAAATCCATACTCCCACTTCATTAGGCAAAAAAAAAACAACAACAAAAAAAAGAAGTTTCTATTTTATAGCTCTCCTGTTTCGGCCTCTGCTCTAAGCACCTACCGCTACTAGGAGCAATTCCACTGATGCATCTCTTTTGAATGAGCAATAAGTGCTTTTGTCAACCTTTTAGAGACACGGAAGCTAAGATTTATCTGACGGTTCTTCCCATGTACCTAAATACAACCTCTTTTTATTTTTTCAGGGTGAAAAAGATTCAGTAAAGAGATAAATACAACATTTGACAGATGGACAAAAAGGAGTGTCATGAAGAGAGTAGCAGCAGTGATGAAGAGCTGTGGAGACGGTGAGTGACTTTGCGCTCTGTGCGGGTTCCTGATGGCTGATTCTTCTGCATCTCGTTATAGTTCATGAGATACAGAGCACCATGGATGTTTTCTGGAAGAAAGGTTCTGCTCACATTGTATTCACTCATTCATCTCTGTATGAATGAAGGGGAAAACCCCAGGGGCACCCAGATGTACTTTTTTTGTTTTGGTTTTTGAAACGGAGTCTCCCTCTGTCACCCTGGAGTGCAGTGGCATAGTCTCAACTCATGGCAACCTCTGCATCTCCAGTTCAAGCGATTCCCGTGCTTCATCCTCCCCAGTAGCTGGGACTACTAATTTTTGTATTTTTACCACGCCCATCTAATTTTTGTATTTTTAGTAGAGACAGGGTTTTACTATGTTGGCCGGGATGGTCTTGATCTCTTGACCTCTTGATCTGCCCGCCTCGGCCTCCCAAAGTGCTGGGATTACAGGCGTGAGCCACCACGCCTGGCCCAGGTGTACTTTTTAGACCTTCTCTCTCCTTCCCTGATTTTCACCATGCTACTTCATACCTGAGCAAAAGCAAGTCTAGGGCTGTTCTTCCAGCTCTTTCCTTGATGCATGGACTTATGGCCTTGACCATGCTCTTGACAATCCCACAGCATGGCACCAGATCAGAGCAGAACCATGCAGCCTGACTTACTAAGCCCTCCCGCTGTGCGTTTCAGTGGCTCCTTATCAGGACGCGGCTTATCTCTCATTTGTAGAAAATGAATGCACTGTTTTACATGGTCTTGGAACTCAAAACAAATTAATCTGACCAAATATTTCCGTGTATGCAATTCAGACACTGCTGTAGAATGAATGTTTGTGTTTCTCCAATATTCGTATGTTGAAATCAACTTCCAATGTGATGTTATTAGGAGATGGGGTCTTTGAGAGGTGTCAGGTGATAAAGGTAGAGCCCTCATGAATGGAATTAGTTCCCTCATGAATGGAATTAGTTCCCTCATGAAGGAGACCCTGGCGAGCTCCTTTCTTTCCCCATGCTTGGACAGAACAAGAAGTCTGCCCTCTATGAATCAGGAGCAGACACCGAGTCTACCAGCACTTTGATCCTGGACGTTCCAGCATCCAGAGCTGTGACAAATACATTTATATTGTTCACAAACTTCTCAGTCCATACTTTTTAAAAAGAGCAGCCTTGGCCGGGCATGGTGGCTCACGCCTGTAATCCCAGCACTTTGGGAGGCAGAGACGGGCAGATCCCCTGAGGTCAGGAGTTCGAGACCAACCTGGCCAACATGGTGAAACCCTGTCTCTACTAAAAATACAAAAATTAACCAGGCCGGTGGCAGGCACTTGTAATCCCAGCTACTCAGGAGGCTGAGGCACGAGAATCGCTTGAACCTGGTGGTAGTGCACCAAGATTGTGCTATTGCACTCCAGCCTAGGCGACAAGAGCGAAATTCCATCAAAAAAAAAAAAGGTCTGAAATGATTGAGACAGATGCTCTGGCATGCATAAAAGACCATGGACTAGGATGAATTGTTTGCTTTGGGAACCCAGTGCTTCCTACCTCTTGTGCTAAGTAATTTTAGCCTTCTATGATTAATCACCACAAGGATTTGTGATGAGAGTACTGTATCCTTATTTTACAAGTTAGAAAGCTGATACTCGGAGAGGTTAAGCAACAATTTTGACAGGTCTGTCACTGCTGAGTGATGTCTGTGAAAGGCACTGAATGCAGATTTCTCTGGTGTCCATCATCCTTGACACGCTCGCCCTAAATAAAGAGATCCTACCTTCAAATAAGCTCAGTCCATCCAGGGTTGTGCAAACAACTTCATCAGGTTAACATTCCCTCCTGTTTAGGACCAACGAAGGATAGAAGAGTAGGGCCCTTCTTAGGCTCCTATAGTTTACAAAAACACTGTATCCTTTCAGAAGCCAGTAGTGAGCATCGCCAAGTGTGACAGACTGTGATGAACATCAGGGATTGAGAATCAAAGGAGGCATGCCTCCTGAGATAAGATCAATGTCTACTGTGTGGAAACAGAGTAGATGCAGTTAATTCAGTAAAAATGTGGAGGAATGGCATTTTATTATAGGATGGGCATCAAAGAAGGTGTCTGTTAAGGATGGGCATCCTCTTAAGACATTTCTAAGGATGGGCATCTCTAGGGATGGCATCTGTAAAGCATCTCTAAGGATGCCAGGTCTAAGTATGGACATCTCTAAGGGTGGCATCTCTAAGGATGGCATCTCTAAGGATGGCATCTCTATGAATGGGCATCTCTAAGGATGGATGTCTCTAAGGATGGCATCTCTAAGGACTGGGCTACTTTCACTACATCACAGTGAGGAAATTGTCCAACCATCGAGTTCCTCTGACATACTCACATGCCAACTCCATTTGTGTTTTCCCTGGAACCATGGATCCAGTATCAGTGTAGATGCATCAAACACACAAGGCTAAGGCTACACAAAAAACTGCAAGAAATGAAAACTGTAATTTTTTTCTCAGGCTGAAGCCAGAGTGGGAAATTATTTGTAAGGGACATATATTTGTTGGGGAAAAATTAAAGATTTGACATCTTGCTCCTCTGGTTCATGTACATTCATAAGAAGCAAAGACGTGTAGGTTATTTGCATAAAAATTAGTATATATGTTATTTTTCTTCTTTGTTCTCATACGTTTTTATTTCAACAGTTTCTATCTCATAAGAAGTAGGAAAAAAAAGGGCTGGGCCCAGTGGCTCACACCTGCAATCCCAGCACTTTGGGAGGTGGAGGCAGGTGGATCACCTGAGGTCAGGAGTTTGAGACCAGCCTGAACAACATGGTGAAATCCCATCTCTACTGAAAATACAAAAATTAGCCGTGCATAGTGGCCTACACCTGTAATCCCAGCTTCTCAGGAGGCTGAGGCAGGAGAATCCCTTGAACCCGGGAGGTGGAGGTTGCAGTGAGCTGAGGTCGTGCAACTACACTCCAGCCTGGGAGACAGAGTGAGATGCCGTCTCAAAATAATAATAACAATAATAATAATAATAAAGTTGGGGAAAAAAGAGCAGAGTTTCCATGTAGCCTTCACCTAGCTTCCCCTAACGATAATACTTTTTTTTTTTTTTTTTTTTTTTTTTTTTTTTTTTGAGACAAAGTCTCACTCTGTTGCCCAGGCTGGAGTGCAGTGGCATGATCTCCGCTCACTGCAACCTCCACCTGCCGGGTTCAAGGGATTCTTGTGCCTCAGTCTCCCAAGTAACTGGGATTACAGGTGCCTGCCACCACACCCAGCTAATTTTCATAGTTTTAGTAGACATGGGGTTTCACCGTGTTGGCCAGGCTGGTCTCAAACTCCTGATCTTGGGTGATCCACCTGCCTCAGCCTCCAAAAGTTTTTGGATTACAGGCGTGAGCCACTGCGCCTGGCTGATAATACTTCCTATAACAATAGTGATATGGTTTGGATGTTTGTCCCTTCCAAATCTCATGCTGAAATGTGATTCCCAGTGTCGGAGGGGGGGCCTGGAGGGAGGTGATCGGATCATGGGGGCATATCCCTCATGAATGGTTTAGCACCATCCCCTTGGTGATAAGTGGCTTGTTACTCTGAGTTCATGCAAGATCTGGTTGTTTAAAAGTGCGTGGTCGCAGTGGCTCAAGCCTGTAATCCGAGCACTTTGGGAGGCCGAGACGGGCGGATCTCGAGGTCAGGAGATCGAGACCATCCTGGCTAACACGGTGAAACCCCGTCTCTACTAAAAAATACAAAAAACTAGCCAGGCACAGTGGTGGGCGCCTGTAGTCCCAGCTACTCCGGAGGCTGAGGCAGGAGAATGGTGTAAACCTGGGAGGCGGAGCTTGCAGTGAGCTGAGATCCAGCCACTGCACTCCAGCCTGGGTGACAGAGCAAGACTCCATCTCAAAAAGAAAAAAAAAAAGTGTGTGGCACCTCCCGCCTCACTCTCTTGCTCCTGCTGACATCATATTACAGGCCTGTTCCCACGTCACCTTCCACCATGAGTTAAACCTCCCCAAGGCCTCCCAGAAACCAGGCAGAAGCTGGTCCCATGCTTGTACATCCTTCAGCACCATGAGCCAATTAAACCTCTTTACTTTGTAAATTACCTGGTCTCAGATATTCCTTTATAGCAATGCAAGAACGACCCAATACAGGCCAGGTGTGGTGGCTCACGCCTGTAATCCCAGCACTTTGGGAGGCTGAGGCGGGCAGATTACCTGAGGTCAGGAGTTTGAGACCAGCCTGACCAACATGGAGAAACTCTGACTCTACTAAAAGTACAAAATTAGCCGGGCATGGTGGTGCATACGTGTTAATTCCAGCTACTTGGGAGGCTGAGGCAAGAGAATCACTTGAACCCGGGAGGCAGAGCTTGCAGTGAGCCGAGATCATGGCACTGCACTCCAGCCTGGGCAACGGAGCGAGATTTAAATTTTAAATCTTTTATTATTGTTATTATTATTTTATTAATATTTTAAAAATTGAGATGGAGATTTAAAATTTAAATCTATAAATTTAAAAAATAATCATAATAAAAATAGAATAAAACCAATGCCAAATACCCCAAAGCAGGACCCTCTGGTCAACTGGACTGCAGCAGACGTTCTAAAGTCAATGCTGTCCAATAGAGTTCTCACCCAGGACGGCAATGTTCCCTGTCTGTGCTGTCCAGTGTGGAAGCCACTGGCCACATGTGGCTTTTTTTTTTTTTTTAAAGATACATACTTTAATTAGAATTGCTGAAAAAATATTCAGGATTTTTGCTTTCGTTGTTGATGTCTTTAACAGGCTTTATGTTCCAGCTGAAAGCTGGTTTTGCATTGCAATCAAATGTTCTTTTTTTTTTTTTAGACAAAAGTTGCCTTTAGTAATAATTCCTCAATTATTTTCTTTCTTTTTTTGCTTCCTTTTTTTTTTTTTTATCAATGACTTTTTTCTACAGTTTGGTTTTGAACTTACTTCAGAATTTCTCAACAATTGCTTTCACGGATATTCAGCTGATGGAGGTGTTCACTGTTGTAACCTTTTGTGGAGAGGGATTTGGGAATATCTATCAAACAGTAATGCTCAGGCTGAGTGCAGTTGTAATCCCAGTGCTTTGGGAGGCCATGGTGGAAGGATTTCTTGGGGCTGGGAGTTGAAGACCAGCCTGAGACCTCATCTCTGTTCCCTGGGGTCCTCTCCAAAGCAGATTTTGTTGCCAGACATCCCACGCCTATGTCCATTCCCCAGAAAAATTCTTTTAGTTTCACATGTCTGGGGAGGCCTCACCATCATGGCAGAAATCAAAGGAGGAGCAAACGCATGTCTTACATGGTGGCGGGCAAGAGCCACGTGTGGCTTTTGAGCACTTGAAATATGGCTACTTCAAATGAGGAACTGATTTTCACATTTAACAATTTAAAACTAAGATGTAAATAGGCCTGTGTGGCTAGTGGCTGTCATATTGGCCAGTGAATATCTTGACCTAAAGGACACTCCATCACTTCTAACCTGATGAACCATTGACTGACCCTGTAGAACATGGAGCCCATGTTGGCTAATATTGGAATCACCTGTGAGACTTTGACAGCACTGATGCTGCGGTCCCACCTCCAGACTTCTGATTCAATTGGTGTGGGCTGTGACCTGGGTATTGGGTTGTTTTTAAAGCTTCCCAGGTGTGGTCAAGGTTGGAAGTACCTTGGAATATAAATGCATGCATTTCATGCATTGGTTCATTACTGCTTCAGTCTTTGATTCCAACATCATATGATACCAATTGGAGCGATTTAAGCCAGAGAAGCTGGCTGTGTGCATGTTGAACATGGGCACAGTCCAAAGAGAAGAGATGTCAGGACACATTTGGCTCAAGGCAGCACGTTAGCTCTATTATTTATAAATCTGTATAAAAATATCTTTATTCAAAATGTCTTCTATTTTTTGGTAGTCTAGGCCCATCCTATGTAAGAGAACTTTCTGTGATGATGGGAGTGTTCTGTTTTCTGCTACATAGTGTTACAGCCGTGAGTGACATGTAGGTGTTGAGTACTTGAAATGTGCATAGTGCAACTGAGAAACTCAAGTTTACCTAAGTGTAATTCATACAAATTTAAATACCACATCCGGGTAGCGGCTACTCTACTGGACGGTGCAGCTCCAGTTTTTAATAACGTCGTCTTCATCTTCATCAACTCATTCTTGATATTTTTTCATCTTTTTGTGAAATGAGGATCCCAACCTCCAGCGTATCAGAAGACCAGGAATCTTCAGAAGAACAAGTTTCAGGTAATGGGCTAATAGGGAGAGGAGTGAAGGGCATGTGGATTGATGGAAATGTTCTGTGGTTTTATGTGGAGAAGACAATTTAGAGTCTTTTGCGCAGTGAAGAGATCAGGAGTGATTTTCCTTACCTCGGCCACAGTGCACTGTGCAGTTTAAATGGGGACATGTAAGCCTCTCACCGCTGGGGCACGGAAATGCTCAGGGGAACCAGGGGATGGTCCTGGTGGCTGGGGACAGCAGCAGGGACTAGGAAGGATGCACGCTGTTTCACCCTGCAGAAAAGCTCGATCCTTTTCTGACCTGGACTTGCCTCACCAGCAGATGTCATCTGCTACTTGGGGCCAGTAGAAACATAGGTGCATTGGTTCCAGTCCTCAGCAAACGGTGCCTCCCACCAAAGCTGTCCAGCCTGGCTTCCCAGAAAGCCCTGTGGAATTTGGGGTATACTTTTAGTCATGAGCAAAACTCCATATTCTGGTCACTCTGTTCTCTTTCAATATCTGTATCCCAACAGCACCTGTGCAATTCAGCCTCCAGGAGTCCTTCAGGCCATGCCTCTTCCAACCCTTTACCTCTTATGTGTCTAGTATCTTTTTTTCAGGAGCTGTTTACTCAGAAATGCATCAGATGATTTCCTCTATTTATGCTGAACTCCATTTTATGTTCAAACAAGATTATAAATACGATCAGTTTCTGGGGCCTGAAGGAAATGTGGATGTTGAGTTGATCAATAAGAGTGCAAACAAATACAGGTAAGAATGGAAGATGCTGATTTGAAAACAGCTCTGATATAAACGAAGTGTATTGGCTCTGTCCCTTATGATAGCTAAAATTTCATCAATAATATGTTTATTTCATGCACTGTGAAATTGGTATTTTAATTTCGATATATATATAGAGTGCAGAGAAATTGGAGCCCAGAGAGGTTAATGAACTCCCCAGCGTTTTCTAATGTAGTGAAAGTCGCAGATGGGTCCTGAACTTGCCTCACTTCAAATCCCACCTCCCTCTGCACATGGCTGCTTAAATCCAGTTCCTGGGGTTCTCCCGTCATGACATCACTCTGGCTCCTTTCAGCCTTCGGTTCCCCACTGCTGGCTGGTATCTGTGGTCGGCCACCGGCCTCGGCTTCGTGGTAAGGGATGCGGTCACGGTGACGATTGCGTTTGGTTCCTGGAGTCAGCACCTGGCCCTGGACCTGCAGCACCATGAACAGTGGCTGGCGGCCGGCCCCTTGTTTGCCGTCACTGCAGAGCCAGAGGAGGCTGTGGCCGAAATCCACCTCCCCCACTTCATCTCCCTCCAAGGTAATGCGGGGTGAGCGGAGGCTGTGGGGGCTGCCGGGGCGCGTGCTGTCTCACTGCTGTTGCGGTTCTCCTGCGGCAGGTGAGGTGGACGTCTCCTGGTTCCTCGTGGCCCATTTTAAGGATGAAGGGATGGTCCTGCAGCGTCCATCCCGGGTGGAGCCTTTCTATGCTGTCCTGGACAACCCCAGCTTCTCCCTGATGGGCATCCTGCTGCGGATCGCCAGGGGGACGCGCCTCTCCATCCCCATCACCTCCAACACGTTGCTCTATTTTCACCCCCATCCCGAAGACATTAAGTTCCACTTGTACCTTGTCCCCAGCGACGCCTTGCTGACGAAGGTAAGCTGAGCGATTTAGGAGACCAGAGAAGATGACAATGATATTTCCAGGTTATCCCCTCGGCCCCTCCAGTGGAACAGAAAGGGCAAGGCACAGTTTTCATGGAGAGAACATGGATCACTCTCCCCGAGGGTCACCTATAGGTGCTGAATATTGAGCCACATGCAAGAATCCCCGTCGAAATTCAGGACTACTGAGACAGGGTCTTGCTCTGTCACCCAAGCTGGAATGCAGTGGTATGATCTCGCTACAACCTCCGCCTCCTGGGTTTAAGCGATTCTCCTGCCTCAGCCTTCCTAGTAGCTGGGATTACAGGCAAACGCCGCAATGCCTGGCTAACTTTTTGTATTTTTAGTAGAGACGGGTTTCACTATGTTGGCCAGGCTGGTCTTGAACTCCAGACCTTTGGTGACCCTCCTGCCTCAGCCTCTCAAGTGCTGAATATACAGGCATGAGTCACCGCGCCCGGCCTCTATCACCAAATTTTAGACGGATAATATCTGAATGACAGTCTCACACTTGCTCACATCTCTAGGGTAACTCCTTCCTTTTGGTGGCATCTCCCTCTAGCGCATTTACAAAAGGCTGATGGTCCCACACCCTCTCTTAGGTTAGGGATGAAGCGGATGTGCTGCTTTCTGCAGCTCCATAGCTGCTGTGTTTCCGAATAAAATGCGGCTTCTGCGCCTCCAGCCTTGGTGCGAAGATTATGCCAGAAGATTTCATTAAACTTTACCGTCCTGGCGCCTACCATCTTTGCATCCCAAGCACAAGAGGCAAGAGCATGCCTGGCTGTATTTAAGGTGGTTACTGTGGGTAATTTAAATACAGCAGAAAATTGGCTGAGGCGATGGCTCTCGCCTGTAATCCCAGCACTTCGGGAGGCTGAGGGGGGCAGATCACCTGAGGTCAGGAACTGGAGACCAGCCTGGCCAACGTGGTGAAACCCCGTGTCTACTAAAAATACAAAAATTAGTCGGGCGTGGTGGCGTCTGTGGTTGGCAGGGTTTTTTTAAAGCGGTTTGAAAATAGAACTCCATTCTCTCCTGGGTTAGTACGGTTCCTGCTGAGATGTCTACTGTTAATCGCATGGAGTTTCCTTTCTAGGTGACTAGATGCTTTTCTCTTGCTGAGTTTTGGATATTTCCCTTCACTTGGCCTTAGACAGTCTGATGACCATATCTTATGGTGAAGTTCATGTTGCAGGGTATTTTGCTGGTGATCACTGGGCCTCCTTTATCCAGATCTTTAAATATCTTGCTAGACTAGGAAAATTTTTGTTAGTTATTTTCTTTTTTTTCTTTTTTGAGACAGAGTTTTGCTCTTTTTGCCCAGGCTGGAGTACAATGGCGCGATCTTGGCTCACCACAACCTCCGCCTCCCGGGTTCAAGCGATTCTCCTGCCTCAGCCTCCCGAATAGCTGGGATTACAGGAATGTGCCACCACCCCGGCTAATTTTGTATTTTTAGTAGAGACGGGGTTTCTCCATATTGGTCAGGCTGGTCTTGAACTCCCGACCTCAGGTGATCCACCTGCCTCGGCCTCCCAAAGTGCTGGGATTACAAGCGTGAGCCACCGCGCCCGGCCATTTTCTTAGATTCTAAGTTTTTTCCTTTTTCTTCTCCCTTGGAAATACTGATGATTCGTAAGTTTCATTGCTTTATGTAGCCCCATACTTCTATTTATTTATTATTTTATTTTAGCCTGACTTGGTTAATTAAAAAGGCTTGTCTTCAGGTTCTCTCTGCTTGTTCCAGTCTATGATTAAAACTTTCCACTGTATTATATTTTCAATGAATCTTTCATTTCTAGATGTTAATTTTTTTAAGATATCTGTCTCCTTGGTAAATCTCTAGTTCACACCCTGAATGAATCTTCAGATTTTTTTGTGTTGGTTTTCAGATTTATCTTGCATCTCTTATTGAGCTTCTTTAAGCTCAGTCTTTTGAATTATTTATCTGGCACTTTGAAAATTTCATTTTGGTTAGGATCCATTGGTAGAGAATTACTATGTTCCTTTGGGGGTGTCATAACACCTTAAAATAAAATAAAATAAAATAAAATGCAGTGAGAGAATCTCTGCATATTATTTCTTCTGCCCATCTCCTCCTCGAGACCCAGAAAAGGAAGCTCCCTTCTCGGTAGTCCTAAATTTTATGGAGATTGTTGCATGTGGTTCAATATTCAGCACCAATAGATGAAAATTTCATTTTGGTTAGGATCCATTGGTAGAGAATTACTATGTTCCTTTGGGGGTGTCATAACACCCTGATTTTTCATACTTCCATTACTGTAATGCTGTGTCCCCACCCAAATCTCATCTTGAATTGTAGCTCCCATAATTCCCACGTGTTGTGGGAGGTGATTGAATCATGAGGGCAGGTTTTTCCTGTGCTGTTCTTGTGAGAGCAAATAAATCTCACGAGATCTGATGGTTTTATAAAGGGAGGTTTCCTGAACAGGCTCTCTCTTGCCTGCGGCCATGTAAGATGTGACTTTGCTCCTCCTTTGCCTTCCACCATCATTGTGAGGCTTCCCCAGCCATGTGGAACTGTGAGTCAACTAAATTTCTTTCATTTATGAATTACCTAGTCTTGGGCAGTCCTTTACAGCAGCATGAGAACAGACTAATATATCTATTCAGCACATATTTATTATGTGCCTTATATATTCCAGGCACTATTTTAGGGGATGGGGATACATCAGTAAGAAATAGTGAAAAACATGACAACCTAAGATATTACATGGAATGTTCATGCTATGGGAAAAATATATGTATATATAGTAAGAACTCTAACAAATAAAGAATGCTATTCCATTCTTTGAAAATAAGTACAGCAGTATGTCTCTCGACCTCTTCAGAAATCGGTCCATAATGATAACCCTGCCAATGTTATACTGATGTCTTTCGTTCTTACACTTCCAATTTGTTGTTGTTATAATTTACATTGAATATATCGGTTCATTTAAAATAATCATTTATCAGAGAAGGCAGGATACATCATGTCTTTCCTCCGTCAGTTTCTTTTTATCCTTCTGGAGCTGGTTCTCTTTATAGGCATATGTGTGATGCTTCTTGGATAGGTCTCCACATCCCTTCGCTGCTTAATCCCCATCATGATTTCATCCCTTTGCTCAGTATAACTTGAATTTTTTTCTTTTATTTGATATTCCAGGCCCAGTTTATATTTCAGCTTTGCCCATTATTTCTTCATTACTATCACTGATATTTTAAAATTAATATAATATGCACATAATGTATTGCTCCATAGTTTTCAGAGTGGACACGCCCATGTATCCAGCACCCAGAGGAAGATACAGAACATCTCCAACTTCTCTGAGGCCCCCTTGAACCCTCTCCCAGTCATTACCCCAAGGGTGTCTGACAGCTGGACTAGTAATGCCACCTACTGTCAATTGCTTTTAGTTTAAATTCTTGCTCGTTATTTCCATAAAGTCTCTATTGAGTTGCCCCTGAGACTTCTGAAAGGTTTTCTTATTGTTTGAATTCCATTCTATGTCCTTGGTGCCTGCTCAGATAGTTCTGAGGTCTTACCTTCTGCTCCAGCTGCTGGACCTCTCAGAGGGGACCTCACTCTTCTGTATCTGCTCCCCGGTGCTCAGGTGGCCGAGCATCCACAGCAGCCGTGTGATGGAGAGAAGTGACATCTCTACCCTCACCCATCAGAGACGTGTTCACAGACACAGCCGAGCTACCAGTCCTCGGCTGAGGCACCAAAAGGAAGTCCCTTTGTCCCTGGGTTTTATAAGTCCCCTGGCCAAACTCTCCACAGTGTAAAAATAAAATCAAACTGTACAGGAGTTTATGATAAGTTTACCATTCACAAGAAACCCTTTGGCCCTGAGATGTCCATCAGCAAAAGGTTAATACCATATCTATTTTGCATAGAGGCACATTTACATCTATCTAGTTTATCACTCTACCACCTATCTGTCTATCTCTGTATCTCCTTCTGGGTGTTGGATACATGGGTGTATCCACTGTGAAAATTATGGAGCAATAAATTATTTGCATATTTTATCAAAATAGATTATATCTATTTATAATAGATTATAAAATTTAATAGATTATAAAATTTTAATAGACTATAAAATGTATAGATTATAAAAATATAATCTATCTATCTATCATCTCAATCTATTTTTTTGAAACGGAGTCTCACTCTGTCACCCAGGCTGGAGTGCAGTGGCATGACCTCAGCTCACTGCAACTTCTGCCTTCTGGGTTCAAGTGATTCTCCTGCCTCAGCCTCCCAAGTAGCTGGGATTACAGACGTCAGTCACCATGCCCAGCTAAGTTTTGTATTTTTAGTAGAGATGGGATTTCACCATGTTGGCCAGGCTGGTCTTAAACTCCTGACCTTAGGTGACCCACCTGCCTCGGCCTCCCAAAGTGCTGGGATTACAGGTGTGAGCCACCATGCCTGGCCCCATCATCTCAATCTTTACATCAACTGAATCATATCCTACATGCTACTCAATACAATATATAGAAAACTTTTATGCCACTATTTGTGCTTATTTCTTTTTCTGTGTGCTTTCTAATGTTTCTCCCCGTTATTCCTCAGATGATAGATGATGAGGAAGAGCGCTTCTGTGGTGTGCGTCTACAGACTTCACCCTCAATGCAACCCCTGACCTTTGGTGCCCATTATATTGTGTCTAATTCTGCTCATCTGGAAATAATACCCACGGTTGGTAGAATTCAAATCTAACAACGGATTTCAGAATATTTTGTACTTTTGAAACAAATAGAAGAATTTTAGCAAGATGCAATTTTTTTCATTAATCGCAAATACAAAGTTTTAAAAAATCGAAAATACAGGAAAACGGTCTTAATCAAATTAAATATTTCCAAAACCTTAACACAGGCAGAGGTAACATTTTAGCATTTGGGGCACTTATCTTGTGATTAAAACTGTATGTTCAGTTTTCTAAATTGAAGTTTCCACTTCTCTGTTATGGTTCCCTGCAGGCCTGACATCTTGCCTAGCTAAGTCACTTAAGGAGTATTTGTTAAGGTGTTTGAATGAAGAAATATGATATCTTGGCCAGGCTCAGTGGCTCAGGCCTGTAATCCCAACACTTTGGGAGGCCGTGGCAGGCGGATCACGAGGTCAAGAGTTTGAGACCAGCCTGACCAACGTGGTGAAACCGCGTCTCTACTAAAAATACACAAAAAATTAGCTGGGTGTGGTGGCGTGCGCCTGTAATCCCAGCTACTCAGGAGGCTGAGGCAGGAGAATCACTTGAACCTCGGAGCTGGAGGTTGCAGTGAGCTGAGATCACACCACTGCACTCTACCCTGGGCAATAGAGTGAGACTACATCTCAAAAAATAAAATAAATAAAATTAAAAAAAAATATGATATGTATTATATTTTATGTATTTTTACTGGAGATTACTGTATATTTCTGCACAATTGAAATTATTCCTCCCTGTTTTTTTAATAGGACATAATATGCCATGTAGCTAAAACCCTAGAGCTTTTTAAATCACTTCATTATTATTCAGCATTTAGTTGAACTGCTTGTAATTTCTCATAACAAGTGCCCTGGCAATAAATATTTCAACTCATACAGTTTTATGTTTTTCATGTGAAGCTAGAGTGTCCTAAGAGAAATGACTGATTCAAAGAGTACTCATCAAGTTAAAGCTAGTACATTTCCAAAGAGATTTTCAAAGATTTTTCACAATATAAGTTCTCAAGAATAAAGGACGAGATTTTCCAACAAAATATCCATCTCTAGAATAAAGTATCAAAATTTAATTGTTTTCTAATCTGAATGGGAAAAAATGCATCTCAGTCCATTATATATTTTGTTGTTGTTTGTTTTCTTGAGACGGTCTCACTCTGTCTCCCAGGCTGCTGTGCTCACGGCAACCTCCACCTCCTTGGTTCAAGGGATGCTCCTGCCTCCCCCTCCCAAGTTGCTGAGATTACAGTTGTGTGCCTCCATGCCTGGCTAATTTTTTGTATTTTTTACAAATTTTAGAATTTTTAAATTGCTATTTTCCAAGAGTTATAGGGCTTGTTTCCTAAAGAAACTAGAGATTTGCATGAACTAAGCTTTTCCTAATTCTGTCCTGCCTATGAAGTTAGCGCCTATTCCCCAGGGCAGCTTTCCTTAGGAATCCTGGGGAAGTCGGGTGCAGAACGAAGAGAAGGACGTGAAAGAGACAGGGTTTCACCATGTTGGTCAGGCTGGTCTTGAACTCCTGACCTCAGGTGATCCACCTGCCTTGGTCTGCCAAAGTGCTGGGATTACCAGCGTTGGGCCACCACGCGCCCGGTGCTTATTTGTGTTTTACAGCCTGATCTTCCAGGCTGCTCTTTGTTAGGAGACAAGTGATTTCTTTGAACTGCCTGAGGTTAGAAAGGGAGCAATTTCTGAGCTGCTTCTTGTTAGAAGGAAAGTTTTTCGCTGGGGAATCTCTTCACCCTATCTTCCTAAATGACTTTCTATCTCTGTAACACCAGCCAGACAGTTCCCAGAAGCTCAGTTGTCCTTCAGGCAAGATACATTCTTGGTTGTGGCAGGACCTTCCACAAACATTGTTGGTATGGAGATAAATAAAATACAGGGAGTTCCTTCAATAAAAATGCAAACAGTAAACATGGCATAAGGAATGGCCATCATAAGGCTGGGCGTGGTGGATCATGCCTGTAATCCCAGCACTTTGGGAGGCCAAGGTGGGCAGATCGCTTGAAGTCAGGAGTTCAAGACCAGCCTGGCCAACATGGTGAAACCTCGTCTCCACTGAAAATACAAAAATTAGCTTGGATTGATGGCGAGCAATTGTAGTCCCAGCTACTCAGGAGGCAGAAACAGGAGAGTCACTTGAACCTGGGAGGTGGAGGTTGTAGTGAGCCGATATCACACCACTGCACTCCAGCCTGGGTGGCAGAGCAAAACTCTGTCTCCAGAAAAAAAAAAAAAAAACATAAGAAAAGAAATGGCAGTTGTAATATGAGGTGATAATCTTGAGCAAGGTAAAATCTCCTTAGATTCGTCTTCCTTTTAAAGAGATGGAGAACCTAGGCCAGGGGCTGTGGCTCACGCCTATAATCCCAGCACTTTTGGAGCCTGAGGCAGATGGATCATGAGGTCAGGAGGTTGAGACCATCCTGGCTAACATGGTGAAAACCCGTCTCTACTAAAAATACAAAAAATTAGCTGGGCGTAGTGGCGGGTACCTGGTCCCAGCTACTCAGAGGTTGAGGCAGGGGAATCCCTTGAACCTGGAATGCGGAGGTTGCAGTGAGCCGAGAACGAGCCACTGCACTCCATCCTGGGTGACAGAGTGAGACTCTGTCTCCAAAAAAAAAAGAAAAAAAAAAAAAAAGACCAAGAACCAAGGACCTCACCTCTTAGAATTTTTAAATTGCTATTTTCCAAGAGTCGTAGGGCTTGTTTCCTAAAGAAACTAGAGATTTGCACGAACTAAGCTTTTCCTAATTCTGTCCTGCCTATGAGGGTAGCTCCTATTCCCCAGGGCAGCTTTGCTCAGGAATCCTGGGGAAGTCGGGTGCAGAACGAAGAGAAGGACGTGAAAGCACAATGCCACATCTGACCCTTGGCTTCCCAGCAAGGCCAGGACAGACCCGATGAGCTGCCTTTGCCAGTTTTCCTACATTTCTCTACAGTCTGAGATCCTGTTAGTAGAGTTATTCACGGGGAGCCTCAGCACCTAAGGTTTTTTTTTTTTCCTTTTGAGATGGAATATCGCTCTTGTCACCCAGGCTGGAGTGCAGTGGCTTGATCTTGGCTCACTGCAACCTCCACCTCCCGGGTTAAAGCGATTCTCCTGCCTTAGCCTCCCAAGAAGCTGGAATTACAGGCACCCGCCACCACAGCCCACTAATTTGTTGTATTTTTAGTAGAGACAGGGTTTCATCATGTTAGCTAGGCTGGTCTCAAACTCCTGACCTCAGGTGATCTGCCCGCCTCGGCCTCCCAAAGTGCTGGGATTACAGGCGTGAGGCACCGTGCCCAGCCAACACCTAAGATTTTTGTACTCAGCTCAGATCATTTTTCTCTGATTCATGGGGTATTGAGAGCTAGTTTACTCTTGCTTTCATAGGATAAAATTATTTCCTAACATTGTCAATTTAAAAGGATGTTTACCGACTGGGTGCGGTGGCTTATGCCTGTAATCCTAACACTTTGGGAGGCCAAGGGGGGCAGATCACGAGGTCAGGAGTTCGAGACTAGCCTGGCCAATTCGGTGAAACCCTGTCTCTACTAAAAATACAAAAACTAGCTGGGCATGGTGGTGCGCACCTGCAATCTCAGCTACTTAGGAAGCTGAGGCAGGAGAATCACTTGAACCTGGGAGCGGATGTTGCAGTGAGCCGAGATTGTGCCACTGCACTCTAGCCTGGGCAACAGAGCAAGACTCTGTAAAAAAAAAAAAAAAAAAAAAAAAAAAAAAAAAAAGGATGTTTACCTCTCTCCCTCTATTTCCTTCTCAACCAGCTAGGACATTGTGAAGATAACAGGGGGAAAGTTCCATTGACCAGTTCACTGTAGGGAGCTGGGCCTTTCCAACCTCCACTGCTTAAGTCAACTGCTGTGTTTCCTCTAGGAGTTGAAATTGTCCTACAGGAGCCCTGGAGAAATCCAGCCCTTCTCGAAATTCAATGCTGGGCAGATGAAGGAACCCATTCAACTTGAAATTACTGACAAAAGACATGGGACTTTGGTCTGGAAGACTGTGGTGAAGCCAGGTAGGTGAGTGGGTGACGCTGGCATTTTTGGTGAGAGAAAATGCACCTCCACCATTGGATGTCAAAGAAGAGAGCCTGTTTCTCATTCCATCCCACATAAGAAGTCTATTGTCAGTATATCGCCCATGTGAGGACGACGAAAGTGATGGTAGTCCGTGGGAAGTGAAATGCTCAAGGGACCCGAGAATGGGGATGGCCATGGGAATGGAAACCCCTCACACCTGGGGGTAAAGAACAGGAGATTTTGGTTTTTTTTGACAGAGTCTCACTGTGTTACCCAGGCTGGAGTGCAGTGATACGATCTCGGCTCACTGCAACCTCCTGGTTCAAGTGATTCTCCTGCCTCAGTCTCCCAAGTAGCTGGGACCACAGGCACGTGCCACCACACCTGGCTAATTTTTGTATTTTTAGTAGAGATGGGGGTTTGCCCTGTTGGCCAGGCCAGTCTCGAACTCCTGGCCTCAAGTGATCCACCTGCCTCGACCAGCCTGGCCAACGTGGTGAAACCCTGTCTTCACTAAAATACAAAAATTAACCAGGCGTGGTGGAGGGTGCCTCTAGTCCCAGCTACTCAGGAGGCTGAGGCACGATAATCACTTGAACCCGGGAGGTGGAGGTTGCAGTGAGCCGAGATGGTGCCACTGCACTCCAGCCTGGGAAACAAGGGAAATTCCATCTAAAAAAAAATTTTTTTTCAGCTGTCATGAGCATGCTGATTCCTTAATAGGGAAATTCTGGATGACATGGGGAGTCTGTGGGTGGCTGGGCCTCTCGGTGAATGTGCTGTTCCATGAAGCTGATGCTCTTCCTGGAAGTCAAATGACCAGAAACCCAATTTCTGCACCTCATAGTCAATGGGAGACTCAGAGTCATCAGATTCATTCTGTGTTGGTGACATGGAGACTGAGCTGCTACCAACGGAGGGGGTCACAAAATTCATCAGAACTTTAAACCACATCAGGGATTTTAGATAAAAGGATAAGACCATATTGAAGGCCTCCTGGGAAACATCATTTCAATTATTTTCAAATGGGTAGCTCCAGTTGTGAAATCTTCTATCAACTTATAAGTCCTGGTACCAACATGTATAAAAATTTACTCCTTAAATGTTGATTGTTCATGTCTAAAACACATTTACCTTGACTGTAATTTATGTAAGACAGTACGATATGATATTGTTGTAACCCTCAGAGTTCCTAAGACATTCACCTGTGCGTAGAAAGAATATTGGAAAAATGGGCTGGGCGCGGTGGTTTATGTCTGTAATGCCAGCACTTTGGGAGGCCGAGGTGGGCGGATCACCTGAGGTCAGGAGTTCGAGACCAGTCTAGCCAACATGGCAAAACCCTGTCTCCAATAAAAATACAAATATTAGCCAGGCATGGTGGCGCATGCCTACAATCGCAGCTACTCAGGAGGCTGAGGCAGGAGAATTGCTTGAACCTGGGAGGCAGACGTTGCTGTGAGTTGAGACTGGGCCATTGCAATCTAGCTTTGGTAACAGAGTGAAACTCTGTCTCAAAAAATGAACAAACAAACAAAAAACAAAAAAAGAAAGAATATTGGAAAAATGTGTTCCTTTCTCTGATACATTTCCTGAATGGGCAGTGAGTGGCTCTTGACTTACTGGGGTTTCATTAGTATATTAGTGTGCCAAACAAGATCCCTGCCTTATAAAATATGGAGAATTAAATTATTTTCATTGGCGCATAAAAGACTAGAAAAGCTCCGTAAGGGTATATGATTCATTGTATGTCATCTCCAATTCTTCCCTCTTTTGTAGTGGATATCCAGCTTGGAGCTGCATCAGCCCCTCGTACCTTCTCAGGTTAGTGAAATGTTTACACTAAAGCCAGATGGATGTATCTGATATCAAGAGGCCTTTGAGTGCTTTAACTTCACAAAGTGAGGCTCCATTTCTTCTAACCTTGTCATTTACAAAGAACAAGCGATGCCAGAGGAAAATACAAACAATGAGTATGATTTACTTACGGGAGGACGTGAGGACATCACGTCCACACCAAGGAGCAGGAAACAGCAAGTTATTGGGGTAAATGTCTTGCATCTGGAGAACCGTAAGTTAAAGTAGTTCTATATTGAACTTTGAGAAATATATAGTAACTATGAGACTACAAAGTTAATCAAGAACTGGAAGTAAAATATCGAAAATGAAATGAATGTGGGTTAGGCAACAGACACAAGATGAAGACCCATCCCCCGCCATGGAATTATGAATCTTCGTTTGGTGCGGATCCCAAATTCTGTAAGAGAGCAATTCTCAGAGTCCGCAACTCCCCCTTTCATCCACGTGCAGCCTTTGTGAGGGAGAACCACCGGCAACTCCAAGCCAGGATTGGGGACCTGAAAGGGGTGCTCGATGATCTCCAAGACAATGAGGTTCTCAGTGAGAATGAGAAGGAGCTGGTGGAGCAGGCAAAGACACGGCAGAGCAAGACCGACGCCCTGCTGAGCATGGTGGAGAAGAAAGGGGACCGGGCCCTGGAGCTGCTCTTCAGAAGCCTTAGTGAAAGGGACCCTTACCTCGTGTCCTATCTTAGACAGCAGAATTTGTAAAGGGAGTCAGTCCGAGAGTGTGGAAGAGAGAATCCAGCGTTCTCATTGGAAATGAACGAGTAGAGATGCATCCTTGATTCCAGTGTCCAAAACAGAGGAGGGCTGGGTCACATTTGCCCATCACACAGGCTTTGGGGACAGATACGTGACCTGGAAGACACCCATGGGCTGTATCCCCATGCCTTTCCCTCAAGAATATCTGAAGAAAATAACAGTAGTGCTTTTAAATCTTTTCTAACCATGGCTCGATATATGACTGTTCCATCCATTGACACGTTTCCCGAAGACCCAGGGTGAGTAAGTCAGAGCAGTTGTGTTTATACATGATAGGCTCCAGAAAGGAAAATTCTCCTGATGAACCTGAAAACCAGCTTTTATGGACGCTCTGTTTGATGTCTCACCATTCCACCACAAAAAGCAGGAACGCGAACAAAACCTCTCAATCGAAGAGACTCAAGGTTTTCTTAATGGTATTGGTTTTATATACGTTGTCCCTTTAACATTTTATCTATTGCTGTTATTACTAGAATAATGTAAGTACGTTATTCTACAAGTACCCGGGAGGTGGAGGCTGCAGTGAGCCGAGGTCGCACCATCACATTCCAACCTGCGCGACAGATGGAGACTCCATCAAAAAAAAAAAAAAAAACAAAAAACCCTTGGGAAATTGCTAGTATCTTGTACTTTTAATCACTGAGTTGTATAACTCATTGACTGTTTCAATAGCTCTCGAGGAAAAGGGCCTATTAACGGATTTCCAGATATTTCCCATTTCTGCCGCTCTTGATTTTGCAAGTTTCATTCTGCAGTTTTCTTTTTTGTCTGAAAAACTTTGATTTGTAGTTCTTTTAAAGCAGATCTGATAGCTATGACTTCTCTTACTTTTCTTTCTTTCTTTTTTCTTTTTTTTTTTTTTTTGAGACAGAGTCTTGCTGTCGCCCAGGCTGGAGTGCAGCGGTATGATCTCAGCTCACTGCAACCTCCACCTCCCAGGTTCAAGCAATTCTCCTGCCTTAGCCTCCCAAGTCGCTGGGGTTACAGGCGCCCACCACCACGCCCAGCTAATTTTTTGTATTTTTAGTAGAGATGGGGTTTCACCATGTTGGCCAGGCTGGTCTTGAACTCCTGACCGGAAGTGATCCACCCACCTCGGCCTCCCAAAGTGCTGGGATTACAGATGTGGCCCACCGTGCCCAGCCATGGCTCATCCTCGTATTGTAAGTCATTTTGATTTGTACCCTGGACATTTGAATGTTATGTTATGAGACTCTATGATTCATCTGTATCCGGCACAAAGTGTCCATTTTTTTTAGGTCTTCTATGAAGTGAGGTTTTCATGTTAGCTCATTTTTAAAGTCTGTGCAGTTCTGTCTATCCCGTGTGTGCCTGTGAGATTGGGCGGGGGTTGACCTGCTAGTGCGGGTCTCAGGGCCTTTAAATGGGAATTATATCACAGCAGTGGATGCCCAAGTTGGGGTTAAGCCTAGGAATTCATAAAAGTCTTCACGGACTCGCATTCTGCCGCTCCATGTGCTTTATTATTGTTATGGTGAGAGAAACGGCATTTTGTTATTTTTCTATACCCTCACTTGAAGTAGAACTGAACTTTTGCATTTGAAGATTGAACGCCATAATTTTATGAAAAAAATAAAAATATATCGTTATTAAAACAAAGCAAGGTATATATTCATATGAGTTTTATTGATTCATTTGAGTATGTGAAGTTAAAAATACAAGTCCATTAAAAAGAAGCCACTAGGCTTCTTTTCTAAGTGACGTGTGTCACTGAGAGCTGATGTTACCATTTCACTTCCAAAAGTCTTTTTCAGAAGATAGCGTTTTAATTAATGTTAACATAAAGTGTACGAAATATATTAGTTGACTAACTCTACTTTTGTCATATCTTGATAAACTCTTTAAGAGCTAAAGACTAGATATTATAAAATTAGGACCCGTTTATCCAGTATATACATAATATATACAGTGTGGCAAAGATAAATGGAATGCAGGCTGGACGCAGTGGCTTACACCTGTAATCCCAAAACTTTGGGAGGCTGAGGCAGGCGGATCACCTGAGGTCGGCAATTCGAGACCAGCCTGACAATAATGGAGAAACCCCTTCTCTACTAAAAATACAAAATTAGCCGGGCGTGGTGGCCCATGCCTGTAATCCCAGCTACTTGGGAGGATGAGGCAGGAGAATCGCTTGAATCTGGGACGCGGAGGTTGCAGTGAGCCGAGATCGCACCACTGCACTCCAGCCTGGACAACAGAGTGAGACTCTGTCTCAGAAAAAAAGGGTAAAGACTCCAAAGACCAAAGTTCCATTAACTGGCAAGTAATGGATCCAGGTCTACAACACTCTATCTCCTAATGTCGTCTCCAGATTAATTTTTTAAATCACCCAGGGCAGCAATCTGCAATGTCCTCTGGGTCTGTGTCAACTCTTGTGTGGCAAATGACTGAAAGTTCAACTTCAATGGAATAAAAATATATAGAGCGTGTCCTGGCTCTACTGAATGCAAGGACAGGAAGTAGGACTGACCCTAGGGAGGCTGATCCATGGGCTCCAAAAACACCACAAGGAAGGAACGTTTCTCCAGGTGTCCACCCGGCCTTCCGTGGTGTTGGCTCCACACAGTATTCACATGAAGCCTCACATCTCACAAGAGACGACCGGAAAAAGAGCAAGGGCAGCCTCTGATCCCTCCCGATGAGGAGAAGGCTCCTCGGGATGTTGTAATGTCTCGCAGACACATTTCCCATTCGGCGTATATCTCCAGGAAGTCAGGGGAGCAGATTAAATTTTCAAAATCAGCCTAGAGGAGGGTCAAGATGGCTGGCTGGACACAGCCCGGAAGCACCACTCCCACCGAGAGAAACCAAGATACTGGGTAAACCAGCAGACTTAGAGCAGATCTTCGGAGAGAAAACACCAAGAGTTGATACAGAGGCGATGCAGACGCCAGGGCTGAAGAACGAGGAACCTGGGAATGTGGTGTGGGGTAGCGGAACGCTAGGGCCAGTTCCCAGCACTGAAAGCCTCCTAGGGGAGGGGTGAGTGAAGGGACAGAGGGACGGCAGGCTCTCACCACAGACCGCTGATGTCCCAGCTATAGGAGACCACACGCCTTCCATAGACATTTTTTTTTTTCTTTTGAGACGGAGTTTCGCTCTTGTTGCCCAGGCTGGAGTGCAATGGCGCGATCTCAGCTCACTGCAACCTCCGCCTCTCAGCTTCTAACAATTCTCTTGCCTCAGCCTCCCGAGTAGCTGGGATTACAGGCTTGTGCCACCATGCTCAGCTAATTTTTGTATTTTTAGTAGAGACACGGTTTCACCATGTTGGCCAGGCTGGTCTCGAACTCCTGACCTCATGATCCACTCGCCTCAGCCTCCAAAAGTGCTGGGATTATAGGTGTGAGCCACCGCGCCCAGCCTCCATAGACATTTTGTCAGAGACATGTGAACCAGAGCAACTCCATCTTGAGTAGGAGCTGGACAAAATGAGGCTGAGACCTACCCGGCTGCATTCCCATAAACACTTGGTTTATTGATGGTAGTTCTTCAAGGCCCAATCGTCAGTCACCGGCATGGGCAGGCTATGCTGTAGTGTCTTTCACATCTGTCATTGAAGCTACTGCCCTGCCCCCTTCCACTGCCTCTCAACAAGCCAAACTCATTGCTTTAACCCAGGCTGTTATCCTTGCAAAGGGACTACGTGTCAATATCTACACTGATTCCAAGTATGCCTTCCACGTCCTACATCACCATGCTGTTATATGGGCAGAAAGAGGTTTTCTCACTACACAAGGTTCCTCCATCGTCAATGCTTCCTTAATAAAAATTCTCCTTCAGGCTGCTCCACTGCCCAAGGAAACCGGAGACAACGCTTATGCTGATAATGCAGCAAAGGAAGCAGCTAGTTTCCCCACATCTGTCCCTCATGGCCAGTTGTTTTCCTTCTCAACTATCACTCCCGCCTATTCTCCCACTGAAACTATTACCTATCAATCCCTTCCTCAAGGGACTGGGGAAGGGATTTCCCTCATTTCCCTTACTCAAGGCAAATATCCCTTGAGTAAGGGCACCTATAGTGAGAAATGAGAATGCATTAAATGTGGACTAATACTGGAGGTTCAGGTAAGCCACAGAGATGTAGCTACATGGCATATTATGTCCTGTTTAAGTCATAGGTAGGAATACTTTCTTTTTTTTTTTTTTTTTTTTTTTTTTTTTGAGACGGAGTCTCACGCTGTGTCACCCAGGCTGGAGTGCAGTGGCGCGATCTTGGCTCACTGCAAGCTCCGCCTCCCAGGTTCACGCCATTCTCCTGCCTCAGCCTCCGAGTAGCTGGGACTACAGGCGCCCGCCACCACGCCCGGCTAGTTTTTTTTTTTTTTTTTGTATTTTTAGTAGAGACGGGGTTTCACCATGTTAGCCAGGATGGTCTCGATCTCCTGACCTCGTGATCCACCCGCCTCGGCCTCCCAAAGTGCTGGGATTACAGGCTTGAGCCACCGCGCCCGGCGGAATACTTTCAACTGTACAGAAAAACGTACACTCTCATATGACAAACACCTATCATCAAGTACATAATATAAAATGAGCTATTTACTTAACTCCCTTAACAAGTACATTTTAAGTACTATCCTCAGGCAAGTGCCACAACCGGAGGCAATCAGCCAGGCCAAATGAACGTCCAGTTATAAACCACAACCTATCAGTGTATAATGTTACCCACGAAACACATACCACAAATGCCAAAATGTTTACTGTGCCTCTGTGAATGTCTTAGAAATATGTAATATGATGAACATGACTTTCTCTGTACTTTCAACTTTTCTAATGTTCACATTTGTCATAGATAAATACATGAATATATTTCATCTGGCAAAATGTTTTCCATTTTCCTTACAATCGAAGTGTATTTCGAAGATGGGTGTTTTAAATTCAGCTTCTACTGACCGTGGGTCTTCTTTCTCATGAGCAGACCAAATGCAATGTGAAGGGAATCACGGGGAGCCCTGGTGGGGGAGGTCTGCAGAGGCACCCCATGGACACAGAACAGAACACGAATCATGAGGTGATCATACTCGAGATGTCTCAGATAGAGCTCAGCCAAGATTTTGTAAAATTATTGAGGAGGAATTCATGCTAGAAATGATTACACTAGATGGTATTATTCTTCCAGTGAGTGGACACCTTAGGAAGGAGAGACTGGAGGGGTCCCAGGGACGTCCAGCAGCTACTGATGTTCTGTTTCTTGATCTGGGTGTGAGTTTACATGGTGGTGTCCACTGTAACGATTCAGGAATTGTTTATATTCTGAATGTGTACTATTTTTGTTGTACTTGAAAAGTGGAAAAGAAAAACCTTAGCTGATACTTTTGAAGGAGGGCATGCTTAATGATGAAGCCTGAATTGGATCTGAAATATTTTCAAAATAAAAATTTCCAATTCCATTGGTCAAAGAGATGAAGCTCCTTTGGACAGCAGGACATACATAGAACATTAATGAAATATGTCAGCACACCCCTGATAAGGTATAGGTGTCATTATAGGTGGATTTATGCAGATATGAGACGTATACCAATGAATTCTGTGTAAAGGAGTGAATCTCCAAGTATTTTGAAACTCTCGATCTGCACTATTCTTTATACCTCTTATCATCTGTACATATATTTTTTCCATTCCATGATCATTCTATATACTCTCTCTAGTTATCGTGTTTTGTATGTTTAGGTCACTGATATATATCCAACCCCTAAACTGCTGCCTGAAATATGTGAGGTGGACAAACATATTTGTTGAATGAATTTAAAAAGTGGCTTAGAGCAGTGCAGTTTAACAGAAATATAATGCAAAGTCTAGGTGTAATTTTAGGTATTTCAATAGCTGCATTAAAAAGGAGCAAAACCAAGCGGAAAACCTCCTTTTAATTATATGTAATATGTTCATTTAACCCCCAAATAATAACTTGCACATATAATCAATGTGAATATTGTTTCTATGATACTTATGTATGGTTATTCATAGTAAGACATTATAATCTCTTTTAAAAATTAATGAAATGTTAGACCTAAAGCCATAAAAACCCTAGAAGAAAACCTAGGCAATACCATTCAGGACATAGGCATGGGCAAGGACTTCATGACTAAAACACCAAAAGCAATGGCAACAAAAGCCAAAATAGACAAATGGTATCTAATTAAACTAAAGAGCTTCTGCATGGCAAAAGAAACTACCATCAGAGTGAATACGCAACCTACAGAATGGGAGAAAATTTTTACAATCTACTCATCTGACAAAGGGCTAATATCCAGAATCTACAAAGAACTTAAACAAATGTACAAGAAAAATCAAACAACCCCATCAAAAAGTGGGCAAAGGATATGAACAGACACTTTTCAAAAGAAGACATTTATGCAGCCAACAGACACATGAAAAAATGCTCATCATCACTGGCCGTCAGAGAAATGCATATCAAAACCACAATGAGATACCATCTCACACCAGTTAGAATGGTGATCATTAAAAAGTCAGGAAACAACAGGTGCTGGAGAGGATGTGGAGAAATAGGAACACTTTTACACTGTTGGAGGGACTGTAAACTAGTTCAACCATTGTGGAAGACAGTGTGGTGATTCCTCAAGGATCTAGAACTAGAAATACCATTTGACCCAGCAATCCCATTACTGGGTATATACCCAAAGGATTATAAATCATGCTGCTATAAAGACACATACACACGTATGTTTATTGCAGCACTATTCACAATAGCAAAGACCTGGAACCAACCGAAATGTCCATCAATGACAGACTGGATTAAGAAAATGTGGCACATATACACCATGGAATACTATGCAGCCATAAAGAAGGATCAGCTCATATCCTTTGTAGGGACATGGAGGAAGCTAGAAACCATCATGCTGAGCAAGGACAGAAAACCAAACACCACATGTTCTCACTTGTAGGTGGGAATTGAACAATGAGATCACTTGGACACAGGAAGGGGAACATCACACACTGGGATGTGTCGTGGGGTAGGGGAAGTGGGGAGGGATAGCATTAGGAGATATACCACGAGATATACACGGGTTATGAGTAATAACCTCCTGCAGCATCTTAGTTTAGTGTTTGATAACTAACCTGAGTACCAGATTGTTTAAGTAAAACTTTAAGCAACTGCATATAATGTTGCTCTTCAATAGACAAAGTCTGCCCCATGTTACTCTTATTCAGAAACTTTCCATTCCTAGTACTCTTCAGGGCACTGACCTTATATCCCAGTACCTCCTTAGGGCACTGGCCTTGTATCTGCTGACAGCCGCAGACTCTTCCCCGGGTTTCTGATTCGTCTGGTCAGTTTCACTTTCTCTGCTCCAGCAGACCTTCTTTGCCCACGTCCCTGTTTGGGCATGGCTTGTCGCTGTCAGTTGCTACTGGATTGAACGAAGGGGGACAAATGCAGAAATAAAGACAAAGACAAAAAGATCTGCTTTAAAAGAAAGGGTCGGGGTCTCCTTGCTCCTAGTGAACAAGGGCCCAGAACTTTTACAGCCCTTCGTATTTATTAGGTAGAAAGGGCAGGGAGGGAGAGGTAATGGTTGGTCAGCTGCTTGATTTATCACAGGTTCACAAAATTGCTTTCTTTGTACAACAGGCTTCAGATGTTCCTAGAGATAATCACAAGGAACACTGTGCTTGGGGTGCGACTGCCCTCAGCACCCCTTCTGGTGGCAGATGCAGCTGTCAGTTTTCCAACATCCTGCTTTCATGTGAACAGTTTTCTGTTTGCTGATATAGCCTCCAGTGGTATGCTGAGTTGGTCACAACCCTCATTCTTTCGGCCTGTAACACCCCCAGATGTGACAAAGCAGCCCAGAGGACCCCCAGTGGAAGAAACATGTAAAAAACTACACAGACTGCTTCGTAAGATTTCCAGATTCTTTTCATGGCAAGACATAATACAGTAACATTTGAATGGAGAGGAGGCCATCGTCACCCAGGGAGCCACACAGAGGAGGCTGCTCCTGAAGAAATGTAATAGCAAGCTGGCACTGCAGGAGAGGGAGTTTAGGTGGGATTAGCTAGGTTTCAAGGGCTTTCCATGGATTGGCTAATTTGCATAATTCTGCAGGTTATGGGACATGGGGGCTATTTCTAGTTGTTTGGTACATGGGCCAAGGGCCACTGGGGTGAGTGCATTATGGCCCCAGAGTGTGAGAGCCAAATAAGAAGAGAAGTGTTGGAGGTTGATTTAATCAGCTGCTCAAGAAGCACTGAAAGGCCTCCACCCACGGCTTCAAAACTGGGCAGGACAACATTGAAAGACATAAAGGGAGACAGACAGAGAGATCAACAGATATAGAACTAGTGGTTGTCAATTTCAGGGGATAAATTTTGTTAGAAAATAAGGAGTCAGTTTGTCATTACTTTTTTTTTTTTTTTTTTTCCCCCAGACAGGGTCTCGCTCTGTTGCCCAGGCTGGAGTGCAGTGGCATGATGACAGCTCACTGCAGCCTCAAACTCCTGGGCTCGTGCAATCCTCCCACCTCAGCCTCCTGATCAGCTGGGACTGACTGCAGGTGTCCACCACTGCGCCCAGCTAATTTTTGTATTTTTTGTAGAGAAGGGGTTTCACCATGTTGCCCAAGCTGGTCTCAAATTCCTGGGCTCAAGCGATTCCACCCATGTTGGCCTCCCAAAGTGCTGGGATTATAGGCATGACACACTGTACCCTGCAATCATGACTTTTTTTTTTAATAGCTGGGATTCCCTTCATGGCCTCTTTTCCTGTATACTCCCACATCCTTTAACTTCAGCATACTTGCTTCCTCTGGGAGACTTTGCCTTAGATTTGCTGACCTCCCCACACACTCTGCTGGGTTCTGGTTCCCTGCTCTGTGCACCTCTAACTCACTGTACATCATATCTCCATAACTGGACATAATGTCCTGATATTATCATTGTGTGCCTATATGTCTGTCATACTTACCACGCTGCACTCCTGGAGGACGGGAACCTGATCTCATTCATCCGCTTGGCCATTCCCCAATGCCCACTGCAGGGTGGGACAGGTAGCAGATGCTTGATAAACATTTCCTGAAAAATAAATGAATCAGATCCCCGTGATCATCGTTGTTGCTGTTGTTTATCGAACACACCATGTGTCAAGTGCTTGGCTAATGCTTCCTATGCACAGTTGCATTTAATCCTTACAGCAATATCATTAAATCAGCACTCTTGCTGTCCCTATTTCATGGGAGGCTGAAGCTTAGAGAGGTGATGTAAACAACATGATGCCAGCCTGAAGGAGAGACTGCTCATATGAAAGTGCTGGGGGAGAAAGAGAGACAGATACACACACACACACACACACACACACACACACACACAGATACACACACACACACACACACACACACACACACACACACACCTACAAGGGAGGAGAGAAGAGAAGGGAGGAAGGAAGGAAGGAAGGGAGGGAGGGAAGGAGGGGGAAAGGGATGGGAGGGGAGGGGAGGGGATGGGAGGGAAGGGGAGACAAGACTAGCACTGAGATTTATTTTCCTTTTTTTTTTTTTTGAGATGGAGTCCCACTTCGTCTCCCAGGCTAGAGTGCAATGGCAGGATCTTGGCTCACTGCAACCTCTGCCTCCCGGGTTCAAGTGATTCTCCTGCCTCAGCCTCCTGAGTAACCGGGATTACAGGCGTCTGCCACCACACCCAGCTAAGTTTTGTATTTTTAGTAGAGATGGAATTTCACCATGTTGGTCAGCTGGTCTTGAACTCTTGACCTCAGGCGATCCACCTGCCTCAGCCTCCCAAAGTGCTGGGATTATAGGCATGAGCCACCACACTCAGCCTATTTTTCGAAGGAAGGAAGGAAGGAAGGAAGGAAGGGAGGAGGGAGGGAGGGAGGGAGGGAGGGAGGGAGGGAGGGCAGGCAGGCAGGGAGGCAGGCAGACACACACTAGGATTGAGATTTATTTTTCTTAAAAAGTGGTCAGTCCAGACATGGTGGCACATGTTTATAGTCCCAACTACCTGGGAGACTGAAGCAGGAAGATCACTTGAGCCCAAGAGTTTGAGGCTGCAGTAAGCTATGATCATGCCACTGCAGTTCAGCCTGGGCAACAGAGTGAGACCCTGTCTCTTAAAAAATAATAATAATAAGAGAGAGCAGTGGTCAGTAGGATTCAATAATTATTTTATTTAATACACTAGCATTTATTGGGTGCCTATATGTTGAGTTTCCAGTGATGAACAAGATGCCTGCTGTTATAACCCCAGAAGGTGGATGGAGACAGATAGATACTGAACTCCTGGTGCTCAGTTATGGATGTTTCTCGATTATCCACCCAACATCCATCCCTCTTCCCTCTTCTTAAAAGGACCCATGTCTTATTTCCAGCGTCCGCTCCTCACACATCCTACGAACATCAAAAAAACCTGTTGCCACCTCCACCTCCAAGGATATTTCACTCCCCTAATCACAATTATGGATTTACATGAGGGGCAAGTGACTTAGGCCCAGTCATGGGGGAGCCAGTTTTGGAGCTCTTGTTACAATGCTGGGAGTGGGGCCTGGAGTAAACCAGCTGGGGCACCCATGGTTGAGTGGTGCAAGGTAGTCCATCTGCCTCTTTTATGAGCACTGTGAAAACTCCATTTCAACATTTCTGACTTTACTCAGAGAAGTAAAGGCTTTTGTGGCTGTAGCCAAACGGAGTCCAAAGGGACTCAGGAATATGCCAAACTGCTACCTCCTTCCAGGCGGACTGTCTGGATTGTGCTCTGATTAATTTGCCGTAGGTTCCTCCCTCTCCAGGGATGGCCTGGCTCCAGCCATTCTGCAACCAAAAGCATAACCAGCCCTTTCCTGTAGCTGACCCTCAGATGGCAGAAGACCCAAAGGAAATATATATATACACACACATATATATACATACACACACACACACACACACACACACACACATATATATATATATATATATATATATATATATATATATATATATATATATATATATTTTTTTTTTTTTTGAGACAGAATCTCGCTCTGTCACCCAGGCTGGACTGCAGTGGAGCGGTCTCAGCTCACTGCAACCTCCGCCTCCCGGGTTCAAGCCATTTTCCTGTCTCAGCCTCCCGAGTAGCTGGCACTACAGGCGCCCGCCACCAGGCCCGGCTAATGGTGAAACCCTGCCTCGACTAAAAATACAAAAATTAGCCAGGCGTGACGGCATGTACCTGTAATCCCAGCTACTTGGGAGGCTGACGCAGGAGAATCGATTGAAACCGGGAGGCAGAGGTTGCAGTGAGATGAGATCGCTCACTCTCCATCCCTCCAGTTCCCAGGCTGTTAGTCTAATTTCTCCCGCGAGGTCTCTAATCCCCGTCCCCTTCCACTCCAGGGTTACTGTGGCAACGCCAACCTTTGAATCCCCCTCCTGCGCGCTGAGCGGCTCGTAACCATGGAGACCGAAGCAGGTTTCCCGCCCCCGCCTCGTCACCCAGAGACTGCAGCCCCGGGGCCCAGACCCTTTGGACAAGGAGAGCCGAGCGGGCCCCACAATGCTCCGTGGGTAAAGGGGTCCTCCCCACTCCTCTCCTGCCTGCCGACGAAGGAAACACCCCGCAACATGCACAAGCACAGACGGAGTTCTGGGCCCGCGGATTCTACTGCGCAGGCCCTCACGCTTAGGAAAGGGACTTGGGCGCGAAAGCGCTGGTGGCGCTCAGCCTGCTGGGAGTTGTAGTTTTCTGGCTGCGACCGCAGGAGATACAGGTGGCCAATGGGTGAGCTGGATGGAGGTAAGAACAAGGTTAAGGAAGCTGGGATCTTCGTGCAGGTTGGATCGTCACCATAGCAACAATGAAGCATCACGAAGTGCTAGTTCTGCTAGGCAGTCTGCCATTTTCATTCTTTTATCTTTTTTTTTGTTTTCACTCAAAGCTTACTTTGCAACAGGCACTGTTCTAGGCACTGGGGATACAATGGAAAACAAAATAGAGCTTATATTTTGGCGGGAGGAGATCGACAATAACAGTGAACACATGTTACTGGAAAAGCAGTATGTTAATAAGTAATTGGGCTGCTTTGGGAAAAAATGGAAATGCAGGCAATGTTAGAACACTGGCATACACACTAATTCATTTATCCTCACAAAGCCCTATAGACAGATACTATTATGACCCCTCAACTGTAACATAGGCTGAACTGAAGGTCACATGACAAGGAAGTAGTGGAGCTGGGATTTGAACCCAGGCAGTCTGACTTCATACTTGATAAGCTTAACCACAATGCAAAATTGGTAAATAGCTGTGTGGCATAATTTCAGGTAGTGATAAGTGCTGTGAAGGATAAAGCAAAGAAAGGGGCTGGGGTGGCTCTTTGGAGAGACTACTTAGGGATGGCTTTCAGGAAGAGGTGGCATTTGAGCAGGGGCGTGAGGGACTGATGTGACTTGTGATAAGAGAAAAACTTCAGACTAATTAAATTTAAAGAAGTTTAATTGACTGGGCACGGTGGCTCAAGCCTGTAATTCCAGCACTTTGGGAGGCCGAGGAGGGTGGATGGCTTCAAGTCAGGAGTTTGAGACCAGCCTGGCCAACATGGCAAAACCTCGTCTCTACTACAAATACAAAAATTAGCTGGGTGTGGTGGCGGGCACCTGTAGTCCCAGCTACTCGGGAGGCTGAGGCACAAGAATTGCTTGAACCCAGAAGGTGGAGGTTGTAGTGAGCTGAGATCGCGCCATTGCACTCCAGCCTGTGCAACAGAGCGAGACTCCATTTCTAAATAAATAAATAGAGTTTAATTGAGCCAATGAAAGATTCACGAATCAGGCAGCCTCGGGCCAGAGTAGGCTGAAACTCCAGCACAGCCATGTGGTGGAAGATTTACGGACAGAAAAAGGAAAGTGACGTACAGAAAACCGAAGTCAGGTACAGAAACAGCTGGATTGATTACAGCTCGGCGTTTGCCTTATTTGAACACAATTCGAACAGTTGGCTACATTTGATTGCCCAAAACTTGGTGATTGGCACAAGTGTAGGCCACCTTCTGTTTACATCTCCACTTGTTATAGTTCACGACGTACAGAAAAACCTTCAGGCTGAACTTAAAATACATAAGGAGACAGCTTTAGGCTAAACTTGATTTAACACTGGTGAGCTGGACATGTGGGGCATATGGAGGGTTAAAGGTCACTAACCTTTAGTTTCCTCTTGCCTTCCTGAAGGGCCACATACTGTAATACCTGCAGTTCCCTCCAATAAGAACGTACTTCTTCATTCTCTTTTCCTGGCAAACACATTCTTCAAGGTCCAGTTCTGTGAAGATCCTTCTGCCTGTTTTTTTTAAATTTAGTTTTATTTGTTTATGGTCACATACATCTCTTCCTGGTCTGGACTCATCCAATCCATTTGTCACAGTAAAGCTTCGGGGGCAGGGGAGGTGGTTATTCTAACGTACATCCAATCAAGCCGCTCTCTGTTTAAAACCTTTTGAAGGCTTCCCGTACCTCCCAGGATAAAGACTCACCTCATCTTCTATCTTTAAGGGCTTGCAAATCTCACTCTCCAAATCTCTCCCTCTCTCACACTCTGACCCAGCTACCCTGGCCCATCTTCTCTTTATCTTATGGGCTGAGCTCTTTTCCACCCCAGGGCTCTGTGTGTTATTTGGTGAATGAATTAATGAATTAATTCAGTTTCCCGTCACTAACCAGATAACCCACATCTAAGAATCTAATGATAAAACAGGCAAGTGGAGAAGTTTTGGATTTGGTCTGCACTCAATTGCTGTTGTTTGCCTTCCCAGGATCCCTCCTGCCTCCTTTTCTTTCCTTCCTTCCCCTCCTTCCTTCCTTCCTTCCTTCCTCCCTCCCTCCCTCCCTCCCTTCCTTCCTTCCAACAGAGTAGCTGCTTTCATTTTTTTAAAAAAGCCTATTTCAGATAATTGTAGGTTTATGATCAGTCGCTTTGCTTTTCAAAGTATAACATGCATACTAGGATCTTGTTAGAATGAGATTCTGATTCTGTAGTTTTGGAGTGGGTCTGAGAATCTGCATTTCTTTCTTTTTTTTTTCTTTCTTTTTTTTGAGATGGAATTTTACTTTGTCGCACAGGCTGGAGTGCAGTGGACCCACCTCAGCTCACTGCAACCTCTGCCTCCCGGGTTCAAGCGATTCTCCTGCCTCAGCCTCCCGAGTAGCTGGGACCACAGGCGCACCACCACGCCCAGCTGATTTTTGTATTTTTAGTAGAGGCGGGGTTTCACCATGTGTGTTGGCCAGGATGGTCTCAATCTCCTGACCTCAGGTGATCCGCCCGCCTCAGCCTCCCAAAGTGCTGGGATTACAGGTGTGAGCCACCACACCTGGCCTGAATTGTCTTTTATCTTGAGTTCCTTCATTGCTACTCAAAGTCTGCTCCACAATCCAGCAGCAACCACATCATTGGAGAGCTTGCTAGAATTTTGGGCCCCATCTTAGACCTACCGAATCCAACTCTGTATTTTAAAAAGGTGCCCAGGTGACTCATGACCACACTAAAGTTTGAAAAGTGCTGAGCTACTTCAACCTGGACTTTGTCGACCTGTAATAGAATTAAATCCCCTTCATCGGTTGTGACAACAGAAACCCCAACTCAGACTTCCCTAAATCATTAAGGTATCTTTGATTGGCCAGGTGCAATGGCTCACATCTGTAATCCCAGCATTTTGGGAGGCTGAAGTGGGGGCATTGCTTGAGGTCAGGAGTTTGAGAACAGCCCAAGTAACATTAAAAAAAAAAAAAAAAAAAAGAGAAAGAAAGAGAAAGAGAAATTAGCTAGGTGGTAGCATGAGCCTATAGTTCTAGTTACTCAGGAGGCTGAGCCGGAGGATTCCTTGAGCCCAAGAGTTGGAAGGCTGCAGAGAGCTATGTTTGTGCCACTGCACTCCAGTCTGGGCCAGCGCGAGATCCTGTCTCTAACAAAAAAAGATATATTTTACTTAAGAAGCCCCATGGTAGAGCAGACTCCAGAGATTCAACTAAGCCAAGCAAAGATCCCGATTTTCTTCATCTCAGCTCTGTCATCCTCAGTGTGGACTTCATTATCACACCATACCAAGACCTGATCATGTCTCTAGGCCTTCTTAGGAGTGAGAGAATCTTTATTAGAAGCCTCCTAGGCCGGGCGCAGTGGCTTACGCTTATGATTCCAGCACTTTAGGAGGCTGAGGCGAGCAGATCACCTGAGGTCAGGAGTTTCAGACCAGCCTGGCCAACATGGTGAAACCCCGTCTCTACTAAAAATACAAAAATTCGCCAGGTGTGATGGCACACACCTGTAATCCCAGCTACTTGGGTGGCTGAGGCATGAAAATCACTTGAACCTGGGAGGTGGAGGTTGCAGTGAGCTGGGAACGTGCCACTGCATTCCAGTCTGGGTAACAGAGCAAGACTCTATCAAAAAAAAAAAAAAAAAAAAAAAAAAAGCGTCCTAGTTCTGAACACAGTGGCTCACACCTGTAATCCCAGCACTTTGGGAGGCTGTGGCAGGAAGATTGCTTAACCTGAGGAGTTCAAGACCAGCCTGAGCAACATAGCAAGACCCTGTCTCTACAAAAATATAAAAATAAAAAAAAGAAGCCTCCCACCTCAACCTGAGCAGACTCGTTGACCAGGACTGGGTCACATGCCCATTCTGTGGCCAGGACATTTGGCACGAGTCAGTCATTTGAAGGTGGAATTGACTCCTGTCAAGAAGTTGCCGCTGGGATGTACTGGTCCAGATGATGGAGGAAGCAGCTTGAGTTGCAATGGAGATGAATTCATTGAGGCTCCTCTATCCATCTGGCCCCAGGAGGCCTCGTTGGTGGAAAGAATGAAGGAACGCTGGACCATCTCAACTGTTCCCTGGATCTGGGACTCCCAACCAACCCCAGAAGCCAAGAACTCATCACGGAAACCAAAATAAGATTGTTTTATTCCAATTCTGAAGCACAATAGTCCGAACAATTCCCTTCCCCTGCTGGAGACTCTCCCAATCCCCAGTGCCCCCCGCCCCTTCAGAAGGCGAAGGGGGTCGATGTCTCCAGGTCTTAAGAGAAAAACCAAAGCCACGCCCCTTCCGTTTCTTCTCTACCCATCTCCTAGGCATTTCCTTTGTCTCATCTCCGATTTTTCTTCCCCCTCCTACATCCTGTCCCTTCCTCTCCTGCTTCCCCCAGCTTTTCCTCATGTCTTCATTTCTGTCTCTTCATTTCTTGTCCTCTCTCCTCCATTTCCGGCTCCCCTTTCCATCTTTTCTCGCTTACCTCCTCTCCTTCGTCTGTCTTCCGTACTTTCTCCCCTTCCCCGTCTCCCCCTGCACTCCCTAGATTGGCCAGTCTACTCTTGCCAGACACTCCCCGTATCATCATCGCTTCCTCCCCCTCCCCCCAGCTCTGCCCCTTTCCTTCCTTCTGCCCCAGCCTGACCCTGTCTACACCTCTCACCACATGCTTCCTCTCCAGAGGGAAGCCCTCAGAATCCGCCCTGGCCATCAACACCTTCCCCAGCTGTGGCTCCAGGACCTCAGAGACCACTTGCCCTTGGACCCAGAGAGGCAAACTGCCATGAGGAGGTCCCTGGATGACCCAGGAGGTGGCCAGGGGGACTGGAGTGGTCTCCTTGGCCTCAGCCCTATTATCTTTGGGATCGAAGAATGCCCTCCGACCCTCCCGGTGGAGGGTGGTGGGCAGAGGCATGAAGGGTCAGGGCTCCGGGGCTCTCCCCCAGCAATCCCTGAGCAGGTCCATGTGGAATAAGGCTGCCCCAGTGAGGAGGCGCGCTGCAAAGAGGTGTCTGCAGGGCAGACGGCGGGCGGCATGGATTGAGCAGCTGCAGCGTGTCAGGGCCCCATCCAGGAAGAAGTCCGAGGTGCCGTCCTTAAGGGCAAAACCGGCTCCAGTCCAGTGGAAACCCCGGGTCCCATGCTGCCTAGCAAAGGCCAACTCCTCGGCCACCAGGTCTGCCAGCTCTGGCCCGCAGGCTGCTCGGAATTTGGCCAGGGGTTCCCAGTCCACCTCCTCCTCTCCTGGGGGCCGGCAAAGCCTCTTTGGTTCCCTGGGGCCATCTTCGCCTCCTTCCTGCAGGCCGTCACCTGCAGCCAGGTGTTCGCTCCTCACCACTGCCCATTCTGGGCTGCCTTCCAATACAGTCCCCACCGGGGTGCCACACACGACTCCATTCCCCAGCCCTAGACACCGCCCTCCCGCGTCTGCCCACTCCATCCCTCGTCCAGCTCGGCTCTTGGGGCCCACAGACCGGGCTCCCCCTCCATCTCCATTCTCCACGCCTGTGACCCTCGTGTCTCCCAGCTGGACCAAAACGATATCCTCCAGGCCCCTTCTTCTTTTGGCTCCCACCCTCGCTCCCCTCTCCTCTGCAGTCTCTGGCCCTCTCCTCCTCTCATCTTCCCACTGGGGTCCCCTTGGGTCTCCGTTCTCAGGGGCCAACTCCAGGGACTTCTCCAAGGGGATCCCCCTCAAGTTTCTGACCTCCAGCGCCCTCCCCTTCTCTACTTCTGACTGTGGCCCCTTCCATTCTGCCGTTCTCAGTCCCCCTGCCTTTTCATCGTGCAGCTGCGCCCCCCTCCAGGGGCTTCCTTCAAGACTCCTGACCCTCTCATAGTCAAACTGGGTCCCCCTCAGGTCGGTGGTCTCCAGCGCCCTACCGCGATCCTCCAACTGGGCCACCCTCCAGGTATATCCTTCCAATCCTCGTAGCGCCTGGTCCTCCAATTGGGCCGCCCTCCAGACATAACCTTCCAGTCCCCAATCTTTCTCACCCTCCAACTGGGGCCCCCTCCAGTCCCTAATCTCTGGCCCTTTCAGGTGCCCTTTCTCCAACTGCGACCCTCTCAAGACACCTCCTTCCAGTCCCCTCGGCTTCTGATTCTCCGACTGGCCCCCTCTCCAATCTCTGATCTGCAGTGCCCTCCCCTTCTCACCTTCGAACTGAGCCCCGCCCCAGTCTCTGGTTTCCAGTGCTCTTGCCAACTCCTTCTCCATTTGGGCCCCCCTGCAAATACTTGCTTCTTTCGAAGCCCCTCCCCAGTCGCCTGTCTCCAGGCCCCTCACCCTCTCGTTCTCCACCTGGGGCCCCCTCCCCGGCTCATCCTCCAGCCATGGCCCCCCGCCATCGGGCCCCTCGGGCACCGACTCGCCGGCCGCGTCGGCCCACTGCATGGCCACTAGGTCGCGAAGGCACTGTGCCACGCCACGCGAGGGGCTGAGACGGCGCAGCAGTCGCCGGCGATGGCCTCGCACCAGGGCGCACGCGTCCAGGTCTCGGGCCGCCTCGAAAGCGCGGAAGCGGACCCACATGTCGCGGCGGGGCTCCCAGTTGCGCTCGAAGTAGTCCACGAAGGCGGCCGGGCCGTGGGCGTGGAGCTCGGCCAGCGCCTCGTCGTAGGCGGCGGGCGACGACGCGCCAGCCAGGCGGCACAGGCGCGACCACAGGCCGGGGTCCTCGCGGCCGGCGCCGCCCAACTCCTGCGCCTTGCTGAAGAGCGTCTCCAGGCCCTGCGCGCGGCAGATCTGCACGCGCGCACAGGGCAGCAGCTGGCGCACTGCAGGCAACTGCGCCGCCACCTCGGGCCCGGCGGTGAGGCAGCGCACGCGGCCCTTGACGTCTGGCGCACTCTGCAGCAGCGACGCAAGTGCGAAGCGCAGCAGGCTCGGCGTGCCCGGGCGTGCCACGCAGCAGGCAGCCTGGCGCGCACGGCCCGAGCCGTCCACGCACAGCACGGCCAGCAGATCCAGCGCGCCCTGCAGCCCCGGCAGCCGGTCCACCAGCAGCATGCGCGGGAAGCGCCGCAGCAGCGCCCTGGTGCGCGACGTCAGAAAGAACACCGTCTCCACCACTGCCTGGTCTTCCACGAACACCAGCTTCACCTGCGGGCGGGGGCAGGGAGGCAAGGAAAGAGGTCAGAGGATGCTGGGGTCTCCCCGTCCAGCTCCCCGACCTCGGTTTCCCCTTCTACGGAAATGGGAACCCATTCATTCTTGCCTGCATATGCATTTATTCTTTTGACCGGCAGGAGGCAGTGCAAAGAAATGGTTAAAAACAGACTGGAGCCGGATTGCCTGGATTTGAGATCCGGGCACCACACAGCTATGTGATTTTTTGCACATGACACTTTTAGCTTCTCTGAGCCTCAGTTTCCTCCGCCGGAAGCTGGCTATTCATTCCTCCGTGTGCTGAGAGGCAGTCTAGGTAGTGGGTCTCAAAATGTGGGCCCTGGACCAGCAGCATCACCAGCAGCATCACCATCGGTTCCTGGCACTTTGACAGAAATGCACCTTCTCGGGGCCACGTCAGACCTATTGAGCCTGAAACTCTGGAAGCGGCCCGGCAATCTAGTTTGACAAGCCCTCCAGGGGACTCCTATGCATGCTTAAGTTAAGGATGACTGGTCTAGTGGTAATGAGCTTCGATTGTGGAGGCAGATCATTTAGCTTTGAGTCCTACCCCCACCACTTCTGAACCCGGTAATTTAACCTCTCTGTGCCTCAGTTTCCTCCTTAACCTCCATATTCCCTGATTCTCCCTTCTAGGAACTGAACATTCCTTTCTCCACGCACTGAGAGGCAGGACAATGGTGAAAAGCATGGCCTCTGAGGCCAAGATCCCTGGGCTGAGATCTTGGAGACGCTGCTTCCTCGCTGTGTGCCTTTCTGCCAACTTCCCTAACCTCCCTTTCATTTGTAAAGTGATGATAGTAAGAGCATCTCTGTGATTGGAAAGATGAGATGCAGTCAAGCATTTAGAACATTGCCTGGTACATATAATATTACTGTTACTACGTATCCAACACATAGTAAGTGTTCTGAAAGTGGTCATTATAATTATCATCTCTGTTCAAACACCACGTCATCAAGGTCTTCTCTGACCTTCCCAACTAAGCAAACACCCCATGTCTCTCTGGCTCCTTCTGGCCATGGCACTTACCACCCTTTGGCAAGTCATATCTTCATTTGCTCATCTACCCATTGCCTGCTTGCCCTCCTTAGGATGTAAGCCCCACAAGCACAGGGACATTCCCATTCGGGATGGTCTCTCTTGGCCTCTGCCCTATGTGGCTCTTCCCTTTGCTGATTTTATTCTGCATGCTTCTGCTGTAATAAACTGTAGCCTTGGCTATAATAACAGCATCCCTGATGCTTTGAATGGTACCTGCCCCAGAACAATGGCTCAGTACATCCTGAGTGAGGGAACTCACACGAGGGTGTGCAGCCATGTCCAAGGCCACATCTGTAGGGCAGAGGTTCAAGGATCAGACTCCTGGATTTGCCTCTTATTAGCTGTGGGACTTTGGGCAAGTGACTTCCCCTCAATAATCCTTGGTTCTTTGTCTGGAAAAATGGGGATGTCTATTTAACAGGGTCATGGATGGACTAAAATGAGATCACTCCTGGCCAACACATGGAAGGACACCTGGGGTGCATCAGATCTCAGCGGTTCTTACTGTCTGTCTCAATCTCTCAGCAATATTCAGCACAAGTCTACATGGCTGACCCCAATAACGACTCTGGACACCAAGGCCCAAGTAAGTGTCCTTGGCTGGCAACACATCATTGTTGTCACACGTCATTGGTGGGAGAATTGAGCACTGTCCACGGGACTTCACTGAGAGAGGACATCCGGCAGCTCATGCTGGTCTCTCTTGGCCTCTGCCCTATGTGATGCTGCAGGATAATTAAGGAATCAGGGAGACTGATGGGGTCGCCCTATGTGGCTCTTCCCTTTGCTGGTTTTATTCTGTATCCTTCTGCTATAATAAACTGTAGCCTTGACTGTCACAATTTTTCTGAGTTCTGTGATTCCTTCTAGTGAATCATGGAAACTGAGGGTGGTCTTAGGGACCCCCAGCTATACCAGAGGAGAAACTGGCCCAAGGCCGTAGCACTAACAAGTGGTGATGCTGGGATCCAATGGGCCCAGACCATTAGGAATGATTGGAAACAAAAGCAGTGGGTGGGAAAACGTGTGGGTGGCATTTTAAGGGGTAGGGTGACATTCGATGAAGGTGGGGCTACGTAAATGAATACTTTTTTTTTTTTTTTTTTAGACAGAGTCTCACTCTGTCGCCGTGGCTGGAGTGCAGTGGCATGATCTTGGCTCACTGCAACCTCTGCCTCCCGAGTTCAAACGATTCTCTCTCCTCAGCCTCCCAAGTAGCTGGGATTACAGGTGCCCACCACCACACCTGGCTAATTTTTATACTATTAGTAGAGACAGGGTTTCACCATGTTGACCAGGCTGATGAATACAACTATTTACTGAGAAAATATGATGTGCCATGTGCTGGCTCAGGCACAGAGAACAAATGAGACTCACCACAGAGTGAGAGGAGACAGCCCGCAGGCCAAGGATAAATAAATATAAAAGAGAAGGCTTTGGGAGTGCAAAGCACACATGAGGTAGTTTCTCTGCACCACGCACATTTCCAGCAATTAATCTTTCATCCTCACAATATCCCTGTAAGACAGATACTATGATTATCACCCCCTTTTTCAGATAAGGACATTGAGGCACACAGGGCTTCAGTTGCTTGCCTGGAGTCACCCATGTGATTTGCAACACCAGGTGAGCTGGGATTTGAGCCCTCACAGCTTGGGTCCAGGGCCTCTTGTTCCTGACCACTCTACCCTACGGCCTTCCAAAAAGTGACCAAACAGCCCTGACTTAGGCACACAGTGGACAGCAGTGCATTTGGCAGAGATGGAGAAACCCACAGAGGGACAGATTTTGAGGATGTGAATGAGTACAGGTGTCCTTTCAGACACACGAATTGGTAGCACGGGGAAGCATCTGCCATAGACAGCAGATTCCATGAACATGAACATCAGAAACCGTGCCTTTACTACTTTCCATTCACACCTCTTCCGACACGTGAGTAAATCCTCCCTTTTTCATGTGATCAGAATGATACTATTCATCAAACTGCCCCAAAGAAAAAACTGAAGGAATAAAAATAATAGCTGAGGCCGGGCACAGTGGCTCATGCCTGTAATCCCAGCACTTTGGGAAGCCGAGGTGGGTGGATCACCTGAGGTCAGGAGTTCAAGACCAGCCTGACCAACATGGTGAAGCCTCATCTGTACTAAAAATATAAAAAGTAGCTGGGCCTGGTGGTGTGCACCTGTAATCCCAGCTACTTGGGAGGCTGAGATGGGAGAACTGCTTGAACCCGGGAGGCAGAGGCTGCAGTGAGCCAACATTGTGCCACTGCACTCCAGCCTGGGTGACACAGAGAGACTCCATCTCAAAAACAAAAACAACAACAACAAAATAATAGCTAAATATTGAACATATGCAGGGCTTTCTACTTTCTGAGCACTATTCCTCCCATCCTACATACACACACACACACGCACACACACACTGTACCTTAATTCTCACACAACCCCAACAACCCTATAAGATAGAATTATCCCCATTTTACAGATAAATGAAATAAGGTTTGGAAAGGGTAAATAGGTTGTTCATAACTTGTTCTGTGTCCTGTAGCTAGTAACGGGCACAGCCAGAACATTCATAAAGCATTCAGCGCCTATCAATACAAATAAAATCAAGTCACCAAAATCAACACCCCAAAAATGGCTTGATGTAAAAACAGGCTATATGGCATAGAAAATATTCCCTTTGGAAGCCATGAAAAGCTAGAAAAGCTGAAACTGAACTGCAGGAGGCCTGTGTAACTACAGAGCAGGGGAAACACGAGCCCCATATTCAGACAGGGCTTTGGGCGGCCCTTGATGAAACAGCACCCTATGGTTCTGCTTGCCAAGAAATTGCAGTTCTCCCTCTCCTGGGCACTTACTAGCATTGTACCTCCCTGCCCCCTTGCAGGTAAGCAGCGTCATGTGACTTGCTTTGGCCAATGAAGTGTGAGCGGGAGGGAGCTGAGGCATCACATCCAAGGAGAAGGCTTCACAGCCACCCCTGCCACATACAGTTATTACCTTGGGATGAATGCCCATCCTCCTGGGTCCCAGAATGACCCGGATAAACAGTACTCCCCCAACATCCCATGGTGGCCACATAGGTGAGCAAGAAATAAAATTCAATGAGTTCAGCCACTGAGATTTGAGGGCTGTTCATTATTACAGCAAAACCCAGGCCATCCTGACTCACACAGCCTCAAGGCCCTCTATCACTCACCCTCTAATTTTTCCTTTGAGGAGAGAAACAAATGCGTTTAGTATGCTGGGACTGTTGCCTATTTTTCTTTCTTTTTTTTTTTTTGGTGTGTGTGTGTGTTTTTGTTTTTTGTTTTGTTTTGTTTTGTTTTGAGATGGAGTCTCAATCTGTCACTCAGGCTGGAGTGCAGTGATGTGATCTCGGCTCACTGCAACCTCCGGCACCTCCCCCCCAGGTTTAAATCATTCTCCTGCCTCAGTCTCCCAAGTAGCTGGGACTACAGGCACCCACCAGCATGTATTTTGTATTATTTATGTATTTTTAGTAGAGATGGGGTTTCACCATGCTGGCCAAGCTGGTCTCAAACTCCTGACCTCAAGTGATCCACCCACCTCAGCCTCCCCAAATGCTGGGATTACAGGTGTGAGCCACTGTGCCCAGCTCTATTTTTTACCTTCTTTTTTAGAATTAATTATTTGAATATGCAAACATCCACATGGTCCAAAAGCCAAATAATGTAAAGTGATATGTAAAAGGCCTTACTCCCACCTCTTTAGTCTAATCAGTCTGCTTCCATTCACTATTCTACCCCCATCCACAGTTCTTGGTATTCTTCTAGAGTTTCTTTATATGAATATAAGTAAGCATATCTATAATTCTTATTTTCTCTATTTTATAGATAATACAGCATATCATGTACAGTTTTGCATTTTGCTTTAACTTAAAAATGTGTTTGAGAGATCTTTCAAAATAGTTCCTAGACGTGTTCACATTTTTTTTTTTTTTTTTTTAGGACAGAGTCTCGCTCTGTCTCCCAGGCTGGAGTGCAGTGGTGCAATCTCGGCTCACTGCAAGCCACCCCTCCCTGGTTCACGCCATTCTCCTGCCTTAGCCTCCCGATTAGCAGGGACTACAGGCACCCACCACCACACCCAGCTAATTTTTTGTATTTTTAATACAGACGAGGTTTCACCGTGTTAGCGAGGATGGTCTTGATCTCCTGGCCTTGTGATCGGCCCACCTCGGCTTCCCAAAGTTCTCATTCTTTTTTAGTGCTGTGCAGTAATCCATGGATGGATATACCACAGGTTATGTAACCATTACCCATTGGAGTTTGGGTTGTTTCTAATCTGTTGCTTTCACAAATAACAATGATTAACCTTGTAAGTAAGTCCTTCCACATCTGTGCAACTACATCTGCAGGATAAATCACCAGTAGTGGGATTGTGGGCCTAAGGGTGAGTGTTCTTGTCATTTTGATAGATAGATATTGCTAAATTGCCCTCCACTGAGATCATACCAGCTGCCCATCAAGTACATTGAGTATTCTTTTTTTTTTCCGAGACAGAGTCTCGCTCTGTCACCCAGGCTGGAGTACAGTGGCGCAATCTGATCTCAGCTCACTGCAAGCTCCGCCTCCTGGGTTCACACCATTCTCCTGCCTCAGCCTCCCAAGTAGCTGGGACTACAGGTGCCCGCCACCACGCCTGGCTAATTTTTTAATTTTTTTGTAGAGACAGGGGCTCATTATGTTGGCCAGGCTGGTCTTGAACTCCTGGGCTCAAGTGATCTGCTCGCTTCAGCCTCCCAAGGTGCTGAGATTACAGGTGTGAGCCATCGCACCTCTTATATCATTAGTATTACACATTATGAGTTACAGATTATAATATTAATATTACGTTATCTATTATGTTATATTACTATTGTATTATTAATATATTAATATAGAACTCTTTCAGTAGATTTTTTTTTTTTGTTTTTTTTGTTTTTTTTTTTTGAGACGGAGTCTCGCTCTGTCGCCCAGGCTGGAGTGCAGTGGCCGGATCTCAGCTCACTGCAAGCTCCGCCTCCCGGGTTCACGCCATTCTCCTGCCTCAGCCTCCCGAGTAGCTGGGACTACAGGCGCCCACAACCGCGCCCGGCTAGTTTTTTGTATTTTTTTCAGTAGAGACGGGGTTTCACCGTGTTAGCCAGGATGGTCTCGATCTCCTGACCTCGTGATCCACCCGTCTCGGCCTCCCAAAGTGCTGGGATTACAGGCTTGAGCCACCGCGCCCGGCCTTCAGTAGATTTTATAAGTGAAAAAAAAGGTGAAACTTCTGTGTAAGAGTGGTGGATTGAACACCTCTCTAGTTTCACTCCCTCTTGAACCTCAAGTACATCTATTTTTAAAATGGCTTTTTTTTTTTTTTTTTTTTTTTTTAAAGACAGAGGCAATAGGACAGGGATAGAACTTTGGAAACTGGAAAGCAGCTGGACATGCTAATCCCACCCCACTGCCAAAACCCATGAATCCTAAGCCAGCAATTGGGGGATGCTGAGAACCAGTAGCAAAGTCCTCAAAAGGAGCTGGCAACACCAGGCCAGTTTTGCGGAAGGCAAAATAAAGATGAACTGAGGGCTGTTTCAGCAGCAGCTAGATCTCCAAATCCCATTTCCCCTCTCCCCCTACTCTTCCTCCATCCCCAGTTATGGGGGTTTATTCTGTAGACAGGACGAAACACAAAGGGGCTGCTGGCTTTGGGGACATCTGGCCCATCTGAAGATGAGGGAGGGGGATTCTGAATCCCAAGTAGGGACTGAGTGAGTCTTGCTGGCTGAATGCCTGACAGCTCCCTGCCTCTGTCCGGGTGGCTCCCAGAAGCTGGCCTTGGCAGCCTGGCCTTCACCCCCCGCCAGGAGGCCGGAGAAGTTTTCTCAGGAGGATTTGACCAGCCCCAGAGGAAGAACAAAAGGTGGTGACATCTGGCACTCCCCAGAGTATAAAGCAAGATGCAAAACTGTGTGTACAGGTCGGGTGGGTGCGGTGGCCCATGCCTGTAATCCCAGCACTTTGGGAGGCCAAGGTGAGTGGATCACTCGAGGTCAGGAGTTCGAGACCAGCTTGGCCAACACGGTGAAACCTCGTCTCTGCTAAAAATACAAAAATTAGCCAGGCTTGGTGGTGCACGCCTGTAGTCCCAGTTACTCAGGAGGCCGAGGCAGGAGAATCACTTGAGCCCAGGAGGTGGAGGGTGTAGTGAGCCAACAGCGTGCCACCGCACTCCAGCCTGGGTGACAGGAGTGAAATCCCATCTCAAAAAAAAAACAAAAAAAAAACCCAAAACCAAACAAACAGCATGTATACAAACAGTTGGCTTAGGTGACTGGCTGCCTTGCTGGGGGTGGGGGATGGGGGGACAGAAAGAGGAAATAAAGTTAAAAATACAGACATGCAAACTGACCTTTGTATGTACAGATCTGTGCTGTCCAATCCAGAAGCCATTAGCCACATTAGGTTGTTTACATTTCAGTAAATTAAATGACAAATTCAGTTCCTCAGTCACACTGGCCTCATTAAGTATTCTATAGCCATGTGTGGCCAGCGGCCTCTGGATTGGACAGTACAGATAAGAACCATTTTCTTTCTTTTTTTTAGACAAGAGTCTCACTCTGTTACCTAGATCAGAGTGCAGTGGTGTAATCTCAGCTCACTGCAACCTCTGCCTCCTGGGTTCAAGTGATTCGTGTGCCTCAGCCTCCCGAGTAGCTGAGATTACAGGCACCTGCCACCATGCCTGGCTAATTTTGAATTTTTAGTAGAGACCAGGTTTCGCCATGTTGGCCAGGCTGGTCTTGAACTCCTGACCTCAGGTGATCCACCTGCCTCAGAATCCCAGAGTGCTGGGATTACAGGTGTGAGTCACCATGCCCGGCCTGGATAAGGAACATTTCTATCATTGTAGAAAGATCCACTGGGCAGTGCTGGTCCATAGGATAGAAAGCGAGATATGATTTATAAACTGCTAATAACTCTGGAGGGGAGGGGACCTGGGGAACAGGATGTGACAAGAAGACTTTTCACCACATACCCTTTTTAGAACCATGTGAATGTATAACATATTCAAAAAGTAAATATTTAAATGTTGCTTCACTAATCTGTCTCTCCTGTCCTAGAACTTCTTCCTCCTTTCTTTTAAGAGTATTAAGTGGCTGGGCACGGTGGCTCATGCCTGTAATCCCAGCACTTTGGGAGGCTGAGGTGGGCCAGTTGCCTGAGGTCAGGAGTTCAAGACCAGCCTGACCAACATGGAGAAACCCCATCTCTACTAAAAATACAAAAATTATCCAGGCATGGTGGTACATGCCTGTAATCCCAGCTACTTGGGAGGCTGAGGCAGGAGAATCGCTTAAACCCAGGAGGCGGAAGTTGCGGTGAGCCGAGATCGCGCCATTGCACTCCAGCCTGGGCAACAAGAGCAAAACTCTGTCTCAAAAAAAAAAAAAAAAAAAAAAAAAAAGTATTAAGGCAGGCCAAAACACAGACCCAGGAGCCAACCTTGGTTTAGCCTAGATTCCAAGACAGGCTTCAAAATGAAAAGACAATTCCCCTTCCAGAGAAGGCTGTGATTTATGAATGAGCTGCTTTGCACAGGAACAATCCTGCAGAGGGCGGTTTCAGGGAAGAAAAGCTGAGGCTTATGTATGTAATGGTGGGCAGTGGATGAGAGTTACTAGGTCAGTAAAGACTAGCGGAGTAGGAAATGCATGTGTGTTTGTCCCCACAGTGAAGGCCATGGGTCTGGATCCTGGCTGTGTGGGTCCGAAGCCCAGCTCTGTCACTAAATAGCTGTGTGACTTTGAGTCAGTTACTTGACTTCTCTGTGCCTCAGTTTCCTTATCTGTAAAATGGGGATGAGAATGGTGGACTATTTCTTCATAGGGCTCAGGTGAGATTAAAATGAGTTATAGTATGTAAAGCACTTAGAGTAGTGCCTGGCATATAGTAAGTGCTTGATAAACATTAGCTAAAATTATTATTATGTCGGGACAGAGGCCTGGGCTTGGGCTGGTGGCTTGAATCAGGGCTTCTTACTGGGCATGAGATGAAGACAGGAAGACTGTGCCAGAGCTGAATCTTGACTTCACCCTGCCTTGGGACCTCTTCCACACCCAAGGGAGACAAAGGCACAGCCAGGAGGAGAAACCCGTTCTTTTCCCACTTTCTCATCTTTCTTTCCTTTTTAAACTTCAAGTTCACCCCAAACTTGAAGTTGGATTAAAGCCGCAGAGATTCCTTATGGAGCAGCAGCCATCCTCACTGTTCCTCCAACACAAGCTTGCTCGTGCCTCTGGGCCTTTGTACTGGCTGTTCCCTCTGCCTGGAACTCTCTTCCCTCTGATGACAGAATGAGGGTCCCTTGCCTCTGTTCCATCTCATCTGCTTCACCGTCATTTGCTTAAAGAGACCTTCTCTGACCAATTCAAACAGCACTCTTAGAACTGTCCCGCTCCAGGCCCTGGCCTTTTTCTCCTTTATAATACTTATCGCTCCATCACATCACAGGACACAGCACTCTTCCTTCTCCTAATTCTCCATCTGCATGGGGGGTTCGGGTGTGTTCTCCCCTTGTGAACATTCACCAAACTAAATATTTATCATTTGTGCATTTTCTATTTGTGTAATTCAATTTTTTTTTTTTTTAATTTAAATAGGCCTGGTGTGGTGGCTCATGCCTATAATCCCAGCACTTTGGGTGGCCAAAGCAAGAGGATCGCTTGAGTCCAGGAGTTCGAGACTAGCCTGGGCAACATAGGGAGACCCCTAACATCTCTACAAAAACTAAAAAAAATTAACTGGGTGTGGTGGTGCACGCCTGTTGTCCCAGCTACTTGGGAGAATGAGGTGAGAGGATTGCTTGAGCTTGGGACATCGAGGGTGCAGTGAGCCGTGATTGCAACACCGCACTCGGCCTGGGTGACAGTGAGATCCTGTCTCAAAAAAAAAAAAAAACAAAAAGATTTTTTTTTAAAAAACGTACATAGCACTTGCCATCACTGTGGCTCCTCTTCTTGCTAGCACCCAGCCCCTAGTGATGCTACATCACATTTGGATGTGTTTGTTGGTTTCTCCCACCAGAACTGCAGCGGCATTCTGGCAGTTACCTCTGCAAGGCAGCCAATAGCCAAAGGTGGTTATTTAAATTTCAGTGAGTTAGAATAAATTCAGGCCAGGTGCAGTGGCTCTTGCCTGTAATCCCAGCACTTTGGGAGGCCGGGGCAGGTGGATCACGAGGTCAGGAGATCGAGACCATCCTGGCTAACACGGTGAAACCCGTCTCTACTGAAAAACAAAAAATTAGCCGGAGCGGTGGCATGGCCTGTAGTTCCAGGTACTCAGAAGGTTGAGGCAGGAGAATCGCTTGAACCCGGGAGGCGGAGGTTGCAGTGAGCTGAGATCATGCCACTGCACTCCAGCCTGGGCAATAGAGCACTCCAGAGTGAGACTCCGTCTCAAAAAAATTAATCGATTAATTAATTCAGTTCCTCAGTGTACTGGACACATTTCAAGTGCTCAATAGCCACGTGTGGCTGGGGGTGCAGAATCACAGAACCTTTCCATTCTGGAAGAAAGTTCTACTGGGCAGCACTACACTAGAAGGTGAGCTCTCTGCAGAGAGAGACCACGTGGGTCTCCTTTGCTGCTGCATCCCCAGTGCTTCCCTAAGTACTTAATGAATGAATGAACGGATGAATGGAGGAAAGGAGTGAAGGGATGAGAGGGCGGATGAAGGAATGAATGACCCACAAGTCTTCAGCATGGCTCTCCCCCGCCCCCGCCCCCCTCCTGCCTCTCCCAAGACCCCACCTTGGCCTCGGGGTCCGTGCGGAAGAGGCCCTCGAGCACGTGCAGGGCGTCCAGGACGCCGTGGTCGCGGCCCTTGCAGTAGGAGAGCAGGCGGCGCACGTCGGCTGGGGCCACGAACTGCTTGGAGATCTTGTTGGTGGTGCGCACCGGCAGGCAGGCGTTGGCCAGCAGGTGGCCTGGGCGGAAGTAGTAGGCGAACTCCAGCGGGCAGGCCGGGTGCGAGTGGGTCAACTGGCACTCCGTCACCACGAGGCGGTCCCGCAGCGGGCTCAGCTTGACGATGATGAAGGCGGGGCAGCCGGGCTGGGGGGGCCTGTGGGAGGAACCACCACCGCCCTGGTCACATCACTCTGCTGCCCTCTTCTTTCATGCCACTCACCTTTTTTTTTTTTTAAAACTAAGAATTGTTTCAGGCATAGAGAAGAGTAGAGGGCCCTAAGAATATGCCAGCTGTGTGACCTGGGGCAAGTCACTTCAAGTCTCTATGCCTCAGTTTCCTCATAGGTTAAAAGGGAGGTCCTACTCATCATACCTTCCTCATAGGATCGTCATGAGCATGAAAAGAGTTAATATAAGTAAAGCACCTACACGGTGTCTGGAATATGGCAAGCAGTAAGTGTTCACTAAAATTCTATACCTGCCACCCTGAGTTCTGTCAAAAGTGAATGAATGTTTTATTGTATTTACCTTAACTTTTTTTAGAAATAAAAAAATTCGGATAGTCCTGTATCTGCTTCTGGTTTAGCAATAACATTGAAAGTTGAGGCCTTCTGTGAACGCTGCCCTAATAAATTCTCCTCCTTCACTCTGTCCCCAGAGGCAGCCACTATCAAAATTATCTATTAGCATTCCATGTATATTTTTATGCACCCATAAACAATGGGAGATATGTTTCTCTGCTTTAAAGCATTGTCTATGTGAAGAAGGACTCAAACTCATTAATCATCAAGGACATAACAAATTAAAATCCTAAGGAAATGACACTACACATCAGCAGAATGGTCAGACAAAAGAGACTGATAACATCAAGTGTTGATGAGGACGTGGAGCAACTGGAACTCTCACTCATCACTGATGGGAGCGTGAAATGGCACAAGCACTTTGGAAAACTGCATGACAGTATCTACTAAAGCAGATTTTATGCCTCTCCTATGACCCAGTGGTGCCACTCAAGACAAATGGGCATCTAAAGACGTGTACGAGAATGTTCACAGCAGCACTATGTATATTCGCCAAATACTTGAAACCTAAATATCCAACAATAGAATGAGAAAATAAGTTGTGGTATATTCCTAAAGTAAAATGCTAATCAGCACCAAGAATGAACACACCATTACAACCTCCAACAACATGGATGAATCTCACAAACCTACCAATGAAAAAAGCCAGACATGAAAGAGAAACGATGATATGATTCCCATTTATAGAAAGTTCAATAGCAGGCAAAGTTAACTTCTGCTGTTAGGAGGTTAGATAGTGGTTACCCTTAAGTGGTTAACCCTGTAAGGGGGCACCAGGAGGTTTCTTGGGACTGGACATATTCTGTTTCTTGTTCTGGGTGCTGGTTACCTCTGAATTTTATTTTGGGAAAATTCATTCAGTTGCACACGTATGATGTGTATGCTTTTCTGGATGTGTGTTATATTTTTTAAAAGTCTACTTAGAAAAAAACTTTGTTTTTGGCCGGGTGTGGTGGCTCATGCCTGTAATCCCAGCACTTTGGGAGGCTGAAGGGGGACAGATCACCTGAGGTCAGGAGTTCAAAACCAGCCTGGCCAACATGGAGAAACCCTGTCTCTACTAAAAATACAAAATTAGCCAGGCATGGTGGCACACACCTGTAATCCCAGCTACTTGGGAGGCTGAGGCAGGAGAATCGCTTGAACCCAGGACGCGGAGGTTGCGGTGAGCTAAGATCTCACCATTGCACTCCAGCCTGGGCAACAAGAGCAAAACTCCATCTCAAAAAAAAAAAAAAAAAAAAAAAAAGGAGGAAGAGGCTCCCATCCAAAGAGCATGGGTGGCCTCTAGAAGTTGGAAAGATAAGGAAGGAGATTCTCCTTAGAGCCTCCAGAAGGAACACAGCACTGCCAACGCCTTGATTTTAGCCCAGAGACCTATATTGGCCTTCTGACCTCCAGAACTGCGAGATAATAAATTGGTATTGTTTTAAGCCACCATGTGTGTGGTAATTTATTTGAGACTAAGACAAGCATCCCACCCTATAGATGCCTTTCCAGCTGGCTTTTCACTCGGATTTTGAAAACTGTTCAGTTTCATTCCTTTTACTGCTGCCCAGTGTTCCGCTCCATGACTCTGCCATCTATGATGGTGTTTCCAGTTCTCCTCTTTTACGAATGACGCTTCCATCACCCCAATGTGTGATACAACACTCTCTTACACATCTCTTTATGTGTGTGAGCAAGAGTTTGTTGAGGACAGCGGTTCCCATTACATGAAATTAACATAGGGAGTTGCAACCAGCACTGTAGAAAATGAAATAGGGCCGGGTGCAGTGGCCAGCACCTGTCATCCTAGCACTTTGGGAGGCTGAGGCAGGAGGATTACTTCGCTTGGGTCCAGAGGTTCGAGACCAGCCTGGGCAACATAGCAAGAGCCTTCTCTACAAAAAAATTAAACCATAAAAAACCAGCCAGGCATAGTGGCCCACACCCATAGTCCCAGCTATTCCGGGAGGCTGAGGCAAGAGGATCACTTGAGCCCAGGAGTCCGAGGTTACAGTGAGCTATGATGGCATCACTGTATTCTAGACTGGGCAACAGAGCAAGAACCTGTCTCAAAAAAGAAAATAAAAGAGAATAGAAAAAAAAAATCAGAGTGTATTTCTCTGATAATAGTATTTAAATCGGTATCTGATTTCTGAAGAGGGTTCCGTGTTTCTCCATGTGAGGTAATATCAGCATTTTTTGGCAGATTTTATGTTTATACAGCAGGGGCTGCCACACATTTTCTGCAAAGGGCCAGGCAGTAAACGTTTAACATATTCTGTGCCTATATTGCAAATGAAGCCATAGATAATATGTAAATGACCAGGCATGGCTATGTTCCAATAAAACTTCATTTATAAAAATACGCTACAGGCCGGGCGCGGTGGCTCACGCCTGTAATCCCAGCACTTTGGGAGGCCGAGGTGGTCAGATCATGAGGTCAAGAGTTCGAGACCAGCCTGACCAACGTGGTGAAACCCCGTCTCTACTAAAAATACAAAAATTAGCTAGTTGTGGTGATGCACGCCCATAGTCCCAGCCACTCAGGAGGCTGAGGCAGGAGAATCGCTTGAACCTGGGAGGTGGAGGTTGCAGTGAGCTGAGATTGTGCCACTGCACTCCAGCCTGGGCGACAGAGCAAGACTCTGTCTCAAAAAAAAAAAAAAAAAAAAAAGGTTGCAGGTTGGGATTGGTCCAAGGGCTTCCTAATTTGCTGACCCTTGTAACACAGACTGCCCAGGGCCTGGCATGTAGTTAAGAAACCCTGGCTCCCAGGTAGTAAATACCCGAGTAGCACACCCCCCAAAACCCTCCTGTGTTTTTTTCCAAATGGCCCCCCAACTGGGTGATTCTCCCCAGGATCCACCCAGAGAAATGCTTAAATCCACCAGTATAAATGCTTAAAAATTTTCTTTGTCAAACCAGAAGAGCACTCTTGACACACTCCTTTTTTCCTACATGCACGAGGTAAAGAAAAACCCAGAAGCCTGCTAGATTTTAAAAATCGAAATATAGAGTCCGAGACTTTATGCCTTATTTAAAGTAACAAGGCTAGGCACAGTGGCTCATGCCCGTAATCCCAGCACTTCGGGAGGCGGAGGCGGGCGGATCACCTGAGGTCAGGAGTTCAAGACCAGTCTGGCCAACACGGTGAAACCCCGTCTCTACTAAAAATACAAAAATAAGCTGAGTGTGGTGGCGGGCGCCTGTAATCCCACCTACTCAGGAGGCTGAGGCAGGAGAATCACGTGAACCTGGGAGGTGGAGGTTGTAGTGAGTTGAGACTGTGCTACTGCACTCCAGCCTGGCGGACAAGAGCGAGACTCTATCTCAAAAAATAAAGTAACAAAACGCAAATTTAGAAAATTATTCAATGTGCAAATAAACATCAATAAAATAAACCTACCGCCACCACGTGGTATCAGATGGAAGCAAAGAAAATTCCAATGTGAAGCCATGTTTGATCTATCAAGACTGCAAGTTCATGGAATGTTAACCGGTTCATTTTTCTAGGTAATTCATGGGCTTTTGTGAAACCGTTTGTCTGACTTCCTTCAGCCTAGGTGTTTCAGGCCCTAGAACAGCCGCTTCCTCCGCCTAGGTCACCTCTTCTGTGAAGCCATATATCTCGCCAGAGAACAGCGCCTCTCCTCTGCAGGGACCCAGAACCTCACATAACCACCTACTGGTGCTTCAACACACCATTTTTGCAATCTCTCCACCTATCCGGAGGAATAATGTCATCCCCCGCTAAATGCAAATTCCACATGGATAAGAATTTTTGTCTGTTTATCTCTGTGTCATCAGCACCTAGTACCTGGTGTCTGGAGGTGTTCAGTAAGTGTGTGATGATTCAACGACTATGTCATCTACAAACCCTGGCACACCTACTCTGGGATATGGTCTCCATTCCACCAAAACCATCCATCACCAAGTCCTACCCGTCCACTTTTTTTTCCATTTCCACAACCTAGGGTAAGTTCTTCCCTCCTTCATAAAACATTCCTCTCCCTTTTCACCTAGTCAACTCCTACTCATCCTTCAGGCCTCATAGCCAGCATCGCCTCCTCCAGGAAGTCTTCCCTGACCACATCCAGGCTAGGGAAGAGTCTATCACATGTAGGGATTTTATTTTATTTATTTATTTATTTACTGGAGACGGAGTCTCACTCTGTCCCCAGGCTGGAGTGCAGTGGCGCAATCTCGGCTCACTGCAACCTCCACCTCCCTGGTTCAAGCAATTCTCCTGCCTCAGCCTCCTGAGTAGTTGGGACTGCAGGCGCGCACCACCATGCCTGGCTAATTTTTTTTTTTTTTTAATTTTTATTTTAGTAGAGATGGAGTTTCACCATGTTGCCCAGGCTGGTCTCAAACTCCTGAGCTCAGGCAATTCACCGGCCTCAGCCTCCCAAAGTGCTAGGATTACAGGTGTGAGCCACCGCGCCTGGCCGGGATTTTTATTTATGTCCATCTCTAATGTACACTCCCCACAGAAATCCCAGCATCTAAAAACACCACCTTGCACATTGCAGGGGCTCCCAAAAACCTCTTGGGTGAAGGGACAGATAGGCTGGTGCCCAGAACTAACACATCTTTAGGGGACCCATGGCACAGTCAACCCTCACAATGAGGGTTGAATGACTGAAATAAAGATGAGGGGAGGAGAGAGAAAGAGAAAGTGAGAAACAAAGGCAGGAGGGTGGTAATTAAAAGCATGGGCTTAGTAACCAGAATGAGGGTCCAGACTCTGGTTTTCCTTCTTAGCAGCTGTGTTATCCTGGGAACAATCTTTTAAGTATTCTGTGCCTCAGTTTTCTCACCTGGAAAGTGGGGCTAATAGTAACACTAGGGTCTCAGTCTTTTTGAGAGGGTTAAATAAGAAGATTAAATTACATAAAGGGGTTAGAAAAGGGGCTAGTGCATAGTAAACAATGCAGAAATAGTAGCTGCTATTTTCAAAACTTTTTTTCAAGGACCTGTTGCTTTGCTTTGTTTTGCCTTCCACTTACCCATTTACTCATTTTTTTGAGACAGAGTCTCGCTCTGCCATCCAGGCTAGAGTGCAGTGGCACAATCTTAGCTCACTGCAAACTTCGCTTCCCGGGCTCAAGTGATTCTCCTGCCTCAGCCTCCCGAGTAGCTGGGATTACAGGCACCCACCATCATGCCCGGCTAATTTTTGTATTTTTAGTACAGATGGGGTTTCACCCTGTGGGCCAGGCTGGTCTCAAACTCCTGACCTCAGGTGATCTGCCCACCTCGGCCTCCCAAAGTGTGGGGATTATAGGCGTGAGCCACTGCACCCGGCTACTCATTTATTCTTGATCTTTCAGGTTTTCGAGATCTTTGTGTTTTCAAAGGCTGGCGTGTATTGAGAAAGGCTGAGCAATTCTGTTCCAGGGAGGGAAGTGCTGAGAGAGAGGGACAAGGGAGGAACTGGAGCTGGACAGCTGAAGCTGCCGCAGTGGTGACTTGGAGAGAGTCACTGTGCAACCTCTGGCAAGGGAGAAGGAGTGGCCAGGAAGAATGTTCTTGTCTGGTTCCCTGCACCCGCAGCCCCAGCCTCCTCCTTCGCGTCCGTTCTCTGTCCCCAAGATCGTCTCCCACGTGGCCCCAGAGGGATCTTCCTCCACCCAGAACTGATCCTACTCACAGCCTTCTAGGGCTCCCCACCACCCTCCAGGATAAAGTCTCAACCCCTGGACTCAGCTCTGCTAGGTCCAGGCTTTGACACCACTGCAGTCTCATTTCCTGCCTTTCCTTACACGCTAACTTCTCCAGCTCGACCTCAGCCCGGGGGCTGTCCCTGGGCTGTGGCACTGGAGGGGCTCTGCCTTGAGCAGCTCAGGAGAGTTGGGGAGTTAGACGTGACGGGTCCAAGACATCATTCCTGAACCGGCTCATCAACCACCTGCTCCCGCACTCCCCATTCAGAGACCATCTCATCATCTACCCGTTCCCAGGAGTGTACGCAGGGCCCTGTCCTCGCCCCCTCCACAGCCCTGTCTCTCCTGCTTCTTGGCTGTCTCTGATATTGGTCGAGCACTTGGGACAGTACCAGCACATAGTAAACCTAGTGCATCTGTTAGCTCAAATACTATACATACATAAACACATCAACAAAATTCTTCAAGGTTCTGCTTACTGGCCACCTCTTCCAGGAAGCCTTCCAGAACCACCCAGTAAACTTTCAGGTGGAGCTGACCACTCCCTTTGTATCCTCCTCTCATCTCCCCCTCAATCTCGCTCTGACTACTACGGGCCACTATCTACAATTTTTTTTTTTTTTTTTTTGATCTTTGTCTACCCCATTAAGTTCTGAGCTGTTCAAGGGCTGAGATCAGCCTTGGATTCCAAATGTCCAGTGAAGAGCATGCACGTAGTAGGTGCTCAATAAGTATTTGTTACATCGGATTGGGTTCTGTTCATAGGTTTCAGATTAGGCCTGAGCTTCTTTGAGCTTCTTGCAAGCTCTAACGTTCTAGGTTTCTGGGTGATGTGTGTGTTTGACGCTGTTCCGCTTTCAGATCTCCGAGTCTCTGTTTCTAGAATAAGTAGTGAGAAAAAAGGTGCAAGAATGTATCTCACAATACATATTTAAATAACTACCGGTGAAAGAGCTGTTAGGGTGTGCTTACTCCGTGCTGGACATCTCTCTGAATAATTTACCTATGAGATAGACACTATTATGTCCCCCATTTTCCACATGAGGAAACTGAGGCCACAGAAAGGTGCAGTCACTTGCTCAACAGCATCCACCAAGTATCAGCAGTGCAATGGCCCAGGATTCACGCTCTTGAATCCCGTAACAGCTATCACTTAACCAGCCACCCCATGTTCCAGGCACCAGGGTTATGCGTTTTTCTCATGTATGATCTCACGGTATCCTCACAATGGCCCCATGAAGCGGGTATCATAACCCCATTTCAGAGATGAGAAAACTGAGGCTTGAAGATGTGAAGGTCCATTGCCCAAAGTCACCCATCCAGGAAGTTGTGGAGCACATCTCAGGCAGCCTGAAGGCAGAGCCTGTGTTCTTAAGCACTCTGCTCTTGTCTACAGCGCCCCAACCAAGGGTCTCAAACTCACACACGTACGGGGCCAGGCAGGCAAAACAAGCAAATGACAGCAGTAGGCATGAGGCAGCAGAGAGTGGCAGGGTTTGGGGCAAACCTGGGCAGCAAAACCCCATCCAAGGGGGTGGCCGTCTGCCAGTGGAAACATGGGCTCACCTGTTCCGGTGTTCCAACGGAAGCTGGAAACCTAACATTGTGTGAGGAACAACCCCAGTTTAAAACTGGGGTCACACCAGGCACTGTGGCTCACGCCTGTAATCCCAGCACTTTGGGAGGTGAGGCGGGCAGATCACCTGAGGTCACGAGTTCGAGACCAGCCTGGGCAATGTGGTGAAACCCTATCTCTACAAAAATACAAAAATTGGCCAGATGTGGTGGCACACGCCTGTAATCCCAGCTACTCAGGAGATTGAGGCAGGAGAAACAATGCTTGAACTTGGGAGGTGGAGGTTGCAGTGAGCGGATATTGTGCCATTGCACTCCAGCCTGAGTGACAGAGCAAGACTCTGTCTCAAAAAACAAAACAAAACAAACAAAAAAACACACAAAAATTAGCCGGGCATGATGGCAGGTGCCTGTAGTCCTAGCCACTCGGGAGGCTGAGGCAGGAGAATCACTTGAATCTGGGAGGTGGAGGCTGCAGTGAGCCAAGATGGCACCATTGCACTCAAGCCTGGGCAACAGAGCGAGACTCCATCTCGAAAAAAGACAAAGAAAGTCTGTAAGTCGAGCCCATACCATCTCTTGCTCCGTGAGTGTCTTTATCTCTCCAGCTCCTCTTCTCACTGTCTTTCAGTACATGTCCCTCCTTGACTCCCGCCTCTCTACAAGGTGTATTTGGCTGTCTCAGTTGGCCTCTCTCCCTCTGCATCTCTGGGTGGGGTGTTCTCTGCCCGTCTCCCACCCCCACCCACCCCCGGTGCTCCCCTTCCCCCCAGCAGGACAGTGCTCAGGTTCACGCACCCCACGGCGGGCCGGCTGGGCGCACGCACGTCCTTGCACACAAGCCGCACGTAGCTGTACTTGAGCACGTCGATGAGTGTGTAGAGCGGGGGCGCACTGGCCCAGCGGCAGCGCGCCAGGTGCATAGAGCTCTTGACGAAGAAGAGTGCCAGCCGCTGCTGGCACCACGCGTCGAAGAAGCGGCTGAACTCGGCCCACGAGAAGAAGGCCCGCTCCCGCAGCTCCTGCTCCTCCTGCCCCGCAGCCGTGCCAGGTGGGGGCTCCGGCCGCTCCATCCTGGGGGCCTGCGTGGAGGAGAAGAGAACAGGTGGATATCAGACCCATTCCCACCCGGGGTATCTCATCTACCCCATTCTCGGCCTGCCCCGTTGGTGCTGGTGCCTCTATCGAGGTGGGTAGCCCGGGGTCGGACGTGCCTGTTTTTCTCCAAATATATAAATATAAACTTCCACCCTATCTTTGGCCTCCTCCCACCGCCTTATCCCTGGTTCACTTGGAGCCTGTCATCTTGATTCCTAATTCCAACTCGCCTCCTCTTCCGCAGATGTGACCCTTAGGTACAGTTGAAATCCCGTCTCCCAAAATATGACCCTTAAGCTCAGCCGTGGACATCTCCTCAAATGCGTTCTCAAATTCCAGCTAAAACCTCCTCCCCTTCCAGCTGTGTCTCTCACCCAAGAGTAACCCCTAGCGCTCATAATCATCTGGAACTCCTCCTTCCATGTGTCAACAGTTGGCTGTAACCCCTCCAAAGACGCTCCATCTCCAGATGTGCTCCCACACCCAGGCCACGGACCCCTCACCCGGTCACATGCTTCATGCACCTGTGGCTCCGCACTCCCCAGATGTGTCTCTGGCGTGCAGCTGTTGCCCCTTCCCCCGATTATGACCCTATGGCTCGCCACATGCAGCTGTGGCTGGGGCTTCCCTGAGACGCTCTCATCTCCAGATGTGCTCCCCACATGCAGTTATCGACACTTCGCCTACAGGTGTGTGCCCCACTTGTGGCTAGTTCTCCTCGGAAGTGTCAGCAATATTCACCTGTGGTCCCCTGCTCCTCAGATGCGGCCCCCAGTCCAGCTGTGGGCCCCTCCTCCCAGTTACACCCACCATTCCCCGCAATGTGCATCTTCGTTCTAGACATGGCCCCTCGTCCTCAGATGGGCTCCTTCACCCCAGATGCTCCCCCCACGTCCAGCTGCGCGTCTCTCCTCGAGCAGCCCCATCCAGCCTGCTCCCGACGCTCCTACTCCCCGCCCCGCCCGCTGCGGCACCTTCCAGCCCCGCCGTCCCACCTAACTGTGCCTCTCCCCTCCCCAAGATGTGCACCCTTCCCGCCCCTCCCCACTCACCTACCCGCCCCGGAGCGGCGTCCACCTCCCACAATGCCCCGCGCCCAGGCCTGGCCCGGCCCTTGCTCCCGGGATGCCCCGCGCGGTCTCCCGCCTCTCTTCCCGCCGTGCCTCGCGCGGGCGCTTCCACCAATTCTTCCTCCTTCCCTGCCAGCCACTCCTCAGACCCTCAGCCACACCCTCTCATCCAGGGCGAGGGAAAGCTCGGGGCATTTTCCCAGTGTGCTCTGCGGGAGGGCTCGCCCCACTTCACCCCTTTTCCCGCCCTCCTCCCATTCGGGAGACTACGACTCCCAGTGTCCTCCGCGCGACGGCGGCGGTGCGCACTGTGCCCAGGTCCCGCCCCTAGGCTCTGCCCCGCCCCCGCCCGCCGACGTCTGCGCGCGAATGCCGTGGCGCGAACTTGGGACTACAGAGGAGCGCCCGGCGGATCTGAGTGTGTTGCCCGGGCAGCGGCGCGCGGGACCAGCGCGAGGCAAGTGGGGTCGCCCGCGAGCAGATGGGAGACGGAGGGCGGCGGGCGCGCCGAATGCTTGGGGTCCATGCTTCGCCATGTCGGGGTGTCTGCAGAGGAGCGGGCGTGGGGACGCTGAGGCTGCCGAGAGCGCGGTGGAGAGGGAAGAGCGCGGGCTGCGGGCCGCCGGAGGGTGCAGAGAGATGTCCCCCAGAGGGAGAGTGGCCAGGTAGAGGGTAGACGAGAGATAGAGACAGTTGGACAGGGCCTCTGAGAAGAGGCCTTGAGGGGCGAGTTCACCTGGAAGGGGGAGGGGCCAAATGGAGCTGAGGGGCGGGGCCGGGGGGAAAATTGTGTGTGGGCGGGGCCAGCCTGAACTAGGACGACCCCCCCGAGGGGCGGGGCCATCTGGAAGGGCAGGGGCTGAAGGCAGCTGAGGGGCGGGGCCTGGGAAAGATTGCTTGTGGGCGGGGCCACCTGAAATGGGGATGTGCCGGGGGGCGGGGCTGGCTGGGGACAGGACGTGCTGGGGGCGGGGCCATCTGAAAGGGGCGGGGCTAGAGGAGGGTAAATTGCGGGCAGCAGGATCACCTGAAAGGAGTGGGCCCTACTGGAGGGAGGTGATCACGGCAGGGAGAGGTCGCTGGTAAGGTCCAGGTCTAGGTAAAGGGTCCCCAAAATATAGAGAATCATCTGAATGGGGAGAAGTCTGGCCTGATGTATGCTTGATAAAGGGGTGGAGCTTACCTCTTGTTTTTACTTTTTATTTTGAAATAATTATAGATTCAAGGAAGTTGTGAAAATAGTATATCCGTCTTTCCCTAATGGTGACATCTTATGTAGTCCCAATATCGAAACCAGGAAATTGACATCAGTACAGTTCTGTTGACTAGATTACAGACCTGTTCAGTTTTCACCAGTTTTTGTGTGTGTGAGTGTGATTGTGTATCTGTGTGCCTGTGCAGTTTGATCCCTTGTATAGATTTGTGTAACCTCCATCATAATTGTGATATAGAACAGTTCCCTCTCCACATAAGAACTCCCCAGGCCCCTGGCAACCACAAATGTGTTCACCATCTCTAGTTTTGTCATTTGGAGAGTGTTATGTAAATGGAATCATATGTTATTAGGATGTGACCTTTTTTCCACTCTGCACAATGCCCTGGAGATCCACCCAAGTTGTGCTTGTATCAGTGCTCTGTTTCTTTTTATCACTGAGTACTGTTTCATCCTCACTTGATATTTTTCCTGTCATTTCTTCATTTTGGTAACCGCTTTATTGAGATACAATTCACAAACCATACAGTTTGCCTATCTAAAGTGTACAAGTCAGTGGTTTTTAGTTTTTGCACTGAGTTATGCAGTTATTACCATAATTGATTTTAGGATATTTTTATCACCCCCTGAAAAAAATTCCCATACCTTTTATCCATCATTCATTTCATTGTAACCCTGAACAATATTCCACCGTATGGTATTCCAGTAATTAGGGAACCGGTTCCCTAAGGGTAGACATTCCACCAGTTTCCAGTCTTTTCTCATTACAGTTGGTGCTGCAGCAGGTAACTTTGTTACCTGCTTGGTCCACCTGTGAGGGTCTCTGTGGGCCAAATACACAGAAGTGAGGTTGCCATTCTGATAGAGGTGGCAGGTGGTCCTCCAGAGGCATCAACCAGTTTGTTTCCCCCAAACTCAGCAGTACACGGAGTTGAGAAACCAGCCTTGAGTACCGTGGTAAGGAGGAAGGAACATGGGCTTTGGAGCCAGCCACAGCGGGGTTTGAAGCCTTGCCTGAACCCCAGCTGTGTCCCCCTGTCCTCAGTGCCTTCATCTGTGAGGTGGGGATGATCACACCTGTCTTGGAGGGCTGACTTGAGGATTGAGGGTATTTGAGAATGTGATCAGCATGTCAGGCATAGAGCAGGCTTCCCAGTAAACGCTTGTTTCTTTCTCCTTCCCTTGCAACTCAGTCTGGTGGTTAAGAGGTGAGCTGTGGAGCAGGCAGACACCTGGGGCGGAAGGTAGTAGAGATGCAGGTTAAGTTCCTTTAAAAACCCCTCTGGGCCTTAGTTTCTGTAACAGAGTTGTTGTGGAGAGTCGGTATAATTGAGAATGTAAAGTACCTAGCCAGGTGAGTGCTCAGTAGTGGTCGTGATAGTTTTCTCCTTTGCCCTCAGGATTTTGGTGTCTAAGTCCCTAACCTGCTTTCTTTGTGAACTGTTTGGTTGAAGCATTGCATACTTCCTGCTCCCCAGCTAGCCCTGAGAAACCTTGTTTGGAAGTTGCTGAGTTTGTTTTTTGTTTGTTTGTTTGTTTTTTCTTTTTGAGATGGAGTCTTGCTCTCGAACTCCTGACCTCAAGTGATCCACCCACCTCGGCCTCCCAAAGTGCTGGGATTATAGGCGTGAGCTACCACGCCCGGCCTAGGAACCCTTTCATTAGCGTTACTCTAAACTGTGGAAGCCCCAGTGACTGTTATTGATTTCATTAAAAAAAAGACTTTTTAAAAAAGTATTTAATTTTTAAAAATATATTTTGAAGGGGTAATGGATTCTGATTGTTCTGCCTGCAAAAGCATGCGTGTTAAAAATATCTCCCTCCAATGTCTGTACCTCCTCAGGCGACAGCATCACCAGTTTTTTGTCTTCCAACAGAGATGCTCTGTGTATATACAAGATATGTGGATACATTTACAGTCTTTCTTTTTTTTTCTTTTTCTTTTTTTTTCGAGATGGAGTTTCACTCTTGTCCAGACTGGAGTGCAGTAGCACAATCTTGGCTCACTGCAGCCTTCGCCTTCCGGGTTCAAGCGATTCTCCTGCCTCAGCCTCCAGAGTAGCTGGGATTACAGGCGCTCGCCACTGTGCCTGGCTAATTTTTGTATTTTTAGTAGAGATAGGGTATTGCCATGTTAGCCAGGCTGGTCTTGAACTCCTGACCTCAGGTGATCCATCCACCATGGCCTCCCAAAGTGCTGGGATGACAGGCGTGAGCTACCGTGCCTGGCCTATAGTCTTTCTTTTTTACACAGTACAGTAGCACACACCCTGTGATATTCTGCCCTTTGCTTGAAATAACAGCATAACTTAGAAATTGCCCAACAGCTAATTTATGTTCACCAGCGGGTATAATTTTATAAGCTTCCACAGTTGTTTTAGGGAATTATGTCATCACCTTAAAACAATTTTTCACTAACCTTTAAACTTCAAAAAAAACCCATTTCAGGTCCTCAGTCTATTCTTCATATTAGATGAAAAACAGTCTTCTTACGGTAAAGGAGGCCTCTTAATCTCTGATTTGGAAGTGTTGTTCTTCACCAGTAAGTCTCACTAGCGAATTATTTTGGTTCATAAAAACAGGAGTTTCTTCTTAAAGGGAAAATTCATGTTTCTAGGTTGTTGTTTTTTTTTTTTTTCTTAAAGAAAGGGTTTTATGTGTTTGGATCTCTGCACAACCAGTCACCTCAACAAGCGTTTGGATTTCTGTTCCAGGAGCAGCTGACAGACGAAGAAAAGTGCTGGACAGGAAGGGAGAATTTTGGCGCCAACATGCAGCGAAGTATCATGTGAGGACTCTCCCTTGCCCCTGAGTCTTTCATTCTCCAAGTTCTCTGTTTCTTTCCGTAAATCTGTACCAAAAAAACCCCAAAAAACCAAACAAACAAATCCTTACGTTAGATTTTGAGTTGGAATTTCCAGGAGTCAAGTAGTAAGGAAAATGAGCCGTGGGATATGGAAGACGGTGTATTGAACCACTCTTTTTAGTTGCAAGGAACAGAAACCCAACCCAGCGGTTCTCAGTCAGCAGCAGTTTTGCTCCCCAGGTAACATCTGGCAGTGTCTGGATATTTTTTTTTTTTTTGAGATAGAGTCTCGCTGTGTCACCCAGGCTGGAGTGCAGTGGCACAGTCTCGGCTCACTGCAACCTCCGCTTCCCGGGTTCAAGTGATTCTCCTGCCTCAGCCTCCTGAGTAGCTGGGATTACAGGTGCGCGCCACCACGCCCAGCTAATTTTTGTATTTTCAGGGTTTCACCATGTTGGTCAGGCTGGTCTGGAACTCCTGACCTCGTGATCCGCCTGCCTCAGCCTCCCAAAGCGCTAGGATTCCAGGCGTGAGCCGCTGCGCCCAGCCAGTGTCTGGAGATATTTTTGGTTGTTACAACCTAGGGACACAGGGTTTGCCATTGGCATCTAGTGGTTAAAAGCCAGGCATGCTGCTAAGCATCCTTCAGTTCGTAGGACAGCCCCCCGAAAACACAGAACCATCAGGCCTAACGTCAGTAGTGTCTAGGTTGAGAAACCTCGTGTTAATGCAGTCTGGCTTCAGGAAGACCAGAAAGGGCGTGACTTGACTTCTGTCATTGAAACCTGCTGGAGTAAACAGCCTCAGGCTTGGTTCCATCCAATTGCCAAAACTTTCTCCCTGGGAATCTGTCTCTCTCCATTGTTCAGCTCTGCTGTCCTTGAGGTTGTCCTCACCCTCAGGCAGGCTCTCCCCTGGTTAGCCTCCCCGTGGAAAGAGGGTGTTAGAGCCCAGTTTCACTGGCCCAGCTCGGGCCACATACCTATCCCTGAACCGGCCACGGGGATGCAGCCTGAGTCACGTGTCCACCCCGGTCACGAGCAAAAGAGCTAGTGCACTCAAATCGTGCGTGCTGAGAGAGTGTGGGGTAAGAAGTATCCCAAGAGGAAAACGGAGGGGCTGTTACCAGGAGGAGAAAGTGGATGGTAGAGAGACCCAGACCTGGGCATCCGTCCCAGAAACCTGGGAGGTAGTGAGTGGCTTACGCAAATCCTGAGTTCCATTTTTCTCCCGTGATAAGGAATCTGGGGATTGTCTCTCCAGGGCTGATGATCCTTTGTGTCCTCTTGCTTTTGCATGATTTTCCTTTTCTTTTTTTCTTTTTGAAGATTAAATACGCTTCTTATTCTGGAATAATTTTAGAGTTACAGGAAAGTTGCAAAGACAGCACAGGCAGGTCCTGTATACCCTTGCCCAGTTTCCATTGCCAGTTGGCATCTGGTGGCTAAAAGCCAGGCATGCTGCTAAACATCCTTCAGTTCGTAGGACAGCCCCCCGACAGCACATTACTACGATCATACATTACTATGATCATACATTACTACGATCCATTTCTCACCACTGAGGAACCAGCGTCAGTACATTACTCTTAACTCAACTCTGTATTTTATTATTCAGGTTTCACCAGATTTTTTTTGTTTGTTTTAAATGTCCTTTTCTATTCCAGAGTTCAATTCAGGGTACCATATTGCATTTAATCATCACATCTCAGTCTCCTCTGGGTGGCAGTTTCTCAGAGTTTCCTTGTTTTTTACGACGTTTGCCAATCTTGGGGAATACTGAACAGGTATCCTATAGAACTGTCCCCGGTGTTGGTATGTGCAGTGTTATTCTCATAATTACACTAGGGTTATGGGCTTTTGGAAAGATACCACCGAAAGATGCTGGCTGGCGTCAGGCGCATATGAGGTTCCTGTGACATCGCTGGTGAAGCTAACCTTCATCGCTTGGTTAGGGGAGTGCTGGCCAGACCTCTCCACTGGAAAGTTCCTAGTTTTCCTCTCAGCCCTCTGTTCTCAGGAAGAAGCCCCCTTCTAGGCAATCTCCAATGAGTTAGTTGGAAAGTGCCTTACTTTATTTATATTTTTCAGAGCACTGCACGCCTTCCAACATTTCTTTTGAGACGGAGTCTCGCTCCGTCGCCCAGGCTGGAGTGCAGTGGCGGATCTCGGCTCACTGCAAGCTCCGCCTCCCAGGTTCATGCCATTCTCCTGCCTCAGCCTCCCAAGTAGCTGGGACCACAGGCGCCCGCCACCACGCCCAGCTAATTTTGTTTCTGTATTTTTAGTAGAGACGGGGTTTCACCATGTTAGCCAGGATGGTCTTGATCTCCTGGCCTCATGATCCACCCACCTCGGCTTCCTCAAAGTGCTGGGATTACAGGCGTGAGCTACCGTGCCCGGCCCCAACATTTTATATTTAGTTGTTTGCTTACTATTTGTGTCCTTCACCAGAGTGTCAGCTGCTTGAAGGCAGGAACTTCATGTGTCTAGGTCACCGCCAAACCCCTCAGGCCCAGAATAGGCCCTGGCACATAATAAGTGCTTAGTTAGGCCGGGCACAGTGGCTCACGCCTGTAATCCCAGCACTTTGGGAGGCAGGTGGATCACCTGAGGTCAGAAGTTCGAGACCAGCCTGACCAACATGGTGAAACCCCATCTCTACTAAATTAAAAAAAAAAAAAATAGCCAGGTTTGGTGGTGGCTGCCTGTAATCCCAGCTACTCAGGAGGCTGAGGCAGGAGAATTGCTTGAACCCAGGAGACATAGGTTGCAGTGAGTCAAGATTACGCCACTGCACTCCAGCCTGGGCAACGAGTGAAAACTCCATCTAGAAAAAAAAATTTTTTTAGGCTGGGTGTGGTGGCTCATGCCTATAATCCCAACACTTTGGGAGGCCGAGGTGGGCAGATCACTTGAGGTCAGGCATTTGAGACCAGCCTGGCCAACATGGAGAAAACCCATCTCTACCAAAAATATAAAAAAAATTAGCCAGGCGTTGTGGCGGGCACCTGTAATCCCAGCTACTCGGGAGACTGAGGCAGGAAAATTGCTGTAACTGGGGAGGCAGAGCTTGCAGTGAGCTGAGATCATGCCACTGCACTCCAGCCTGGGCAACAGAGCGAGACTCTGTCTCAAAAAAAAAAAAAAAAAAGTTAAAAAGTGCTTAGTTGATATTTGTTGAGTGAAACTTGGGATGTATCGTATCTTGCAAAAAGTAAGGGCAGAAAAATAAGTACAGTGTTGCCTCCTCTGTCTGAGTCTGAGTTTCCTTATCAGTTAGGTTGTTAGGTTAAAGGGCTTGTTTGAAATTCTCTGTTATGTGCTGAGATGGGAAATGGTATTAGAAGTTATAGAATGCAGCAGAGATAGGCAGGGTATTGGTGCTGTTGTTCTCCTTTTTTAATCCCCTTTTATGCTCCTCTAGGTCATTCTTCCACCCCAAGAAAGAGGGTAAAGCGAAGAAGCCTGAGAAGGAGGCATCCAACGGCAGCAGAGAGACGGAGCCCCCTCCGAAGTACGTCACAGGGCTGGAATATGGTGAATTTTTTCCTTTAGCAGTCAGGATTCTCTTGGTTGTGAGTGTACAGACCTAATGCAAAATGTCTTGGGACCCGAAAGATTTCTTCAGCCAGGCAGCCGGAAGTCCAAGAGCAAGAGCAGCTGCAGGCACAGCTGGATCCAGGGCCTCGGAGTCATCCATTGGTCTGTTTCTGCAGGTCTTGGCTTCGTTCTACAACCAGACATTCTCCATGATGCAGAGAAGCTGGCCACTGGCCACATCTTAATGCTCTCTCATCTAAGAAGAAGCGATAGTCTTTTTTTTTTTTTTTGAGACGGAGTCTCGCTCTTGCCCAGGCTGGAGTACAATGGCGTGATCTCGGCTCACTGCACTCCAACCTGGGTGACTGAGCGAAACTCCATCTTAGAAAAAAAGAAGTTTCCCAATAGATGCTGGAGACCAATGGAGCCTTAGGCAGGGACTCCATTTGCTCTTCAGCATCACCCATTACAGGACAGACACTCCGGAGGTCTCCAGAGATGTGTGATGGGTGGGTGAGTGGATGAGTGGGCAGGTGGATGGATGCATTAATGGATGAAATGATGAGATTTGCTGAGGAGGCAACTAGAGAATGTTCATTGGATGCTTGAAAGGAAGGAAAGGAAACAGCAAAGAAACCAGGGTGTTTGTGAGCAGTGACCCCACTCTGCCTGCTGTAGTCGCCCCTTTACACCCCCATTTCCCCACCTTCCAGGGCGGCACTGAAGGAGTGGAATGGAGTGGTGTCCGAGAGTGACTCTCCAGTGAAGAGGCCAGGCAGGAAGGCGGCCCGGGTCCTGGGCAGCGAAGGGGAAGAGGAGGATGAAGCCCTTAGCCCTGCTAAAGGCCAGGTAGGTCCCCATCAGCCTGCCCATTTTTACCCAAAGAAACTAATTCCCATTAGCCTTTGGAACAGAGCGCAGCAGCTGTTGAGGAGGATTCTGGAGAAATTGCCCGGGAGAGGTGGATGTGTTTCCTGGTTGTGTCGGGTGCAGACGGCCTGGTCCTAATTGCCCCTGCCCTAGGGCCTTGGGTGGCCTCCTTCACCAAGTTACGTCTTGGGTGCCTCACCTGTAACGTGCAGCTCCTGATAATGCCTTCCTCATAGGGTGACTGGGAAGATGAAATGAGTTCATTTACCTACAGATCTGAGAATAGTGCCTGATGTAAAGTAAGGGCTCAAGACCCAGCGCAATGGTTTATGTCTGTAATCCCAGCACTTTGGGAGGCCATGATGGGAGGATCACTTGAGGCCAGGAGTTCCAGACCAGGCTGGGCAACATAGTGAGACCCCATCTCTACAACAAAAGTTTTAAAAATTAGCCAGGTGTGGTGGCGCATGCCTGTGGTGCTAGCTAGCTACTTGAGAGGCTGAGGCAGGAGGATCGCTTGAGCCCAGGAGTTCAAAGGCTTCAGTGAACTACGATTGTACCACTGCACTCCAGCCTGGGTGACAGAGCAAGACCTTGCCTCAAAAATAAAACAAAAAAAATAAGGGCTCAAAAGTATATCTAGCCTCTCCTGTGGTCAGAGGGCTTTTTAACTTCTCCAAAAACATTGGATCACTCTCTTCCCCTGTTTAAGTCATTTAATGCTTGTTCATTGCTTTGTGGATGATGTCCAAAGCACAGAGCTGCTTATTCTGTCAGTGGTGAGGTCAGGTCCTGTGACTCCCCGCCCAAACCCCCTGGTATTACCACCACAGGCCAAAGCCAGGCCTTGTGGAAACCTACCAGGCCCCTCCTGCTCCTCCTCGCTTCCCCCTGCCCATCACATCTGCAGCTGCATCGACAGCTCTTCCTCAGCTCGCTCCGTCCTGGCTTTCCACACCCACCGCGTGCACTTCCACCTCTGGGCCGCTACCTCTTTTCCCAGCCTAAAACTCTCTTTCCCAGATACACACCTGGCTCAGTCCCCTGCTTTCTTCCATGCTTTGCTCAGATATCACTTTCTCAGCGAAACTTTCCTCACCACCTATATTAGCTTTCCATTTGCTGCTGTAACAATTGACCACAAACTGGCTTCAAACAATGCCAGTTTATTGTCTTACGGTTTGGGAGTCGTGAGTCTGAAATGGGTTGCACTGGGCTAAAATCAAGGTGTCAGCAGGTCTACGTTCATTTCTGGGGGCTCTAGAGGAGAATCCAGGAATTGCCTTTTGCAGCCACCAGAGATCCCCTTTTCTCCACTTCCAAAGCAAGTGGCCGGGCGTGGTGGCTCATGCGTGTAATCCCAGCACTTTGGGAGGCCAAGGTGGGCGGATCACGAGGTCAGGAGATGGAGACCATCCTGGCTAACACGGTGAAACCCCATCTCTATTGAAAATATAAAAAATTATCTGGGCGTGGTGGCGGGCGCCTGTAGTCCCAGCTACTCGGGAGGCTGAGGCAGGAGAATGGCGTGAACCTGGGAGGCGGAGCTTGCAGTGAGCCGAGATCACGCCACTGCACTCCAGCCTGGGCAACACAGCGAGACTCCGTCTCAAAAAAAAAAAAAAAGCACGTGGCATTGCCTTCTTCTGTACCTTTCTTCTGTGGCCACATCTCACCCTGACTTTCCTCTCCTGCCACCCTCTTCCACTTTGAAGGCCCCTGTGCCTGTATCAGGCCCACCTGGATAGTCCAGGATAATCCTGCTATCGGAAGGTCCACCGATTAGCAACCTCAATTACTCTTTGCCATGTAACCTAACATACGCCCAGGTTCCAGGTATTAGGACAGAGATCTCTTTTGGAGCTTGGACTTTACCCTGAGGCTTCTGGGGAGCTAGGAAGAGTTTTGGGCAGAAGAGAGGCAGAGATCGTTTAGTCCTGGGCTGTGTTTAAAATATACCTCTGGCCGGGCGCGGTGGCTCAAGCCTGTAATCCCAGCACTTTGGGAGGCCAAGGCGGGTGGATCACAAGGTCAGGAGATCGAGACCACAGTGAAACCCCGTCTCTACTAAAAATACAAAAAATTAGCTGGGCGCGGTGGCGGGCGCCTGTAGTCCCAGCTACTCAGGAGGCTGAGGCAGGAGAATGGCGTGAACCCGGGAGGCGGAGCTTGCAGTGAGCCGAGATCGCGCCACTGCACTCCAGCCTGGGCAACAGTGTGAGACTCCGTCTCAAAAAAAAAAAAATAATAAAAAATAAAATAAAATAAAATATACCTCTGGCCAGGCGTGGTGGCTCACGCTTGTAATCCCAGCACTGGGAGGCTGAGGCGGGTGGATCATGAGGTCAGGAGTTTGAGACCAACCTGGCCAACATAGTGAAACCCTGTCTCTACTAAAATACAAAAATTAGCCAGGCACGGTGGCATAGGCCTGTAGTCCCAGCTATTCAGGAGACTGAGGCAGGAGAATCGCTTGAACCCGGAGGCGGAGGTTGTGGTGAGCCGAGATCGTGCCACTGCACTCCAGCCTGAAAAACAGGGTGAGACTCCATCTCAAAAAAAAAAAAAATTCTCTGAGACCTCTCTCTCCATCAGGGTCTCAATGGGAACCAGAAACCATACCAGTGATTTGAACAGAGGGAGTTTAAAGGATGGTCACTAGGTGTGCAGTTGTTAAACAGGTAACTGAAGGGGTAAAGAGAGAACTAACTCTAAGGCATCATGGAGGTAGCAACTGCCAGGTGCAGCGACCGTCCCTGTGGCTTTGGAGCTGAAATTCACACCTCTGTGGCGGGACTGCTGGCAGGTCTCTGAGCTTAGAGAAGGTGCCTCAAGAGCCTGGAACTCTGATCTTTTAGGAAGGGAGCACTGGGTGGGAGATGCCAGTGTCTCTGATCAGGTACCACGTGGCAAGCCCCGTGAGTGTTAGAAAAAACTCAGTGGGATCCAGCAGCTGAGCCCCCAGGTGGAGAGAAGCCGGCTATGTCTCCAATCATGCAGTGCCCTCTAGTTCCCTCCATTGGCACTGCCTGATGCCGAGGTGGTGCCAGAGCAAGAAGGAGATTTGTGGAGTCCCAGTCCTGGCATCACGAGGGAGACTGGCCAGTGACAGGTTTGGAGCTGAGAGAAAATCACTTAATAACTGGCACAGGGTCCTGTAAGAAGAGAGGTGAGTGATTGAAACCGAGACACAGTAGCAGTGGCTCAGGCAAGACGCAAACTTATTTTTCTCACTCATGAGTGCAGAGTCCAGGATTCATGTGACAGTCTCACAGGGTGAGAGGCCCAGGCTTCCTCTGTGCTGTCGTCTGCTCTCTGTAGATGCCCTTGTCCCTGTGAACATCCATATTCCACCAACAGGAAGAGGAGGGCACCCAGTCAACATTAAGTGGATGTTATTTGAACCAAGAAATGCATGTTAGTCCATTTCGTATTGCTATAAAGGAATACTTGAGAGCAGTTAGTTTATAAAGAGGTTGATTTTGGCCCACGGTCCTGCAGGCTGTACAAAAAGGATAATGCCAGCATCTGCTCCTGGGCCTCAAGATGCTTCCAGTCACGGTGGAAGGTGGAGGAGGAGCAGGTGTGTCACATGGCGAGAGAGGCATTTTAAACCACAGCCCTCATGTGAACCAGTAGAGGGAGAGTTTGGTTCCTCCCACAAGGAGGGTACGAGCCATTCATGAGGGATCTGCCCACGTGACCCAAATGCCTCCCACCATGTCATACCTCCAACATTGGAGACCAGATTGCAACACGCGGCCTGGAGGGAACAAACATCTAATCTATATGGAGAGAAGGTTGGGCATGGTGGCTCATGCCTGTATTTTCAGTGTTCTGGAGGCCAAGGCGGGAGGATCGTTTGAGCTCAGGAGTTCGAGACCAGCCTGGTCAACATGGTGAAACCCCATCTCTATAAAAAATACAAAAATTAGCTGGGCGTGGTGCCATGCACGTGTTATCCTAGCTGCTCGGGAGGCTGAGGCAGGAGAATTCCTTGGACCTGGGAGGCGGAGATTGCAGCGAGCCGAGATCGCGCCACTGCACTCCAGCCTGGGCGACAGAGCGAGACCCTGTCTCAAAAAAAAAACTATACAAAGAGGTGTATATCATTTCCCCTGACATCCCGTTGTGTAGAGCTGGCCAACGTAGTGAAACCCCGTCTCTACTCAAAATACAAAAATTAGCCAGGCATGGTGGTGCAGGCCTGTAGTCCCAGCTACTCGGGAGACTGAGGCAGGAGAATCGAAGATTCTGTTACTGCAGGAAACAGAAGCGCTATGGGGGGTCCTTGATGGGACCATGATCCTGCACTGGAGGGCGGGATGATGGCCCAGGTGAGAAGAGGCCAGACCTGAGTTAGGGCTGAGACCATAGGGTCAGAGAGGAGGGTAAACACAGGAGGTTTTGGTCCCCTCTACTCTCAACTTCTGGGAAATGGAGTCCCTCTTCCCCCCGCTCACTCTAGAACTGTTCTTTCGTCTTCCAGAAGCCTGCCCTGGACTGCTCACAGGTCTCCCCGCCCCGTCCTGCCACATCTCCTGAAAACAACGCTTCCCTCTCTGACACCTCTCCCACGGACAGCTCCCCATCAGGGATCCCGAAGCGTCGCACAGGTGAGAATACACGGGCCGCTGCCCCTTCAGTCGCTTGCCTTTCTTTTTTTGTTTGTTTGTTTTTTGAGACATAGTCTTGCTCTGTTGCCCAGGCTGGAGTACAGTGGCGAGATCTCAGCTCACTGCAACCTCTGCCTCCTGGGTTCAAGCAATTCTCCTGCCTCAGCTTCCTGAGTAGCTGGGATTACAGGAGCGTGCCACCGTGCCTGACTAATTTTTATATTTTTAGTAGAGACGGGGTTTCACTTTGTTGGCCAGGTTGGTCTCGAACTCCTGACCTCAGGTGATCCACCCACCTCAGCCTCCCAAAATGCTGGGATTACAGGCATGAGTCACCACACCGGCCAGTCGCCTGCCTTTCTCCCTGCTTGGATTTCCATCCAAGGTAGTCATCCTTATGACAGTGGTGGTCTCAGTGTTGTGGTTAAGAGCACAGGTCCACCATCCACTGGCTGTATGACCTGGGACAAATGACCGACCTTCTCTGAGCTTAGGTTGCTTTATCTGTAGAGACGATGATAATGACAGCACCTACCGCACAGAAATATCTGAGTTAGAAGATAGAACGTGTAAGCTGCTCAGAACTGGGCCCAGCCTTCAGTCAAGGCTCAGTCATTGTTGGTCATTGTGATTGTAATTATCTGCTGAGACGGAGGCCTCACAGCTCATGTGGGAACACAAGCGCGGGGCCGTGGCTCAAGGGAGACTTCCGGAAGAGAGGCTCACCAAACTCAGCCCTTTAGGACAAAGAAGAGGCAACCAGCAAAGGAGGAGGGGAGCATGCTAGGCAAGGGAACATATAAATTGAGAAGGCCTGGGGGCCGCTCAGGGCCTGGCATGCTGGTGTGTAGAGGGCAGGATTGGGGACGATGAGCAATGAAGTGAGAAGGTCCTGGAAAGCCAGCCTGGGGAACAGCATCTTTGTCCTAAGAGGGAATGGGGATGTTTGCTGTGGGGGAAGAACAGGGCGAGAGACCCACACGTAACGCAGGGCAGCGTGAGCCCTTGCTGTCCGGTCCGGCCTGCTGAGCACTTTAGCGTGGTGAGTGTGACGGAGGAGCTGGATCTTTCATGTTAGATCCTTTCAGCTGAATTTATATTTGAAAGCTAATATGCGATTCAGTGAGTAAAGACTGTACTTTTTCCACGTAATTTTGGAACAGCTTTGGTATGTGAATAGCCGTAGATTTTATGAAACCTACACAGACCATGTTTCCGATGAAACATTTGGTGTCCAACTGGAGATGCGCAGTGAGTTCATTGGATTTTGAAGACCTAGCATGAGAAAAGAATGTTGGAATCATACTATTTTAGATGTGTTGAGCAACATGGATTCTTCAAACCAAGTTCAACCTGGTTTTTCCCGCTTTTTATTAACGTGGCTGCAAGAAAGTTTAAGGTTACGTACATGGCTTGCCAGATCTTTCCATCGGACGACGCTGGGTGACGCAGGGTACTCTGGGAGCTGAGAAGTCAAGCGGCCTAGGGGAGGTGATGGCTGAGCCGAGTCTTAGAAGATGGATTGGAGTTGGCCATGTTGAGAAAGGACAGATGCACGTTTCTCAGACAAGAAAGGCGCGTGCAGAGGCCTCGAGATGGGAACAGCACGGCATGTTTGGGGCCTCTCATCCACTTCCTTGTTTCTGGAGAACCGGATGCGATCTGAGGAGCAGGGAAAGTTTGAGAATAGCACGTGGTGAGAGGTGAGCTAGAGAGGAGAGTGGGGGCTGGATCTGAAAAGGTCTTGCACGCCCAGCTAAGGAGCCTGGGCTTCGTGCTGCAGATCCCGGGAACCACGGAAGGGCTGTGAGCTGGGGAGGCAGGTTCATGCCTGAATGAAAGGTGGCCATAAGGAAGTCACAGTGTGGCTGAGGGCATGCTGGGAGCTCCGGGTGGATGCTGAGGTTGGCCCTGGGGGCGTGTCAGGGGATCGTGTTTAGAGGGAGTGACATTGAGCTGGGTCTCAAACTGCACATGCTGAGGCCAGGAGGGGTGACATGACTGGGTGTGTCTGGAAACACCCCAGTTTAGCAGTGATATGAAAGAAGGTGGAGTATGTGGTGTGGGACGGGTTAGAAGGTCAGATGGAGAGAGATTAGGTAGGATCAGGGTAGACATCAAAAGACTTTATCCTGGATACAGCAGAGAATGTGGAATCATGGAAGGGTTTTGAGCAGGGAGAGACAGTGCCTGCCATGCTGATAGAAGGTTGAAGGAGCCACTGGGGGCCGGGAGACCAGGGACCAGGTGGTGCAATGGCCACCATGAGATATAACAGTGAAGCTGCGTGTAACTGCCTTCGTGTGAGCTCTTCATCAAGGGTTAGTTAGGTTTAGTTAGTTTAGAGTCTTCTGGAAGCAGGCTCTGAAGCTCTGAAACAGGGATCCAAATGCAAGTAATTTGTTTAGGAGGTGCAGGGAACAGAGGGTGATTCAAGGCAGGGGAGCAGCCAACACGGGATGGGCCGTTAGGTCTGCTACACACTGGGCAGCTGGAGCTTGGTTTTGTGGGATTCTCTGGAGGACGGTATCAATGCTCCAGAGTGATCCGCGAGATGTGAGGCAGCTGGGGTATTGATACACCAACTCCTGCTGACCATGGGGTGAGGGCTTCTCCTGGGGCTAGTTTATTCCCTGCCACTTCCAGAATTCCGAGGTTCCAGGGAAGCTGTCTGGAACACATGGAGGCAGTTAAGATCTGAGGGGAGCAGTGGGGAGCTCAGGGGACCTGCTGGAATCGGTACTGTGCCGAGTACATTACATCATTGTTTCCTTGTGGGGATTATTTCCATTCTGCAGTCGTGAGAGAGCAAAGCACAGAGAAATTAAGTAACCTGCTCAAGGTCACACAGCCAGGAAGCAGCAGGGATTGAAGGGTGTGGCCTGCACTGGGGCAGTGGCTATGTGCAGGCAGAGAAGGGGAGAGGGCCCAGAGCCTTCCAGGGGCTACATCAGCGGGTCTGAGCTCTCTGGGATGGGAGCACACAAGCCAGTGAGGTCAGCTACACCAAGCCCTTTGCCTCCCCAGCTCGGAAGCAGCTCCCGAAACGGACCATTCAGGAAGTCCTGGAAGAGCAGAGTGCGGACGAGGACAGAGAAGCCAAAAGGAAGAAGGTGGAGGAAGGTGAGCCCCCAGGAGGAGAGAACTGTGTATGTGCGTGGTGGGGGATCCGCAAGGGCAGGGGCCTGAGAGCTCAGGATGTTCGGACACTGCCGATTTGATGCCTGTGTCCAGGAACCCCAGGAATTCCACCTACCAATATGGGAACTTTTGTTCTGAAAACATTGTGGAATATATTTGTTTGGACATCTTAATTTAGTCATAATTCAGGCACAATTTCCCATTTTTATTTTCTGTTTTTATATTTATTTAATGGAAACTATTTTCTTCTAAATGATTTCATTTTCCTTGTAAATTTTACCATAAAGCTGAGGTTCCCAAACTTTCTTAGTTCACAGCACCCATGATGTCTTAGTAATTTTTTTTACAGTGCTCCTAGGCCAATACCTTATCAGTTCTATTGATTAAGTGGTAATATACAAACATCTAGTAGATACTATACATACATTGAAAAAAAAAAGTAATATTTGTGTTTTGTTCTTCTTTTTTTTTGAGACAGAGTCTCACTCTGTCACTCAGGCTAGAGTACAGTGGTGCAGTCTGGGCTCACTGCAGCCTCCACCTCCCAGGCTCAAGTGATTCTCCCACCTCAGCTTCCCATGTAGCTGGGATTACAGACACCCACCACCATGCCCAGCTAATTTTTGTATTTTTAGTAGAGATGGGATTTCACTATGTTGACCAGGCTGGTCTCAAACTCCTGAGCTCACATGATCCACCCACCTCGGCCTCACAAAGCCCTGGGATTACAGGCATGAGCCACCGCACCCAGCCTGTATTTTGTTCTTAAATAACCACAATTACTTGTGGGAAATGCCTTGGATACTCTATAACATCTTAAACAGTGGAATCTAATTGAAAACTGCCACCGTCATATCCTGTTTTATGTTAATTTTTGTATAGTACTTGATTTTTATAGCAGCAACCTATGAAAACCCAGCTTTGCAGAGATGCAGTGTCATTGCAAGGAATGTGACATAATACTGAAAACTGAAATACCTCGAACTTGTAGTTCATACAGTGGCCAACAGGTGTCGCCGGGTTTCCTTGGAAAAATCCAAAATACCTTGCAGTGCCCAGTGAGTTCCCGGCATGTTGGTGAACCCACCGGAAACAGCCATAAAGATCTGATCCATTGATCATCTGGGGCCCGCATGAGATTACACCAATTGCAGGCTTTAAGGTCGTCAGGTTTTTTGTTTCTGCAAACAAATAAAAGGTCCATTTTCCCAGGGCAGATTTAAATTTGGTTAAGATTTGATTTCTTGGCCAGGTGCGGTGGCTCATGCCTATAATCCCAGCAGTGTGGGAGGCTGTGGCAGGTGGATCACTTGAGGTCGGGAGTTAGAGACCAGCTTGGCCAACATGGTGAAACCCCATCCCTGCCAAAATTGCAAAAATTAGTTGGGCATGGTGGCGGGCGCCTGTAGTCCCAGCTACTCAGGAGGCTGAGGCACAAGAATCACTTGAACCTAGGAGGTGGAGGTTGCAGTGAGCTGAGATTGCGCCACCGCACTCCAGCCTGGGCGACAGAGGGAGACTCCGTCTCAAAAAAAGAAAAAAAAAAAGATTTGATTTCTTATTGATAATTTTTAGTACAAATTTTACTGTAAACTACACTTTCAGCCATTGTCAGTGTCCAGTGAGGGGCAGCGAAGGTGGCCTCTTTCTACTAAGGCAGATTTTCCCCAAGATGGTTTTTGCAGTTTTTATTGTGACCCTACAGGTATGATTTTTTTTAACTTTAAAAGTTTTTGTCTATAGCAGGCCGTCATTTGCATTTTTAACCCTTTCAGATTCTATTTTGGGGTGAATAACACTAAAGGAATCGTTTGTAAAGAAAGACACACCGTGTATGTCTTGGCTACATAGGTAAATGGGGGCTGGACTCCCTCAAGGTCCCTGCCTTGCTTGGGGTTGACAAGGAGCAGGGTCTTACATGGCCCGCCACTTAACAGGTACCTTGGATTGGTACAAGATAGAACTGTAATCCCAGCACTTTGGGAGGCCGAGGCGGGTGGCTCACCTGAGGCCAGTCGTTCAAGACCAGCCTGGCCAACATGGTGAAATCCCGTCTCTACTAAAAGTACAAAAGTACAAGTCTGGCTACTGCCAGACGTGGTGGCGGGTGCCTGTAATCCCAGCTACTCGGGAGACTGAGGCCGGATAATCACTTGAACCCAGGAGGCGGAGGTTGCAGTGAGCCGAGATCGCACCATTGCACTCCAACCTGGGTGACAAGAACGAAACTCTGTCTCAAAACAACAACAACAACAACAAAAAACAGATGACAGATGAGGGCAGATTGCCTCCAGAGTCAAAATGCCCTTGTAGGTTCACTGTGATTTTTTTGCCATCTGACCGTTCTGTCTATTGTCAGAAGTGGAGACCCCAGAAGAAAGCCTCACAGAGGCTGAAGTGGCAACAGAGAAGGAAGGAGAAGACAGGGACCAGCCCACCACACCTCCCAAGCCCCTAAAGACCTCCGGTGAGTTTCCGGTCCTCTCCTCCGCCCTGCCCCGCCTCCTGATTTTGGGGTCAGAAGTCTTTGGAGGACAATTAATTTAAACAAGGCATAGATTCTCAAACTTACTGCTTAAGTGCAAAATCTAGAAGAAGAATAGTTTTTATTACTTTTTTTTTTTTTTTAATTATTATTTTTTCCCATGCATGTGGGAAAGGAGGAAAGAGCCAGTCATTCTTTAAAAAGTCTTCATAGGCCAGGTGCGGTGGCTCATACCTGTTATCCTAGCTCTTTGGGAGGCTGGGGTGGATGGACTGCTTGAGCCCAGGAGTTCGAGACCAGCCTGGGCAACGTGGCGAAACCCCATCTCTACCAAAAAAAATACAAAAATGAGCTGGGTGTGGTGGCACGCACCTGTAGTCCCAGCTACTTGGGAGGCTGAGGTGGGAGGATTGCTCGAGTCCAGGAGGTGGAGGTTGCCGTGAGCTATGATCGCACCACTGCACTCCAGCCTGGGTGACAGAGCAAGAGCTCCCCTGCCTCAAAAAAAGTAAAAGATAAAACGTGTTCACAGCTTTCAGAAGTCATAGGTGTAAATTAAATGTTATTAATTAAGTTAGACAACCAAACTGAGTTACAGGATTTTAGAGGCTGAAGTTACCCTCGCAGGGTGGTCCAAGTGGCCGTGAGGCCTCTGTGTTAGAAACGCTTGCAGGGAGAATTTTAGGGATCCAGAGTTGTATCTGATTTTCTGCAGCTGCTGGGAGGACTGGGAATATTTTCTTCTCATGAGGATGAGATTTCTTTTTACCACTATTCCTAAGTCTCCTACTGCAGGCCAAGTGCTAGAATTCCACTAGTTTAGCACTGAGGAGTAGACAGCAGGCCTGAGATCTCAGCTCAAAGCTAGCAGAAAGGAAAAGGGTAGGTTTAGCTATATCTTCCATCTGTGGGGTCAGAATGATCTTGGAGGTTAAAAAAAAAAGTCTCAGGGTCAAAAGAGTTTGCATCACTGTCTGAGCGCTCTCACCACAGAAGCAGAGACCCTGACGGAAAGCGTTTCGGAGCCCGAGGTGGCCACGAGGCAGGAACTGCAGGAGGAGGAAGAGCAGACCAAGCCTCCCCGCAGCGCTCCCAAGACGCTCAGCAGCTTCTTCAGTGAGTTTTCTTTGCTCACCCCACCTCCCGGGGTTGTCCAGGCAGGAGGCTGGTGGGCCTGTCTCCAGAGGCCTGAGATGCTGTGAGACCCTTCTCCCTTTCCTGCTGGTTGGAAAGTCAGCCTCGTCTCTACCAGCCTGTCACCCATCTCCCCACGCACTGGGGCAGTGCTGGGTGCAGAATGGATGGGAGGTGGGGGCTACCGGAAGGAGAAAAGACCCACTGTTTTCTATCTTCATTCCTAGCGCCCCGGAAGCCAGCAGTCAAAAAAGAAGTGAAGGAGGAGGAGCCAGGGGCTCCAGGAAAGGAGGGAGCTGCTGAGGGGTGAGTCAGTGTCCGGGTCTGGAAAGGGTCTTCGAGCTGTGTTTCCTTCTCTGCATTCCCACAGCCCCACCCCCAGCTCAGGCTTCCTCCTCTTGCAGGACTCGGCAAACCTTTTCTATAAAGAGCCAGGGAGTAAATATTGTAGGCTTTACGGGACACATTTGGCTCCTGTTGCAAAACCATTCTTAGCTCCCAGGACCTGTAGAAACGGTCCAGGATCGAAGTTTGCTGACCATGGCCCCAGCCACCCCCTGACCCTGCCTCCAGTCTTTCATCCTCAGTCTGATCCCCGTAGAGCCTGGGGGATCTTCCTAACACCCAGAGTTGACTCTGCCCCTCTAGGGTTCCCCAGAGCCCTCAGGAGAAAATCTACGCCCATTCGACAGCTGACCTCCACCTCTCTCTCTGGCCTCGCTTCCTACTTCTCTGTTCCTCTGGCTCTGAACTCACCAGATTTTTAATTTTTGAGACAGAGTCTTGCTCTGTTGCCTAGGCTACAGTGCAGTGGTGCCATCTCAGGTCACTACAACCTCCACCTCCCAGGTTCAAGCGATTCTCCTGCTTTAGCCTCCCAAGTAGCTGGGATTACAGGTACACGCCACCACACCCAGCTAATTTTTGTATTTTTAGTAGAGACATGGTTTCACCATGTTGGTCAGGCTAGTCTTGAACTCCTAGCCTCAGGTGGTCCATCCACCTCGGCCTCGCAAAGTACTGGGATTACAGGCGGGAGCCACTACACCTGGCCTGAACTCACCAGATTTAGTGTATGTGCTGGAAGCCAGTAGGCGCATCTCCTCTGCCTTAAAATTCCCTGAACACCCCTTCTGTGCCAGCCGTGGGCGGCCCATGGGGATGAACCATAGAGAGCTGGCCGCCCCGCCCTGGCCCTGGTGATGTGCATAGTGTGCTGGGGCTGTGGGACCCTGAGTAGGTTGTTAAACAATTCGTTGCTTCACTGTAATTTTGTTAATTATTTGAGGAGATGTCTGGGCTGATTCCCATGACACCTAATACGCACGCAGGAGGCCACACTGAAGACTGATTGGATGCACGGGTGGATACATATCCTATAGTGATGATGTCACCCCCCGCCATGCTTGAAACCCATCTGCTATTCCCCCCAGCACAGAGGATAAATGCTGGGCTTCCCAGTGCCCTCATGAGCCAGCCCTGTCCACCTTAGATTGCAGCCTCCTGGCATCTGCAGCCTCCTCCTGCTCCCTCCGCACACCGTGTCCCCATGTCCTGTCATTCCTCCCTGCTTTTTTTTTTTTTGAGACGGAGTCTCACTCTGTTGCCCAGGCTGGAGTGCAGTGGCGCCATCTCAGCTCACTGCAACCTCTACTTCCTGAGTTAAAGTGATTCTTCTGCCTCTGCCTCCCAAGTAGCTGGAATTACAGGTGCCTGCCACCAAGCCTGGCTAATTTTTGTATTTTTTAGTAGAGACCAGGTTTCACCATGTTGTCCAGGCTGGTCTCAAACTCCTGATCTCAGGTGATCCGGCCGCCTCAGCCTCCCAAAGTGCTGGGATTACAAGCGTGAGTCACCGCACCCAGCCTCCGCCCTGCTTCTGAACATGCTTGCCCCCGGCCTAGAACACTGTCCCCAACCCACCCTGCCCAGCAGGCTTCCCTCAGGACCCAGCTCCCATTGCACCCGCACGTCTGATTGTTAATCAACGTGGTATTAGCACGGCACCTGGCACTTTGCGACACCCAGGACTGTACGCGCCTTCCTCTGTCCTACCCCAGCCATGCGATCCCTTTTCTGTTTCTCAAGCTTGTCTGCACCTCGGGGCCTTTGCACTCGCTATTCTCGCTGCCTGGAATGCTCTTCCCCTGCTGCCCATTGTGCCAACCCCTCCCCTCATTCTGCCCAGATGTCTCCGGCGTTCCCTGACCGCCCTGTGAAGCAGCACCTCTCATCTCTTCCTCTCCCTCTACTCAGCTTTCTTTTGTTTTCTGAAAGATTTTTTTTAACACCTAAAACTAATGATGTGTTTGTACAGGGGTTTTTTTGGCCCGCTTTCCTCTGACTCTCCTGCTGGAATGTGAGCTCCAGGTTAGCAAACTTTGTTTTATCCAGCTCTGCACTGTGTGCCTTGAACAGAGCCTGGCACATCACAGTTGGAGGAATGACTTCGCTTTGACCCAGGGCTCTATTGCAATTCAACCTCCCTTTTGCCTCCATAGACCCCTGGACCCATCCGGTTACAATCCTGCCAAGAACAACTACCATCCCGTGGAAGACGCCTGCTGGAAACCGGGCCAGAAGTGAGGTTTCTCCCTTTTCACACTGTCCCCCTGCAGTCCCTGTTGCCGCCGGAGGCTCTCTAAGCAGAGCCTTGGTTGGGAGAAATGGTCAAGTCTCTCCCTCCTGTGTTTTGGCGACAATCAGCAGCATTGAAAGGGACAGAGAGACAGCCCTGGGCAGTGAGCTCATGCATTTGGGTATTGGCAAGGGTTTCCCAGGGAGGCGTGAGGAAGCAAGGGTGCAGACGGGCAGCGTGGTATAGCCGGCACCACTGTCGCTCTTGCGGCTCTGTTCCTTCCCCAGGGTCCCTTACCTGGCCGTGGCCCGGACGTTTGAGAAGATCGAGGAGGTGTCTGCCCGGTAACTAATCAGGCCTGCCTGGGCGGGGGCGGGGACGCTTCTGGCCCTGTCGTCTGCACGGCGGTCCATGCTGCCTTGTTCCGCCAAATCCTTTCAACTTGGCCTCCGACCCCATTCGGGCGTGTGATCGTGGATGTCAGACATGGTCACAAAAGCAGGTCCTCTTGACTTTCCGCCTCGTTCTCATGGGTCAGAGCAAGACACAAGGGTGAGCCCAGATGTGCGGCTCATTCTGCTTCCTGCCTTCACTGTCAACCCCACTTCCATATGTGTCCATGTTGGTTAAGTGATTCGAGCCTGTTGTGACTGCGCTGTAGTGTCCCTTCTTTCTCACATTGCATATGTTACCAGCACTTTTTTTTTTTTTTTTGAGACGGAGTCTCACTCTGTCACCCAGGCTGGAGTGCAGTGGCCGGATCTCGGCTCACTGCAAGCTCTGCCTCCCGGGTTTACGCCATTCTCCTGCCTCAGCCTCCTGAGTAGCTGGGACTACAGGCGCCCGCCACCTCGCCCGGCTAGTTTTTTTGTATTTTTTAGTAGAGATGGGGTTTCCCCATGTTAGCCAGGATGGTCTCAATCTCCTGACCTCGTGATCCGCCCATCTCGACCTCCCAAAGTGCTGGGATTACAGGCTTGAGCCACCACGCCCGGCCCAGCACTTTTTTTTTTTGAGACAGAGTCTCGCTCTGTCACCCAGGCTAGAGTGCAGTGGCGCGATCTCAGCTCACTGCAAGCTCCGCCTCCCGGGTTCACACCATTCTCCTGCCTCAGCCTTCCGAGTAGCTGGAACTACAGGCGCCCGCCACCATGCCCAGCTAATTTTTTTGTGTGTGTTTTAGTAGGGTTTCACAGAGTTAGCCAGGATGGTCTCGATCTCCTGACCTCGTGATCTGCCTGCCTCGGCCTCCCAAAGTGCTGGGATTACAGGCGTGAGCCACCACGCCTGGCCCTAATTTTGTATTTTTAATAGAGACAGGATCTCACTATGTTGGCCAGGCTGGTCTCGAACTCCTGACCTCAAGTAATCTGCCCGCCTCAGCCTCCCAAAATGCTGGGATTACAGGCCTAAGCCACCACATCCAGCCCTCTTCTGTATTTTGTAAGGATGCTTTTTGGATTCAGAGCCTACCTGAAAAGACCTTGTTTCCAAATCAGGTCATGTTGTGAGGCTCTGAGTAGACACGAATTTCGGGGTAGGCTGTTCCACCCACTGCACCATCCAATGGTGGCTCTTGCTTACAATTATTACTGTGGGATTTCTCTAATGTTGGTTTTTGTATTTCTTCTCTGAACCTTAAAAACCTTGGTAATGAGACTTCTGTAAGAAAAACACAGCTTCTCTTTTTAATGAGGCCCCCTAAGTTTGCCAGTAACAAACCCATTCTTTCCAGCTTTGATGTTTTAGACAGAAACACGGTTTTCTTTTTAGAGGCAGTGCAGCTTAGTGGCCGGGAGCACAGTCCTCAGGCACACGGCCTTGGTTTACATCTCAGCTTGATACTTGCTCTGTGACCTTGGGCAGGCCGTGGACTCTCTGTGCCTCCATTTCTTCATCTGTAAGATGGAAATAATAATAGTACCTGCCTCAGAGGCGAGCTGTGAAGATTCAGTGAGTTAAAAGGTGCAAAGTGGCTGGCCGTGTTGGCTCGCGCCTGTAATCCCAGCACTTTGGGAGGCCAAGGCATGCGGATCATTTGAGGTCAGGAGTTCAAGACCAGCCTGACCAACATGTTGAAACCCCATCTCTACTAAAAATTAAACAAAAGTGAGCCGGGCGTGGTGGCGCACACTGCTAGTCCCAGCCACTCCGGAGGAGAATGACCCGAACCCACGAGGTGGAGGTTGCAGGGAGCCGAGATCGTGCCACTGCATTCCACCTTGGGCGACGGAGCGAGACTCTGCCTTAAAAAAAAGAGTGCGGAGTGCTCAAAGCCAGCACCTGAATTTAGAAAATGCTCCATAGCAGGCCAGGTGTGGTGGCTCACGCCTGTAATTTGGGAGGCCGAGGCAGCGGATCATGAGGTCAGGAGATTGAGACCATCCTGGCTAACACGGTGAAACCCTGTCTCTACTAAAAATACAAAAATTAGCCGGGTGTGGTGGCGGGCGCCTGTAGTCCCAGCTAATCAGGAGGCTGAGACAGGAGAATGGCGTGAACCCGGGAGGCGGAGCTTGCAGTGAGCCGAGATTGCGTCACTGCACTCCAGCCTGGGCGACAGAGAGAGACTCTTTCAAAAAAAAAAAAAAAAAAGAAAACACCCTGTCATTTCTCTGGGCTGATCATCACCATCTTCATCATTGTTACTGTCACACCAAGTCGCTCCCCCACTGTATCCGCCCAGTGGGTTCACCTTGCCCGCTGCCTAGACAGAGCCAATTTATCAAGACGGGGGAACTGCAGTGGAGAGAGTAATTCCCGCAGAACTGGCTGGGCAGGAGACCGGAGTTTTATTTTCACTCAGGTCAGTCTCCCTGAGCATTTGGGGAGCAGAGGTTTTAAAGAAAATTTGGCAGGTAGGGGCTTGGGAAGTGGGGAGTGCCGATTGGTCAGGTTGAAGATGGACTCACGGGGGGTCAAAGTGAGTTTTTCTTGCTGTCTTCCGTTCCTGGATGAGATGGCAAACTCGCTGAGCCAGATTACCAGTCTGAGTGGTGTCAGGCTGAGTGCAGGGTCTGCAAACTCTCTCAAGACCTGATCTTAGGTTTTACAATAGTGATGTTATCCCCAGGAGAAGGCTGAGGAGCCAGAGGCTGTGTGACCCCTAAACCTAAATTTCTGATCTTGTAGCTAATTTGTGAGTCTTGCAGAGGCAGGTCCCTAGGCAAAAAGGGGTCTTTTCCGGAAAGGGCTATTACCAATTTCATTTCAGAGTCAAACCATGAACCGAATTCCTTCCCACAGTTAGTTCTTCCTATACTCAGGACTGAACAAGGACAGCTTAAAGGTTGGAAGCAAGATGGAATCGGTTAGGTGTGATTGCTTTCCACTGTCATCATTTCCTCAGTTAGGGTTTTGCAAAGGCGGTCTCACCACTTAGCAATCTGTGATTTTCCTCATGGCTCCAGGCCCCAGAGCCTGGGACTGTTCCCGAGCCCTTTCCTCTTCTCCTTTCTCCATTTCTTTCTAGTGTCCACCCCCTTAAACCTACCCCACCCCTACACCACCCTTTGGCCTTGAAGAACCAGGTGATGACACCCCCGTCCCCTCCTCCAGGCTCCGGATGGTGGAGACACTGAGCAACTTGCTGCGCTCCGTGGTGGCCCTGTCGCCTCCAGACCTCCTCCCGGTCCTCTACCTCAGCCTCAACCACCTTGGGCCACCGCAGCAGGGCCTGGAGCTTGGCGTGGGTGATGGCGTCCTTCTCAAGGCAGTGGCCCAGGCCACAGGTAAGAGGGACTGTGGTTGGAGGGACCGGAAGGACGGGAGCTCAGCCAGAGAAAATGCAGAGGTCAGGCGGATCGGAGAGAGACTCTGCAACTGGGGTGGGGTAAAGGCTGAGAGGGAGGAGAGCCTGATGGGGACAGATTTGCAGGGGTGAGGGAGAGAACATAGGGGCAGCGGTTCAGGCAAGGGAGGACCAGGCCTGTGTTGGGACAGGGGCCGTGGGGCGCACTAAAGGGGAGGGCTGGGGAAAGATGCTGGAGGCAGCGACAGCAGGATTCAGGGGCTGAGATTGAAGGTTGGGGCGTAGAGAGGTCTGAAAGGACTTCGACTGGAGGGACTGGAAGGAGTGGGAGGAAGGAACTCCGTGTGTGAGGGGCCAATGGCCTGCAGGGGCCCAGCCGCCAGCGCTGGGTGGAAAGGCTGGTGATGTGGACGACCCGCCTGGCAAAGGCCTGGAGTGCTCGGTGCTTATCATGAGGACACTGGAGAGCCATGGAAGGATTGTGAGCAGGCAAGGGGCAGCATCCAGGGAGAAGAGGAGCTGCATCCCAGCTGTAGAGGAGAGAGGAGAGGGCAGGAGTTGGGAGAGAGGGAGCACGGGAGAGATCCGGCAAACAGTGGGTGTCAGGGTGAGAAGGCAGGAGGAATGCCTCCAGGATCTCCCTGGGCGAGGGGATGGATGAGGAAGCCATCAGCAGCCTGGGACCCTGGTGAGGGGCAGGCACCTGCAGGGGGCATTAATCACCCCAGCGTGGGGCAGGCGTGGGCAGCCTCTATCTGTGGGCCCCCAGGGCCATCCAGGACGTTTGGAAATGGGTCTGAGGCTCACCAGGTCTGGCTCAGAGCCCAGGGTTCGGGAGTGGTCAGCGTAGGAGGGATGACCACCCGCTGGTGAGTTCTCATCCACTTGGGGAGAGGATGTGCTGGGTGCACTGGAGCTGGCTTAGGGCCATGGAGAGCAACGTGTAGGGAAGGCGGGGGTTTCAGGCTTTCGCGAGAGGACACAGGGACTGAGAAAAGTTGACTTGGCTCAGGAAAGAGTTACAGGCTTATGGGAGCCAGAGGAGATGAGACTCAAGATTCTCTCACTCATTCACTCACGATGTGTTTCTCGAGCGCTGACGTCATACCAGACCCAGCACACACGGGGTCTGTTAAGAATACTCTGAGCTGCCGGTAATGAAAACCCAACTACATTGGCTTGGACAAAGAAGGATCTGTTTTTCTCACAAAAGAAGTTGCAGATGCTGGCTTTCCTGCCCAGCGATCCATGGCGGCCGGGGCCTCTTCCGCTCTCTCATGCTTCCACCCTTGGCATGTTTGTGTTCACACTCACACTCCTCTCCCTGCCGCCTCGTGGGCCCCGTGGCTGCCCAAGTCCTGGGTTTGTTGTGAGTTGTTGACCACTTTGGAGAATCCCATCCCCTTTGACGTGTGAGTCAATACGTCACATACCGATGAACACTCACTGCTGATGTTCCCATTTATGGGAGTTTCACTTCACGTGCGAGACCCGGCCGTTTGGTGTGTCCCCTCATGTGCGGCAGCCAAGCGTCCGTGGACTGAAACGCGTGCTTGTTCATCACAGACTGCTTTCCCTTTCGTTCTTTTCTGGTTAGGGTTAGGGCATTATTTCGACATGTGTAGGCAGGTTATGTTATCTCCACATTTCATTTCAGAACAGAAAAGAGGTGACACACAGTATCTGGTGACAAGGGTGTGTTGGTTCTGATACGTTGAGAGCTGCTTGTCACACTTGTCACCGTGACTTGAGGCTCCACCTCCCCAGCTCTTACACCCAGGCGCCCACGGGACCGAGCTCTGGACAGTAAGTGGGGCCAGAGCACATCCCACGTGTGTAAGTTGGTGGCTCCAAAACAAGCCAAAGGGTCACTGGTCACTGCCAGAGATGTTCCTGACCCGCCAGAGGAAAGGGTCCCTTGGCCTTCTCTGCTCTGTCCACACTCACGTCCCTAGTGATCTTGTCCCGCCTATGGCTTTAAATCCCATCTGCTCCCTGATGACACCGGCCCAGATATCTCCCCTGAGTGTGGTCATGTTCGTTCATCCACCGCTTTCCTGGCTCCACGTGCATGTCTGCTGGCTTCCTACAGCCAGCGTAGCTGGGGGCACCATCCCCAAGCCGTTTCTACCAAGTGGGTGAGCGTTAGACACAGGGAGGTGCAGGGACTCGCCACAAGCGCACACAGCTGGAGAAAATTTATCCAGGCCGCCAGAGAAGGGAGACACGCAGCCACAGCTGTCACCCTCGACACCCCCACCCGCACTCTCCCCTGAAGGTCGGCAGCTGGAGTCCGTCCGGGCTGAGGCAGCCGAGAAGGGCGACGTGGGACTGGTGGCCGAGAACAGCCGCAGCACCCAGAGGCTCATGCTGCCACCACCTCCGCTCACTGCTTCCGGGGTCTTCAGCAAGTTCCGTGACATCGCCAGGCTCACTGGCAGTGCTGTGAGTGGCGGGCTGCTCACCCCGGACCCCAGACATTTTGGGGACCTGAGGCCATGTGTGCATCAGGAAGGCTTCTGGGTAGACCATCGGCAGGGTCACTTCAGTTCTGCTTGTGGGGGGCACGGCTTCCTCTCCTCCTTTCTGCACCCAAGCCTAGGGGGTTCTCTCCAGAGTCTAGCAGACCCAATACCATGGCTGCCACATGACAGGACTCTAAATACTTCCTGGATAAAGGGAGAGGGAGGCAAGGAGAGCTAACTCGTTCTTACTGCCCTAAAAGTGGGCGGCCATGGGAGCTGGGACATGGGGATGGGGTGAGGGAAGGAGGGCAGGTGTTCCAAAATGCGGGGCAGCAGCGCGGCTGGTGGGGTGGAGGTGTGGTCCCTGCCTTCACCAGGCACTGACGGCTCCTCCCCCGACTCTCCAGTCCACAGCCAAGAAGATAGACATCATCAAAGGCCTCTTTGTGGCCTGCCGCCACTCAGAAGCCCGGTTCATCGCCAGGTGAGTGTGTGGGCCTGTGAGGCTGCGGAGGGGGACTGCAGACGCGGAGGTGAAAGGAGGGAGGGACTGGCAGCCGGAATCATCACGAATGCCCTGACCATCCTTGGACGAGAAAAGCATGAGCAGGAGACCTGGCCCCTGAAGAGTGGGAAGGGGCACTGTTTCCTTTCGCAGGCCAGCTTCTGTCCCTTGGTAGTGCTGTCTAGAGAAGGCCCGTGGGCCCCTGTGGATGAGGTGTGCGGTGATTGATTAGTGAGGTCTGCCTCGTCCTGGGCACAGGCCCTGTAGCAGGAAGCCAGGATTTGTTTGCCATGACAGTGAGAGCAAAGCCATTGAGGGCTCACATCATGGAGTATTTCTTAGGTGCCCAGCCCTGTGCCACATGCCTTATCAGTTCCTACCAGCGACTCTGTGAGACTGGTCTTGTTACCCTCACCTCCAGTTTATAGAAGGGGAAATGGAGACACGGGGAGGCAAATTAAGTCACTTGCCTCCTGCCACTGGCTCAAAGCAAGGACCATGCTGGGGTCCTGACCATCACAGTCACCAGGGCGGGCGCCAGGCTCAGTTCTCTCCCTGACTCACCCTCCTTGAGTCTCGCCAACCCCTCAGGGCGGCTGAGATGAGAGGTGCTGGTGCACCTACTTGTGCCCCTCCCCAGTCCATGCTAGCTGGCAGGATCACTACTGCCTGCCCTCAGTTTCCTCATCTGTCACATGGGGCTGTGTGATGTCTGGGGTCCCTTTCGGGCTCTGAAGATTCTTCTGGTTTTTGAGGAGAGGGTCTATACATGTCACGGTGGGGTAGACCAGAAAAGAGAGGAGGCAAGATCGGGGAGGTGCAGACAAGCCCCCTTCCCTGGCTGCTCTCTCCCCAGGTCCCTGAGCGGACGGCTGCGCCTTGGGCTGGCAGGGCAGTCGGTGCTGGCCGCCCTCTCCCAGGCTGTGAGCCTCACGCCCCCAGGCCAAGGTGAGCTCCTGTGGCCCGTCACTGCGTCCCTCACTGGAGTTAACTCGGGCTTCCCCCCTCCTCTTCAGAGGCCTATGCCTGCCCCTTCCCCAGCGGGCCCCTGCCATCCCAGGCTCCTCTCCTCTGCGGGGGAGCGTCTTGGGCTGCGGCATCTGCATTCCTTGCCATACAGCAAACCACCCACTGTGCACCCTGGTGTAGCCAAGGACATGGGCACCTTCCAAAGCCTCTGGCGGGTCTTTTCTTAGAATTCCCACCAGCCGTGGTAGATGCTGGGAAGGGCAGGACAGCAGAGGCCAGAAAGACGTGGCTGGAGGAGCAAGGCATGATCCTGAAGCAGACATTCTGGTGAGAGCCGGGCCGTGGGCAGAGTTGCCAGAGGCTGTGGGCAGAGTGCCAGGGATGGGGTGGAGCCAGAGGAGCAGTGGGCGGGGCCAGTAAGTGATGGACAGGCGTCACTAGTGCAGTCATGGGGTGACTGAGAGCAGAGGTGGTGATCTAGACAAGACTGGTGCTTGGCACAAGGTTGATGACAAAGATCAGGAGGGTGGCAAACTGAAGGGTCAGTGACCCTAGGAGAGGTATAGAAGACGCTGACAGCGTCCGGGCACAGTGGCTCACGCCTGTAATCCCAGCACTTGGGAGCCTGAGGCAGGCAGATCTCTTGAGGTGAGGAGTTTGAGACCAGCCTGGCCAACATGGTGAAACCCAGTCTCTACTAAAAATACAAAAATTAGCCTGTAATCCCAGCTACTTGGGGGGCTGAGGCACGAGAATCATTTGAACCCGGGAGTCGGAGGCTGCCGTGAGCTGAGATCACGCCACTGCATTCCAGCCTGGGCAACAGAGTGAGACCCTGTCTTAAAAAAAAAGAAAAGAAAAACGCTGACAGCAAGGGAGGGCAGCCGGCATCATGAGGTTTCCGAGTTCCAGACAGGGCTGTGCGTGTAGAAAGGCCTCAAGGGACCCTGAGAGGAGCAGGTGACTGGTACATGGTGAAGGGTCCTGAGAGTCACGGAGAAGACATTGGGCTCCAGAGAGAGCCGTGTGGAGGGACCTAGGACAGCAGCTGACCCAGGGCTGGTGACTCCAGGATCCTGACTGCCCCAGAGAGGATGTCCGAGGCAGGAGGGCCGATGGCAGTTCCATGGATGCCCTCAGAGCACCTGCTCTGAGCCAGTCAGAGCAGACAGCGGTGAACAAGGCCCAGTAGAGCTCTCAGGCCCGGGCAGCAAGCTCAACCCAGCCTGCACGTGGGGCTCTACCGGCTGCTGACCTCAGGCCTACCCCACACCAGCTACATCAGAATCTTTGTAGGTGGGGCCTGGCCTTGAAAACTGTTATTTATTTGTCTATTTTTATTTTTTTTTTTGAGATGGAGTCTCACCCTGTCATCCAGGCTGGAGTGTAGCGGCACAATCTCGGCTCACTGCAACTTCTGCCTCCAGGGTTCGAGCGATCCTCTTGCCTCAGTCTCCTGAGTAGCTGGGACTACAGGCGCGTTGCCACCATCCCCGGCTAACTTCTGTGTTTTTAGTGAAGACGGGATTTCACCATGTTGGCTAGGCTGGTCTTGAACTCCTGGGCTCAAGTGATGCACCCGCCTCGGCCTCCCAAAGTGCTGGGACTATAGGCATGAGCCACCGTGCCCGGCCAAAAACCTTTTTTTAAAAACTATATTCTTGAGTAGTCTCACGTGTAGCTCGAGTAGAGAATCGCTGGTCTCATGGTGATAGACAGGGAACAGGGGCAGGGCCAGACTAAGGGAGACAAGGTAACAGATAGTGACACCAAGGGAGAGCACAGGGACAGGGTGGCAAGAGGAGTTCGGCACGTGGTGACTGAGGTGGGCAGAGGTATCCGGGAGCCCAGGTTTCTGGGAGCAGGCCGAGCTCTCTTTCCAAACTGTGTGAGTTCTAGAAAGGCTTCCTCTATCTTGTTTTCACCCTCCACCCCAGCGAGGTGCCCGATCTGGACCGAATTATCCCCGTGCTGCTGGAGCACGGCCTGGAACGTCTCCCGGAGCACTGCAAGCTGAGCCCAGGTACAGACCCCAGGGGCGCTGAGAGCAGCCCTGCCCCCTCCTGAGTTGGCGTGAGGATGGCCATTGTAGGCGCCCCTCCCAGAACCCGCAGGGTCCTCTCCCCGACCAAAACCGAATGCTGTTCCCTGGTGCTGAAACCCACTGCTTTTCTCCTTGGAGTTTCCCCAGTTTCCCCTTCTGGAGTAGACAGGGTGTAGGCGACCCTGCTGTGATAAACAGGAGCTGGGCGTGGTGGCGTGTGCCTGTAATCCCAGCTACTCAGGAGGCTGAGGTGGGAAGATCGCTTGAGCCCAGGAGTTCAAGGCTGCAGCGAGCCGTCGTCGCGCCACTGCCCTCCAGCTGGGCGACAGAGTGAGACAATAAATAAGTAAATAAAAATGGGCCAGAAGGCAGTGGGTCAGGCGAGATAGAATCTCTTTCTCTCACACATAAATGTCCAGAGCAAGGGAGGTGGACAGGGAAGGTACAGGTGTGCAGCTGTGACCCAGGGATGACCCAGGTTCCTGTGTCTTGTCCCTCTGTCCTCCAAAGATTGTCACCATAGTGTCTGTGATCAAATGTGGCTCAATTCCCTGTTCTAATTGTAGGAGGAGGGACGCAGAGGAGGGAAGGGAGGCAACCAGATTCCTTGCGAGGATGTGAGCCAGACATTGCACATGCTGTGTGGGTTCCAATCACATGGCCTTTCCCAGCTGCAAGGAAGGCTGGAGGCTGTAGTCCCAAGTGGGAGGCTAGGTCCCTTTCTAAAACGTGGGAGGCTTCGTGACTGAATAGCAAGGAAGGAGAATGGTCCTGGGGCCCGTTAGCAGTTCTCCTCGCCATGTTTCCCCTCTAATCCATTGCCTTCCCTCTCCTCTAACTCACTCTCCTCCTCTCCCAGGGATTCCCCTGAAACCAATGTTGGCCCATCCCACGCGGGGCGTCAGTGAGGTCCTGAAACGCTTTGAGGAGGCAGCTTTCACCTGCGAATACAAATACGATGGGCAGAGGGCACAGGTATGGGGAGTGGGACATATCCCTTCCACAGACAGGAGAACGTCAAAGAGCAGGGGCGGGGGGTCACTGATGCCTGAGCTCCAAGCCGGCCTGCGCCACAGACTGCCCAGCTGCCTTCGCTCGTCCCTCTGGGCTTCAACATCCACCTCCATGCAGTGGATGCGGCTTTTGTTTTGTTTTGTTTTGCTTTTTAAGATAGAGTCTCACTCTGTCACTCAGGCTGGAGTGCATTGGCGTGATTTCGGCTCACTGCAACCTCCGCCTCCCGGGTTCAAGTGATTCTCCTGCCTCAGGCTTCCAAGTAGCTGGGATTACAGGCGCACACCACCACGCCCCGCTAATTTTTGTATTTTTAGTAGAGATGGGGTTTCACTGTGTTAGCCAGGATGGTCTCGATCTCTTGACCTCATGATCCACCCACCTCTGTCTCCCAAAATGCTGGGATTACAGCTGTGAGCCATCACGCCCAGTCTGTAGAGTGTGGTCTTAACTACCTCACTGGCTTATCCAAAGCGACAATCATCCAGAATCCTGACCGATGATAGTGGGAGCTCATGAAACGTGGGCTCCGCTGATGCTGCTGGTGGATGTGTTCATTTCAACAGCTGTTTTGGGAGGTGCCCACATGACCCCTTCATGCTGTGTTGTGCATTGTGTCCTGTGATCCAGGGTCTCAGGCGTCCTTGGTCCTGGGGTCTGTAAGAATGGGTTATGTCTCTTCTGTCCTGGCAGGTGTGGGGCCTTCGCTCCTGGGGATAGGTAAGCAAGCGAAGTGGGTGGATGCCACAGGGCTCGGGGCAGTTACAGGAAGTGGACCCCGAGGAGACCAGCCCAGCCAACATGGTGAAACCCCATCTCTGCTAAAACTACAAAAATGAGCCAGTGTGGTGGTGGGCGCCTGTGATCCCAGCTACTCGGGAGGCTGAGGCAGGAGAATCGCTTGAACATGGGAGGCGGAGGTTGCAGTGAGCCGAGATCGCACCACTGCACTACAGCCTCCACAATACAGTGAGACTCCATCTTTTTTTTTTTTTTTTTTTTTTTTTTTGAGACGGAGTCTCGCTCTGCCGCCCAGGCTGGAGTGCAGTGGCCGGATCTCAGCTCACTGCAAGCTCCGCCTCCCGGGTTCACGCCATTCTCCTGCCTCAGCCTCCGGAGTAGCTGGGACTACAGGCGCCCGCCACCGCGCCCGGCTAGTTTTTTGTATTTTTTAGTAGAGACGGGGTTTCACCGTGTTAGCCAGGATGGTCTCGATCTCCTGACCTCGTGATCCGCCCATCTCGGCCTCCCAAAGTGCTGGGATTACAGGCTTGAGCCACCGCGCCCGGCCGAGACTCCATCTTAAAAAAAAAAAAAGACAAGGGTGGATCCAGTAGACACAGGATCACACAGATAGATCTCCAAAATAGTGTTGAGAAAAAAGACACAAGATGATTTATGATAGTGACGATGATTTCTTGACAACTGTTCCTTGAAATAATAACATACATTCAAGATACTATATATGCAGCCCTGCTTAATGGCTGTGACCAGACTGTCTTAAAATAAAGACATAGAGGGTGGGCGCAGTCGCTCATGCCTGTAATCCCAGCACTTTGGGAGGCCAAGGTGGGCAGATCACCTGAGGTCGGAAGTTTGAGATCAGCCTGGCCAACATGGTGAAACCCCGTCTCTACTAAAAATACAAAAATTAGCCAGGCGTGGTGGTGGGCGCCTGTAATCCCAGCTCTTTGGGAGGCTGAGGCGGGAGACTCTGTTGAACCCGGGAGGTGGAGGTTGCAGTGAGCAGAGATTGCACCACTGCACTCCAGCCTGGGTGAGACTCCGCCTCAAAAAAAAAAATCAGAATGAGATCTAGAGCATAATGACATTTAAACAAATCAGCTCCCACACGCAGCAAGGTGCACGTGCTTACATGGGGAGAGGTGTAGGGTTGGAAATGAAGAAGAAAATGATGGCAGGAGCTTCCGGAGACAGGGCTGGGAGGTGCTGTTGGTACTGAGGAGATGATTCGCTCAAGTCTCCACACCAGTTCCTCCTCCAGAGCTTCCAGAACCTTCTACCAGTGCAGGTGGGGTCAGAAGAGAAAGGTGAGGCCGCATGAGGGGACTCAGCTGATTTCCCCTCCCTTCTCCCATCGTGACAGATCCACGCCCTGGAAGGCGGGGAGGTGAAGATCTTCAGCAGGAATCAGGAAGACAACACTGGAAAGTACCCGGACATCATCAGCCGCATCCCCAAGGTGGGCGTCTGCCACGCGCTTGCACTCTGCCACGGGCTGTGGTCAGGGGTGCAAAGACCTGAGGCCAGTCTAGGCCAGTGTGGCACAGTGCGGGGTTTATTGGGAGGAGATCAGGTTGCGTTTGGCTGCAAATGACGGAGCACTCAGTCCTGCGCGGTGTACGCCGATAGGATTTTTTTCTCACATCTAGAGGTGGGCACCCCAGCACTGACTTGGCTGAGCACTGATGTCCCCCTGAACCCAGCTCATCACTACCTCTATCCCCTGCTGTCCGTGGCTGGTTGGCTTTTAGTGCCGATGCTTGTCCCCTTAGAGTTTCCCAAACAGATGTCACTCTTCCAGACAGAAAGAGGGAAAAGGGATTCTAGCTTGAGTTGACACTTTCCTGGACACCTCCCACCCACACCCGCTCCCCCGCCGTGGACTCCAGCTGGGAGTCACTGTCCAGCACCGAGTTCTGTGGCCACCTTAGTGCAGCAAAGCCTCGAAAAGCCGGAGTCTAACTCTGCAGCCTCTCTGGTCAGGAACGCAGGGAGAGGGAGTCAGGACGAGTGTAGACGGGGCCAGCCTGCGGATAGGCCCCGAGTCTCAGAGGGAGAGTCATACAGAGCTGGGCCTCACAGGCCCCAGAGCTGGGGGCTTCTCTGCACCCAATGGGGTTCTTGTGCCTGTTCAAGGAGTCCTCCGTCAAAGAGCCTTCTTTCTCTTTGCCTGCCCCGAATTCAATAGGAAGTAGGCTATTTCAGAAAGCAGGGGGCACAGTGGCCAGCTTTCTGCCTGTTAGAGACAGTGACGGCGAGAGGCACAGCTGAGTGCGTGCATTAGGGGAGCTCCTGTTCAGTGCCAAGCACTGTTTTTTAAATCGATTTTCTTAAGGTGTAATTTCCCTAAAAGTTAGTGATTTTCAGTGTGCACTATGCTGTTTCATTAATTTTGAAAAGTTCATACACCCAAGTAACCAACAACCCAATGAACGTATAAAATATTTCCACATTCTCATCATTCTAACATATTTCCTTTGGGCGCAGTGGCTCACGCCTGTAATCCCAGCACTTTGGGAGGCTGAAGCAGCTGGATCAGTTGAGGTCAGGAGTTCGAGACTAGCCTGGCCAACATGGTGAAACTCTGTTTCTACGAAAATACAAAAAGTAGCCGGGTGTGGTGGCATGTGCCTGTAACCCCAGCTACTCAGGAAGCTGAGGCAGGAGAATTGCTTGAGCCTGGGAGGTGGAGGTTGCAGTGAGCCAAGATCATGCCACTGCACTGCAACCTGGGCGACAGAGCAAGACTGTCTCAAAAAGAAAAGAAAAGAAACAGGCTTGGCTTAGACTTGGTGCCAGGGAAGCTCCTGGCTCCAGGATACAACATGAATGCTGCCCCGGCTTGGGCAACACAGTGTTCCCTTGAGGGAAAAGAAGGCCTCCCAGTGGAGGAGACGGACGGCGCAGGCACTCTAGAGGGAACGGCATACGCAAAGGCCCAGTGGTGGAAGAGGCATTGCCCATTTATTTGAGAAACAGAGAGGCTCACATGCTGGGGCGAAGAGAGGCTGAGGGGACCAGGCGAGGCGAGGGACGACCCAGGCTGACCCAGGAGAGTCCCCGCAGCTTTGGGGAATCATGGGGATGGTTTTTAGCAGGGAGGTGCTGTGATCGGATTTGGGGCTTGCCAGTGTCACCCTGGCCGCTATGGGGAAGCTGGATTGGAGGGGGTCGGTGCAGGACAGGGAAGCCCAGTAGGCTGGGCTGAGCAGGGAGGTGGTGGGAAGTGGACAGCTTAGGAAATAAATCATCAAGTCCACTGGGGAACTGAATGTGGGTGACAGAAGGAGGGAGATGACAAGAGTTCCTGGGTTTCCAGCTTGTGGGACCAAATATTACATTCTCAGAAACGTTAGTTTCTGTCTCCTCTTGGTGGGGAATAAGAGAAAAGCATCTGTGCGCATGTGCTGCCTCTTTGTTAGTGCATCTTGAGAGCTGCAGAAGAAAAGGGGAATTTATCTCCCCGTGTTTGTCTTTCCACCTCATCCTCCACCTCTCACAGGCCCTGGTCTCTCCCTTCACTTTTCAGATTAAACTCCCATCGGTCACATCCTTCATCCTGGACACTGAAGCCGTGGCTTGGGACCGGGAAAAGAAGCAGATCCAGCCATTCCAAGTGCTCACCACCCGCAAACGCAAGGTAGCATCACCCGCTCCACTGCCTGCCAAGGCCCCCTACTTCCTCATCTTCCGCCCAGTCCTGGCTGTGGGTCCTGCCCAGTGCCCAGAAGGGCAGAGTGTCAGTCTGGATGCAGTTCTTTCAGCCTTCTGCAGAATGGCTGCCACAGCTCCAGCCATCACATTCGCATCCCAGCATCCCAAGTAGGAAGAGGGGAAGGCCCTTTTCCTGCATCTCTGTTGTTTCACTATGAAAGAAGATCTGTTCAGGAAGCCCCCACAGGTTTCCCCTTTTCCATCTCATTGGCCAGAACTGTGCCATGTCACTGCCATTAGCTGCAGAAAAGGCTGGGAGAGCAAATATCTGGTGAAGGGGAATGAGGTTGTTGGAATTAGCTGAGAGCCGTTACAATCCAGCACCTGGAACCAGCAGCATGGCTGCCCTCACAGATGGGCAGCCAGTTAGGTGGGGCGAGAGGGAGACCAGTAGGTGCATGCTGTTGGCCTCAGGCCCAGCACCCTGTCTCACCTTCCTGCACTCACAAACTCCATTGTGCCCCAACCCAGGAAGTGGATGCGTCCGAGATCCAGGTGCAGGTGTGTTTGTACGCCTTCGACCTCATCTACCTCAATGGAGAGGTGAGTTCCGGCTTCCTGTCCAGGGGCAACTGAGGGGTGACGGGGTGGGATGTGAGCCTGGCAGCTGCCAGTCTGACTTCCATTTCCGACTCTGCCACTTCACACGGCCAGGAGGCCACACTTGGGCAGGAGTTCTCAAAAGTGTGGTCTGAGGACCCCTGAGGTTCCTTAAGATTCTTTCAAGGACATCTTCGACGTCCCTCTGTTTCCAACTCCATGTTGGCGTGAGGTGGATCTTCCTCAGGTCCTGCCACCAGAACAGTGTGTTGCAGAAGCACGCAGGAGAAGCCAGCCTCTGTGAAGCCAGATATTAGAGGATTTGCAAAGTGTAAAATAATGCCTGTAGTCTCACCAATTTTTCAAAACATAGGTTATGTTTCATCAAAATATGTTATTTAGAGCCAGGCACTGTGGCTCACGCCTGTAATCCCAGCATTTTGGAAGGCGGGAGGATCGCTTGATCCCAGGAGTTCAAGACCAGCCTGGGCAATATAGAAAGACCCTGTGTCTATTTAAAAAAAAAAAATAATAATATTATTTGGATTAGCATATTGGATTTGTTTAATTTCTCATTTTAAATTTCTAATATGGTGTAACTATAATATTATGTAACCCACATTAACAAGCTCTATGGAGTGAGTCTTGAAAAATTTTTGTTTTTGTTTTTGTTTTGAGACGGAGTCTTGCTCTGTCACCCAGGCTGGAGTGCAGTGGCGCGATCTGAGTCTTGAATAATTTTTTTTCAAGATGGAGTCTCGCTCTGTCGCCAGGCTGGAGGGCAGTGGTGCGATCTCAGCTCGCTACAACCGCCTCCTCCCAGGTTCAAGCGATTCTCATGCCTCAGCCTCCCAAGTAGCTGGGATTACAGATGTGCGCCACCACGCCCAGCTAATTTTTGTATTTTTAGTAGAGATGGGGTTTCACCATGTTGGCCAGGCTGGTCTCGAACTCTTGACCTCAGGTGATTTGCCCCCCCTCGGCCTCCTAAATTGCTGGGATTACAGGAGTGAGCCTTCTGCGCCTGGCCTTGAATAACTTTTAAGAGTGTAAAGAGGTCTCAAGAAAGAAAAGTTTGAGAATGGCTTGCTTTGGGGTATCAGGAATCTGGAGCCAGGCCACATGCCTTCAGATCTCAGCCCTCCCTTCCTAGCTGTGTGGCTACAGATGAATGGCTCAGCCTCCTTGTGTGTCAGTTTCCTGATCTACAGTAAAGAGCTAACAGTGGCAGGTGCCTCATCTGTTAGGGTGAGGGCTAACTGGTAGGACAGGGGTGTGGAACTCAGTAGCTAGTACATGGAAGCTTTCAAAAGAAATTTAGCTGCAATCAGGCCGGGCGTGGTGGACTCCAGCCTGGGCAACAGAGTGAGACTCTGTCTCAAAAAAAAAAAAAATTTTTTTATTATCAGTAGTTGAACATGGATGAACTATTTTTTTTTTTTTTTTTTTTTTTTGAGACGGAGTCTGGCTCTGTCGCCCAGGCTGGAGTGCAGTTGCTGGATCTCAGCTCACTGCAAGCTCCGCCTCCTGGGTTTGCGCCATTCTCCTGCCTCAGCCTCCCGAGTAGCTGGGACTACAGGCGCCCGCCACCTCACCCGGCTATTTTTTGTATTTTTTAGTAGAGACGGGGTTTCACTGTGTTAGCCAGGATGGTCTCGATCTCCTGACCTCGTGTTCCGCCCGTCTCGGCCTCCCAAAGTGCTGGGATTACAGGCTTGAGCCACCGCGCCCGGCCTGATGAACTATTTTTATGCAGTCAAGTATGTATCTTTTTTTTCTCTTTAATGTGTCCTCACCCCCTAGATTTTTTTTTTTTTTTTTCTTTGAGACACAGTCTCTCTCTCTCAGGCTAGAGTGCAGTGGTTTGATCTTGGCTCACTGCAACTTCCAACTCCCGAGTTCAAGCAATTTTCCTGCTTCGGCCTCCCGAGTAGCTGGCACTACAGGTGCCTGCCGAGGACCTCGCCCAGCTAATTTGTGGATTTTTAGTACAGACCAGGTTTCACCATGTTGGCCAGGCTGGTCTTAAACTCGTGACCTCAAATGATCCGCCTGCCTCAGCCTCCCAAACTGCTGAGATTGCCAGTGTGAGCCACCACAACCGGCCTACATTTCTATTTTTAGAGCCTCTAGTAGTCATATTAAAAGGTAAGAAGAAACAGATAAAATCCTATTTTCTTTAACCCAGTGTCTAAGATATTATCCTTTCAATGTGTGATGAATATAAGAAATTATTAACGTGGAATTTTACGCTCTTTTCTTGGATTAAGTCTTCTAAATCCAATGACTGTTTTGCCCTGAGCACATCTCCGATTGAACTTGCTGCATTTCAAGGGCTCATGGCTGGTGGCGGCTACACTGGGTAGCACCTGCTCAGCTGAGTTTTCCAGACATGCGCTGAGTAGGTATTGCTGCATTTTACAGATGGGAGCTCTGGGTGCACAGAGGTAAACGCTTGCCCGCCCGAAGTCACCAGCTAGGAAGTGTGTGGGTGGGATGTAAACCTGAAATGGTCTGACCCCAGATATATTGTACCTGCCTAACCCTTGTGGCTCCCCTCTCTCATCTTTTCATACAAGATGTTCATGAGCACAATTTTACGACAGAAAAGAACTGTCGATGGAAAACACGTGCATGTCCCCCTGGAGGGCAAGCGGTGAAGGTAGTTTAACATCCACACAGAGAGAAGCCCTGGGCAAAGGGCAGAGCAGGAACACTGCGCGTGGATGGGAACCGATCGCACAAAAGAGAAAAGCAATTCAAAGCCACAAGACGGATTAGTCAGTGTTGATATGCGGAGACAACTGCCTTATCCTTTGTTTGAAAACATTAGATCACCCCCTTCCTCTCTGACACACACTCTTGCAAGGTCCAGCTGGACTGATTTCAAAGAAAACACAAAACTCTAAAGGTACTGGAAAAACTCAGTGAAAACGTTCGGAATTCTAGGGAAAGGAGGACTTTTTTTTTTTAATCGTCTTGGAGATGAGGCTGGGTGCAGTGGCTCACGCCTGTCATCCCAGCACTTTGGGAGGCTGAGGTGGGTGGATCGCCTGAGGTCAGGAGTTCAAGACCAGCTGGCCAACATGATGAAACCCTGTCTCTACTAAAAAATGCACAAATTAGCTGGGTGTGGTGACGTGCACCTGTAGTCCCAGCTATTCGGGAGGCCGACGCACGAGAGTCACTTGAATTCAGGAGGCAGAGTCTGCAGTGAGCCAAGATTTCACCACTGTAGTCTAGCCTGGGCAACAGCGAGATTCTGTCTCAAAAAAAAAAAAAAAAAAAACTGATGAGATGCCCATAAAGTGTTAATTCAAGCTCCAGTGAGGCCACGGCCCCCTGTCTGGTGCTCCTGAAGTCACCGACTCTAAATGATGTCAAGCCCTCTTGCCAGTGACCTAGCCCTGTGCTTTAAGCTCCCGGAATCCTTCTGACGTCGGGGTTCTTCCCTCTCAAGGCTTTCCACAAACTAGCTGTCACTAGTTGTGACCTGCACGTGTCCTGTTCGCCTCACATTTGGGGCTTATTGTCTTTATTTCCACAACGATGTCTCATCTCTCTTCTCCTCCCCGGCCCTGCAGTCCCTGGTACGTGAGCCCCTTTCCCGGCGCCGGCAGCTGCTCCGGGAGAACTTTGTGGAGACGGAGGGCGAGTTTGTCTTCGCCACCTCTCTGGACACCAAGGACGTCGAGCAGATCGCCGAGTTCCTGGAGCAGTCAGTGAAAGGTGAGGGTGCTTGCTCTTCTCTCCTGAGGTCTGCAGCTTGCGCTGACCCTGGCCTCCCAGCCCGTCCCCAATCCGGGACTGTTTGACCAGAATCCTGCCTGCCCTGGCGCTTGTAAGCCAGGGCTTCCCAAGGACCACGCTTCTGTCTCTCCCTCAGACTCCTGCGAGGGGCTGATGGTGAAGACCCTGGATGTCGATGCCACCTACGAGATCGCCAAGAGATCGCACAACTGGCTCAAGGTGATTCCCACCCCCTCACCGGGCCGTCCCCGCCCCGGGTCTGGAGGTCTGTCCCAGCTGGGCCGTGGATTTTGAGCCTCCACTGTGTACCCTGTCTGAGCGCAGGGCCCCTTTCCACAATCCCACCCCGGCCCCCTGCTGCAGCCGGGTTCAGACCTCCCCCCTGCTGCAGCCGGGTTCAGACCTCCCCCCTGCTGCAGCCGAGTTCAGACCTCCTCCCTGCTGCAAGCCCTTGCTCACGAGTTGTGATTGAGAACAGCCCCAGCCTGAGCACTGCACATCCCACGAGGTGCAGCGTAGATGAGGTTTCTCTCCTGAGCCTGCCGCCCATGTCATGCCAGGCTCTTGGGCAGGAAGTCAGCCAGGACATGAATAAGAGAAAGTTGGGCAGGAGTGGGCGCCGTGAAGAAAAGCGAGTCAACTCCGGCCCCGTGAGGAGGGGCTGGGAGTGCCCCAGGTGATCAGGCCAGGGACAGAGCAGTAGGGAAGAGCACCCCCGGTGCAGAGGCTCTGAGGGAGGAGCAGGCTCTGCCTGTGCAGGGAGCAAGGGCAGGCGAGGCGCGAGGTGAGCTCAGAGTGGGGAGCAGACCCCAGATGACGCAGCACCTGGGGGCCACTGTGAGATAAAACTGGATCTTCCTCTTGAGGGTTTCAGGAAGTCAGTGAGGGTTCTGTGCCAGGAGTCACGGTCAGGTTGTCATTGTGCAAAGCTCCTGGGGTTTCCCCTCGAGTGAAGGACGGGCGTGGTGAGGGCCAGCGAGCAGGAGCCTGTCCTTAGTAAGAGTTGATGGATGTTTGAGTGGAGAGGGGCAGTGAGGGGTGGACGAGGGGCTGGAGCGGGAGGCACTGTGGCACCGAGCTGGCCAGGCCGGCTTACCAGCTCTTCCTGTGTGCTTATGGTTGTCTGTGGCTATCTTCCCTCCAGCACAGACCTTTCCTGTCTCAGGAAATAGCACTGTTGTGCCCCCAAGGCTGAGCTTCTGCCTGGCACACGGTCAGCACTTAGTGAACGTGTCTGAATGAATGGAAAAATGCTCTCCCTTTGGAGGAGTGGCCAGAGCGAGTTGGCCACGTCTCTGTACTGAGGGAAAGAGGGTGCCAAGGCTGACTCCTGAGGTCCCGTCGATCCCGCCTGCATTTCCCATTTGTTCTTATTTATTTATTTATTTATTTATTTATTTATTTTGAGATGGAGTTTCGCTCTCATTACCCGGGCTGGAGTGCGATGGCACGGTCTCGGCTCACTGCAACCTCCACCTCCCGGGTTCAAGCGATTCTCCTACCTCAGCCTCCTGAGTAGCTGGGATTGCAGGCACACGCCACCACGCCCAGCTAATTTTATATTTTTAGTAGAGACGAGTTTCTCCATGTTGGTCAGGCTGGTCTCAAACTCCCAACCTCAGGTGATCCACGCGCCTCGGCCTCCCAAAGTGCTGGGATTACAGGCATGAGCCACCGCGCCTGGCCCCATTTGTTCTTATTTAAACCTAGAAGCCCTTCCCATGTCCAGTCTCTTCCCAGGGGCCATCCTTGGGGTTCCTTCTGGAAGTTCCCTTCAGACTTACCTCCAGTCCCTCCTCAGTCCATGGAGGAGCCCCTCTTCAGCAGTGAGGCCCCCGCCTTGGGCGCTCCCCCTCTCATCTCTTGCCTCCTCTTCCCCCAGCTGAAGAAGGACTACCTTGATGGCGTGGGTGACACCCTGGACCTGGTGGTGATCGGCGCCTACCTGGGCCGGGGGAAGCGGGCCGGCCGGTACGGGGGCTTCCTGCTGGCCTCCTACGACGAGGAAAGTGAGGAGCTGCAGGCCATATGCAAGGTCCTGGGGGACTGGGGCTGACCGCAGAAGCAGGAGGGAAGGAGATTAGACTCCCGGGGGGACTTCCTATTGCACAACCCAGACCTAGGGATACTCACATCCCCCTGTGAAGGATTCGTTCTCCCCAGTTTTTATTTACTTTTTCTGGTTCTATAAGTAACTCTTGCTTCATATAGAAAAACGGGCTGGGATAGAAAGGTGTCAGGAATGTGTGTCAGTGAGAGATGGAGATTAGCTACAAATAGTGGTGGCTCACACTAAGAAAAGGAGTTTTTTCCTTATGAAATGAGAAGTGTGGAGGGGGCAGTCTGATGCCATTAGGGATTCAGGTTCCTCCTCTCTTTCCCCACATTATTTTTTGTCATGTGCCTCTGGCCTCATCATCACAATGTGGCTGCAGGAGTTCCAGCCCTCATGGCCATGCCTGCTCCACGCACCAGGAAGGAGCAAAGTGGGGTGGACCCTGAGTCAGCCTCGTCCAACACCTTCTGCTCAGGTTCTGTTGCTCATCACTTTGCTCCATGGCTCACCCCTAGCTGCAAGGAATTCTGGGAAATGTGAAGTGATTTTTATTTTTTTTCAAGTTAAAGTTTTTCTTAAAGCTGTGCACATTTTGGACTAGATTTTCTTAATGTATTTCCTATACTCCCCTCTCCAGCAAATTTGGGTCTTTTGCCACAGAAGCAGAACAAAATATCACCTAGACTCCCACCGCCCAGAGACACGCAGTAGTGACATTTGAGGGAATGTTTTTTTTGTTGTTGTTGTTGTTTTTTTTTTTGAGACTGAGTCTCGCTCTGTCGCCCAGGCTGCAGTGCAGTGACCGGATCGCAGCTCACTGCAAGCTCCGCCTCCCGGGTTCACGCCATTCTCCTGCCTCAGCCTCCCGAGTGGCTGGGACTACAGGCGCCCGCCACCTCGCCCGGCTAGTTTTTCGTATTTTCAGTAGAGACGGGGTTTCACCGTGTTAGCCAGGATGGTCTCGATCTCCTGACCTCGTGATCCGCCCGTCTCGGCCTCCCAAAGTGCTGGGATTACAGGCTTGAGCCACCGCGCCCGGCCGAGGGAATGTTTTATTTACATTTTTGCAAAGTTGTGATCCTTCTCTGTGAGTGATTTTCTCTTCTGCCTTTTTACCCTGGAAGTACTTTATTTTCAATGTTGTATATGCCCTTAAGCAGTGTGGCAACAGGACTTGAATGCCTGCACGAGAATTTTCAAGCGTTATGCCCCAGTGTCCTGAACCAGCTCCCTGTGGCTGTCTGGGGAAGTTGTTGCCAGCTTTGTGCTTATGGGTGACATCAGTACTTAGTGTCCGTTAACCTACATGATCAGTGACAGAAATGATTTTATAATTCACAAATATTTTGGCCACCAATCTACATTGTCACCATTTTGCATTATTTAGAATAGATTTTTAAACGAGCTATCGTCAGGACAAAAGGCAAGAAAATCCTTAAGACTCTCAATGCAAAAGGAGACTTCCAGGTGATATCGGTCGTTATTGTTCACTTGCTGCGTATCTGCCAGCATTGAGCATTATTGCTAATTTTTAGCCTTTCCTATTTTGGTAGGTGAAAGAAGCTCTTGGTAGTGTTAACATTAGAGACGGGCTGGGCATGGCGACTCACGCCTGTAATCCCAGCACTTTGTGGGGCTGAGGCGGGAGGATCACTTGAGCCCAGGAGTTCGAGACCTGGGCAACATAGTGAGATCCCACCTCTACAAAAACTTTTCTAAAAAAATTAGCCAGGCGTGGTGGCGCATGCCTGTGGTCCCAGCTACTTGGGAGGCTGAGGCAGGAGGATCGCTTGAGCCCAGGAGGTGGAGGTTGCAGTGAGCCAAGATTGCACCACTGCACACCAGCCTGGGTGAAAGAGCTAGGCCCTGTCTCAAAAAAAAAAAAAAAAAAAGATTGGAAGTGAGGACAGCCGGTTACTGGGCAGTGAGGATGTGGGTGGGCATAAGGGAGTGACTTCCTGGGCCAGGGAGACAGTGGAAGCAGAGGAGTTTCTCCATAAAGCAGAGGACAGGGCAGGCCTGCTGGGAGAGCATTCCCCACCCGGGAATCTCGGGCTGGATGCTCCACACCCCCAGCTCCCCACTTCTCTGGTTTTCTGTGGATACTGCATAGACCAGAAGGCGGTGGGGGCCATGAGTGTACACAGCTTTAGATGGCGGGAGCAAGTGCTGGGCCCATGGCCGGCTGAGCCTCTGACCTCCCGCTTCCTCCCTGCAGCTTGGAACTGGCTTCAGCGACGAGGAGCTGGAGGAGCATCACCAGAGCCTCAAGGTGAGTCATGGCGGCCGCGCCTCAGCCACCCCTGCCGCCCCCCGCCCCTGACAGCGCACTCCTTCCGTCAGGGCTCTTGACCCTCTACCATCTTGGGGCTCTGGGTGCGGGCAGGAGGGCAGCAGGCAATGGAGCTGGCTTTGGAGTCCAGCATCTCCAGGTTCATGTCTCAGCGCTGCCGGCTACTAGCTGGTGACCCTGCTCAAGGAACCTCGCCTCCCCAAGCCCTGTGCCTCATTCACACCAGGGGGTAGCCACAGGACACAGCAGGTGCCACAACTGCTCGTTGTGAAGTGCCTGTGAGCCCTGATCAGTGTGAGTATGAGTTGTCATGGTCACAGGCATTTCAGGCATGAGTGTCTGTCCTACATATTGGATCTGTATTAGTTTATTTTCATACACATACTGCTATGAAGAAATAACCCAAGACTTGCTGGGTGCAGTGGCTCATGCCTATAATCCCAACACTTTTGGGAGGCCAAGGCGGGTGAATCACCTGAGGTCAGGAGTTCGAGACCAGCCTGACCAACGTGGTGAAACCCCTTCTCTACTAAAAATACAAAAATTAGCCGGGCGTGGTGGCACATGCCTGTAATTCCAGTTACTCAGGAGGCTGAGGCAGAATTGCTTGAACCCAGGACATAGAGGTTGCAGTGAGCTGAAATCATGCCATTGTACTCCAGCCTGGGTGACAATGAGACTCTGTCTCAAAAAAAAAAAAAAAAGAAAAAAAAAGAAATACCCAACACTGGGTCATTTATAAAGAAAGATGTTTCCCGGACTCACAGTTCCACATGGCTGGGGAGGCCTCACAGTCATGGCGGAAGGCAAAAGAGGAGCAAAGGCACGTCTTACATGGCGCCAGGCAAGAGGGCACGTGCAGGGAAACTGCCCTTTATAAAACCGTCAGATCTCGTGAGACTTCCTCACTATGGCGAGAACAGCACAGAAAATCCCGCCCCCATCATTCAGTTACCTCCCACCAGGTCCCTCCACCACAGGTGGGGATTACGGGAGCTGTGATTCAAGATGAAATGTGGGTGGGGACACACGGACTCTTCGGTTCTCTCTCTCTGTTGCCCTCTCTCTCTACATCTCTGTCCCCCTCCCACTGTGTCTCTGTCTCCTTCGTCCAGGTCTCTGGCCCTCTGTCTGCCTGTTTTTGTCTTTAATGTCCTGCCTCAGCCCCCAGGGCCTTTCATTTCTTGCCATCTCTCATTCCTCCCAACTCCCACCTTTCCCAGCTTTTTACTTCAAGGGTGTGTCTTATTTCTTTTCCCTTCTTTCACTTTCTATTTCTGTTTCGGTTTCTGTTTACTTTAAGGGGTGTGTGTTTCTGTTCCCTTCCTACACTTTCTGTTTCTATTTCTGTTTATTTCAAGGGGGTGTCTGCTTTTTTCCCTTCCTCCCTCTCCTCAGCCCTCCAACGCTTGGCCTTGACTTTGAGATTCCAGACCCTCAGATCCTCTCTTCCTCTGCTCACTGCAGGCTCTGGTGCTACCCACCATCTCTCATTCCTCCCAACTCCCACCTTTCCCAGCTTTTTACTTCAAGGAGGTGTCTTGTTTCTTTTCCCTTCCTTCACTTTCTGTTTCTGTTTCTGTTTACTTTAAGGGGTGTGTGTTTCTATTCCCTTCCTACACTTTCTGTTTCTATTTCTGTTTATTTCAAGGGGGTGTCTGTTTTTTTCCCTTCCTTCCTCTCCCCAGCCCTCCAAGGCTTGGCCTTGACTTTGAGATTCCAGACCCTCAGATCCTCTCTTCCTCTGCTCACTGCAGGCCCTGGTGCTGCCCAGCCCCCGCCCTTATGTGCGGATAGATGGTGCCGTGACTCCCGACCACTGGCTGGACCCCAGCGCCGTGTGGGAGGTGAAGTGTGCCGACCTCTCCCTCTCCCCCATCTACCCTGCTGCGCGGGGCCTGGTGAGTGGCAGAGGACCTGGGCTTGGCCCTGTGTGGGATTCTGGGCAGCCCCACAGCAGAGTAGGGAGGGGACCTTGGCTCCTGTCTGTTCTTCCAGGTAAGGATTGGGAAGATGAGCTGGCATTTTATTTGACTGTCAGATAACAAGGTCAAAACATTTTTTTTTTAAAATGGGCCAGGCACGGGGGGTCGTGCCTGTAATCCCAGCACTTTGGGAGGCCAAGGCAGGCAGATTACTTGAGGTCAGGAGTTCAAGGCCAGTCTGGCCAACATGGTGAAACCCCATCTCTACCAAAAATACAAAAATTAGCCATGTGTGGTGACGGGTGCCTGTAGTCCCAGCTACTCGGGAGGCTGAGGCAGGAGAATCGCTTGACCCTGGGAGGCGGAGGTTGCAGTGAGCTGAGATCACACCACTGCACTCCATCCTGGATGACAAAGCAAAACTCTGCCTCAAAAAAAAAAGTATTTTCTTAAACAAAATAATTCCCAGGCCAAGTGCAGTGGCTCATGCCTGTAATCCCAGCACTTTGGGAGGCTGAGGTGGGCAGATCACTTGAGGTCAGGAGTTCAAGACCAGCCTGACCAACACAGTGAAACCCCACCTCTACCAAAAAATACAAAAATTAGCCGGGTACGGTGGCCCATGCCTGTAGTGCCAGCTACTGGGGAGACTGAGGCAGGAGAATCACTTGAACCCAGGAGGCAGAGGTTGCAGTGATCCGTCATGCCACTGCATTCTAGCCTGGGCAACACAGCAAGACTTCGTCTCAAAAAAAAAAAAACCACCAGGAGTAGTAAGAAAACAGTGACACCGCTGCTTTCAGTATCATCATCTCATCTTCAGCTCTGTAATCATTTTTAGAAACTCAGTTCTTTTAAGCAAAGGCTGAGTTCACTTCCTCCTCACCATTTACTTTGCTGCAGTTTCTTCCTCAACCGTAATTAATTTTCATGCGATCAGGTTTTAGAACGCCTTGGCTAATTTCTCTCTCTAGTGCCTCAGTCTTCAGCACTCACCAAAGCACTGTTGTAAACCGGGGGAGAACACCAGCCCGTGGCCAGCACTAGGAAAGCTCCCAGCTTCTCCTTCCAAAGAACAGCACATCTCAAAGTTAAAATGAGGTTGGGCACAGTGGCTCATGCCTGTAATCTGAGCACTTTGGGAGGCCAAGGCAGGAAGGTTGCTTGAGGCCAGGAGTTGAAGACCAGCCTGGGCAATATAGTGAGACACTGCCTCAAAAAATATATAAATAAATAATTTTAATTAGATATATTTTCTTTTCAGTTTCTCCTTGTCCTTCAGAACTGAGCTAGCACATACTTTTCTGATGAGAAGCAGACTTCCACTTTTAAATAACTCCTTTTTTTTTTTTTTTGGAGACACGGTCTTCGTTTTCCAGGTTGGAATTCAGTGACACGATTATGGCTCGCTGCAGCCTCAACCTCCTGGACTCAGGTGGGCCAACCTCAGCCTCCTGAGTAGCTGGGACTACAGGCGTGCACCACCACACCTGGCTAATTTTTGTCGTCTTTGTAGAGACGGGGTTTCACCATGTTGGCCAGGCTGGTCACAAACACCTGGCCTCAAGTGATCCACCCACCTCGGACTCCCAAAGTGCTGGGATTACAGGCATGGGCCACCATGCCCAGTCAAGAGCTTACGTTTTTGATCTAATTTAAAAATTTTTTTTTACCATGCTGCACGTTGGAGAGCCACAGACCCTTAGTAACAAGGGACTGGAGCCGGTGTGTGTCCAGCCCTTGCTGTGCGGCGGGCGCTGTGTGGTAATCAGCATGTCACTCATAGACACTCATCTAATCCTTTCCACATCCCTAGGACATAGTCACACAAACATCTCCATTTTACAGGTGAGGATGTAGAGCCCTAGAGAGCTCGAGTCACTGCCTCCGGATCACGTGGCTCCTGAGAGTTGGGAGCTGGGATTGGAATCCCACAGTCAGGTTCTAGAACCCATGCCCTGGCCCTATAGTTCAGCCTCAGCCCAAATCATCATCATCATATTAACGGCGGTAGCAAGCAGCATTTCTTTCTTTTCCTTTTTTTTTTTTTTTTTTTGAGACGGAGTCTTGCTCTGTCGCCCAGGCTGGAGTGTAGTGGCGCGATCTCGGCTCACTGCAAGCTCCGCCTCCTGGGTTCACGCCATTCTCCTGCCTCCGCCTCCCGAGTAGCTGGGACTACAGGCACCCGCCGCCATGCCCAGCTAATTTTTTGTATTTTTAGTAGAGACGGGGTTTCACTGTGTTAGCCAGGATGGTCTCCATCTCCTGACCTTGTGATCCTCCCACCTCGGCCTCCCAAAGTGCTGGGATTACAGGCGTGAGCCACCACGCCCGGCCAACAGGCAGCATTTCTTAAGCACTTACTGTGCCCTGGGTACGGTTCCAAGCGCTTTGTCAACTTGTTTAATCCTTATGACAACCCATCGTCTGGCCCCCTCGTGTGGATCAGGAAGCAGTCCAGAGTGGAGGAGGGAGGAGACTGAGCAGGGTGTCGCTGGGGCTGGACCGCAGGAGTCTCCATCCCGCTTCTGCAGGTGGATAGTGACAAGGGGATCTCCCTTCGCTTCCCTCGGTTTATTCGAGTCCGTGAAGACAAGCAGCCGGAGCAGGCCACCACCAGTGCACAGGTGAGGCCCTGGGAAGCAGGGCTGGGCCGCCCAGCTGCTTGGCCCTACCAGCTTTTTAGCGTGGTGGCCTCTGGAACCTTGTGGAAGTGGGGACAGCCAGGGAGCTTCTGACCACCCTGTCCCACCCTGTCTCCGCAGGTGGCCTGTTTGTACCGGAAGCAAAGTCAGATTCAGAACCAACAAGGCGAGGACTCAGGCTCTGACCCTGAAGATACCTACTAAGTCCTTGCCCTCCTAGGGCCTGGGTACAGGGCATGAGTTGGACGGAACCCAGGGTTATTATTGCCTTTGCTCTTTAGCAAATCTGCTGTGGCAGGCTATGGTTTTTGAGAGTCAGGGGAGGGGTGTGTGTGTGAGGGGGGTGGCTTACACCTGAGCCTGGGATTCATCCCATCATTTCTTTCAATAAATAATTATCGGATAGCTACTTTGTGACAAGGTCTGTGCTGGGCTCTGGGGGCAAAGCTCTCATGGGTGTCACTTGCATAGCATGTAGCAGTGGCCTAGGAACTGCCAGAGCCAGCACCAGCCATGGAACTGCCTGTGGTGGTGGGTATCTTCCGTAACTGCTCTGTGCAGTGTGGCCGCCACTGGCCACCTGCAGTGCCCGAGCACTTGACAGGTGGCCAGCATGACAGAGGATGCGAATTTGTTTTGTTTTGCTTTGTTCTGTTTTTGTTTTGAGACAGAGTCTCACTCTGTTGCCCAGGCTGGAGTGCAATGGCGAGATCTCAGCTCACTGCAACCTCCACCTTCCGGGTTCAAGTGATTCTCCTGCCTCAGCCTCCCGTGTAGCTGGGATTACACTAATGTGACACCACGCCCAGCTAATTTTTGTATTTTTAGTAGAGATGGGGTTTCGCTATGTTGGCCAGGCTGGTCTTTAACTCCTGGCCTCAAGCGATCCACCCTCCTTGGCCCCGCTAAGTGCTGGGATTACAGGCATAAGCCACCCCGTCCAGCCATGCCAAATATTTTATTTAATTGTATTGGACAGCAGTAGTCTAAAATCTTTACATCCATATGTTTTTTAACTTGTTTAACCTTCCAGCCATCCCACGGGGAGGCACCATCATGAACCCTGTTAAGGAAGACAAATGCAGTTTCTTAAAATAAGCCACATGTATTCTCTTACAGTTCCAGAGGTCAGAAGTTCAAAATCAGTTTTATTGGGCTAACGTCAAAGTGGTGGCAGGGCCGGTTCCTTCTGGGAGCTCCAGGGGAGAAACTGGGTCCTTGCTTTTCCCAGCTTCCAGAGGCCACCTGGTTCCCAGGCTCATGGCTTCTTCCACTGTCCTCAAAGCTAGCAGCGTCCCGCCTCAAATCTCTCTCCTGAGGTCATCAGGTCACCTCCTCTCCTCCATCAGATCTCTGCCTCTCTCTTCCAAGCACTCAAGTGGTTCCATTTAGGGCCCCCTGGATGATCCGGGATAATTTCATTTCAGGATCCTAACTCAATCCCAAAGTCCCTTTAGCCACATAAGATCATACATTGACAGAGGCCAGGCACGGTGGCTCATACCTGTAATCCCAGGACTTGGGGAGGCTGAGGTGGGAGGATCACTTGAAGCCAGGAGTTCAAGACCAGCCTGACCAACATGGCAAAACCCCATCTCTAATAAAAATACAAAAATTAGCCAGGCATGGTGGTGCATGCCTGTAATCCCAGCTCCTAGTGGGACTGAGGCAGGAGGATCACTTGATCTGGGAGATAGAGGTTGCAGTGAGCCGAGATCACGCCACTGCATTCCAGCCTGGGGAACAGAGCAAGACTCCATCTCAAAAAAAAAAAAAAAAATCACATTAAAGGTTTCAGTGATTAAGACCTGGATATCTCTGGGTGGGGGGGTGCTGTTATTATTCCAGCCACCCCACATGGGATGATATGTTAGAGGAAAACCATCGGGAAGTGGTCAGACAAGGCGAGCAGGATGCCTGGGACACCCGCCCAACCCTGGGTACCACAGGGCTGGGCTGGGGAAAACAGGTACACTTGGGGTGGGGTCCAGGCTTGGGTCTTCTAGAGCAGGAGGCCTCTGACCTCGGGGCCCAGCGTGGAACATGAGCTTCTGGACAGGAGAGTGTCAGGATGTCCTGATACTCCCGCAGGAGGGACAAAGGGCTCCTAGCCATCCCCCTGCCCCTCACACTCTGTTTCTCCCTCTCACATCTGCCCTCCCTTCTTCCCTTCTCTCTCATCAGGTTCCTCTGCCCTTGTCTCCCACCCATCCTCTCTCCCCTTCCTTCGTATCTGCGAGGCCTTGTTCCCTGCTGTGCAAGTCTGTGCCAGGCTTACTTTACTGTCTGTCACTGTGACTCTCACCCTCCCTGTCTTTCTTCCTGTGTCTCCATCATGGTCTCTTGCACACGCCATCTCTTGGACATTTTGTTTCTATACAACATTGTCTTCCCATTCTCCTGGCTGGCAGTGGCCCTGTGGCCCCGTGTGGGCAGACCCAGGGGACATAAGCACAGGGGCTGCTGGGGGCTTCTGGAGAAACATCTTTCCTGACCAAAAAGGACAGCCCTGGTTGTGGCAGCTCTTCCCCTCCTCCTGCCTTGACTAGAGATGATGATGGCTGGAGCCAAGTCACCACTTTGTAATCATGAGGAAAAAGAAAGGAGAGTAACAGACTACCCCTGACGACCTTAAGCCGGCGAGCCAAGGGCAGCAGCTGCGTAACTGTGGGCTTTTGTTCTTTGGAGTGGGGGAAGAAGAAGTCCCAGTGTGATTATGCCACTCTAAAACATGGCTTTCGGCTGGGCACAGTGGCTCATGACTGTCATCCCAGTGCTTCGGGAGGCCGAGGCAGGCAGATCACCTGAGGTCAGGAGTTCAAGACCAGCCTGACCAACATGGAGGCACCCCGTCTCTACTAAAAATGCAAAATTAGCCGGGTGTAGTTGCACATGCCTGTAATCCCAGCTACTCGTGAGGGTGAGGCAGGAGAATCACTTGAACCCGGAAGGTGGAGGTTGCAGTGAGCTGAGAGCAAGCCATTGCACTCCAACCTGGGCAACGAGCAAAACTGTCTAAAAAAATAAAAAATAAAAAATGACTTGTTTCTCACAGCTAAGAGTTCCTGATACAGCTCTGCCTTAAAGAACTGGCAAATTAGTATGCATTTGTGTTTCAATTTCAAATAAAATAAGGCAAAAAATATATATACGTATTTAAATATTGTATGTCAGGGGATCCCCACGTCACTGTCTGACTCTGTGTGGAGATCCATGGTTCCCTTGGGCTTGGCTCTTCCCACACCAGTGCAGGGTCCCAGGAACACATCTCCCGCCACACATGGCCGCCATGTCCCTCCGCTGGAGCTGGGCAGGGTCATCCTCACTCCTCAGTGACCCTCATGATGGCTCCACCAGGTAGGTACTTTTATTCTCCCCATTGAACAAGTGAGGACACTGAGGGGTGCAGGGATGTAAGTTACCTTCCCTAGGTCCACTATCTAGGAAGTGGTGGGCCAGGGTTTGGTCCATGCCTTCAGCTCCTTGACCCTGCATCTGTAACTACTAACTATACTGTGGAGAGCCTCGTGAGCTTCTGTGAGGTGCGGAACCTTATCCCACAGGTCGGGCAATGGCATGGACAGGTCTAGGAGTGAAAAGATCCTGCAATGGCTGGAGTTGTGGGCATTGAAGAGATGAGCCTGGAGTTAGGGGGAGCAGGGGAAACCATCTTCCCCCTGGTGAAATCCTGTTCTAAAATTGGTGATACTCCTGCCTTGGCCTCCCAAAGTGCTGGGATTATGGCCTCATCTCTATTTTTAAAAAATAAGAATCAGGCTGGGTGTGGTGGCTCGTGCCTGTAATCCCAGCACTTTGGGAAGCCGAGGCAGGTGGATCACTTGAGTTCAGCAGTTCGAGCCAGCCTGGCCAACACGGTGAAACCCCGTCTCTACTAAAAATACAAAAATAATTAGCTGGGCGTGGTGGCAGGTGCCTATATTCCCAGCTACTCAGGAGGCTGAGGTAGGAGAATCGCTTGAACCCAGGAGGCAGAGGTTGCAGTGAGCTGAGATCGCACCACTGCACTCCAGCCTTGGCGACAAAGAGACTCCATCTCAAAAAAAAAAAAAATTCAAAACCCATCAAGTTGGGATGTTTAGTGCTGGGCTTCAGGAAGAGTAGGCAGGAGGGTAGTATGGGAGGTTTCTAGGAGCCACTCCTAGAAGTGGTGCTCCCCACAGATGCTCCATTGCACTGACTGGAACTTGGTCACATGACCACACCTAGCTGCAAAGGATGCTGGGAAATGTGGTTCCCTGTTGGGAGGCCACTTCTGGGCTTCAAACCTTCACTGTGAATGGAGCTCACAGATTTTCTAAAAATTGACATTAAATGAACCAGACTTGGCCCCAAGGATCTGGCTCACTGCAACCTCTACCTCCTGGGTTGAAGCAATTTTCCTGCCTCAGCCTCCCGAGTAGTAGCTGGGATTACAGGCACACACCACCACGCCTGGCTAATTTTTGTATTTTTTAGTAGAGATAGGGTTTCACCATGTTGGCCAGGCTGGTCTCAGAACTCCTAACCTCACATGATCCACCCGCCTCAGCCTCCCAAAGTGCTGGGATTACAGGCGTGAGCCACCACGCCTGGCCTCAATATTTCTTTTTCTGGGTATTTGAGTATGATATTATATATGATGGTTATTAGGCAGCCCATTGCATAGGAAGATTAGCTAAATCTGTTCTGAGGAATATTTATCTTCAATATAGTTATATAACGACAACATTCTTTTTTTGAATACTGGTCTCGGGTGCCTAATGATAGAAGGGTGACATCATTAAGGAACCCTGGAAAGTCCCTCTTTCCACGTGATCCCACGGATGCAAATAGCTCTGGGTGAGCTTGGGAACAGCTGAAAAAGCTGGAGCAACCGAGCAGGGCCCACAAGCCGAGGAGGGCTGTATAAAAGCGCAGGGGGCATTTTACCTCCAGGTTGGCCCTGCTCAGGACCAGGAGGAAACACCTCCAGCCCGCGACCTCCCCCCACAGCGGGAAAAGGAAAGCAGGAGGACCACAGAAGCTTTGGCACCGAGGATTCCCGCAGTCTTCACCCACTGAGATCCCGGCTGAACGAGCTATGCAGCGACTACATCGCTAAGCCCAGGGAGCCCAACCCTCTGCTCCGGATTCCCGAGCACCCAGCTCCATTGCGCATGCGCACAAGCCCCAGCACAGACTCAGGCAAGCCGTCGGGGCGGGGAGGGCTGTTTCATCCCGCTGGGGCGGCCGTAACGAAGGACCAGGGATTGGGTGCAATTAAACAACAGGATTTTTTTTTTCTTTTTCTTTTTTCTTTTTTCTTTCTTTCTTTTTTTTTTTTTTTTGAGACACAGTCTCGCTCTGTCGCCCAGGCTGGAGTGCAGTGACACGATCTCCACTCACTGCAACCTCGGCCTCCCGGGTTCAAGCCATTCTCCTGCCTCAACCTCCGGAGTAGCTGGGACTACCGGCGCACACCACCACACCTGGCTAATTTTTGTATTTTTAGTAGAGACAGAGTTTCACCATGTTGGCCAGACTGGTCTTGAACTCCTGACCTCGTGATCCGCCCCACTCAGCCTCCCAAAGTGCTGGGATTACAGGCATGAGCCACTGCGCCCGGCCAGGAGTTTATTTTCTAACACTTCCGGAAGCTGGAAGTCCAAAATCAAGGTGTTGGCAGGGTTGGTTTCTCCTGAAGCCTCTCGCAGAGGCCCTAATCTCTCCTTATAAAACCAATAAAACCAAATTCCAGGCCACCCTCAGGACTCCACTTTAACTTAGTCACCTCTTTAAGAGCCTATGTCTGGCCAGGTGCGATGAGTCATGCCTGTAATCCCAGCATTTTGGGAAGCTCTCTAGAGCCCAGAAGTTCAAGACCAGACTGGGTGACATAATAAGACCTGATCTCTACAAAACACAAAACATTTAGCTGGAGATGGTAGCATGTACCTGCACTTCCAGCCACTCGGGAGGCTGAGGTGAGAGACTCACTTGAGCCAGGGAGGCTGAGGCTGCAGTGAGCCACAATCACATCACTGCACTCCAGCCTGGGTGACAAAGCAAGACCCTGTCTCAAAAAGCAAGCAACAAAAAAGAATCTTATGTCCAAATACAGTCACATTCTGAGGTTCTGGAGGTTACAAGTCCAACACATGAATTTGGAGGTGGTGGGGGGAAGCCGATTAATTTCATAACAGGGATCTTGAAATTGCCTTTGCAGAAATGAAAGTAATGAGAGAAAGCTAACATGACTGACCATCTTGTTTCTAACCTCACAGGCTAGATTTTTTTTTTTCTTATTCTAGTGCAGAGGCCAAAATTACCATGAGAGGAATTTAATTCATAGTTAAACTTTGAGACGAAGAAAACTGACCCCCAGTGCTTGTTGAGAGATTGAAGTCACATTCATTTACTTTTTATTTATTTATTTTTGAGACAGAGTTTCACTCTTGTTGCCCAGACTGGAGTGCAATGGTGTGATCTCTGCTCCCTGCAACCTCCACCTCCTGAGTTCAAGCGATTCTCCTCCCTCAGCCTCCTGAGTAGCTGGGATTACAGGCGCCCACCACCATGCTCAGGTGACTTTTGTACTTTTAGTAGAGACAGGGTTTCACCATGTTGGTCAGGCTGGTCTCCAACTCCTGATCTCAAGTGATCCACCCACCTTGGCCTCTCGAGGAGCTGGGACTACAGGCATGAGCCACTGTGCCCAGCCTGAAGCCACATTCATAAGACAAGGTTAGAATCATGAAGGTGCTGGAACTTTGCTAAATAACAGTTGTGGGTTAAACAATGACCTGCCCTCCCTTAGCTTCCTTTTCTATATGTGCTTCAGAGTCACGTAACCAGGGGTCGCAAGATCTATAACTTCCCCAGCCACTTCTGTAAATAACATCGCTATTGTGAAACTTACAGAACTCATCTTTTTAGTGGACTGTGGTAGCTAACACCTGTAATCCCCACTTCTTGGGAGGCTAAGGCAGGAGGATTGCTTGAGCCCAGGAGAACAAGACCAGCCTGGGCAACATAGTGAGACCTCAATCTCTACAAAAAAATTAAAACTTTGCCAGAGGCAAAGTTTTAGAGGCATGGTGGTGCATGCCTCTAGCCCCAGCTACTCAGGAGGCCAAGGCAGGAGGATTGCTTGAGCCCAAGAGTTGGAGGCTGCAGTGAGCTATGATTGCGCCACTGTAAGGACCAGCCCTACAGGGTCTGTGGATCTTTCTCCCCATGTGTGGAAATGAGAGATCGTAGAAATAAAGACACAAGACAGAGAAGAAAAGACAGCTGGTCTGGGGGACCACTACCACCAAGACGGAGTGACCGATAGTGGCCCTGAATGCCTGGCTGCGCTGTTATTTATTGGATAATAAGGGGCAGGGTAAAGAGTGTGAGTCATCTCCAGTGATTGATAAGGTCACGTGAGTCACGTATCCACCAGACAGGGGGCCCTTCCCTGTTAGGTAGCCGAGGCAGAGAGAAGACAGCTTATGTCATTATTTCTTCTATGCTCTTTTCAGAAAGATCAAAGACTTTAATACTTTCACTAATTTTGCTGCTGCTCTGTAGAGGGCGGAGCCAGGTGTACGGAGTGGAACATGAAAGTGAAACAGGAGCGTGACCGCTGAAGCACAGCATCACAGGGAGATGGTTAGGCCTCCGGATGGCTGTGGGCGGCTGACACCAGTCAGGCCCTCCACAAGAGGCGGTGGAGCAGTCTTCTCTAACTCCCCCGGGGAAAGGGAGACTCCCTTTCCCGGTCTGCTAAGTAATGGGTGCTTTTTCTAGGCACTGACGTGACCGCTCGACCAAGGTCCGCTAGGCCACGGGCGTCTTCCCAGACGCTGGCGTTACCGCTAGACCAGGGAGCCCTCTAGTGGCCCTGTCCGGGCGTGACAGGGTCACACTCCTGTCTTCTGGTCACTCCTGACCTCAAGTGGTCTGCCTGCCTCGGCCTCCCAAAGTGCTGGGATTACAGGCATGAGCCACTGCTCCTGGCAATAATGTTTTGTTTTGGTTTTGGTTTTGGTTTTTTTAAGGGGGAAGAAAAAAAAAAGAACTTGTCTTTGAGATAGTTTTCAGAGTGAGCATTTTGGCAGACCAAGAGCTACCACCTGGTCCTGACACCCACTACCAGGAAGTGACTCAGCCATACAAAGACAGTTTTGGTCTGTGATTTCATCCATACCCGATCAATTGTTTCAGTTCCCCCAGCCCCTTGCCCACCAAAGTTTCCTTAAAAAACCCTAGCCTCAGGCTGGGTGCGGTGGCTCACGCCTGTAATCCCAGCACTTTGGGAGGCCGAGGCAGGCGGATCACCTGAGGTCAGGAGTTCGAGACCAGCCTGGCCAATATGGAGAAACCCCATCTCTACTAAAAATACAAAAATTAGCTGGGCATGGTGGTACATGTCTGTAATCCCAGTTACTCGGGAGGCTGAGGCAGGTGAATTGCTTGAACCCAGGAGGTGGAGGGTGCAGTGAGCCAAGATCATGCCAATGCATTCCAGCCTGGGCAACAAGAGGGAAACTTCATCTAGAGAGAGAGAGAGAGGAGAAAAAGAGAAAGACAGAGAGGAAAATCCCTAGCCTCCAGATTTTCAGAGAGACGTGCTTGAAATATTTCTCCCATTCTCCTCTCTTGGCTGCCCCTGAGATTATTAAACTCTCACTCTTTGCTGCAACACCTGCTGTTCACATTGGTTTTGTCTGGGCAGTGGATGAGAAGAACCCATGAGCCCGTGACAGTCCCGGCCCTCCCCCACTGTCTTTGCTAAGCCCAACAGTGGACACAGGTCTAACAAGAGCCATTTGTTTGGCAGGAGGACTGAGAATTTTCTGACTGCAGTGCACCATGGGAAGGTAAGTCGTCTCAGAGCTGACCACTGTGGGGAAGCAGAGCATTTGTGTAATGGAATGCACAGTGAGTGTCAAGAGGTGAGGGCTGTGACCGTTCCTCTCGCTTGGTGGAGATAGATGAAAAGAGCTGAAGGTTGGGCGTGGTGGCCCATGCCTGTAATCCCAACACTTTTGTTGGCCGAGGCAAGAAGGTCTCTTGAGTCCCAGAGTTCGAGATTAGCCTGGGCAACATGGTGAAACCCTATCTCTACAATAAAAGAAAATATTTTTTAAAATTAGCCAAGCATAGTGGTACACACCTGTAGTCCAAGCTACTTGGGAGGCTGAGACATGAGGATCACTTGAGTCCCGGTGCTCAAGGCTGCAGTAAGCTATGATTGCACCACCGCACTGGTGATGGGCAACAGAGCAAGACCCTGTCTTATTGTTGAACCGGGGAGGTGGAGGTTGCAGTGAACTGAGATTGCGCCACTGCACTCCAGCCTGGGCAACAGAGCAAGATTCTGTCTCAAAAAAGAGAGAGAGAGAGAGAGAGAAAGGAGGGAGGGAGGGAAGAAGAAAGGAAGGGAGGGAGGGAGGTCACCATGTTGGCCAGGCTGGTCTTGAGCTCCTGGGCTCAAGTGATCCACCCACCTCGGCCTCCCAAAGTGCTGGGATTACAGGTGTGAGCCACCGCATCTGGCCCCAAAATTAACCATTTTGAAAAGTGAATAATTGACTGGCATTCAATGCATTCACAGTATTGTACAACCATCACCTCTATCTAGTTTCAGAATATTTTCCTCACCCCAAAAGGAAACCAGGTACCCATGGGCTGGTGGCTACCTGCTCGGACAGCCCGGTTCTAGGTCAAATTCTGTGTTTTATCCCTTTTCCCTGTGAATTTTCTGGACTTCTTTGTGTTTTCTCCTGGGAAGCTCTGAGGTTTCCATAATTCCTGGGCTCCAGAAAGAAGAAAAGGTGGCTGTGGAGAGACGAAGACTTCATGTGCTGAAAGCTCTGAAGAAGCTACATATTGAGGCCGATGAGGTAAGTGAGGGGAGGAGGGTGGCCCCAGAGATCCCAGGATCGCCCCCTCTGTGCCCAGTGTCCAGGGCCCATCTCAGCCAGGGAGAGCTGGACCAAAGGGAGGAAATAGAAGGATACGACCTTCTATGGGACAGAAATAGAAGGATATGAACTTCTATGGGACATACATTGCCCCTGCCTAAGGGAGATCCTAGGTCTTCTTCTTATCCTTCTCCTCCTCCTCCTCCTTTCTTTTTCTTTTTCTTTTTTTCTTTTTTTTTTTCTTTTTTGAGACAAGGTCTCGCTCTGTCTCCCAGGCTGGAGTGCAGTGGCATGATCTTGGCTCACTGCAACATCCACCTCCCAGGTTCAAGCTATTCTTCTGCCTCAGCCCACTAAACAGCTGGGATTACAGGTGTGCGCCACCACACCCAGCTAATTTTTGTATTTTTAGTAGAGATGGGGTTTTACCATGTTGGCCAGGTTGGTCTTGAACTCCTGACCTCAAGTGATCCACCCGCCTCGGCCTCCCAATGTGCTGGGATTACAGGCGTGAGCCACGGTGCTTGGCCCTAGGTACCCTTCTTCTTGTTCCCACCTCCATCCTCAGGCTCTGAACCTCTGATTGATTCTCTCCCCAATGCCTAGGCCCCAGTTGTTGCTGTGCTGGGCTCAGGCGGAGGACTGCGGGCTCACATTGCCTGCCTTGGGGTCCTGAGTGAGATGAAAGAACAGGGCCTGTTGGATGCTGTCACGTACCTCGCAGGGGTCTCCGGATCCACTTGGTAAGTGTCACTCGTGTTTCAGATTGCTTTCTGACACATAAATGGGATTATTGTTTTCCTCCTGACACCAAATGTGTGTGGTTTTTCCAACGCTGCTTCTTGAGCTCTCTGATACTAGCTGGGTATCCTACAATGCTGAGCAATTCTGACGCTGTCTGCCTGGAGTTCAGGTCAGATTCCAACAGGTTAAAGGGGCTCAGTCCCTAAAAACTGCCCCACTTCAGACACGAGTTGCAATTACCTAGCCGCTGGTACTTCTGACCGACTGGCAATAGTTTGGGGTTTCCCACAGCTTCCTCCTCATGTTCAATAATTTACCGGAATAGCTCACAGAACTCAGGAACACACTTTACTTATATTTGCTGGTGTATTACAAAGGATGGGCCAGGTGTGGTGGCTCATGCCTGTAATCCGGGCACTTTGAGAGGCTGAGGCAGGAAGATCACTTGAGTTCAGGAGTTTGAGACCCAAGCTAGGCAACATAGCTAGACCCCATCTCTACAAAAAGTGAAAAAATTAGCCAGGTGTGGTGGTGCATGCCTATGGTCCCAGCTGCTCAGGAAGCTGAGGCAGGAGGATTGCTTTAGCCTGGGAGGCTGAGGCTGCATTGAGCTACAGTCACACACTGCACACCAGCCTGGGTGACAGAGAGACCCTGTCTCAAAAAAAAAAACCCAAAAATTCTAAAAAACAATTCCAAGGATTTTAGGAACTCTGCACCAGGAAGCAGGGAAAAACACGAAGTATCTTTCTTTACTACACAAAACTGCTGTGGACAAAGCATAATAATACTACCTTCTGACTTTAAAGGAGGATTTACAGGTTCAGGTGCACTTTTCACACTGCAGGTGGATAGAATACAGCCCTTTTAACTTCTCAGCCTCCGTGATAAAGTATTGCATTAATTTGTGTAGGACTGTCTCATTCAGGAGGCCCCAGATGGCAGGTATGAAACACTCATGTCTGCAAGTTTGTTTCCAAGCCCAGGGCAGACATGACTAATCGATCTTGGCACATTTTCCGAGCAGGAGGTAAGGCTGGGCAGAGCAGCAGAGGCTCGAGTGAGATAGGCAGGGCAGAGGCATGAATGTTGAACCTGGCTGGCATGATTTGTTTTCCTTTCTGTGCTCAAAGTTTGATCTGGAGCTGGGTTCTGAGCTGGGTGTGGAGGATGAGGTTCATGGGGACGACAGCAGGAAGAGCAGAGCTGCAGAGCCTGGGAGTGGGAAAGGTACTGCAGGGTCACACCTAGGACCCCTCTATTCCTCCAAGGCTCATCTAGAACATGTTGAGTGACATGGCATGAGGATTTAGCCGAACTGCACGTTGCAGAACTCCAGGGGGCGCTGTTGAGATAGGAACCACATGATTTCTTCTGTAATCTTTCCAAGGCTGCAGTGGTTAAGACCTGGCTGGACACAGGGACTCACACCTGTAATCCCAGTACTTTGGGAGGTCCAGGTGGGAGGATCTCTTGAGCCCAGGAGTTCAAGACTAGCCTGGGCAACATAGCGAGACCCCATCTCTACAAATGACAACAACAAAAGCCTTATATTCCAACAGCTTTGGGTTAGTTCCTGGAGCTGTCCTTCGTGGGCTGTTATAAGCCCAGACATACTTCTTTGTGCCTTGGTTTCCCCCACTGTTGAGGATAACTTGCTGATTTCACAGGACTCTTTGAGATTTAAATGATGAAACATATGCAAAGCGTCCCAACCTGAGCTATCCAGTAGTACTGTATACCATGAGCCATATCTCATCTATTCTATCATTTTAAATTTTCTTTCTTTCTTTCTTTTCTTTTCTTTTCTCCTTTTGGAGATGCAGTCTCGCTCTCGTTGCCCAGGCTGGAGTGCAGTGGCGCGATCTTGGCTCATTGCAACCTCCACCTCCCGGGTTCAAGCGATTCTCCTGCCTCAGCCTCCCAATTAGCCGGGATTACAGGCACTTGCCACCACACCCAGCTAATTTTTGTATTTTTGGTAGAGATGGAGTTTCACCATGTTGGCCAGGCTGGTCTCAAACTCCTGACCTCAGGTGATCTGCCTGCCCTAGCCTCCCAAAGTGCTGGAATTACAGGCATAAGCCACCATGTCTGGCCCATTTTAAATTTTCTAGTAGCCTCTTCAAGAAGGTAAAAAGAAACAGTGAAATGAATGATCAATTTTCTTTAACCCAATATATCCAAAACATTCGCGTTTTGACACATCATTAAGAAAAACATTGTTAATGAGATATTTGACATTCCTTTTGTCAGACTAAGTCTTTGAAAGCTGCTGGGCCTTTTATACTCAGCGCATTCCAAGTTGGATGCAGAAGTCTCATTAGATGTTAAGGGAGGCCCAGGGCAGTGGCTCACGCCTGTAATTCCAGCACTTTGGGAAACCGAGGCGGGTGGATCACCTGAGGTCAGGAGTTTGAGACCAGCCTGGCCAACATGGTGAAACCCTGTCTCTACTAAAAATATAAAAATTAGCTGGTTGTGGTAGCGGGTGCCTGTAATCCCAGCTACTTGGGAGGCTGAGGCAGGAGAATCATTTGAACCCAGGAGGCAGAGGTTGCAGTGAACCGAGATCAAATCACTGTACTCCATCCAGCCTGGGTGACAGAGCAAGACTCCGTCTCCAGAAAAAAAAAAAGATGTTAAAGGAAAGAGCTTTTCATAACCAGCTTGTTCCAGACATACTCCAGAGTTTCCCAGTAACTGAATGGAGTACCAGTGTTTACATTTAAGCTAATTAAAATGAAATAAAAATTTAAAATCACGCTAGCCACACTTCAAGGGCTCAAGAGCTATGATGTGTGTTTAATACATTGGATGGTGTGAGTGTAGATAGCACCCAATAAGCAGCATTAAGAACATCAAAAATGAGGCCGGGCGCGGTGGCTCAAGCCTGTAATCCCAGCACTTTGGGAGGCCGAGACGGGCGGATCACAAGGTCAGGAGATCGAGACCATCCTGGCTAACATGGTGAAACCCCGTCTCTACTAAAAATACAAAAAACTAGCCGGGCGAGGTGGCGGGCGCCTGTAGTCCCAGCTACTCGGGAGGCTGAGGCAGGAGAATGGCGTAAACCCGGGAGGCGGAGCTTGCAGTGAGCTGAGATCCGGCCACTGCACTCCAGCCTGGGCGACAGAGCGAGACTCCGTCTCAAAAAAAAAAAAAATAAAATAAAATAAATTAAAAAAAAAAAAAAAAAAGAACATCAAAAATTTTTATTGAGCACAGGCACAGTGGCTCACACCTATAATCCCAGCATTTTGGGAAGCTGAGGTGGGAGGATTGCTCGAGGCCACAAGCTTGAAACCAGCCTGGGCAACATAGTGAGACTCTGTCTCTACAGAAAATAAATTTAAAAATGAGCAGGGCATGGTGATGCACCTGGTGAGTAGTGTGGTTCCAGCTACTCGGGAGGCTGAGGTGGGAGGATCATTTGAGCCCAGGGATTTGAGGCTGCAGTGAGCCAAGATCATGCCACTGCACTTGAGGCTGGGCAACAGAGCAAGACCTGTCTCAAAAAAAAAAATTTTATATATATATATAGACTCCATGTGACACACCAGCTCCCTTGCCTTCTGCCATGAGTAGAAGCTTTTTGCACCATGCTTCTTGTACATCCTGCGGAACTGTGAGCTAAATAAACCTCTTTTCTTTATAAATTTAAAAAGATATATATACATACATATATTTTATATATATATATATACACACACACACATATTTATTGAGTGAACAAATGAATATAAAGTCTTTTTTTTTTTTTTTTTATTAGACGGAGTTGTGCTCTGTCACCAGGCTGGGGTGTAGTGGCACAATCTCGGCTCACTGCAACCTCGGCCTCCCAGGTTCAAGTGACTCCTCTGCTTCAACCTCCTGAGCAGCTGGGACCACAGGCGTGTGCCACCGTGCCTGGCTAATTTTTGTGTTTTTAGTAGAGACGGAGTTTCCTGAGTATCTGGCACTACAGGTGCCCACCACCGTGCATGCCACCACGCCTGGCTAATTTTTTTGTATTTTTAGTGGAGACGGGGTTTCACCGTGTTGACCAGGCTGGTCTCAAACTCCTGACCTCAGGCAATCCTCCCACCTCGGCCTCCCAAAGGGCTGGAATTAACAGGCATAAGCCACCACACCTGGTCCCTTTCATTGATTTTCTAGGATTATGTGAGTTAATAGGTCTAAAAGACTAAAGACAGTTTGTTGCTGTCACATGTAAACCTTTAATAAATGCCGGCTGCAAAAAACATTTGACTCAGATGAGGCCTTTCTCCCATCATGCTCTCATTTTCCTGCCTGTGAAATAGAAGGATTGTCCCAGGTGATTTTGAGCCTCCTCCTTTGACCCTGATCGTTCTGCAGTTATATTTATTTAATGTAAATTTTCCGTTTCCTCTGCGTGTCGCCCTCTCCGTGAGGCAGGTGTTCCTGTGAAGGACCTCCTCCCACGCATCCTTCCCCGGTCTTCATCGTCCATACATACAATGCCGAACTCACTCTCTTCCTCTGTCCTCCAGGGCAATATCTTCTCTCTACACCAATGATGGTGACATGGAAGCTCTCGAGGCTGACCTGAGACATCGATTTAGCCGACAGGAGTGGGACTTGGCTAAGAGCCTACAGAAAACCATCCAAGCAGCGAGGTCTGAGAATTACTCTCTGACCGACTTCTGGGCCTACATGGTTATCTCCAAGCAAACCAGAGAAGTAAGTCATTCCCCGCTGGGGACCTGGGGTGGGGGTAGGAGCAAGGGGTCTCAGGGCGTGAGGTTGCCAAAGATACTGACTGGCACACCTTTTAAGTCTAGACTTTCAAGACATCAAAATCTGGGCATTTCGATGGATGCCTCAAAACTTAAGTATATCAGAATGACAGTGGTTGCAAGTGACAGAAACTGACTCTTATTCATTTATGCAAAAAATAAAGTGATATGATTTACTAGAAAGATACACAGACATCCAGGGCAAGAAGAACAATGAGGAATTAGGATGGAATAAGGCAAAAATAGGGAAAGTCTCAGACCCAAGACAACTTTCCTCTCCATCCCTCCTTGGCCATTTGATGTCTTGAATTCACTATTTTATTTCATTTCGTTTCATTTCATTTTTCAGAAAGGGTCCTGCTCTGTCACCCAGGCTGGAGCGCAGTGGCGGGATCATGGCTCACTGCAGCTTTGACCTTCTGGGCTCAAGCAATCCTCTTGCCTCAGCCTTTTGAGTAAGCTGGGGCAACAGGTGTGCACCACCATGCCTGGCTAATTTTTAAATTTTTTTTTTGTAGAGACAGGGATCTCGCTATATTGCCTAGGCTGGTCTCAAACTCCTGAGCTCAAGCAATCCTCCGGCTACTGGGTTCAAGTGATCCTCCCACCCCAGCCTCCCAAAGTGCTGGGATTATGGGTATGAGCCACTGCATCCAGCCTATCCTAACACTTTGGGCTTTTGTTGTTGTTTTGTTTGTTTTGTTTGTTCTTGAGACAGGGTTTCACTCTGTCACTCAGGCTGGAGTGCAGTGGTGCAGTCATACTCTCTGCAGCCTTGACCTCCTGGGCTCAAGCAATCCTCCCAGCTCAGCCTCCCAAGTAGCTGGGACTACAGGCACCCACCACTGTGCCTGACTAATTGTCTTTTATTTTTCATTTTTTTTGTAGAGACAGGATCTTGCTTCGTTGCTCAGGGTGGTCTCCAAATCCTGGACTCGAGTGATCCTTCCACCTCAGCCTCCCAAAGTGCTGGGATTTATAGGTATGAGCCACTGCACCTAGCCTATCCAGGCACTTTGGGTGGCCGAGGCAGGAGGATTGCTTGAAGCCATGAGTTCGAGACCAGCCTGAGCCACATAGCAAGAGCCTGTCTCTATCAAAAAATAAATTAGCCGGGCATGGTGACATGCATCTGTAGTCCCAGCTACTTGGGAGGTTGAGGCAGGTGGATTGCTTGAGCCCAGGAGGTTGAGGCTGCAGTGGGCCATGATTGTACCACTGCACTGCAGCCTGGGTGACAGACTGAGACCCCTCTAAAAAAAAAAGTTGGCCTACGTGCAGAGGTTCCACCCTGTGGGACCCATATGCTCCCTCACACTTCGTCTTGGCACCTTCTCCCAAAGCTGCCGGAGTCCCATTTGTCCAATATGAAGAAGCCCGTGGAAGAAGGGACACTACCCTACCCGATATTTGCAGCCATTGACAACGACCTACAACCCTCCTGGCAGGAGGCAAAAGCACAGGGTAAGCAAACATTTAGAGGGAGGGAGAGGTAGTAAGGGACGGAACGGCATGGAGTGAAATGGAAGAGTGTTTTCCTGCCCTTCCCTTGGGGAGCCCAGGAAGAGGGAAGGGCTCAGGATTGCGGAAAACAGGGTGCTCAGCTTAGAGGAGAGAAGAGGGAAGTCCCAGAAGTAGCCAGAGGACGCGCACTTGCGTTGCATGGATCAAGAAAACCTTTAAGAGGTCAACATGGTGGCTCACGCCTGTAATCCCAGTCATGCCTGTAATCCCAGTGCTTTGGGAGGCTGAGGTGGGAGGATTGCTTGAAACTAGGAGTTGGAGACCACCCTGGGCAACATAGTGAGACCCCATCTCAAAACAACAGCAACATTAAATAGCAAAACAAAACAAAACAAAACACAATAAAATAGTCAAGCATGGTGGCAGGAACCTGAAGAATCTACTCAGGAGATTGAGGCAGGAGAATCACTGGATATCCAGAATTCAAGGCTTCAGTGAGCTGTGATTGCACCATTGCACTACAGCCTGGGCGACAAAGTGAGACCCTGTCCCCCCCCACAAAAAAAAAAAGAAAAGAGAGGACAGGAAGGAAAAAAGAAAAAAAGGAAAGAAACTGTAATAAGGGAGGTTTGAAGGATGGTAGGGTGGGTGGGAAGGGCTGTCTCTCACTTTTGTTTTGTTTTGTTTTGTTTTGTTTGAGACGGAGTTTCTCTCTTGTTGTCCAGGCTGGAGTGCAATGGCACGATCTCGGCTCACCGCAACCTCCACCTCCCAGGTTCAAGCAATTCTCCTGCCTCAGCCTCCCTAGTAGCTGGGACTACAGGCATGTGCCACTACGCCCGGTTAATTTTGTATTTTTAGTTTCTCCATGTTGGTCAGGCTGGTCTCGAACTTCTGACCTCAGGTGATCCACCTGCCTCAGCCTCCCAAAGTGCTGGGATTACAGGCGTGAACCACGGCTCCCAGCCATCTCTCACTTTTTAGATGTCTTCCTTCTCCATAGGTCCAATTGTCACCCAAATGCTGGCAGCTCTCCAGTCATTCCAGTTTCTCTTTTGAGCTCATCTCTCTCCTGAGATCCACACCTCCTTACCCTATTTCCTAAGCACTTACTTGTGCACTTACTTGTTAAGCAACTGTGTCCTGGCTTCTCACGATATATCAGGCAATGTTACCAGTTACCAGTGGTTGGACATCTCCCGGAATCTCAAGGCTCAGAAGCCCTCAGTATGAATGGTGTTTGTTTGTTTGAGACAGAGTTTTGCTCTTGTTGCCCAGGCTGGAGTGTAATGGCGCGATCTCAGCTCATAGCAACCTGTGCCTCCCGGGTTCAAGTGATTCTCCTACCTCAACCTCCCAAGTAGCTGGGATTGTAGGCATGCGCCACCACACCTGGCTAAGTTTTGTATTTTTAGTAGACACAGGGTCTCACCATGTCAGTCAGGCTGGTTTCAAACTCCTGACCTTAGGTGATCCACCCGCCTGGGGCTCCCAAAGTGCTGGGATTATAGGCGTGAGTCACCGCGCCCAGCCGTGAATGTTTTATCTCTCTCCTCAGTGTGTTTCCTTGTGCTGTTTTCTCACCAGAGCAGATAGAGCTGACTCCATCCATTCCATAGGCCCCACAAATTCAGTCCTTCCCAGCCCTAGAAATCACCCCCTCCTCATTTTCATCCTTTGTGCTCTTCTACATCACCCCCAGACCAGGTCTCCCAGTCTCCTGGGAGACTCTTGTAATTAGTTCCTCACTGGCCTGCCCATCCCAAGCTGTCCACCTCCTTCCCTGGCTACCTAATGGAAGTTTCCAGGATGAAAATCTGATCATGTCATTTTCTTCCCTGGAATATTCTAATGACTCACATTGGAATCATGCATTAGATTTATGCCCACAGACAAACTTCCATGCAATCATGTGGCTACACTCTTCCTTTGCACTCCAGGGTTCCATGGAGTTGTAGCCACAATGAGACGGAAGAGAGAGGCAGGGCTGAGGGTTCAAGCTCTGGAAAATACTGGAAACAGGCTTCTGTGGAAGTTATGAGCTGCCACCAGCAGTGTAAAGACTCAGGTCTGAGGATGAGATCCCCAGTGGTTTCTGACACCACACGGTCCGTCTCTGACATTCTCCTGGCATGGTTGTAATTCCTCATTAATAGATTTTTTTTCCTGCACACCTGCTACGTTCCAAGTTCTGTGCTGGGACTCACTAGCCCTTGTATTTCCTCTGCAGAGACCTGGTTCGAGTTCACCCCTCACCATGCTGGCTTCCCTGCACTGGGGGCCTATGTTTCCATAACCCACTTCGGAAGCAAATTCAAGAAGGGAAGACTGGTCAGAACTCACCCTGAGAGAGACCTGTCTTTCCTGAGAGGTCAGTGCTGGGGTCAGAGGGGATTAAATGGGGGTGGGAAGTGGAGGAGAGGTAAGAGGGTCTAGCTTTGCCCAGCTCTTACATTTCTGGGGGGAAAGAAAAGGACTTGGTATGCTTCCAGAAAGAGGAATGGTGTGTTCTTCCTGCTGAGTCTTCAGTGTCTCTCAAAGGTCTCCTTAATGTGTCAGATACATGATATCCTACCAAACAATCCAGGAGAGAGAGCTTAATAGAGGGGCTCAAGTCCAGGGCTGTGGCTTCCAATAAGCAGATTCAGAATGTGTTTGGGATGACATGGTGCTTTGGGAGGCTGATATGGGAGGATCCCTTGAGACTGGGAGTTTGACACCAACCTGGGAAACATAGCAACATTGTGTCTCTACAAAAACTTAAAAATTAGCCAGGCATGGTGGCATGTGCCTATGGGTCCCAGCTACTCAGGAGGCTGAGGCAGTGGAAGGATCACTTCAGCCTGGGAGTTCAAGGCTGCAGTGAGTTATGATCCACCACTGCCCTCCAGCCTGGATGACAGAGAAAGATCCTGTCTCAAAACAAACAAACAGCAACAAAAAAAACTAGAATGTGTTTTGGGCACCAGCAAAGCAAGGGGCATACAATTTTTTTAAAACAGGGTATTTCCAGAAAAAATTACAACAAAAACCAAAAACAATCAAAACAGTGATAGTGAGTAAAATCAGAACTTGATTAAATGTTCTTGACTGTAGCTTACACACTGGTATCACTTTTAGTTGTGGCTTCATAATCTTCTGAGAACTCAGGGTCTGAAGGCATTACCCTGCTAGGCAGACAGCTCCCCTACACGGGACAAATAATGCCAGCTTGAGAAAGTCATTTATGTTACCTGAGCCTCGGTTTTCTCATAGGGAAAGTACTTATCTCAAAATGTGGGTATGAGAGTTAGGCATAATCCACAAATAAAGCACTCAGCCCAGTGCCCAGCACATGGTAGTAATTCAAGGATGGTTGAATCGCCATGATTTTAGCATACACTTTTGAGACACGCTGGGACCCTGATACTATTTTAAATGCAGGGGATTCAGTCATGAGCAGGACAGTGAAGGCTCATTCCCTAATGAAGTTTGCACTCCAGGAAAGGAGATGATGAATGAACACACACAAAAATAAATATATATTATAATGTCAGATCACAGTAAATGCTATCTTGAAAAATAATTCATGATAAGGGGCTGGAGAGTGACCACAGTATTATTTTTAATTGGTGGTCGAGCTTCTGACAGGAGATGGCCTTTGAGCGTGGACCTGATGAAAAGTGAAGCCATGCAGATATCTTAGAGGAAAAGCACATGGACAGAGGGAAGAGCAAATACAGAGACCTTGTATTAGTCCATTTTCATACTGTTATAAAGATACTACCCGAGACTGGGTAATTTGTAGACAAAGAAGGTTTAATTGACTCACAGTTTCACATGGCTGGGGAGACCTCAGGAAACTTACAATCATGGCAAAAGGCAAAGGGGAAGCAAGAACCTTCTTCACATGGTGGCAGAAGAGAGAAGAGCAAGCCAAAGAAAAACTACCCAACACTTATAAAACCATCAGATCTCGTGAGAACTCACTCACTATCATGAGTGCAGCATGGGGGGAACTGCCCCCATGATCCAATTACCTCCCACAAAGTCTCTCCCTCAACACCTGGGGATTACAACTCGAGAGATTTGGGTGGGGACATAAAACTTAACCATATCAGACCCTAAGCCAGGACCATGCTTGTCTTACTCTAGAACCAATGAGAAGACCAGTGAGGTTGGAGCCTCCTGAATGAGGCTGTGAGAGAGGGCTGGAGAGGTAGGCAAGGTCCAGATCATATGGGACCCTGAGGGACACAGATGAAGTTTAGTTTGTATTCCAAGTGTGTTGGGAGAGCCAGGGAGGCAGTTTAATTAGGGTGGTGACCTGATTCAGTTTATATTGGAAAAGATCGATCTCTCTCTCTCTCAGCATGGATTAGGGGTGGGTGTGCAAACTTAGAAGTTGGGAGCAGTTGAGAAGCTAATGGTCCTGGTGACAGATAATGGCAGTTTAAGGTTGGGTACCAGAGTGGATATGGGAGGGAAGTGGATGGACTCTGGAAACCTGGAGATGGATGAAGAAGAATTACACCTGGATCGGATGTGGAGAGTAAGGAGAATCAGAGATGACATTAAAGGTTCCAGCTCCAGCAACCTGGTAGATGGAGGGGTGTTCTCAGGGAGAGGAATGAGGTAGGATGAAGGGGATCTTCCCCCTTTCTCTTGTCTGAACAGAAGGGGTCCTTCATATTGCCAAGCCTGGCTCCTGTCTCCTATCCCCGCCATCTTTTTGCTAAATCTGGTCTTGGGCATCAGATATTCTGAAATTGTCACTCCCAGGTGCTCCTTATAACATTATTATTTCCTTGGGTGTATGTATCACCTACTGAAGTGGTTCTGTACATGTCTCTTATCCCCCCCACACACACCCGGGTGCTTTTTATTTATTATTACAAAAAACATATAGCATAAATTTTGCCATTTTAACAATTTTAAAGTGTCGAGTACAGTGGTATAAATACGATACATCCATAATGTTATGCAACCATCACCACCATCCATCTCCATAACCCTTTTCATCTTGTAAAACTAGAACTCTATGCCCATTGAACACTTAACTCCTTGTCACCCCCTCTCTTAGCCCCTGACAACCACAATACTACCTTCTGCCTCTATGAGTTTGACTACTCTGAGTATGACATGTAAATGGAATCATGCACTGTTTGTCTTTTTGTGTCTGTCTGATTTCACTGAGGAAAATGACTTTGAAGTTCATCCATATTGTACCATGTGTTCGAATTCCTTCCTTTTTATGGATGAATCATATTCCATTGTACAAATATACCACATTTTGCTTATCAATTCATCCATTGATGGACACATGGATTGCTTTCATCTTTTGGCTGTTGTGAAGGAAGCTGCCATGCACATGGGTCTGTGAATATCTTTTTGAGACCTTGCTTTCAATTCTTTTGGGTACATACTCAGAGGTAGAGTTGCTGGATCATGTATGTGGTAATTCTATTTTTAAAATTTTGAGGCCGGGCCTGGTGGCTCATGCCTGTAATCCCAGCACTTTGGGAGGCCGAGGCAGGAGGATCACCTGAGGTCGGGGGTTTGAGACCAGCCTGACCAACATGGTGAAACCCCATCTCTACTAAAAATACAAAATTAGCTGGGTGTGGTGACACCTGCCTATAATTCCAGCTACTCGGGAGGCTGAGGCAGGAGAATTGCTTGATCCTGGGAGGCGGAGGTTGCAGTGAGCCGAGATCGTGCCATTGCACTCCAGCCTGGGCCATCTCAAAAAAAAAAAAAAAAAAAAAATTTTTTTGAGAAACGACCATACCATTTTCCACAGTGGCTGTACCATTTTATATTCTGCCCAATGGTGCACCAGGTTCCAATTTCTCTACGTCCTCATCAACACTTATTGTTTTCTGGGGTTTTTTGGATACCAGCCAACCCAATGGGTATGTCTGTAGTGTCTTTGAGTTTTCTTCTCCTTTTTTTTTTTTTTTTTTTTTTGAGATGTAGTCTCACTCTGTCGCCCAGGCTGGAGTGCAGTGGTACAATCTCTGCTCACTGCAACCTCCCGGGTTCAAGTGATTCTCCTGCCTCAGCCTCCCGAGTAGCTGGGACTATAAGTGCACACCACCAGGCCCAGCTAATTTTTGTGTTTTTAGTAGAGATAGGGATTCACCATGTTAGCCAGGCTGATTTTAAACTCCTGACTTCAATTCATCCACCCACCTCAGTCTCCCAAAATGCTGGCATTACAGGCGTGAGCCAACGCACCTGGCCCTGGCTGATTATTCATTTTTTATGTCTTCCTGTATCTATACAAATATGTTTGGCTAAAAGTCACTAACCAACCACAGTGCCCTGAGGAAATGTGGGATTAATTTTCTTACAAAAGAAAAAGACAGGCCGGGCACCGTGACTCACACCTGAAATCCCAGCACTATGGGAGACTGAGGCGGGCAGATCACTTGAGGTCAGGAGTTCGAGACCAGTTGGGCCAACATGGTGAAACCCCATCTCTACTAAAAAAACACAAAAATTACCAGGGCGTGGTGGCGCATACCTGTAATCTCAGTTACTCAGGAGGCTGAAGCAGGAGAATCACTTGAATCTGGGAGGCAGAGGTTGCATTGAACTGAGATCACATCACTGCACTCCAGCCTGGGCCACAGAGCAAGACCCCATCTCAAAATAAATACATAAATAATGCAAAGATAGGTGACTGGGTGACATTGGTTTAGCTGTGGAACATTAAGCAGAAAGACCTAGGTTTATTCTGGGTTTCTGCTCCTCCATCCTTAGCATATTAACAGTCACCCTCATGCTGAACTCCTCCACACCACAGGATGGCTGCTGCATCCAATGAAGCTGCAACCTTTTTTTTTTTTTTTTTTTTAAGTCAGGGTCTCTCTCTGTCACTCAGGCTGCAGTGCAGAAGCACAATCATAGCCCAGTACAGGTCTCGAACTCCTGGCCTCAAGCAATCTTCCTGCCTCAGCCTCCCAAGTAGCTGAGACTAGAGTTGCATGCCACCACGCCTGGCCTGCTCCTTCTGAGAAGGACAACAAGCACTTTGCAGAAGTCCCCCCAGCAATGTGCATGGACCACAGCTTGACCTCCCCCTTGCTGCAAGGGAGGCTGGGAAATATTTGCCCTTCCTGCCTGTAGACTGAGAAGGGTTGGCATGGAAGGAAGCTTGAAATGGCCTTGGGGTAGCCAGTCTACAGCGCCTGGCTGGATCTGCCCATAGAAGGTTTGCGAGGACAAGGACCTTATCTGTCTTGTTTATTGCTCTATTCTGCAGCCAGAAGAGTGCCGGGTGCCCACTAATTGCTTCATACATATTTATGGAATGGAAGAATGATCTTTCTTCCTGTTGCAGATCCCTGCAGTGCTTTATACCAGTCTGCTGGTGCTTTGAATATCAAGCATGACAGTCACGTGATGGAGAATGTTTGAATTTTATTGCTATTTTCTTGGCAGGTTTATGGGGAAGTGCTCTTGGTAACGCTGAAGTCAATAGGAATTATATTTTTGGTGAGTATTTGGGGAACAGCAAGGTCAAAGCCTAGAGATATTTTATGCAAGGAGATTCACAGTACTTTTCCTACTCATGGCAGAAGAGAGACCTGTATGTAATTGTTCTAGCAACTGCATTTCCTGACATTTATTCTCATATAATTGGGCAGCCAGGATGACCACAGAGTGGATGAGAGTACAGACCCCCTTGGAAGGAATGTTGCTTTGGTACATGTGAGCTTTGTGACCTCTGAAAAGTTCCTTAACCTCTCTGTGCCTCAGTTTCTGCCTCTGTGCCATGCGGGTGATAATAATAGTAGTTATGGGCCGGGCGCGGTGGCTCACGCCTGTAATCCCATTTGGGAGGCCGAGACAGGCGGATCATGAGGTCAGGAGATCGAGACCACCCTGGCTAACACAGTGAAACCCCGTCTCTACTAAAAATACAAAAATTAGCCGGTGCGGTGGCGGGTGCCTGTAGTCCCAGCTACTTGGGAGGCTGAGGCAGGAGAATGGCGTGAACCTGGGAGGCGGAGCTTGCAGTGAGTGGAGATTGCACCACTGCACTCCAGCCTGGGCGACAGAGCGCGACTCTGTCTCAAAAAAAAAAAAAATAGTAGTTATGAATATTTGATGAGTTAATTCATTGAAAGCTCATAGGACAGTGCCTGGTAGATAATGGTACTCAGTAAACATTAGCAATCATTACCTGGTCTTTTTTTTTTTTTTTGAGACGGAGTCTCGCTCTTTCGCCCAGGCCGGACTGCAGTGGCACTATCTTGGCTCACTGCAAGTTCCGCCTCCCGGGTTCACGCCATTGTCCTGCCTCAGTCTCCTGAGTAGCTGAGATTACAGGTGCCCGCCACCACACCCAGCTAATTTTTCGTATTTCTAGTAGAGACAGAGTTTCACCGTGTTAGCCAGGATGGTCTCAATCTCCTGACCTCATGATCCGCCCACCTCGGCCTCCCAAAGTGCTGGGATTACAGGCATGAGCCACCGAGCCCAGCCCCTCATTTAAATTTAACCCCTTCAGTACCCTAAGAGGCAGATGCTTTTGTCCTTTCCATTTTGCTGAGATCCACCAAGTCATGGGAAGGATGCGTGACTCACCCATGCTGCTGGTCAGTGAGTGCAGATGCAGGATTCTATAGGAGAATTGGGTGGTGGATCTCTAGGGGAATAGTGTGGTGGTTCAAATCCAAAGCCTGTCTGCCTGGATCCACATTCCGGCTCTGCTTCTCCTGCATTGCTGACTCTGGAAAGCTGCTTAAATTCTTTGTGACCCAATTTCGCCTTCCTAAAATGGAGACAAGAGTACACGGTCCCAGTCTCGTATATTTGATGTGGGGTTTAAATGACCTCATGTATGTAAAATGCTTAGAGCAAAGCCTGACACATAGGAGTATTTCATTTTATGTTAATCATATTTTTAGGATCATTATTGAGTTCACACCCTGAGCAACTCACCATTCATTTAATGCATATTCATGGGACTTCCTGTATGCCAGGCACTGTACTAGTTCTTATCCTTTGACTTTTTTGTTTGTTTGTTTTTTTGAGACAGAGTTTTGCTCTGTTGCCCAGGCTGGAGTGCAGTGGTGTGATCTCGGTTCACTGCAACCTCCACCTCCCAGGCTCAAGCGACTCTCCTCCCGAGTAGCTGGGACTACAGTTGCGTGCCACCATGCCTGGCTAATTTTTGTATTATTGGTAGAGACAGGGTTTCACCATGTTGGCCAGGCTGGTCTTGAACTCCTGACCTCAAGTGATCCACCGCCTCAGCCTCCCAAAGTGCTGGGATTACAGGTGTAAACCACCGTGCCCAGGCTGATGTTGTTCTTTGACATCGGTGTTCACCATAAGTTGGTTAAAAACAAACTGAAAAAGGGAATCTATCTATCTCCAACCTCCAAATGGCTAACTAAAGGTGTGAGATGGGTCTGAGTGTTACTTCTCCAGTGGGTCTGCTAAGCTTTCTCTCTAAAAAACAAAAACAAAACTCCTGATATGTAGCATTTGCCAATTCCTGTGGTGTAAATGTTCCCACCATGGCCAAACTTCAAGCTACCAACATGAGGTCACTGAGCACAGAGTTGGAAGAGAGGTGCAAAATTGGCTCTCGAGAGGTATTGGCTGCCATTGGAGCCCATGGCTGCCATTTCTATTAATGAAATATCCCTGCAGGTCATCTGTATTTTTTATGTTATAACTAGGGACTTTGTTGTACAGCTAAACATTCCCCCTGCTTCTACTCTTTTGCAGACCAGTTAAGGAATCTTCTGACCCCGAGAGGTAAGCATCCTACTTCGTCGTGAATCCCTAATGATAATATGGACTGCACACTTGCTTGAGGCCAGCCATTGTCCTAAGAACATTACGTGTATGATTCATTTGGTGCCCATTTGAACTCTTTTTGTGGTATTTCAAAGATTTCATCTTGATTTGGATCTGTTGCTGGAGAGGTAATGTGATCTTTTGGGGGTGTGCTGTAGAACCATGTTTTATCATATTACCAAAGTTACTTTTCTAGTTCCTTCTCATTTGAGTAGACTATTTCTTTTAATTATTCTTGAATTTATGTTTGATTTGACTTTTTTTTTTTCTTTTTTCCATTTAAGGATGTGACTTTAATGTCCCTAGCTAATTATAGCCTAATTTGGTCCTTGGTGCTTTCAGGGGTGAAGACTGTAAGAGTTCCTTGGATATAGGGAGTCTTTGTGTGATGGCTTTCTCCGATGCTGGTTGTAGAAGCAATGTGCTCATTGTGTGAGCAAGTTCGCTGTTGCCTACAGGGTTGGAATGGTCGAAGTCTCTTGAAGCTTAACTCCTTCCCCACATGGCATGCAATTTTTTCCCCCAGTATTTTACTGGCTGGTGTGATGGTTCAGGTTTCAGGTCTGTAGGGGAGGTGTGTCTGCATAGGAAGTGATTGTGGCTAAAGCATGTGAGTAAATGCAACACCCAGTGGTGAGCAAAGGTCCCAGCCTTGACAGAGGTGACTGGAGGACCTCTCAGTGAGTTGCACTGAGATTTTTTTTTTTTTTTTTTTTTTTGAGACAGAGTTTGGCTCTTGTTGCCCAGGCTGGAGTGCAATGGCATGATCTCAGCTCACCCCGCAACCTCTGCCTCACGAGTTCAAGCGATTCTCCTATCTCAGCCTCCCGAGTAGCTGGGATTACAGGCACTTGCCACCAAGCCCAGCTAATTTTGTATTTTTAGTAGAGACGGGGTTTCTCCATGTTGGTCAGGCTGGTCTCGAACTCCCGACCTCAGGTGATCTGCCCAACTTGGCCTCCCAAAATGCTGGGATCACAGGCGTGAGCCACCGCACCTGGCTGTGCACCAAGGTCTTATCAGGTGGAAGGGTTGGAGCCACTTCAGCTCCCCTGCCAGGTCAGCCGGAATGCCATCCACCTCTCAGACACACTCGTGATCCAGTGCTCTAGCTATTCAGATCAGACGGGCACCTCTTTTCATCTGTAGGAATGTTGGTGTTCCAAGTAGAGAGGAATTGTGAATCTGTCTCTTGTGCAAGCCTAAACCTAGAGGGTGCTCCTCCTGCGGGGATGCCGTCACCCTGATGTGTTCCAGAAAGACTGTCGACAGTTGCACCCATGCTGAGCTCCCACGGGAGAAGCCCCAGCTGTGCCTGTGGCAATGGAAGAGAGAGGAAAGATATCCCCTTCTCCAAGACCCTTCGCTCACACCAGGGCTGTCTGATGGTTGGGTTAGAGCTGTGGACTTTCCCTGCTAAGCCCAGCACTAAAACTGTGCCCCTGCTGAAAGAAACTTCCCACCAGCAGAAAGATCTGATTTTCAAGGCCTGCTGTCCAGATTCTTTTGTCCCGTGGGGTGTTCCCTTGACATGGTGCACTCCCCATTCCCGTAGGATAGGAGTCACTGGGCACCAGACTACAGTGAGTGTTGTTCCTCTGGGTCTAGCCACCCAGTGAAGCTCCCACACTTCAGGCTGGTTCTGGGGAACGTCTGCAAGGAATCCGATAATGTCACCTGTCCTCGAGACTCCCAGCAGTGGGTAGCAGCACCAGCTCTAATGGGGGTGGCAGGAGAGAGGCACAGGCTCTGTGAGATTCCTGTTATAGGTAGCCTTAGTATATTGGCTTCCTTGAATGCTAGTTACGGTGGTAATGAACGGATCACGTGGACAGACTCAGGACCTCCTGGTTAGCCAGAGTGGTGCACGCAGTGGTGACAGCTGAGGACATACAGCCGTTTTCTCCTTCCTGGGGGCAGTGTTATCCTACCAGGAGATGCTGTCATGGACTGTGTTGGTTGGCCTCCACCCAGCAGGTGGAGCACCAGCTGCAGGAGTAGCAGTGGGGATGTTCACTTGCCCTATGTTGCCCAGGGTGGCTACTCTTATTTCTCAGGCAATGGGCAGAGCCATAGAGTTCCCCAAAGTTTCTATCCTTTGTATTAAGCCACCAGGACGGGGGTGGCAGGGCAAAGCCAGGTGTGGGCCGGATCAGGCAGTTTTGTGCTCTAACTCTCCCTGTGCGGGGCAAGCAGCAATCCCTGTTGGGTATCGGGGGCGCAGTTGGTTTCCAGGCCAGTGTGCTGATAATTCAGAGAGGAGTCTTTCTGCCTCTGCTGCACAGAAGAGTTTGTGCAGGGAGCGGGGAGTGGCAGGTGGCAGTAAGCCCCACGCAGATCCCACACACTTGGCAAGGCAGATCTCCTCCCACCCTGTTCCACTGGCAGCGGCGAGCTAAGGTCCAGGCAGCCTGCGCTCAGAACTTGCAAATGCCTCCAAGTCATAAGCTTTCCCTGCAGAGATAGCAGAGATAGCAACCACTGCTTTTAGGCCATACCCCTCCCCATCTATCCCACCCAGCCATGTGCCAGCATCCTGCATACACGTGACTGCAGCTTGCTTTTCGCTTACCCCATGCCCCAATCCCAGCCCTGGCCAAGGAAGTTCATCTGCACCCACAGTTATCTAGTGAAACCCAGTTGCAGTCTTCTTTCAACCTGCCACCACCCCCTAAACTTTTTGGCTGACCACTGCAGGGTGCCCTGTGAGGAACAGTAAGTAATGGCTTCCCTAGGTCCATACTGGGATCTGGGAGTACACGCAGGGTTCTTCCCGCAGCTCCTACTTATATTCCATGAACCTCCCCAAGTCATATCCTGCACTGAATAGGGTTAAGGCCTTGCCCCAAAGACTGGACTTTCAGGCTCCCTGGTGTGGTGGGCGCATGTATCCCGCAGTCTTTCCCCGTCTCACACCCCGGGGACTCGCAGCCCTTCACTTGAGTCACAGTATAGGCTGCAGCCCGTCAGTTCCTTCAAAGGGACGGTGGATTCCTTCAGATTTCCTGTCCAATTCCTGAATCACTTCTTGAAAAAAAAAAAGTTCACAGTGTGAATCTCTACACAGTGTTTTGTCCTTCCAAGTGGGAGGGGTATGCCAGCAATGCCTCTCATCCAACATGTTTACTGTCCTGCTCTTTTGTAGAAGGAGAGCAAGGACTTTCCAGAAGTGCCCCCAGCAATGTGCATGGGCCAGAGCTTGATCTTCCCCTAGCTGCAAGGGAGGCTGGGAAATATTTGCCCTTCCTGCCTGTGGGCTGAGAAATGTTGGCATGGAAGGGAGCTTGAAATGGGCCTTGGAGTAGCCAGTCTACAGTGTCTGGCTGGCTCCACCCATAGAAGGTTCATGAGGACAAATCTATCTTGTTTACTGCTCTATTCCAGCAGCCAAAAGAGTGCTGGGTGCCCACTAATTGCTTCATACATATTTATGGAATGGAAGAATGATCTTTCTTCCTGCTACAGATCCCTGCAGTGCTTTATACCAGTCTGCTGGTGCTTTGAATATCAAGCATGACAGTCACATGATGGAGAATGTTTGAATTTTATTACTATTTTCTTAGGAGATGTATGGAGAAGGACTGTTGCAAATGCTAAATACATTGGACGCCGTATTTTTGGTGAGTATTTGTGGAATAGCAAGGTCAAAGCCTAGAGATATTTTATGCAAGGAGATTCACAGTACTTTTCCTACTCATGGCAGAAGAGAGACCTGTATGTAATTGTTCTAGCAACTGCATTTCCTGACATTTATTCTCATGTAACTGGGCAGCCAGGATGACCACAGAGTGGATGAGAGTACAGACCCCCTTGGAAGGAATGTTGCTTTGGTACATGTGAGCTTTGTGACCTCTGAAAAGTTCCTTAACCTCTCTGTGCCTCAGTTTCTGCCTCTGTGCCATGCGGGTGATAATAATAGTAGTTATGATGAATGAGTTAATTCATCAAAAGCACACAGGACAGTGCCTTGCAGATAAAGGCACTCAGTAAACATTAGCAATCTGACTGGATGCAGTGGCTGACACCCATAATCCCAACACTTGGGAGGCTAAGGCGGGCAGATCACTTGAGGCCAGGATACAGTGGCTCACACCTATAATCCCAGCACTTTGGGAGGCTGAGGTGGGTGAATCACTTGAGGTCAGGAGTCTGAGACCAGCCTGGCCAACATGGTGAAACCCCATTTCTACTAAAAATACAAAAATTAACCAGGCGTGGTGGTGCATACCTGTAGTCCCAGTTAGTCGGGTGGCTGAGGCAGGAGAATTGCTTGAACCTGGGAGGCAGGGGTTGCAGTGAGCCGAGATCGCATCACTATGCACTAGGCTGGGCAACAGATCGAGACTGTGTCTCAAAAAAAAAAAAAAAAAGAAAGAAAGAAAAAAAGAAAAAGAAAAAAAAGCAGACAAAATTTATTGACTATTCAAAAATCTGAAAAAGATGAAGCAGAAGCTTGACCTAACCGACACGTATCAGGACTCAGCTTTCTATCACATTTTCAGCACATGTGGAAAAATTGAATTTTGATTTGATCTCAAGTAAAAATGTATAACATGTACAATATTTTAATTATAGGGATTAACTCTGCTACTATTAGGTAATAATATTTTAAAATATTATATTAAGTTTTTTTGTTTTTTTGAATTTTTACTTCAATAGCTTTTGGGGGTACAAGTGGTTTCTGTTACATGATGAATTATGTAGTAGTAAATTCTGAGATTGTAGTCCACCCATCAGTGTATGTTTTAGAGTATGTTGCACTCAATATGTAGTTTTTTGGTTTTGTTTTTTGAGACAGTCTCGCTCTGTTGCCCAGGCTGAAGTGCAGTGGAGGGATCTCATCTCATTACAACCTCTGTATCTTGGGTTCAAGTGATTCTCCTGCCTCAGCCTCCCAAGTAGGTGGGACCACAGGCACGCACCACCATGCCTGGCTAATTTTTATATTTTTAGTAGAGATGGGGTTTTGCCGTGTTGGTCGGACTGGTCTCGAACTTCTGAGCTCAAGTAATCTGCCCGCCTCGGCCTCCCAAAGTGCTGGGATTACAGGCATGAGCCACCACGCCTGGCCCCAGTGTGTAGTTTTTTGTCCCCACCTCCCTGCCCTCCCCTTTCTGAATCTCTGAAGTCCATTATGCCACTCCGTATTGCCTTTGCATACCCATGGCTTAGCTCCCACTTGTAAGTGAGAACATGTGGTTTTGGTTTTACGTTCCTAAGTTACTTCACTTAGAATGATGGCCTCCATCCGAGTTGCTGCGAGGCGTTATTTTACTCTTTTTTATGGCTGAGTCATATTCCATGCTGTTTATATACCACATATTCTTCATCCACTCATTGGTCAATGGGCACTTAGGTGGATTCCATATCTTTCAATTGTGAATTGTGCTGTGATAAACATACATGGGCATGTGTCTTTTTTATTTTATTTTATTTTAATTGAGGCAGAGTCTTGCTCTGTCATCCAAGCTGGAATGCAGTGGTGCAATCTCACTGCAACCTCTAACTCACAGGTTCAAGTGATTCTCTTGCCTCAGCCTCCCAAGTAGCTGAGACTACAGGCATGCACCACCATGCCTAGCTAATTTTTGTATTTTTAGTAGAGATGGGCTTTCAATGTTGGCCAGGCTGGTCTTGAACTCCTGACCTCTAGTGATCTGCCCTTCTCGGCCTCCCAAAGTGTTGGGATTACAGGCGTGAGCCACTGCACCCAGCCCACAAGTGTCTTTTTCATGTAATGGCTGCCTTTTCTTTGGGTAGATACCCAGTAGTGGGATTCCTGGATCGAATGGTAGATCTACTTTTAGTTCTTTGAGGAATCTCCATACTGTTTTCCAAAGAGGTTGTACTAATTCACATCCCCACCAGCAGGGTATTAGTGTTCCATTTTCACCACATCCACACCAACATCTATTGGTTTATTTGAATTTTTATCAATAGCCATTCTTGTGGGAGTAAAATGGTATCTCATTGTGGCTTTAATTTGCATTTCTTTAATGATTAGTGATGCTGACCATTTTTTCATATGTTTCTTGGCCACTGGAATATCTTCTTTTGAGAAATGTCTATTCATATCGTTGGGATGCTTTTCGGTGGGATTATTTGTTTTCTTCTTGCTGATTTCTTTGAGTTCCTTATAGGTACTGTATAATAGTCTTTTGTGGATGGCTAGTTTGCAAATATTTGCTCCCATTCAGTGGGTTGTCTGTTTATTCTGATAATTATTTCCTTTGCTGTACAGAACGTATTTAATTTACTCAGGTCCCATATATTTATTTATTTTTGAGACAGTCTTACTCCGTCACCCAGGCTTCAGTGCAGCAGCACGATCTCAGCTCACTGCAATCTCCACCTCCCAGGCTCAAGCAATTCTCCTGCCTCAGCCTCCTGAGTAGCTGGGATTACAGGCATCCAACACCATACCTAGCCAATTTTTGTATTTTTAGTGGAGATGGGGTTTCATCATGTTGGTCTGGAACTCCTGACCTCAGGATCCACCCACTTGGGCCTCTCAAAGTGCTGGGATTACAGGCGTGAGCTACCATGCCTGTTCCCATACATCCATATGTTTACTTTTGTTTTTGTTGCATTTGCTTTTGGGCTCTTGATTGTGAACTCATTGCCTAAGTCAACATCTAGAAGAGTTTTTCTGATGTTATCTTCTATAATTTGTATGGCTTCTGGTCTCATATTTAAGTCTTTGATGCAAATTCACATTGAATTTGTGAGTTGATTTTTGTATAAGGTAAGAAATAAGGATCCAACTTCATTCTCCTACATGTGGCTTGCCAGTTATCCCTGCACCATTTGTTGAATAAGGTGTCCTTTCCTCCACTTCATATTTTTGTTTGCTTTGTCGAAGATCAGTTGGCTGTAAGTATTGGCTTTATTTCTGGGTTCTCTATTCTGTTCCATTGTTCTACATGCCTACTTTTATACCAGTACTATGCTGTCTTGGTAACTATAGGCTTGTAGTATAATTTGATTGGGTAATGTGATGCCTCCAGATTTGTTCTTTTTGCTTAGTCTTGCTTTGGCTATGCGGGCTCTTTTTTGGTTCATATGAGTTTTAGGATTGTGGCTGGGCATGGTAGCCACACATCTGTAACTTTGGGAGGCCAAGGTGGGTGGATCACCTGAGGTCAGGAGTTCAAGACCAGCCTGGCCAACATGGCGAAACCCTGTCTCTACTAAAAATACAAAAATTAGTCAGGCATGGTGCATGCACCTGTAATCCCAGTTATTCGGGAGGCTGAGGCAGGAGAATTGCTTGAACCTGGGAAGCAGAGGTTGCAGTGAACCGAAATCGGCCATTGCACTCCAGCCTGGGTGACAGAGCGAGACTATGTCTCAAAAAAAAAAAAAAAAAGAATTTTAGGATTTTTTGGTTCTGTGGAAAATGATAGCATTTTGATGGGAATTACATTGAATTTGTAGATTGCTTTTGGCAGTATGGTCATTTTCACAATATTGATTCTACCCATCCATGAGCATGGGATGTGTTTCCATTTGTTTGTGTCATCTATGATTTCTTTCAGCAGTGTTTTGTAGTTTTCCTTGTAGTGGTCTTTCACCTCCTTGGTTAGGTATATTCCTGAGTATTTTATTTTATTTTTTTTTGCAGTTGTTGTAAAAGGAGTTGAGCTCTTGATTTGAATCTCAGCTTGGTCATTGTTGGTGTACGTAGCAGTGCTACTGATTTGTGTACATTGATTTTGTATCCTGAAACTCTACTGAATTCATTCATTAGATCTAGGAGCTTTTTGGATGAGTCTTTAGGGTTTTCTAGGTGTACAATCATATCATCAGTGAACAGTAACAGTTTGACTTCCTCTTTACCAGTTTAGATGCCCTTCATTTCTTTCTCTTGTCTGATGGCTCTGACTAGGACTTCCAGTACTATGTTGAATACAAGTGGTAAAAGTGGGCATCCTTGTCTTGTTCCAGTTCTCAGGGGGAATGCTTTAAACTTTTCCCCATTCAGTGTAATGTTGGCTGTAGGGTTTGTCATAGATGGCTTTTATTACATTGAAGTATGTCTCTCGTATACTGATTTTGTTGAGGGTTTTAATCATAAAGGGATGCGGGATTTTGTGAAATGCTTCTGCATCTCCTATGATTTTTGTTTTTAATTCTGTTTCTGTGATGTATCACATTTGTTGACTTGCGTAAGTTAAGCCATCCTTGCATTACTGGTATGAAACACACTTGATCACATCATGGCAGATTTCAAGCTACCAACATGAGGTCACTGAGCACAGAGTTGGAAGATGGATACAAAATTAGCTCTCACAACAGACTACAATCCATGGCTGCCACTTCTACTAAAGAGATGTCCCTGCAGGTAATCTGTATTTTCTATAACTGGTGACTTTACTGTACAGTTAAACATTCCCCCTGCCTCTGTTCTTTTGCAGCCCCGTTACTGAGGCTGCAACAAAGTTTGCAAAGGGAACGTCCTGTCCTGGAAGGTAAGCATCCTACTTTGTCATGAATCCCTAATGATAGTGTAGACTGCACACTGGCTTGAAGCCAGCCATTGTCCTAAAAACTGTACGTGTCTGATTCATGTAGTGCTCCTTTGGGAATGGAGAGGAACATGGACTCTCACAGGTGCCCAAGGCCACGCAGCCAGGTGGAAGCAGGATCAGAGTTCAAACTGACACGCTGTAACCATATGCATGTAGGGTATATCTATGCACTGTAACCATGTGCATAGATATACCCTAGGTATGCCTAGGATCCAAGTGTCAGAAGCAGAAAATGGGAACAGCCTGAGGCAATTAGCAAATTGAGAGGAAAAATACTTCCCAAAACTACATGGGCTGAGAGTCTTGAAGGAGCCAGACTTGACCCATGGTGGGAGTATGGAGAACAAGAACAAAGTATCAGATGAATTCTGTATGGAGAAGTTAGATTATATTATGGAGGAGACTATATTTGTTCAGGAGAGGTTGTACTGCACAAAGAAACCACAAATTGCTATGACTTAAGGCACAAAGGGTTTATATTTTGCTCACCCAAAAAGCAATATGGGTTGAGTGTTCCTACAGGGTACCTTGGCTCCATGTGGGGACTTAGGCATCCAAGCTGCTTGCGTCTCTTTTTTCTTTCTTTTCTGTTTTTTTTTTTTTTTTTCTTTTTTTAAAGACAAAGTCTAGCTCTGTCGCCCAGGTTGGAGTGCAGTGGCACTATCTCAGCTCGCTGCAACCTCTGCCTCCCAGGTTCAAGATTTTCTCCTGCCCCAACCTCCCAAATAGCTGGGATTACAGGCACCTGCCATCACACCTGGCTAATTTTTGTATTTTTAGTAGAGACGAGTTTTCACTATGTTACCCGGGCTGCTCTCGAACTCCTGACCTCAAGTGATCTGCCTGCCTGGGCCTCTCAAAGTGCTGGGATTACAGGCATGAGCCACCACGCTGGGCCAAGCTGCTTGAATCTCATTGCTTCTCCTCTTGGCACAAGGTCTCCTTGTCTGTTCTATGAGAGGAGAGAGCTGGAGAGCCACAGAAGGCCTTTTGTAGCCAGGCCTGGAAGTAGCGGGCACCAGCTCCACACACCTCCTGTTGGCCAGGATCAGTCACATGACCCCAACCTAACTACAGCGGGGGCTGACAAAGGTGGTCTCCCTTCCATTTGTGGAAGATGCAACTGTGGTGAACACAGCAGGGTACTCTTGCTTTTTCACAGGCCAACAGTCAGGTATGGCGTGAAGGTAGGTCCTGAGCACAGCCCTGCATCCACTTCATGCCTCACTCCCTGTTTTAGTTGTGAAGGCTGCTAGAGCAAAGTGCCATACATAGGCTGGCTGGCTTACCCACTACAGAGATTTATTTCTCAGTTCTGGAGGCTGGAAGTCCAAGATCAGAGTATCAGTAGGGTTGGATTCCTGGGAACCCGCTTCTGGGTTGCAGAGAGCCAACTTCTTGCCACATGACACGCTTTAATATTGTTTTTTGACATCAGCATTCACCATATGCTGGTTATAGAAAAGTCTGGAAGGAGAATCTATCTCCAACCTACAAATGGCTAACGAACGTTATGGGATGGTAGGCTGGTGACTGTGCCACTGCACTCCAGCCTGGGCGACAGAGTGAGAACTTGTCTCAACAACAACAAAGAAATATCAACCCCAAGGTGATGGTATTAAGAGATGGGGCCTTTGGGAGGTGTTGAGAGCATGAGGGTAGAGCCCTCTTGATTCGGATTAATCCCTTATAAAAGAAGCCTCAGAGAGCTCACTCCAAGGAATGCGGTGAAGACTGAAGGGTAGAATTTATGCAAAATGCTCCAAGATAAGCCTGGCTTATCATAAGCTCAGCAAATGTGAGCAGAGCTATTATCAGTGTGTGTGTGAGAGAGAGAGAGTTGAGCATCATCTAATTCATGAGTATGGATGAAAATAAAAGGGGGGGTACCAGGCATGGTAGCTCAATGCCTGTAATCCCAGCACTTTGGGAGGCCGAGGCGGGTGGATCACTTGAGGTCAGGAGTTCGAGACCAGCCTGGCCAAAATGGTGAAACCTTGTCTGTACTAAAAATACAAAAATTAGCCGGGCCTGGTGGTGGTGCACGTCTATAGTCCGAGATACTCCAGAGGCTGAGCCAGGGGATTCGCTTGAAACTGGGAGGCAGAGGTTGCAGTGAGCTGAGATTACCCCATTGCACTCCAGCCTGGGCAATAGAGCAAGACTCTGTCTCAAATAAATAAATAAATAAATAAATAAATAAATAAATAAGAGAAGACTTTGCCTCAAACCCTGAATAAGATGAGCATGTAAAAGATGAGTAGAGGTGGAGGCAGAGGTGAAGGAGCTAGAATAAAGAGGCCAGAAAGTCAGAGAGAGCAAGGTAACATGGAGGTCAGCAGAAGGCAAGGGGAGAGAGGGTCACCTGGAGAAGGAGGTCACCTCGGGAGGAACTGCAGGGCATTACAGAAGGTGAGGCAGAACAGGGTCTGTGGTGTTCTCGGCAGGGTACTTAGACAGCATCTGAGACCACCTGGGTTTCTTGACGTAGATGAAGGCGGTGAGCCTAATTACAACTGGCTGACTGAGATGCTCGAGAATTGGACCAGGACCTCCCTGGAAAAGCAGGAGCAGCCCGATGAGGACCCCGAAAGTAAAGGTACCGTGTCTAGTGTAATAAGTGTCATCAACAGTAAGTGCCACCAACCTTCTCTCTCCTCTTGCTCTTCCCCACCCCTGTGGGCCAGTCCTGCAGGGGACATGACCCGATGTCCCGCTGGTACAGTTTGGATGCTTGCTCCCTTCCAAATCTCATGTTGAAATGTAATCCCCCAATGTAAATTAGTTCAACCATTGTAGAAGACAGTGTGGCAATTCCTCAAGGATCTAGATCCAGAAATACCATTTGACCCAGCCATCCCATTACTGGGTATATGCCCAAAGGAATAGAAATCGTTCTGTTAGAAAGATACAGGCACGTGTATGTTCACTGCAGCACTATTCACAATAGCAAAGACATGGAATCAACCCAAATGCCCATCAATGATAGACTGGATAAAGAAAATGTGGTACATATACACCATGGAATACTATGCAGCCAGAAAAAGGAACAAGATCATGTCCTTTGCAGGGACATGGGTGGAGCTGGAAGCCATTATCCTCAGCAAACCAATGCAGGAACAGAAAACCAAACACCACATGTTCTTACTTATAAGTGGGAGCTGAATGATGAGAACACATGAACACAGGGAGGGGAACAGCACACACTGGGGCCTGTTGGGTGGGGGTGGGAAGAAGAAGAGCACCAGGATAAATAGCTAATGCATGCAGGGCTTAATACCTAGGTGATGGGTTGATAGGTGCAGCAAACCACCATGGCACACGTTTACCTGTGTAACAAATCTGCACGTCCTGCACATGTATCCCAGAACTTAAAATTAAATTAAATTAAAAGAAAAAGAAACGTAATCCCCAGTGTTGGAGGTGGGGCCTGGTGGGAGGTGATTGGATCAGGGGGACGGATCCCTCCTGAATGGCTTAGCGTCATCCTCTTGGTGATTAGTGAGTGCTTGCTCTGAGTTTATGTGAGATACAGTTGTTTAGAAGTGTGTGGCACCGTCCCCCTCGCTCTCTTCTCCTCTTCCCGACAAGTGATGTACCTGCTCTCCCTTCACCTTCCATCATGATTGGAAGCTTCCTGAGGCCCCACCAGAAGCAGATGCCAGCACCATGCTTCCTATACAGCATCCAGAGCTGTGAGCCAATTAAACCTCTTTTCTTTATAAATTATCCAACCTTGGGTACTTCTTTATAGCAATGCAAGAATGGACTGATACGCCCACCCTCTATCCATCCACCCGGCCATCCATCCATTTAGGATGTCTTGAGTCATTAGCATGAAATAATAACTCTCCTAATAGCAGGCTGGGGGTAGGGGTGACAAAGGGGAAATGACAGACCAGGTGCCTGCCTGGAGGACTCACAGTCTAGAGGACGAGATGGAGAATAGACAGGTAAGTTCATCCTCGACTGGGCTAATTTCTATGGAGAGGGCTCGGTGCAGTGGCTCGCACCTGTAATCCCAGCACTTTGGGAGGCTGAGGCAGGAAGATCACTTGACCCCAGGAATTCAAGACCAGCTTGGGCAACATAGCAAGACCCCATCTCTACAAAAATTTTTTGTAAAAAATTAGCTGGGCATGGTAATGCGTTCCTGAGACAGGATTTGATGCTCCAGTCTGGGGGCAGAATTTCTTCTCTACAAACTGTTTTGCCCTTAAAGCCTTCAACTGAGTAGATGAGGCCCACCCACATCACTGAGAATAATCTTGAAGTCAACTAATTGTAGCCGTCAACCACATCTACAAAATACCTTCACAGCCACACCTAGGCTAGCATTTGATTAAATAACTGGTTACTGTGGCCTAGCCTAGATGACATGTTAAACCATCCTCCCAACATCCTAAGTGCTATAGGCAGACTCTTATTTATTCCTCATAAAACTACAAGGGATAGGCGTTACTCTCTTCCTGGTTTTACAGATGGGAACAGAGATGTTAAGTAACTTGCTCGGGGGCCCGGTGCAGTGGCTCATGCTCATAATCCTAGCACTTTGGGAGGCCAAGGTGGGTGGATCACCTGAGGTCAGGAGTTCGAGACCAGCCCGGCCAACATAGCAAAACCCCTTCTCTATTACAAATACAAAAAAAAAAAAATAGTTAGCCAGGCATAGTGGTGGGTGCCTGTAGTCCTAGCTACTCGGGAGACTGAGGCGGGAGAATCCCTTGAGCCCAGGAGGCGGAGGTTGCAGTGAGCTGAGATTGCACCACTGCACTCCAGTCTGAGACTCTGTCTCAAGAAAAAAATAAATAAATAAAAGTAACGTGCTCAGGGTCTCACAGCCTATGAGTGATGAAGTCAAATTCAAATCGGCATCTAGCTCAAGCACCCACCTCCCTACTAGCTTTGCTCTCTTACCGCTCTGCCCATGCTGTTCAGAGAGGATTGAGGCTGGAAAACCAGGAAGAAAGAAATCAGAGCGGGAGGCTGTGTTGCATCCTGGATGGAAAAGATACTGCATAAGGTCCTGGTAGCTGAGACTGGGAGGAGCAGAGACACTGAAAAGATGATCAGGAGGTGGAACTGGCAGGTCTTGGTGATACTCCGGTGTGAGGGTGAGGAAGAGGCAGAAGTCTGGGGTGATGACCTGATTTACGCCTCAGTGACTTGGCAGCCCCTTGGGCTGAGGACAGGAGCACAGGAAAATGTGCTGGGCACTTTAGAACAGCTCCTGGGGCCGGGCGCGGTGGCTCAAGCCTGTAATCCCAGCACTTTGGGAGGCCGAGGCGGGTGGATCACGAGGTCAGGAGATCGAGACTATCCTGGCTAACATGGTGAAACCCCGTCTCTACTAAAAATACAAAAAACTAGCCGGGCGTGGTGGCGGGCGCCTGTAGTCTCAGCTACTTGGGAGGCTGAGGCGGGAGAATGGCGTGAACCCGGGAGGCGGAGCTTGCAGTGAGCCGAGATCACGCCACTGCACTCCAGCCTGGGAGACACAGCAAGACTCCGTCTCAAAAAAAAAAAAAAAAAAAAAAAAAAAAAAAAAAGAACAGCTCCTGGAACATTCTGCATCGTCCTCCCCCATGAACCTAAAGAAAACAAGCTCATTTCTCCAGGCACACAGGTGATCATACAGTCATTAAATCTCCATCTTTTCTTTGCCAACTCCCTCCACCCCAATGGCCCAAAGTCGTGTCTCACCAGTGGCTCAATGATAGATGCTGGATCAGATGGTCAGGACCCTGAGGCCCCTGGATGCCAACCTTTCCCAGCTTGCCGGATTTGTCAGCTCTCCTGCCCTAGCAAATACTACAGGCGGGGTGGCTTCAACTAGAGGCTTTTTATTTTCTCACGGTTCTTTTTTTTTTTTTTTGAGATGGAGTCTTGCTCTGTCGCCCAGGCTGGAGTGCAGTGGCGAGATCACTGCTCACTGCAAGCTCCGCCTCCCGGATTCACACTATTCTCCTGCCTCAGCCTCCCGAACAGCTGGGACTGCAGGCGCCTGCCATCACACCCGGCTAATTTTTTGTATTTTTAGTAGAGACAGGGTTTCACCGTGTTAGCCAGGATAGTCTCGATCTCCTGACTTCATGATCCACCCGCTTGGGCCTCCCAAAGTGCTGGGATTACAGGCGTGAGCCACTGCGCCTGGCTTTTTTTTTTTTTTCTTTTTTTGAGACAGGGGTTTCCCCATGTTGTCCAAGCTGGTCTCGAACCCCTAACCTCAAGTGACCCACCCACCTGGGCCTCCCAAAGTGCTGGAATTACAGGTGTGAGTCACTGTGCCCAGCCTTATTTTCTCACAATTCTGCACGCAGGAAGTCCAAGATCAAGGTGCCAGCGGGGTCGGTTTCTCCTGAGGCCTCTCTCCGTGGCTTGCAGATGAACTGTCGCTTTCTCACTGCATCCTCCCAGCCGACCTTTCCTCTGTGCACATGCATTCTTGGTGTTTTCTTTGTTTTGTTTTTTTTTGTTTTTTTTTTTTTTTGATACAATGTCTCACTCTGTTCCCCAGGCTGGAGTGCAGTGGCACAATCATAGTTCACTTCAGCCTTGAACTCCCAGGTTCGAGTGATCCTCCTGCCTCAGCCTCCTGAATAGCTGGGACCACAGGCTTGCATTCATATGCCCAGCTAATTTGCTTATTTTATTTTTTATTTTATTTTATTTTATTTATTTATTTTTTTTATTTTTTTTGAGATGGAGTCTCACGCTGTTGCCCAGGCTGGAGTGCAGTGGCGCGATCTCGGCTCACTGCAAGCTCCGCCTCCCGGGTTCCCGCCATTCTCCTGCCTCAGCCTCCTGAGTAGCTGGGACTACAGGCGCCCGCCACCGCGCCCGGCTAATTTTTTGTATTTTTAGTAGAGACGGGGTTTCACTGTGGTCTCGATCTCCTGACCTTGTGATCCGCCCGCCTCGGCCTCCCAAAGTGCTGGGATTACCGGCTTGAGCCACAGCGCCCGGCCTATTTTATTTTATTTTATTTTATTTTTGTAAAGATGCGGTCTTACTATCTTGCCCAAGCTGGTCTCCAACTTCTGGGCTCAAGCGATCCTCTCACCTTGGCCTTCCTAAGTCCTGGGATTACTCTGGCGCCTGGTGCTCTTCCTCTTCTCATGAAGACCCCAGTCCTATTGAATTAGGATCCCACTCTCATGACCTCAGTTATCCTGAATGACTCTCTTTTTTTAAATTTTTTTAAATTTTTTAGATTTTTATTTTTTATTTTTATTTTTTTATTTTACTTTATGTTCTAGGGTACCTGTGCACAACATGCAGGTTTGTTATATATGAATACATGTGCCATGTTGGTGTGCTGCACCCATTAACACATCATTTACATTAGGTATATCCCCTAATGCTATCCCTTCCCCTTTCCCCCACCCCACAATAGGCCCCAGTGTGTGATGTTCCCCTTCCTGTGTCCAAGTGATCTCATTGTTCAATTCCCACCTACGAGTGAGAACATGCGGTGTTTGGTTTTCTGTTCTTGCGATAGTTTGCTGACAATGATGGTTTCCAGCTGCATCCATGTCCCTACAAAGGACATGAACTCATCCTTTTTTATGGCTGCATAGTATTCCATGGTGTATATGTGCCACATTTTCTTAATCCAGTCTGTCATTGATGGACATTTGGGTTGGTTCCAAGTCTTTGCTATTGTGAATAGTGCTGCAATAAACATACGTGTGCATGTGTCTTTATAGCAGCATGATTTATAATCCTTTGGGTATATCCCCAGTAATGGGATGGCTGGGTCAAATGGTATTTCTGGATCTAGATCCTTGAGGAATCACCACACTGTCTTCCACAATGGTTGAAGTAGTTTACAGTCCCACCAACAGTGTAAAAGTGTTCCTGTTTCTCCACCTGTTGTTTCCTGACTTTTTAATGATGGCCATTCTAACTGGTGTGAGATGGTATCTCATTGTGGTTTTGATTTGCATTTCTCTGATGGCGAGTGATGATGAGTGATGATAAGACGGAGTCTCGCTCTGTCATCAGGCTGGAGGGCAGTGGCACGATCTCAGCTCACTTCAGCCTCCACCTCCCAGGTTCAAGTGATTCTCCTGCCTCAGCCTCCCAAGTAGCTGGGACTACAGGCGCCCGCCACCACGCCCAGCTCATTTTTGTATTTTTAGTAGAGACGGGGTTTCACCATGTCCGCCAGGATGGTCTTAATCTCTTGACATTGTGATCTGTCCACCTCGGCCTCCCAAAGCGCTGGGATTCCTGGCATGAGCCACCGCCCCCGGCCCAGAATGACCTCTTTAAAGGCCCTGTCTCCAAATACAACCCCGTGGGGGATGAGGGCTTCCACGTTTGACTTTGGTGGGGGCAGAAACTACTCAGTCTCCTGTACTCACCTTGGCTGTCTCGGCTTCTTTCTCTAGGCTCAGTCAGTGACTTTTTGGATTTTGTGAGAAAAACAAGCATTTGCGCTTCAAAGTGGGAATGGGGAACCACTCACAACTTCCTGTACAAACACGGTGAGAAGACCGTCCTCCCACCGCCCTGGTCTGTCCGTGTGTGTGAATGGGCTGGAGTAGGGGAAGGGGTGGGGCCTGAAACAATCCCAGGCTGGTCCTTCACCAGAGCTTTGGAGCCGGGCTGGTGTCAACATGCCCAGGGGTCTGATTAGGGGACCCTTCGCTCGGTGGTGTGGTCCATACTGAAAAATGTGTGGCCTCGCTGCGAGTCCCAGTCATCGTGAAAAGCCTCACTGATGGTTTTCTCTGGTTTTGCAAAAATGCAAAAACCCTAATTTCTTGTCAGCTAGTCCTAGGACCTGGTCTTTAAAAAAACACTTCTATGAGCCAGCACAGTGGCTCACACCTGTAATCCCAGCAGTTTGGGAGGCCGAGGTGGGTGGATCACTTGAGGTCAGGAGTTCAAGACCAGCTTGGCCAACGTGGTAAAACCCTGACTCTACTAAAAATACAAAAATTAGCCGGACATGGTGGCGGGTGCCTGTAGTCCCAGCTACTCGGGAGGCTGAGGCAGGAGAGTCGTCTGAATCCAGGAGGCAGAGGTTGCAGTGAGCCGAGATCATCCCACTGCACTCCAGCCTGGCGACAGAGAGAGACTCTATCTTAAAACAAACAAACAAAAAGAAACACTTGTATGGGTTTTCCCTTCATGGGGCTGACCCTGTCATTCGGGCGGAATTGATGTCAGGCTCCTGGGAACTCACACTAAGGCCATTTAATAGTCTCCATAAGCTGCAATGTTCATTGCTGGTGGAGATCACTCGTGTGTGTGTGTCTTGCTCTGTTTCCCAGGTTGGGAATGCAGTGGTGCAATCATGGCTCACTGCAGCCTCGGCCTTCCCAGCTCAAGCAATCCTCCCATTTCAGCCTCCCGAGTAGCTGGGAGCACAGGCACACAGCATCATGCCCGGCTAATTTTTGTTTTTATTTTCCATAGAGATGGGGTCTCACTATGTTGCCCAGACTGATCTTGAACTCCTGGGCTCAAGCCAGCCTCCAACCTCGGCCTCCCAAAGTGCTGGGATTACAGGTGTGAGCCACCCCACACCTAGCCTTCCCCACTCTTTTGTTACAAGACTATAGTGAACATCTTTATGTTCGTGGCCCTGTTGCCCTTGTGCAAGTCAGGAAAAGGTGCATCTCCCAGGGTGGTGAATTCTAAAATGTGCCCCCTTGGCCAGGGCTGTGTGTGGCCTGGGAAGGGAACCCTGGCTGGATGTCAGTCCTGCTCACCTCTCCCGGGGTGCTTCCTGCCAGAAACACAGGACTTGAGCTGTGTCTGAGCACCATGCCACACAGCTGCCAGGTCTTATGGCCTCGGAATACACTTTCAAGCGTCGAGTCACTGGATCATGGCGATGAGTGTTTTAGCATCAAATTTCTCTCTGAAGGGTGTGGATGAAGTTGCTTTCTCAGTAGCAATATATGAGAGTGTAAACCAAAAATAAAATTCTAAGCCCCGCACCACCCAACCATCTGAATGGACCTCTCCTCTCAGCCAGGGCACTCCAAAGTTAACCTGAAAAATGGGTTCAGGCCATGATGGGAAATGGGGGTTGGACATGCCTCCTTATAACCCTCCTCTCTTTTGGAATTCAGAAAAAGCCAACTAGCAGTCATGTCAACACAGTTTTTTTATTTTTGTTTTTTTTTTTTGAGATGGAGTTTTGCATTTTTTGCCCAGGCTGGAGTGCAATGGCATGATCTTGGCTCACCGCAATCTAGGCCTCCCGAGTTCAAGCGATTCTCCTGCCTCCCGAGTAGCTGGGATTACAGGCATGCGCCACCACACCCGGCTAATTTTGTATTTTTAGTAGAGACAGGATTTCTCCTTGTTGGTCAGGCTGGTCTCGAACTCCTGACCTCGTGATCTACCCACCTTGGCCTCCCAAAGTGTTGGGATTACAGATGTGAGCTATCTCAACACAGATTTTAAGTCTGATAAGAAACATTTACATTCTGTTGTCTCTGAAGCCTGCTACCTGGAGGCTTCATCTGCGTGATAAAACTTCGGTCTCCACGACCCCTTGTCATAACCCAGACATTCCTTTCTATTGCTAATAACTCTTTAAACCAATAGCCAATCATATATTTTTATTTTCCATTTATTTATTTATTTATTTGTTTAGTGATGGAGTTTCACTCTGTCACCCAGGCTGCAGTATAGTGGCACTATCTTGGCTCACTGCAACCTCCACCTCCTGGGTTCAAGCGATTCTCCTGCCTCAGCCTCCTGAGTAGCTGGGATTACAGGCACCTATCACCATGCTCAGCTAATTTTTGTATTTTTAGTGGAGATGGGGTTTCACCACATTGGCCAGGCTGGTCTCGAACTCCTAACCTCAGATGATCCACCCACCTTGGCCTCCCAAAGTGCTGGGATTATAGGTGTACAGGTGTTAGCCACTGTGCCCAGCCATCAGTCAGAAAATTTTAAATCTACCTATAACCTGGAAGCACCCCCACCCCTCCTCACCCCTCACCTCCACCCCTCCACCACTTCAAGTTGTCTCACCTTTCTGGACCGAACCAAGGTATATCTTAGATGTATTTGATTGATGTCTCATGTCTCCCTAAAATGTATAAACCTAGGCTGTGCCCCGACCACCTTGGCCACACATTCTCAGGATCTCCTGAGGACTGCATCATGGGCCATTGGTCACTCACATTTGGCTCAGAATAAACCTCTTCAAATATTTTCCATAGTTTGACTCTTTTCATTGACAAGAGGAACCATTCCCAGCGGTACTATCCTAGTCTGCTCGGGCTGCTGTGACAAAATCCCACAGACTGGGTGACTTAAACAACAGACATTTATTTTCTCACCATTCTCAAGGCTGGAAGTCCAAAATCAAGGTGTCTGTGGGGTGGGTTCCTTCTGAGGCCTCTCTCGGCAGCTTGCAGACAGCGCCTTCTCCCTGCATCCTCGCATGGTCTTTGCTTCATGTGTATCTATGTTCTAATCCCCTCTTCTTAGAAGAGCACTATCATTCTATTGGAATGTTTCAAAGTTTTGTTATGCAGATGTGTGAGAGGCATTTGAACCAGAGTGACTCCATCTTGAATGAGGGCTAGGAAAAATGAGGCTCAGCCTTGCTGGGCTGTATCCCCAGGAAGTTAGGCATTCCTAGCCCCTAGGTGTTTATGGTTAAGGGAACAGATTAATAATGTTTACTAAATAGACTCAGACCCAGGAATGTCCTGATATCCTGATATCTTGAGAACAGAAGCATTCCTAATTTTGCTTTAAAAATAATAATATAAGTTCTTGCAAAATATGGTAATTGTGTTTTGTTTTTTTTGTTTTTTTCTTTTTTTGTTGTTGTTTTTTGTTTCTTGTTTTAGACAGAGGTTTGCTCTTTGTCACCCAGGCTGGAGTGCAGTGGAGCAATCTTGGCTCACTGCAACCTCTGTCTCCCAGGTTCAAGCGATTCTCCCACCTCAGCCTCCCAAGTAGCTGGGATTACAGGCGTGCGCCACCACACCCTGCTAATTTTTGTATTTTTAGTAGAGACAGGGTTTCACCATGTTGGCCAGGCTGGTCTCAAACTGCTGACCTCAGGTGATCCACCCGCCTCGGCCTCCCAAAATGCTGAGATTACAGGCATGAGCCACCGCGCCCAGCCAAAATATAGTAATTATGAAAATCAACCCTTTATCACAAACCCTTCTAGCAGAGCACATCTCCCCATGTTTTGTTGTTGTTGTTGTTTTCCTATATGTAACAAAAGAAGGAGGTGATGCATTCCTCCTCTGACTTTCGGGAACACCCTACTCTGTCTGTGGAGTAAGTGTTCTTTCACCCCTTTGCTTTCTTAACAGACTTGCTTTCAATTTGCTCTGTGGACTCACCCTGAATTCTTTCTTGTGTGAAATCCAAGAACCCTTTCTTGGGGTCTGGATCGGGACCCCTTTCCAGTAACAGATGGAGGTTCCAGGTAGCAAGCTGCAGAGAGAATAGATTGGGAATGGTTCTTATCAGATTTAAGCTCTGTGTTGATGTTAAATGCTGGTCAGCTTTCCCTAAATTCCCAAAGGGAGGAGGGCGTTGTGAGGCACGTCTGACCCTCCCTTCCTGTCACGGCCAGGGCTAGGTTTTCAGGTTAACTTTGGAGTACCCTGGCCAAGAGGAAGGGTTCATTCAGATGGTTGAGGTGGTGGAGGGTGCTTATCATTTTATTTTTGGTTTATGCTGTGAAAGGAAAATAAATCTTGGGACCCCAAAATCACCAAGCCAAAGGGAAAAGTCAAGCTGGGAACGGCTTAGGGCAAACCTACCTCCCATTTGATTCAAAGTCACCCCTCTGCTCACTGAGATAAATGCATATCTGATTGCCTCCAGTTGGAAAGGCTAATCAGAAACTGGAAAGAATGTTGGCCGGGCTAGATGGCTCACGCCTGTAATCCCAGCACTTTGGGAGACTGAGGTGGGCAGATCACCAGGTCAGGAGTTCAAGACCAGCCTGGCCAAGATGGGGAAACCCTGTCTCTACTAAAAATACAAAAATCAGCCCAGCATGGTGGCGGGTGCCTGTAATCCCAGCTGCTCGGGAGGCTGAGGCAGAGAATCCCTTGAAGCCGGGAGGGAGAGGTTGCAGTGAGCTGAGATCGCGCCACTGCACTCCCGCCTGGGCGACAGAACGAGACTCCATCTCAAAAAAAAAAAAAAAAAAAAAAAAAAAAAAGAATGCAACCATTTACTTCCTATCTACCTGTGACCTGGAAGCCCCTTCCCTGCTTTGAGTTGTCCCACCTTTCCAGACCGAACCAGTGTTCATCTTACATATATTGACGTCTCAGGTCTCCCTAAAATGTCGAAACCAAGCTGTGCCCCAACCGCCTTGGGCACATGTCATCATGACCTCCTGAGACTGCGTCACGGGCATGCGTCCTTAACCTTGGCAAAATAAACTTTCTACACTGACCGAGACCTGTCTCAGAAATACTGGGTTAACAACATTCTCACGTATTGCTGCTGAGAAGGCAGCTTTGTTTGGAACTTCACGCCAAAAACCCTATTAATTACTTCTTTAAAGACCCTGTCTCCAAATACAGTCACATTCTAAGGTACTGGGTGTAAGGGCTTTAACATGTGTTTGAATTATTTATTTGGAGATGGAGTCTCGCTCTGTCACCCAGGCTGGAGTGCAGTGGCGTGATCTCAGCTCCGTGCAACCTCCGCCTCATGGGTTCAAATGATCCTCCTGCCTCAGCCTCCCGAGTAGCTGGGATTACAGGCACACGCCGCCACGCCCAGCTAATCTTGGTATTTTTAGTAGAGACAGGGTTTCACCATGTTGGCCAGGCTGATCTTGAACTCCTGACCTCAAGTGATCCGCCCGCCTCAGCCTCCCAAAGTGCTGGGATTATAGGCGTGAGGCACCACGCCTCAACATATGAATCAGGGCTTCAACATGTGAATCTGGGAAGAGACAGAAGTCAGCACCTAGTGGGCAACCTCACGACTGCTGTCTACACTGACAATAATCATCTTCCCATCCCCCTCCCTGCCTTCCATTTACAAGTCTTGTTTTCAGTCCCTGGAAGCAGCTGATCCTCTTTCTTCCTGGGCACCGCAGGTGGCATCCGGGACAAGACAATGAGTAGCCGGAGGCACCTCCACCTGGTGGATGCTGGTTTAGCCATCAACACTCCCTTCCCACTTGTGCTGCCCCCGACACGGGAGGTTCACCTCATCCTCTCCTTTGACTTCAGTGCCGGAGATCCTTTCGAGGTAATCGAGAAGGGCCTTGGGGCTGGTCTTGGGTGGGAGGTGGGCTGCAGTGAAGCTGACTTTGAGGAGGAACTGAGGACGCGGAAAGTGGAAAGTGGGCGGTGGGGAGGTGCTGGCTGGGAAGTCCTGAGAGCCAAATCAACTCACTCATTGCTCCCGAAGCACCCGCAGTCGGCCACATCCAACGAGCTTTTGATCCAAAGCCATCCCAGACCTTCCCGGGCCCCTCTTCCTGGCAGATGACGCTCCCCACTTCTGCGCCTGGCCTGCCCATTCATACCAGTTTGACCTGCGACAGTCTAGCTCCTCACCTGTGCACCTCCTTCCCCAGGCGTGCATGTCTCCAGCCCCGAGGGCGTGTCTTCCTGCTCATCTGGGCTTCCTGGGCAGATAGTGGCCCTCCATAAATGTTTGCTGAGTGAGAACATACGCAAGTATATTCGTCCTTAGCATACATTGCACCTTCACCGTGACCACTAGGATCCGTTATCCCTGCCTTCATATCCCGAGTCTGCCACTTACCAGCTGTGTGGCCTGATCCAATGTATGTAACTTCTGTGCCTCTTGGTTTCCTCAGCTGTAAAACTGGGCTAACGATGGCTCCCCCAGGAGTTGTTCTGTGGTTTAAATTAATACTTGTTAATACATGTGAAGTGTTTAGCACAGTGCCTGCCATTTACTGTGGGGTTTATAAACGTTTTCTTCCTCTTCTTTCCTCTCCTCCCCTCCCCTCTCCTTCTCTGCCCTGCCCTGCCCTGCCCTCCTTTGGAGACTGGGTCTCACCCTAACGCCCAAGCTGGAGTGCAGTGGTGTGATCATAGCTCACTGCAGCCTCAACCTCCTGGGCTCAAGTGATCCTCCCACCTCACCCTCCCAAGTAGCTGGCACCGCAGGCACACACCACCACGCCAGGTTGGTTTTCTAAATTGTTTTAGAGACAGGGTCTTGCTATGTTGCCCAGGCTGGTCTTGAACTCCTGGCCTCAAGCAATTCTCCTACCACCCAAGGCTAGGATTACAGGCACAAGCCACCCTGCCCAGCTATTTTCTTTAAAAATATATACACATACAATATACATGTACATAATATGTAACTATTACATGATATATATCAATACATAGTAGTATATATAAAATAATCATGGTAAAACATATCTATTATATTTATGTGTAATATATATACTTATATTCACACACATCTATCAGTTTACATTCTATAATATGAATTAGGAATGTCCATCCTCCTCCCCGTGCCATGAGCCAAAACCCACTTGTCACCATCTTTCTAGATCCTGGGCCTTGGAATACCCAGGCTTTCTGGTCTTAGGATTTCTGCTGAAATAAAGATCCCAAGACAATATGATAAAGGTGGAACTATCAAGGTCTTGGGAGTCCTTTTCTGCCAAATCTCTGCTGCATGACCCCAAGCGATAGGCTTAACCTCTGAGCCTCAGTTTTCTCATCCTGAAAATGGGAATCGTATCATCTGGCTCACAGGAGATCTGCAGAGCCTCGGCACCATGCCTGGTCCATAGCTGCTGTTCAGGATGAACAACAATGCGTATCTGGTGATGATGAGAATAGCAAGAGTAATGGTAAGAAAAACAGCAGCATTTGTTAAACTTCAATCAAAGATGACTTCGGAGACCTACGGTGTCCAGTACTGTGGTTGCCGGCCACATGTGGCATTTGAGCACTTGAGATGTGCCTGGCCCAAGATGAGGTGTGCTGTGAGGATAAAATACACCTCAGATGTTAATGACCGCATATGGAAAACGCATGTAGAAGACTTTATTCATGATTGGTATATTGATGTACTAGGCAGGTTTCTCCAGAGGGACAGAACCAATAGGACCTACGTCTAGATGAAAGGGAGTTTCATGATCACAAGGTGGAGCCCTACAATAGGCCGTCTGCAAGCTGAGGAAGAAACAAACCAATAGTGCCTCAGTCCGAGTCTGAAAGCCTGGAAAGTAGGGAAGCCCAGCCGGGCGCAGTGGCTCATGCCTGTAATCCCAGCACTTTGGGAGGCTGAGGCAGGTGGATCACCTGAGGTCGGGAGTTCGACCTCAGCCTGGCCAACCTGGTGAAACTCCATCTCTACTAACAATAGAAAATGTAGCTGGGCGTGGTGACGAGTGCCTGTAATCCCAGGTACTTGGGAGGCTGAGGCAGGAGAATCACTTGAACCCGGGAGACGGAGATTGCAGTGAACCAAGATTGCGCCATTGCACTCCAAGCTAGGCAACAAGAGCAAAACTCCATCTCAAAAAAAAAAAAAAAAAAGTAGGGAAGCCCACGGTGCAGCCTTCGTCTGTAGCCAAAGGCCCTAGAGTCCCTGGCGAGCCTCTGGTGTAAATCTAAGCATCCAAAGGCCAAAAAACCTGGAATGTGATGTTCAAGGGCAGGAAACATCCAGCACGGGAGAAAGATGAAAGCCAGACGACCCAGCAAGCCAGCTTCTGCCTGCTTTGTTCTAGTCACACTGGCAGCCAACTGGAGGGTGCCCAGCGACACTGAGGGTGGGTCTCCCTCTCCCAGTCCACCGACTCAAATGCTCATCTCCTCTGACAGCACCCTCACAGACACACCGGGAAACAATACCAGCTTTCTAGGCACGCTTCAATCCAATCAAGTCGACACCTAATATTCACCATCACACATCGAGGCAATCATACTTTTGACATATTGCATGAGATAAAACTTTTTCTTTCAAATGTGCTTAATGTAATTAGGTGGTTACAAATTAATAAACAGAAATTTAAGCAAGATATATCTGTAACAATTTAACAGAACCTGATCATCTAAGTTTTTTTCATTTTTCTCAAATTCATCTTTAATTATTTTTATGATGGGGCTTGTAAGCAAACTAACCAACATGTAGATGCTATAGTTGAATGTCAAATCTTTTTTGTTTGTTTGTTTTTGAGATGTGATCTTGGCTCACTGCAACCTCCGCCTCCTGGGTTCAAGTGATTCTCTTGCCTCAGCCTCCCGAGTAGCTGGGATTACAGGCGTGCGCCACCATGCATGGCTAATTTTTGTTTTTTTAGTAGAGACGGGGTTTCACCATGTTGGCCAGGATGGTCTCGAACTCCTGACCTCAGGTGATCCGCCCACCTCAGCCTCCCAACGTGCTGGGATTATAGGCGTGAGCCACGATGCCCAGCCGAATGTCAGATCTTTAAAAGGTACTTATGAGAGTAAATTCCTCTGTAATACAATTATGAAGCACCTTCATGATATTTCTGTTTTATGTGTAGAAAAGTGGCTGGGTATGGTGGCTCACTCCTGTAATCTCAGTGCTTTGGGAGGCCAAAGTGGGAGGATCACTTGAGATCAGCAATTTGAGACCAGCCTGGGCAACATAGCAAGACCCCACCTCTACACAAATTTTTTTTTTTTCTTTTGAGACAGAGTTTTGCTCTTGTTGCCCAGGCTGGAGTGCAATGGAGAGATCTCGGCTCACTGCAACCTCCGCCTCCCGGGTTCAAGTGATTCTCCTGCCTCAGCCTCATGAGTTGCTGGGATTACAGGCATGTACCACCATGCCCGGCTAATTTTTGTATTTTTAGTAGAGACGGGGTTTCTCCATGTTAGTCAGGCTGGTCTTGAACTCCTGACCTCAGGTGATCCACCCGCCTCAGCCTCCGAAAGTGCTGGGATTACAGTCATGAGCCACCACATCCGGCCCAAAATTTTTTTTTTTAGTTAGATGGGCATGGTGGCTCACGCCTGTAGTCCCAGCTACTTAGGAGGTTGAGATGGGATCCCCTGGGCCTAGGAGCTTGAGACTGCAGTAAGCCATGATTGCACCACTGCACTCCAGCCTGGGTGACACAGCAAGATCCTGTCTCTAAAGATAAGTATATGTAGGAAAGTGTTAGAGTCAAATATTCAACTCAATATAAAATAAGAAGAAGAGGCCGGGTGCGGTGGCTCATACCTGTAATCCCAGCACTTTGGGAGGCAGAAGCGAGTGGATCACCTGAGGTCAGGAGTTCGAGACCAGCCTGGCCAACATGGTGAAACCCTAGATACAACTAAACTAAAAATACAAAAATTAGCCAGGCATGGCGGCACGTGCCTGTAATCCCAGCTACTGGGGGTCTGAGGCAGGAGGATCACTTGAACCTGGGAGGCAGAGGTTGCAGTGAGCCAAGATTGTGCCAGCCTGGGCAACAGAGTGAG